>NC_134871.1:11248214-11892500 GCF_049852395.1 Peromyscus maniculatus bairdii | reverse complement strand
CTGAGCCAAGGGGCGGCTCAAGCTTTTTTTTTTTTTTTTCCACTTACCACAGGTGTGTTCTACCGCAGCCTAAATAGCAGCTACTATTTATTCTCTGGGATTTTCTAAAAATGGGCCTTTGCAAAGCTTCGAGCCAAAGGCATTCCCAGCATCACTCTTTATTAAATCAAGCCACAGAAATGTATTGAAAATCACGAGCGTTTTGAAACATACTGAGTCCTTTATGGCTGAAATAATCTAATAGACAAGCTGTTGTTAATTTACAACCTTAATTTTCAGACACACTTCTCGAGTCAAAAGGACTTCCTGCCCCGTAATTCCTGTAGGGACACAGGTGGCCTAGCACTAAGTACACATCTACTGTACATTAAAATGTAGCTCTTACTTAACTTCAACATTTCTGAAATCTCAAGTTTATGTCTAGACTATTTTAATCAGCAAAATGTCATAATAAACCATATGTTGGTCTTGATCGGTTACATACACCAGCCCTACTCATAAAGTATCAAAAGCTGGTTTTAGAAAGAGGTCTGTATTTGTTTTACCAAGAAAATGGTACTTTCAGTCTATCATATCAGACATGTTGGCAAGCAGAAAGGGGCCATACGTAACCGGTAGAAAAATGGGTTTTTCTTCCTCTTTGCACTTCATGCACCGCTCCATCAATATCAATTTCAAACTTCAGAGTCTGGAAACATCAAACTTAAATTGGCCTCCCTAGGCCCTTGACCACTATCCACAAAGCATTCCGACCTCCACAGGCCCCTGTAGAAGAAGCAGACACGTTTGTTCCTTCTACTCAATTTTTCTGTTGATTCCCACCTAAGTGAACCTGCATCGCTCAGCCTCACAAAGAACCACCAAGTCTCCCCCACATAAGGACAGGGAAGATAAACACATTGCTGACTGGACTGGAGAGATGGCTCAGTGGTTAAGAGCGTTGGCTGCTCCTCCAGAGGACCCAGGTTCAATTCCCAGCATCCACATGGTGGCTCACAACCATCTGTAACTCCAGTTCCAGAGGATCCAACACCTCATCTGACCTCCACAGGCACGGCACACATGTGGTACACATACGTACATGCAGCCAAAACACCCACATACATAAAATAATAAAAATTATTAAGTGGTGCTGACTAGAGATATCCAAATATTATATTAGTTAGTCACCTGTCATAGCTGAGGACCTGTAGCCACGCTACAAGGCATGCCTGACACATTCTTTCCCAGAGACAACAGTTTTATTGGAGAAAGCTATGGCACAAACGATCCCAGAAAGAGTTTTCCTGGGAGCTCTGAAGAGAAAGTGCTGGCTACCATCGAAGCCTATACTAGAGACATCAGCTCTTACGGGGGGACCAGAAATAACGGTATTTGACTTTGACCTTGGGAATGAGACAGTTGAGCTGGTCAGAAAGAAGGTGGCTGTGGAGCTGGGGACGTGTGAAGTGGTAATGACAGAGACGGGGATGGAGGGAGAGGAGGGGGCGAGGCGCGAGAGAAGAACGTGAGAAAGAAGAGGGGAATGAAGAGGAAAGGCAGTGATAGAAACTAGAAGAATGGGATGAGAAGATGAGATGGGAGAGGCAGGACAGCGGGAAATGGGGAGGGACCGGGACAGGATGCAGGATGAATGAGGAGAGACTTGAAAGGCATCAAATCCATTGAGTCCTTACTTTTAATGACAAACCAGGAAGGGCCAGAAATTGTATAAAAGTCGTTTTGCTTCCAATTCTACAGAAGCCTAATTAGAGAAGCACTTACTAATCAAACTGTAAGATACAAGCTTTGCTAGCCATATAAAGAGCTCTTAACCCAAACTAGGAAGAGAGAAAGCTATACACAAGATGGCAGGTACTTCAGGGGAAAGAAACAAACTGGTTTTGATGTTGGCCCTTGATGAAACTGTACGAACTGTGGACTATGAATAGAATATTCTCTCAGATAGACGTTCTTTGGACATGAAAATAGTCATAAGGCTTGTCTGTGCCAAGCCTGGACAGAAACAGAAAGAGGGTTTGCTGCTCAAGAAACCACACAGCTGCCCTTGGTTGGCAGGGTCTGGTGAGCAGATAGTAATTTGAGTGGCACTATTTTAAAATAATGGTGTTTTCTCTGGGCGGTTCTGATGCAAGCTCTGTCTTCTCCACTGAAGGGAGTCATCTTGTGGGGCAAGCTTGTGAGCCTTGTGAGCGAGCATTCCTCGGGTGTCTGTCACAGCTACCAACGGCATAACTGGCCATTCATCACCCACTGCTAAATGGGGATCGTGTTACTTGTTTGTCCCTGTGCCGTGGTACCGGGGCAGAAGGAACAGAAGCCAGGAAGCGTTGGTTTGGTTTCCCGATCAGTATCTCATGGCAGTGAAGTCGTGACGGCAAGAACTCAAGGTATCCATAGCCAGAAAGCAGAGAGAGATGAACGCTGATGCTCGGGACCCAAGCCCAGAGCACTGTGCCAGCCACGCTTAGGATGTATCTTCCCACTCAGTTAACCTAATCAAGATAATCCTCATAGGCACAGCCTAATCTAGACAACCCCTTTCAGGTGTTCCTAAAAGCTTGTCTCCTAGGTGACTCTAGATCCTGTCGAGTCGACCATCAACAGCACGAGGATCCGTTTTCAGTCTGTCCGGGCACTGCCTCTTCTCCAAGGCTGAGGACTCCCCACATCTTTGAAACAAGGCTTGCCCAAATGACTTGCTTGATCCAATGAACTGTCAACAGAAGTGATATGAGCCACTTCCAGGTGACAATTGGGTGCTGATGCAGGGTTTCCCCTCGCTGATGCTTCCTGTGGCAAAGGCTGTAATAGATTCTTTTAAGTTAGAACTGTTATTCTGAGCCCCTAAGTGACTAGAGCGCCCCCTACTGGCCATGCCTGGAAATGCAACATAAGAAAAACAGTGAGATGGAGGGATCTTTGCCCCTGCACTATAAACTAAACCACAGATCTCTGAGAGCTGATGCTACAATTTCCTTTTCATTTTACCATGCAACCTTCTCTCATAACACCCTTGCACTCAAAATTATTGGTGTACCTTCTATATAAACGGGCTTGGCAACCAAGGAAATGCAAAATGTGTGCTTGAGTCAAAAATTGCTGCTTTTAAAAATAGCCATTCCTATAAAATAGTGACTCTGCAGTAACTGGCAACTTTTATGGTTTGGGCCTCACCCAGGGTACCATGGAAGGTAGGGAGGAGCTTGCATCAAATCCCCCCACACGTCCCATCTTCAGGAAAGAACAAATAAAAGCGCACACTCCAGGATCAGTCGGTGGGGACTCAAGGCCAGCCCCTCCCTTGTTCTCTATAGCCTTGAACACGTAGTTTGGGTTATGGCGGCTTTAATCTCCTCATCTTCGGCATGGAGGAATCGGTCAGTCAGATCGAGTAAGTGAGGACCAGTCCCCAGCAAGGGCTTGGGAATTTCCTGTCACTACAGTAATGTTACCAATCCTGGATGGAAGGCCAGGCATAGTAACACACCCATAATCCAGCATTTGGGAGGTACAATACAGGCGGGAGGATCGTGAGTTCAAAGCCAGCCTGAGCTATGACTCAAGTCTGAGAATATCCTAGGTTAGATGGCGGGACTATTTCAACTGCAATAACAGTAGCAAAGGTTCAGCATGACAAGCTGTCACTTCTCAAGACTGCCACCACAGCATACCTTGTAGCAGCTCATTTCATGGCTCCCATATTGTTTTGTCTTTCCATGTCAGTCTAGGGAAGTGGTTCTCAACCCTCCTAATGTTGTGACCCTTTAATACAGCTCCTCATGCTGTGGTGACCTCCTCAACCATAAAATGATTTTTGTTGCTACTTCAGAACTGTAATTTTGCTACCTTTATGAATCGTAATGTAAATTTTTTTGGAGACAAAAATTTGTCTAAGGGGTCTCCACCAGCAGGTTGAGAGCCATTGATCTAGGGTGTCATGGAACCTTCAATTCTTCAGAAAGCCTAAAAACCAAGGTCCCACCCAATCTTCAACAGCAGCCTTTTTCAGAATTTCCAGAATCATTTTACCCTCATAACAGCGATTGCCTAAATGCACTTCCATCTTCCGGGGGAGACGCTGTGTTCACACACTAGGCGAGCAGTCCTCAAGATGTCCACCTGAGAAGAGGATGCATTGTAGCAAAGGCTGGAGCAAGAAGGACCCACAGAGGCAAAAGAGAGCAGAACATTTGCGAGGCTTCGTGCTCCAATCAGGGGGACTTTGAAAAAACTGCGCGGGTGAGAAGATTGCGCTGCGATCCCCTTACTGATTAGCTGAGACTGAAATAGATTTTAATTGCCTGTCAGTGTCAGATATCAAAGCTGGGTGTGCTCTGGGAGCGCAGCACGCTCAGCCAGCTCTCCAGGCAAACTGGCTTTATGGCTCTAGGTGTGCGATGAGAGCTTCCACAAGCCCTTCTCTCTCCAGGTCCCCTCCCCACATGATGTTTTTCTTTCACCTAAACACTCCATAAATTTTCCAAAGACTGCTTATTTCTCATATATAGTCATTCATTACTTAATGAGAAATGTTTCCTTACGTGATGGCATCATTGTGCAAATATCAGGGTATACTCACAACCAAGACAGCTATGACATCACTGGGCAATAATATATTCTTTGGCTCTAACGATGTATATGTGGTCCACCGTCAACCAAAGTATCATGATGCAATATGAGACTGTCCCTTTGCATATCCGTAAGCTCGGGTTACTGTAACAAAATGCCACAGACTAGGTGGCTTAAACAGCACACACTCACTGTCTTCCAGTTTTGGAGGCTGGAAATTCAAAATCAAGATGCTGACCAACATCCTCCTGTGAGAAACTCATTCTGGTTTACAGACAGCAGATGTGTCTTTCTGTCAGGAGGTAGAGTGAGAGAATTCTCCTGGAGTCTTCACGTTGAAGACCTGGAGACCCAAATTGGTTGTCAAAATTCCCATCTCCACACACGAGAAATGAAGACTTCTTCTGAAAGAAGACAAAAAACGTCTATTCTATAATAATCCATAAAGAGAAAAAATATAACATGGACTAATTGTGATTGCCTAGATTTGGGGATCAATTTGCCAATCTGGTTCTGAGCAGTCTATCTTAATATGTCTTCTTTAGGAAGTACTCATCAAGCACCCACTGGATGAAAGATGCTGTTCTGACAGCCAAAGGGACGCAGAAGGGGTGTTGCCCTCAAGCAGGGCTGCAGAGCACCATGGGAAACTAGACAAACTGTGGGTTAAAAACTCTAAAAGTACTAAAAAAAATCTTTTTAATTAAGAAGACATGTATGTAAGTAACAAAGGAGTAAAGAAAGGGGGCTATAGTGGGACAGAGAAAACAGAAAAGTATGGTGACTAAGAGCTTGACGCATGCACTCCGCTTTGGCACCGTCGCGGGGTGAGCTGACTTCCTGGCTCTGACATTCAAATCTTTGCCGTCTGATACTGAGAAAATTAATTCGTCATTCAAAGTCTGTTTTTCTACCTATAAAATGAGACTAATGACATTACCTCCATGTAGACTACTTATGATATAACACCTATAAAGCACTTAGCTTCCTGAGTGGCCTGAGTCATTCCTCAGTAACGAGTCGTGAAGAAGTGGAGGTGGATGCCAGGCGGTGGCGGCGCACGCCTTTAATCCCAGCACTCAGAAGCCAGAGGCAGGCGGATCTCTGTGAGTTCCAGAACAGGCTCCAAAGCTACACAGAGAAACCCCGTTTCAAAAATAATAATAATAAAAAAAAAAAAAAGGTGGAGGTGGAGGAATCCTTCTGGAGGAGACAAGGAGGAGTGGGGTGCTTTATCTGACTGTGGTATCCCAGAGTGAGACTCGGTAGGGGCAGGTATTTGGTGTGTTGTGAGGAACTGGGGTAACAGTCTAGAAAGCGCATGAGTTTGGGGATCTGAAAAAATCAGTGCATCTGAGTGGAATGGACCACATGTCAGCAAGGCACGGAAAGGTGATGACTGAGCCGGTCTGGCTGGAGTCCTAGACACCCCCACCCTTCCCCGCTCAGTAGAATGGAGGGCCTTGTCCTCAGAGCTCATGAAAAATGGTTTACCTCAAGGTTCACTTTCCCACTAACCCAGAGAGAATCGCATTGCTTTGTTTTGTTTTTTAATCTGTTTTTCCCTTTGTATCACCCAGAAACAAAGCCCAGGTTGGTTCTATGTCCAGAAGCTTGTTCTGCCCTAATGTAAAAAGTGCATCGCCAGACTCAGGTGGACATCAAATTATTTCCAAAAAATTTTAATTTTAAAGGGATGAAATCCCTTCTCAGCTGCTAAGGTCGCCAAAGCAAGTGAAGTTTTGGAGTTCTCTTCCATTTGTCCCTGCAACAAAAGCTCCCCTAAAAGAAGAAATTATTAACATCATGCTAATTCAATCTAATTGGCATGGTCATTTAAATGAGTAAAATGTTTGAGTAGCTAGATACAATTCATATTATCTTAATTCTTTCTAGGACAACACAAGTCACATGTTAATAAATGAGTCACTAGTAGCATCTTCCTTTCTCAAAAGATTTTTATTTTTAATTATGTGTATATGTGTGTGCCTGTATGTAGGTATGTGGATAAGCACATGTGCCCAGGGAAGCCAGAGAAGGGCATCAAGTCATCTGCAGCTGGAGTTACAGGCAGTTGAGAACCTCTGGACACAGATCCTGGGAACTGAACTCAGGTCCTCTGGAAGAACAGTGAACACTCTTAACGTTGGAGCCATCTCTGGAGCTCCACTGGAAGATCTATGAAGGCGGAGATAATCGTTGGAACTGTACCTTTGATGAGGTCAGTGTAAATGTTTCCTCATGTAATGGTTTAAAGAAGGAATAACAGTCCCTACTAGCATTAGGTAAGAAACTGAATGGGTTAGATAGCCTGCCTTCTGATGGTTCACAATCCAATTTAAACAAATAGTAAAAATACCTTCAAAGACTATGGTAAACCTAAAATCATAATCTTATCAGAGCACTGACAGGCCCCTATGCTCTTTTTAGTTTTCCTTTGTTTAATAAACCCCATTGTTAAGAATAGTAGAAGGCAGACCAGCAAGGTGGCTCAGTAGAAAAAGATGCTTGCCTTTGGAAGCTGGCAACCTGAATTTGATCCCCGGAACCTACATACAACTGGAAGAATAGAAGTTACTCCACAGAGTTGTCCTCTGACCTCAACCTGCTGCTGTTACAGAGGTGTACACACACACACGAGAGAGAGAGAGAGAGAGAGAGAGAGAGAGAGAGAGAGAGAGAGAGAGAGAGAGAGAGAATCATATTGCATGAACTGTATCATACCTGCAATCTTCTACAATTGTATCGGCAGAAGCACTCTTGTTCCAAACGCCATTCATTACTACTATTCTCTGGTTAAATCTTTGGAAGTGCTGAGGGGAACTGCATGGCAGTGAGCACAGATTTCTTGACGATAAGGATTTTGTGTCAATTTTATATTTTTTGTTTGTTTCTGGTTTGTTGTTTGCTTGAGATATGGTTTCACTATATAGCCCAGGCTGGCCTTGAACTAACAATCCTGCCTCCACTTGCTGAGTGTCCAGTCATGCCTCGAGTGTTGGTCTCCTAGGAATCCCTAGAAAATTACCTAGAAGAACTTAACAGGAAGTGAAACAGAAAGGAAGTATGTGAATGTGGACTGAGTCATCACTTAGGGAAAAAGAAGCCTTTGTCCCGGGAATAACCTTTATTACTTAAGGAAATGTCATGTAATAACATAACCCTTATAACCATAGCAAATGCCAATTACTGAGTTCTTACTTGGATGTTTTCTTCTAAGCATTTCATTTGTGTTAGCTCAAATTCATTTTGAAGGGATTGCATTCATTTTACAAGTCAGAAAAATGGGCCAGAAAGGCTATATAAAATGGGGAGCTTGAATTGTATTCAAAAGGTCTTCTCTTGGGTGCCTGAACCCACAAGGGGCATTAGCACACCAGCACCTAAATTTGTGTGCTATTTTTGTGTGTATTTTCTGAGATCATCTTTCATTCAGATTGCCAAAGTGACCTGTGGTATCTCCTGTCCAAACAGTTTAGGTATTTTATGTATTGAATTTCAACCTAGTAGTGTTCAGTGAATGGACTAGTCATGATACTAAATTGACTATAAATCTGGCAAAGGCAAAGAAAGAAAGAAAGAAAGAAAGAAAGAAAGAAAGAAAGAAAGAAAGAAAGAAAGAAAGAAAGAAAGAAAGAAAGAAAGAAGGGAGGGAGGGAGGGAGGGAGGGAGGGAGGGAGGGAGGGAGGGAGAGAGGGAGGGAGGGAGGGAGGGAGGGAGGGAGGGAGGGAGGGAGGATGGGTTTTTAATTCTCTAATTTTCTCCAAATACAATAATAAATAATAAAAGAAATAAATACTAAAAGAAAAATCAAAAACTCACTTTAAAAAAAACAAACTAGTTTGACCAAACTTTCCCAAATGCCCTATCAGACAGTTCCATGAGCGTGAATAACACAAGCAGCAATGTGTGGTGAGCATGTGTTTTCCGAACACTGCGTGACCATCCCAGGTCACCCTTCCCTTAAGGTAGCACCAAGAACCTTTGCCCATCCACTTCCCCAGCCTGATCTCCTAGGCCGACTCCCACCTCCAGCGCTCTTCTGTCTTTTATTCCTTCTGTGTAAGCCTTGGTCCTTAGCTCTCGCTCTCACTCTCACTCTCGTTCACACTTGTCAAACCTCCTGTGACTTCAGCATGAACTGCTAGCCTAGCAACTAGTTGTCTTCAAAGGCCATTTATGACCTTTCTCATCACAGGACTTGGCAGTATTCTTCTTGGCCAAACACCAGTCATTTCCAATGGATGCCCTCTTCTCATCTCAAAGCCCACACACCTGCATCACGATGTCCCTTGTGTCACTGTTCCCTTTGTCATACTCAGTGTTGTTGTCAAAGAGAACCCTCTCTAGACTCTCGGGTTTCCATGCCTAAGATCTATCTTGTGCAACATCACCTGCCCTTAGCTCTCAGTTCTTCCTGGACCCGCTAACCCAGCACTGCCTCATCGTCCTCCAGCCAGTCACATCTGGGCTGTTGGATTCACAAGGTTTTTTTTTTTTTTTTTCTCTTTGTTAATGTTCCCTGTGCAAGATTTCAGCGTTAGCTTGAGTCTAACGCCCCCTCCCCACAAGAATTCTCATGAAACTCATGGCGGTTTGTTTTGTTTTGTTTTTGTTTTTGTTTTGTTTTGTTTTGTTTTGTTTTGTTTTGTTTTTGCCACCATGTGAACAAAGGACTTACCTGACACTAGCTTGTCATGGAAAGTCTAACACACCCTTCCATGGCCATCTTTGTGTTATAGATAAGGAAACTAAACTCAGAAAGTGTTCAGTGACTTGCCCAAGGTCATTGGCCCTAATCTGTGATAGGGACATTGGGAACCAAGAACTTTTACTTGTAGTCCAGGTTACAAAGTCCGACTTTGATCACCAAAGAGAGCCAAAGAGTTCTTTTTACATCTTTGCAGCCTCTTATTCGTTCGGTGGAGTATTGGTGCGTCATAAACGTTCAAAACTCAGCAGTGGTGGGAAAAGAGAGAAGAGCAGGAAAGAAGAGGGAGAGAGTCCAGAAGCACAGCTAACCATTGGAGCTCAGAATCTGTGGGTCCTTGGGGCTGGCCAGCAGCCAAGGCCCACCACCCACACCAGCACTTTCTGAGAGAAAGGTTGGCTGTGCCCACATCACACCTTGGGACCACAGGAACATCCTGTCCCAGCCTCCAACTTGCTGCCTGCCGCGACCCAGCACTCAGGGACTTTCCCAAACCAATTCTTGCTGTGTGGTTGGTGACTCAGAACCATTGCTGTTGTCCAAGGTATCATCTGTAAAGTGCTTCCTTGGAAGAGAAAATGTTTGGGACAGCTGGAAAGGGAGCTCCCAGGCTGCAGCCACAAGGAGCCTTGTTGTGTGTGTGAGAACACAGGCTCCTTATTTCCCTCTCTTCCCCTCGGCTGTGTTTATTTAAAGCTCTGCTGCCACTGTGGGGTGCGTGCCCAGGACTCCAGGCAAGGCCCTTGGCAGCAGCAGGGAGCAGGCCCGGCACTTACTGCAAGGACCACAGTAGTCATGGGCACAGGCCTCAGGCCAGGAACCAGGGAGTCCAGCCAGGACAGTGAAAGGCATTGGGCAAGAGTTGTTATTGTGTCCAAGGCCACCCTCTAATTATTGTGTTGACTGTTATGATTTCTGTTTCTATTGCCATTTCTCTTAGTAAATCTATTCCCACTGGTGACTTGTACAGGGAGAACTTTAAAATATTATATATAATATATATTTGTACTTACATGCAATCTTATATGAATATGTTGCATTTATTTATTTGTGGATTTATCCCTCTTTTTTTTTTTTTGAGACAGGATATTGATATGCAGCCTAGGTTAACCAGGAACTTACCATCCCACAGCTCCACCTCAGCATCACTAAATGTATGTATTTGTATGTATGTTCTCATATATATACATGTGTATTTATATATATGTGTATATATATTTATAGAGATATGTATGATAATTTATACGTCAGATAGGATGCTAGGCTGACCTCTCCAAGGCTCTTAGGAGTGAAACTGATGGCGTTGCTTTCCCAGGTAGCTCAGGAGGGACGGTAGCTGGTGGATGACAAGCCTCTTCTAGAGCAAACTAACAGTTTTTCTTTCAAATAATTAATGTGTATGTGTGTGGGCTTTGGGGTGCCTGTGCTTGTGGAAGTCAGAGGACAATTTACTGAAACTATTTCTCTCCTTCTACCACGTGGGGTGCAGAGAACAAAACTCAGGTCGTCAGGCTTGGTGACAAGCTCCTATCTCACTAGCTGAAAAGACTTGAATTAGAAGTGTTTGCAAACAGAACCTCAGGAGGGCTGCCCACTCCTTGTCTGTCCCTTCGCTCAAAAAATTCCTCTCAGTACCTTTGCACTGGAAACCCCCTCCATATCCTATGCTCAGTCAAGTGTTGTTGTTGTTGCTCTTTACTGTTTTGGGGGACCCACCACCCAGATCCCAAATAAGTCACACACACATAGAGACTTACAAACGCCAAGCTTGGTTTGTTTCATGCCAGCTTTTCCTAACTTAAATTATCCTGTCTACCTTTTGCCTCTGGGCTTTGACCTTTCTTTTACTTTTGTAATTCTTACTTTCACTTTTTTACTGTGTAGCTGGGTGGCTGGCCCCTTGCATCTCCCTCCTCTCTCCCTCCTTGATCTGTCTTGCTCTTTTCCTCCTTCTCCTCCCAGATTTCTCCTTCTATTTATTTTCTCTGCCTGCCAGCCCCGCCTAACCTTTCTCCTGCCTTGCTATTGGCCGTTCAGCTCTTTATGAGACCAATCAGGTGTTTTAGACAGGCACAGTAACACAGCTTCACAGAGTTAAACAAATGCAACATAAATGAATGCAGCACATCTTTGCATCATTAAAACAAATGATCCAGAGCATGAACAAATGTGACACATCTTAAAATAATATTCTACAACAGTCAAGAACTGAGGAGGAAGGAACAGACCCCAGCCAAGGGGCCTGGGCTCTCCACCACTCACCTGTGAGGACAAAGGGTAGACTGAGAACGAGTCCACAAAAAGGGTACACTATATGACACACTGAGGCTCCCAATACCACCAGGACGAATGAAGAGGTGTTGAAGAGGTGAAAAAGATAAGAAGCGAATAGGCTTGTTTTTGTTTTGTTTTGTTTTGTTTGGGGGTTTTGTTTTGTTTTTTGCTTTGCTTTGTTCTTTGGTTTGTTTGTTGGGTTGGTTTGGTTTCTTGTTTTTGTTTGTTTGCTCGCTTGCTTGCTGCTTGTTTTTTTTTCCTTTGTGTTTAATTTTTTTTTAATTTTCATGGAGAGTGCTGCAGGGGTAAGGGGAGGATAGGGAGGGACCGGGAGGTAAGCAGAATTGGGGTGCATGATGTGAAACTCCCAAAGAATCAATAAAGAAGTTAAATTTTCAAAGAAGAAGAAGAAGGAGTCCATGGCTTGTAAGAAGCAGCCAGGCTATTGCGCCAGTGTGACGCCGCTCCCTAGACACAGATCACCGGATGTGTTTATGAAACCATCACCAGTTCTCCTGGAGAGCATCTGCTTGCCAGCAGCAGTCAGGAGTGCCATGCTTTGACTTCAGCCTTTTCCACTTTCATGCCACCAAGAGAAGCTCCAAAGGCCAGCAGGAAAACGGGCTCTTTAGAGTTAGGAAACTCATCTTGATGGTTACCACAGTGTGCTTCCCAAGCAAAAGGAACAAAAAGAATATGTTGAGCTCTCAGAGATGCTGACTCCACTATGGTAGGCAATTTTTCAACTACAGATGGCCTCTGCCTCCGTTTTTCCTAGTCAATTGAAATCAAAACTGTCTTTTCAGTTTTCACCCTACCTGTGGCTGGTAAGACGCTGAGTATTTAGAGAAAGAAGAGCATTGTTACAGGTAACTGTTTTTAAATTTGATGGCATTTTTATTTTCTCTATCAAGAATGAAAATGCAGTGAGGGCTGGAGATGATAGCTCGGTTAGTAGAGTGTTTGTCTAGCATGCAAGAAGACTTAGGTTCAATCCGCAGCACTGCATGAACTGGCCATAGTGTATACCATAGTGAAGGCAGGAAGATCAATAGTTCTAGTTGGCTAAATAGAGAATTTGAGTCAAATCTGGGATACATGAGACTCTGTCTCAAAAAAAAAAATTGCAATGAACATCTAGTTACCTAAAACTTTTTAAGTTAAATTCTCTCCATGAAATAAATCCATACCATGAAAGGGAGTCCATGCCAGACATTGCCTGGATGGCCAAGAACCAGAGACCGGATAACCCAGAGACCTAGGGTATAACCAAACATGACTGGCAAGAAAAATTAATTAAATGATTCCTAATGACACACTGTATTCATAGATCAGCGCCTTGTCTAGTCATCATCAGAGGGGCTTCTTCCAGCAACAAATAGGAGCAGGTATAGAGACCCACAGCTAGACATTATGCAGAGAGAGTCTAAATTGGAGGTCTCCATCAGGTCCCTTCCCTTGGAGACTGGGGAATTCCACCCAAGAGGGTGAGGAAAGATTGGAGGAGTCAGAAGGGATGGAGGACACCAGGAAAACATGGCCCACTGAATCAACAAAGCAGGGCTCATCTGGACTCACAGAGACTGAAGGAGAAAACAAGGGACCTGCATGGGTCTGCACCAGGCCCTGTACATATATGTGATGGCTGTCAGCTTGGTGTTTTTGTGGGACTCCTAACAGTGGGAGCCAGTGTGTCTCTGACTCTTTTGCCTGCTCTTGGGACTCTTTTCTCCTATTGGGTTTGCCTTCTCCAGCCTTGATATGAGGGCTTTTGCCTTGTGTTGGATCATGTTTTGTTGTGCTTGGCTGTTATCTGAAGGGAAATGGAAGGGAAGTGGATGTAGTAGAAAGGAGAGGTAAGGGGAGCTGGGAGGAGTGGAGGAAAGGGAAATTGTGGTCAGGATGTCTTGTTTTTTTCTGAGTGTTTTGTCTGTGCACCATGTTCTTACACTGCAATGCAAGCCAGAGAGGGCATTGATTTGGGATGTATTGTATGAGAGAAGAATCTATTTTCAATTTAAAAAAAAAAGAAA
Source organism: Peromyscus maniculatus bairdii (assembly GCF_049852395.1). Lineage (NCBI taxonomy): Eukaryota > Metazoa > Chordata > Mammalia > Rodentia > Cricetidae > Peromyscus > Peromyscus maniculatus. Next base: position 11,878,910 of record NC_134871.1, on the reverse strand, counting down.
GGAAAGAAGGAAGAAAGAAAGAGTAGTGTGATAATGCTGTGAACGTGACACCTAAGAAGCAAATCTTTGAAATGTCTTTGAGGGACTATCTTGATTGTGTTAGTTGATGGGAGAAAACCCATCTTCACTGGGAAGGACCCTGGACTGTGTAAAGTGGAGAGGGCAAGCAGAACACTAGCACACAGGGCTCACTCAACTGGAGCTAGCAAGTTGGAAATTTGCCGGCAGGCCAGCTTTCTGAATTGAGGTAATTCCCAGGTCCTCAGTTTTCCCATCTGTGAGATAGGGTTGATATAATGCATCATGCACGTTTGTGGTAAAGATAAAGAGGAAGCCATGCTTGCAGAGCTCACGGCACAACACTTGGCTGCTGACAGCGGTGTCCTCTTCCTCTTCGTATGGTGTAGAGGACCAGGCTTTGAATAACAGATTCCTGGTCTCCACACTCAAGGCATCCCACTCCTCAGTCTGCAGTTAGTCCCTGGCTTACAACAAATTGACTTGTGGCCTTCGGATTGTTCAGCTTTCTGATGGTGAGGAAATAACAATCAGAAGAAACCATCCATGCATGTTGAGCCCTTTCCAGGTAGCAGTTCACAGTGCCATCCTCTCTTGGGATGGAAGGGAGTGGTAGCTACAGCTACAGTCATCCCTACCACCACCGGAAGAGGAAGTTTTGACAGTACAGCAGCCTGTGCTGCTAAAATGGGCTGTTCAGGGGCCTAGGTGTGTTCAGCTTACAATATTTTCAACTTGGGCTTAGCACATTGTAGCCCCATTGCAAGTCAAAGGGCATCTACCCATGCTTACTTTAGGCTGGAAGAGTGTCTTTGTTATGGTTACTATTGTTGTGATGAAACACCATGACCAAAAGTATTTTGGGGAGGAAAGGATTTATTTCACTGACAGTTCATATAACAGTTCATCTTCAAAAGCTATGCTGACAGGAGCTGATGTGGAAGCCATGGAAGAGCTGCATACTGGCTTGTTCCCCATGGCTTGCTCAGCTTGCTTTCTTATAGAACCCAGGACCACCATCCCAGAGATGGCACCACCCACTTTGGGGTTGGGTCTGACCCGTCAATCACTAATTAAGAAAATGCCCTACATCCTGATCTTACAAAGGCATTTTCTTAATTGATGTTCCCTCCTCTCAGATGACTTTAGTTTGTGTCAAGTTGGCATAAAACTATCTGGGGCATAAAGCAGAGAGTTACTGAGTCATTACATGGAGGGTCACAACAATCAAGAATCAAAAACAGAAAGTCTTTTTACAGGGAGGGAAATTACGGGATAAGAAAATTAGTGCAATATCGCCCTTGGCCATCTCAACAAAAATGTTCAAAAGGTGACCTTGCCCTTCACTACATTAGTTTATCAGGACCACATCAACAAGGACCATAGTCTGGAGCCCAAAGTCTGGAAACAAGGGCTCAGCAACTTTGGTTTCATCTGAGGCCTCTACCCTAAGCTTGTAGAAGGTCACCTTCTCCCCATTTCTTCCTATGCACATGAATGCTCTCTCATTTACCTCTCTCTCTCTCTCTCTCTCTCTCTCTCTCTCTCTCTCTCTCTCTCTCTCTCTCATCTATTTCTGTCTGTCTCTGTCTATCTGTCTTTGTCTCTCTCTCTTGTATGTGTGTGTGTGAGAGAGAGAGACAGAGACAGACAGAGAGCTGTGTACATTCAAATGCACAAGCTCATATCCTCTGCTTTCTTCTTTTTATAAGATTTTTATAAGATTGGATTCACCAGTAATGACTGCATTTTTTATTTAAACCTTTTTAAAAGCCCTATCTCCAAGTATACTCACATTCTGGGGTACTGTAGGGTTAAAACATTAACATCTGTTCATGCCACCTAACTTACCAGTCACACTCACACAGTGACACTAGCGTGTCTATGTCACACACACACACACACACACACACACACACAACACACACACACACCCCACAATGAATACACACCAACCCTTAAAGGGATCTAGCCCTGCTTATGCTTGTAATTGCTCACACCACAGGAAATGATGAAGACTTGAATCAGTAGCTCATATATACATGCGATATGTGTATATGTCCCTTGTGGTCAGTGTCTCACAGCTCAGTACTGGCATCGAAGAGTTGAGTCAGTGACCATGTCAGCCGGGTTTCCTAGGGACTCGGGATGGAAAGGAAGCCTATTGCATAACAATCAGGATGGGCCAGGGTCCTCTTAGCTCACTTTTCTATAGAAACACCAACTGCATTGCAGTTTACTGCAAATAAGCAGCACCCCAATTCAACAGCCCAGAGTGTGTGAGCTGCAGCAATTAGGGGCATGCGTCTCAGAGAGAAGAAACACAAGCATTTAATCATCACAAAAGGCAAACGCAAAAGCATCTAAAGACTGCTAACAAAGAAGTAGAACCACTCTAAATTCTGAACAGGTTTCTAAAACTCCAAAAGGGCAGCAAATCATGTTACTTATCATTTAAAAATAACTGGGATTTAAGAAATGAAATTAGACAAGTGATTAATGCATCAACTTGAGCCAGAGTTCCTTTGATAGTTGGAAGAAAATAAAAGCCAGCCAAGAAATAAACATTTCAAATTCAGGTGCTTTGCAATCTGTGCTCCAAATGTTTCCCTGAGTTTGGGAAGAGGTGGCCTGCTCTGCATACACAGCAACCAGCTTCCTGGCTCCAGTAAGTTACCTTCAAAATAAGAGCATCGGCAGGGAGAAGCAGCAGCCACCATGGGCAAAGGGCCTGCCGAGACAAACACAGAAGCTAGAGCCAGGCCAGGAAATAGGTTGCTAAAGAAGGTCCTCAGGGTGTTGTGAAGACACCTTTGTGGTTTATTTGTTTGTTTGCTTGATTGGTTGGATGGTTGGTTGGTTGGTTGGTTGGTTGGTTGGTTGGCTTTTTGACTTGCTAATTCTATTTATATTAGAAATCCAAGGAGAGCAAAGAGTCTTTTGACATAGTAAGAAGAAAACAAATGTGGGTGATCGAACAGTCTATGTGAAGAGGCAGAAAGAAGCTCGTGGTGAGTTAGGGAAGGGCTCCCTTACCCCTTTCTACTTGCAACTAGTTTGAAACTAAGACATTTTTTGCACAGTCCAAAGTATATAGGTACAGAAACTAGATACCAAATCAAACATTTATTGATAATAAACCATAAATGAATATCTTGTTAAAGAAATCTTTGGCATACACACTATTTCACCCCTTTGCAAAGACAAAAGTAAGTTTATAGACTAATGAGATGAATGAGCTTCTTTTTACATAAAAATAAAGAGATTTTGGCTGAATATGGGATGATGCAAGGTGCATGGTCTTGAGTGTTCTGCAGAGTTGGTTGATATTTTACTTTCCAATTGCCTGTACTGAGAACATTACTTTGCATAAATACATGAAACAAAATGGCAAAAGTATGTTTAGGGCCATTTCAGAAATCATTGGAAATTCTGTTCTAATCCCAAGCCAAACTTCATCTAATTGATTTGATGAAACTACTTTCAGGAACTCAAAGAGCAATTTTTAAAAATCAAACATTCTAATACAATACAATACAAAGATATACTAATTTGATACTTATGTGCATCCCCGGTGCCAGAAGAGGGAGTCAGGGCCTTTGGAACTGCAGTTAGAAGGCTGTCAGCCATGATGTGGGTACTGGGAATGGAACCTGGCTCCTCTGGAAAACAGCCAGGGCTCTAAATGGCTGGCCATTTTTCCAGCTCAAGATATATTTCTAAGGAAGTGTCTTTGATAGGGTTTCTATCAGGGCAATAAAACACCATGACCAAAAGCAAGTTGGGGAGGAAAAGGTTTATTTGGCTTACACGTCCACACTGTACCATCATTGAAGGAAGTCAGGACAGGAATTCACAATGGGACAGAAACCTGGAGGCAGGAGCTGATGCAGAGGTATGGAGGGGTGCTGCTTACTGGCTTTCTCCTCATGGCTTGCTCAGCCTGCTTCTTTATAGAATCCAGGACCACTAGCCCAGGGATGGCACCACCCACAGTGAGCTGGGCCCTCCCCCATTAACCACTAATTAAGAAAATGCCCTCCAGGTTTGCCTACAGCCTGATTTTATGGAGGCATTTTTCTTAATCTAGGTTCTCTCCTCTCTGATGACTTTAGCTTTTGTCAAATTGACATAAAACTATCCAGCACAGGAAGCAAATATATTTAGCTTGACTAAACGATTATACAACATTATATATATATATATAAAACATGACACAGTACCAAATAATATGTACAAGTCTTATACTTGTATGTATTTGTAAAAAAAAAAAAAAAAATTGTTAATTTGTGGTTGAGAGAATGAAGTTCAGTTGGTGGAGTGTTTGCCTAGCATGGAGGAGTCCCTGAATCTGAAACCCAGCACCAGGTAAAATACAAGCATGGTGATGCCCACCTGCTGTCCCGTACCCGGGAGGTGGAGGTGGGAACATCAGACGTTCAAGGTCATCCTTGTCAACATACCATGAACAAGGCCAGTTTGAATAAGACCCCCTCACAAATAATAATAGTAATAATAATAATAATAATTTTGATTTTTTTAATGTCAAATTTTAGAACCTGAAACACAGCCACAGGATAAACTAAAGTCAACAGACAAACAAGGGTTCAGCCACACTGTCCACAGAGAGTCCAAAGGGGAGCTGCCTGCACTGCAGACTCCTTACTTCATTTTTAAATTAACACAAAGGAGGAGGAGGAGGAGGAGGAAGAGGAGGAGGAAGAGAGAGAGAGAGAGAGAGAGAGAGAGAGAGAGAGAGAGAGAGAGAGAGAGAGAGAGACTGAGAACTCAATTCACTGCTCTCTTCTGGGCATCATGATCCTCATTTATAAAAGCAAGGCCTGGCAGCAGATTCTCTAACTACACAGCTCTTAGCCTACCCGGTTCCCCCCAGGCCCAGCCAAGGGTCTTTGTCGGTCCTGTTTCCAAAGGAGACCCGAGATTTGGCAAGCCGTCCTGCCCCCATCTTGCAGAGCTCCAGAGCCTGGCAGCTGGAGGGCCCTTCAGAGCTTTGTCTGCACAGTGTTAGCCAAGATGGGGTGAATGTGCTTCCAGACTCAAAGACCTAGTGGTGGGCCCTACTTGCACCTGCCGCAGTGACTGACTCTGACCTTGCTCCTAACCTCTCCATAGCAAGGAATAACAATGCTCACGTCATGGGCTGAAGATTACGTGAAAAGCGAGCACACAATCCTTTCAGTACATGGCAAGCCGTCGGCGCCCCGATTCCCTGGCTGTCTCCTTAAGTCAAAGCCTGCAAATGTTTCTTCCGGGGAATGCTAGAGGGAAGCAGTAGCATGCCAATCCTGAGAAGCAAGGGATGTAAAAACAACAACAAGAGAAGTCCAGGATTTCACTTGAGAGAAAGGTATGTGGCTTCCCTCTATAGTAAGTAGACTCTACTTCTTTATCACATTTCCTTTAAACAGATGTGAAAAGTTCTTTGACATTGAGAGAACACAGCTGTTGGCCTGAGAATGTGACCCGAAAGCCCACCCTCAATAGGAGGCAGGCTGGGATTACTAACCTGACATGTTTAATCTCTACGGCAGATCAACGGACTGCAGATAGTCAGAACCGACTGGAGGGTTCCCCCACCCCCCCGCCCCATTTTGTACTATTTTCCAATAAAGAGAACATGTGACACCTTCCTGGCCAAGGTTAATCTTTACAAATAAGATGATGCTAAAAATGGGATGATATCAAAGACCATGGAACTTCTCACTGCCCTCTTCCCCGCACCATCCCCAAGACATCCATAAACCACACCACGGTGAAAATACTAACAAAGAGTTAACTGCATCCAGTAAATCTCCTCTAGATACATGCTTCCCACCACCACCACCACCACCCCTCGATTTTCTTCTTATTTATTTCTTAAGATATATTTTCACTTTAATAATGTCTATGAAATGTTCCATCCGGCAAAAATTAAAATGATCCATCACCCACACTGCCCAGACAGCCTTTGCTCACACTGAAACAGTGAAAGAAAAGGGAACGTACCCATGTGAGCCAAATAGTAAGTGCAGAATGTTCCAGGCTATGATGGGAGTATATCACCAACTACACTCAACACTTCTCCTTGTTTCTCTAAAAGTAAAAATGTTCAGAGTCCCTTGGAGAGCCTTGTAGAAGTATTGCAATGCATAGCTTAGCCTTTATGTATCTTTTTAAGCTACCCATGAATGATGGTGCTAGTCTCTAGATAACCCATGTTTTGTCTTCATCTACGTTATGGATTGAACTGTGTTGCTCCTAACATTCTTATGAGGAAGTCTTGACCCCCAGAATTCTGCAGTATGGCTACATTTGGGAATATAGGAAACTAGGATAATGAGGGCAGGCTCTCATCCCATCTGGCCGGTGTCCTTATTAGAAGACACACAAAGCCCCCAAGGTGCACATGCACACAGGGACAGCATAGGCAAAAGTAGCAGAAATGCAGCCATTTGCAAACCAAGAGAGGCTTGGAGGAGCCGTCCTACCCAAGGCTCCTGGATCTTGGACTTTCAGCCTTCAGAACTGTAACAAAATGAACTTGTGTGGTTGAATCCTGACCCAACCCAATCTAGGGGACACCGCAGTTAGCTAATACAACTCCTTAGTATTTATTTGTAGTACATCTGTATCAGTGCGTAGGAATGTGCCTCATTTCATCATAGAAATTGCCATTTTCTTTCACCTCCACCCTGCTAATTAACATTTATATTTATTCCAAGTTTTTGACAATTTCAAATTATATTGCCACAAACATCTTTGCACTGATGTCTTGGGGTAATTTTACAGCTTTGTAAAGTGAATTCCCACAAACAGAATTGTGGGCTCAGTATGTATAAACGCACACATACATAATTTCAGCAGCTTCAAATTGCCCTTCAATTTGTTCTACTTCCATCAAAAGTACTCTAAAATGCAATTTTCAGATGCAAATACATGGACAGCAATGTGTGTGTGTGTGTGTGTGTGTGTGTGTGTGTGTGTGTGTGTGTGTGTGTGTGTGTAAATGGAGGGGAGAGAGAAAGAGAATGGAAGAGAAAGGGAGAGAGACTAGGAAAGAGAGGGAGAGATGGAGAGAAGGGAAGAGGAGAGAAGGGAGAGAGGGAGAGAACTTTAAATTTTCAGTAGCCCAAAAGCTGCAGGTGAGTGCGTCACTTTTTGTTTGTGTACCTATGAATAATTCTGAGCACTTAGAGAGATTCTGGCATCACAGCCTTGGAGGCAGCTTGGATTTGGGCACTATCATTTCCTAACTATGTGAATCGGGCCAGGTTTCCTGACTTCTCTGGGTACCAGGCTCCTTCTTATGCAAACGGGATAACAACTGAAGTTGCCTCAATGTAGGTTACAGGTGTGAACAGACATTAGTGCTTGGCACGGTGTTTGTGAGACAATAAGCCCCAATGTTCTTAATGTTGTTACTAATGCAACGTCGATTATACCTGGTTTCTGATGATGCTACTCCTTCTGCTGAAGCTCTGGTCTCCAATGGGGTTGCCTTAGAAAACAGAAAGGAATCGGGGAAGTCATTAAATTTGTATGAGCTCCCAACCCAATATGACGAGCATCGTCTATAAGAAGACAGGCACATCAGAAGAGCTTTACCTCACTCTCAGAATAGAAGTCTCTTGAGAGCACAACCTAACAGGGGCTGCATGGAAGGAAAGAGACCTCACATTGAAGCCTACCACGCTATCTCCTTGCCCTGGGGTAGCCCAAGCAAGCAAACACATCCTGTTCATATATCGCATCTCCACCCAGGCAGAGTTTTTCTTACTGTATGATTTTTCCTCTCCCAATAAAGGATACAGGTGTTCTTATTTTCTTTCTGTTGCTGTGATGGACACCGCGGTCAAAGCAACTCAGGGAAGGGAAGTTTCACCTTACAGTTGCAGGTCACACTCCATCTCTGAGGGAAGTCAGCGCACAAGCCCTGACTTTTCAAGAAGGGACAGAAACCATGAAGGAACACCGCTTGCTGGCTTCCTCGCTGGCTTTTTTTCAGACTCATGTTTAGCTGCTTTTCTTCTACATCCCAAGACCACTGCCTAAGGATGGTACCTCCCACAATGGACTGGACCCTCCTGCATGAATTAACAATCAAGACAGTCCCTCCCAGACATGCCCACCCAACTTATAAAGACAATTACTCAGTTGAAATTCTTTGCCGGTGACTTTTAGATTGTATCAGGTTGACAGTCATTGCTAACTAGGACAGATGAGTTAACTAATGGACCCTGGTTGGAAAACAAGACTGTGTGACATTGTCATCTACTGGGTTCTTCCAACCATGACCCATGGAAGAAGCAGTAGAGGTGGATTGCTACAATGCCTGGAGATGGAAATATGAATGAAGCAGTACTGGAGGTAGAATTTTGAGATTTAGTCTAATTTTTAAGAAGGTATGTATAATTCTAGTCCTGATGCTAGATCGACTGCAGAATTCAACAGTCTCCTTTACAGACTTCAGCACAGGGCCCCTTCTCTGGCCATGTGACTGCTTTTACACATCATTTTCTATGGAAGAAAACTGTAGAGTATCAGTTACTGCCCACCTTTCCTCATTTCCACATCAAAATCTGAGTACTGAAACGGACTTTTTCCAATTTCAATCCGAAATTGTAATGTAATATGGAGCTCTTATAAGTGAGAGAGGCTGACAGGTTTGTGCCTCTCACTCCTACCAGAAAGAGACACACATATTGGTTCCACATTTTTGGATATGTTACCCACGCTAAGTTAGGGACCAGATAGGAGAAACGGCTGATTTGAAGTCCATGAATATAAGCTTTCGAGCATGGATGTATAGGGATAGATGGGGTAACTGGGAAAACAGACACACAAAAAAATGCACAATATCTGACAGACCCCCATTAAATCAGCAGAGTGACTACAAAGATGAGACAGTGGAGTGTGAATCTCAGAAGCGCAGTCTCACGGGTTCAAAACCTAAGCCTACCACTTCAGTGGCTGTATGATGATGGCCGGGATAATTTCCCCTTTAGGACTCAGCTTTTCCAGCTATGAAACAAGAATGATGTTACCCTACCTTGTCAAGCTGTGGGAATTATGTAAGCCAAAGACTAGAATGCTTCACCTATGATGAACACAAGGGCACAGGTCTTAAACTTCAGAACTTGGGAGTCAAAAGTAGGAGGATCTATAATTTGAAGCCAGTCTACATATTAAATCTTCCCCTTCCCCACCTCCAAAAAAAGAAAATGGGAATGAGAATACAGGTCAGTCAGCACAGTGGGTGCCTAATAGGCACAAAGCTCTGGGTTTCATTCCTAGGACCATATAAACCAGACATAACAGCTCCTAGTTATAATCCTGGCATTCAGGAGGGAAACCAGGAGGATCGGAAGTTCAAGATCATCCTTGAATGTATAGTGAGTTTGAGACCAGCTAAGGCTACCTGGACCCTGGTTCAAAAAAGAAAAGAAGGGAGGGAGGGACGGAGAGACAGAGGGATGGAGGTAGGCAGAGAGAGAGAGAGAGAGAGAGAGAGAGAGAGAGAGAGAGAGAGAGAGAGAGAGAGAGAGAGAGAGAGAGAAGAAAAAAACAAAGAAACAAAGAGAGAAGCTTACTCTTTGCCTGGCACATACTAAAATAGCTCTACCAATGACAAAATATCTCTTAGACTTTTTTCTCAACATCTGAATGTTTTCATTTCTAGGTTTTTATTATCCACCCAGTTTAGCTCCATATTCATCAGCTCTTAAGTGATCATGAGTTCTCAACAGAACCCATACGAGGAATAAAAGAGAAGAATAAGACCCTCAAGAAATTCATAGTCCAAAAGGAGACCACGGAGTATGAAAGGGACTACTAGCAAATAATGAAAGGCAGTGAAGAATGGGTGAATAATCCAGAGAGAGCCTAGAAGTGAGCATGTGGAGAGGAGACAATGGTGTCACAGCTCCCAATGGCAATCCCTCACTAGGTCTGTTTTGCTTCCATGGCTGTTCCTGTGGCCAGAATCCAACTGAAGTACCATCTCATGTTCCACCCCATCTTCAGCGGCCATAGTGAAAATCACAATGAGCATGCCACTTGCCGAGTGTGGCACTGTGGACTCATCCAGGTGGGTCCTCTGGATATTTCTTCTGCTTACAGCTTTGGAAATGAATATTAAAAGTATCATTAGCCGGTTGGCGGTGGCGCACGCCTTTAATCTCAGCACTCAGGAGGCAGAGCCAGGTGGATCTCTGTGAGTTTGAGGCCAGCCTGGTCTACAGACTGAGATCCAGGAAAAATGCAAAGCTACACAGAGAAACCCTGTCTCGAAAAAACAACAACAAATCAATCATTCCCTTTGGAGGACCTGATATTTTCCCCATAGCATTACCCCAAATGCTTTACTTGGCACCATGTGAAGGTCCTGTCTTTGACCCCCCCACCCCCACCCCATGACTCAAAACTCTGGACTGTCAGTCACTGGCGGCCATACTAAGCAACTGAACACATGATTAAATAATGGCATTTGTGTTTCCATACACTTTGTGTCTGAGTAGAAGAGGTTAAAATATAAAGTAAAGGAACAGAATCCAAGTTTCCGGTGAGAAATGTGGGCCAGGGTCTCATTTTAATGAAGCTCAAATCATGTTCTGTAGTTTCTGTTTCCCCTACGGTTCCAGTTCCTGGTCATAAAGTTGCAAGAGGCAAAAGAGCATTCAGCTGGAAAACATGGAGTGTTTGGTTTTGTCGGGAAGGGGAGGAGAGAAGAGGGGAAGGGAGGGGGGTGGGGGGAGGGAAGGGGAATTTCAGGTATCTTGGTTCACACAGCCATCCAGAACTTAGTGTTTTAATATGACAGGGTAGGGGGCCTGGGAAGATGGCTCAGTGGGAAAAACTGCTTGCTACACAAGCTTGGGTACCTAATTCCCAATTTCCAGATCCCAGGTCCCAGGTAAATACACACACACACACACACACACACACACACACACACACACATACCCCCGTGCGCATGCAATCTGTTTTAATTAATTAAATTAAATTACTTATCCTCTCTCTTGTGGTTGTATGGTTTGACTGGAAAATTTGAACTTGGGGCAGTCAGTGCAGATGAAGCCTCCGGCTGGAGTGAGTTAAAGGCTTGATAGTGGTGGTACCATCTCTCCAAGATGGCTCCTTCACTAAGATGTCTGCCCCTCCCACACCTCGAACCTCTTATTTGGTGCCTGCTTCCTCCAAGCCACCGCACATGGATTGGGCTTTTCCCCACAGGGTGGTTCCAAGGGAGTCTTCCTTCCTCCACACGGATGAAGACGGAAACAGGCCAGAGAAGATTTGCATCTAAAAGTATCCATGTCATTTCCACTACGGTGACTCAGTCAAAGCACCGACGTCATCCAAGCTAAAGTTGTGTGTCTTGATGAAATACCGTCGTGGTTCAGTCAGGGCTGAATGATGGTGAGACCAAGACACACCCTCAGACAAAGATTCTGCCATGAGCCCTCATCAGCCCTAATCAGGGTCCTTCATTAGCCACCAAAGACCAAGCTGTGTCAGTCAGCTTGCCGTTATTGTGACTGAATACCACAGGTAATTGACTTATTAGGAGGGCAGGTTCATTGCGGGTCATGTCTTCGGGGGCTTCGATCATAGTCACTCGGCCCTGTTGCCATAGCGCAGCATATTATGATGGGAGCACATGCCAGAGAACTATGGCTGTCACAATAAATAAGAGAGAAAAGAATGCAGGGTTCCTATATCCCCTTCAAGAGCATGTCGTCACCTTTGACCTACTCCCTCCTACGGAACCTACTTTTATTTTATTTTTCTTGAGATGAAGACTTTCTATGAGGCCAAGCTAGCCTTGAACATGCAGGTGGTGCTGCATCTACGGAGTGCTGGATTGTAGGCATGTGATGCTTCCTCAATCGTCCATCACCTCTCAAATACGCCAGCGGCTGGAGGTCAAGCCTTTCACACTTGGGACTTTGGTATATCTGAGCTATAGCAGTGCCCTCTCCACCAGATAAGCACGAAAGTCAAGCCTCCTGACAGTAAGGCATCTACTTGGGCCAATCATTCCACCAGGTGTAGGGAAAACCGAGAAACCGAGTGCACAAACACACAGGCCTGACAAGGAGGAGTCTGTCCTCTTTCAACATGATTGCCCACTGTGCAATAGAAGCAGTTGGACCAAGACAGAGGACCCCAAGGCCACCCAGCTCCCTAGTATAGACAGTTGAAATCCACACTGTTGGGGAATATTATTTTAAGCTGTTACTTTTGTTTATGTTGCATTTGTTTAACTCTGTGAAGCTGTTTTACTGTGCCTATCTAAACCAACTGATGGTCTAATAAAGAACTGAACGGCCAATAACAAGGCAGGAGAAAGGAATGGGCAGGACTGGCAGAAAGAATATATAGGAGAAATCCAGGAGGAGAGAGAGGTAGCCAGAGAAGGAGGAGGACACTAGGGGTCAGCACCCAGCTACACAGCAAACCACGGAGTAAGAAACAAAGAAAGGTATACAGGAATAGAGAAAGGTAAAAGCCCAAAGGCAAAAGATAGATGGGATAATTTAAGTTAAGGAAAGTTGGCAAAGAACAAGTCAAGCTAAGGCCAAGCAATCATAATTAAGCCTCCGTGTGTGATTTATTTTGGGAGCTGGGTAGTGGGCCCCCCAAAAGAGTAAAAACAAACAACACCGCCACACCCCAAAGCTAGACATAGTGGTGCACGCCTTTGATCTTAGCATTTGGGAGGCAGAGGCAGATGGATCTCTGTGAGTTCAAGGGCAGCCTGATCTACATAGTGAGTTTCAGGACAGCCAGAGCTACATAGTAGGACCCTGTTTCAAGAAAAAAGAGGAAAGAAAGAAGGGGGAGGGAGAGAGAGGAAAGGAAGGGAGGGAGGGAGGGAGGGAGGGAGGGAGGGAGGGAGGGAGGGAGGGAGGGAGGGAATCATTAGGATCAAGCCAGTAAACAGTACTCCACCGTGGCCTCTGAATCAGCTCGCCTCCTGGACTCCTGACCTGAGTCCCTGGCCCAACTTCCCTGGGTGATGGACTACAAACTATAAGGTGAAATAAATCCTTTCCTGCCCAAGTTGCCTTTTAGTCATGGTGTTTACCACAGCAATCGAAAGCTAACGCAGACATTGTCTTAGTAGGGGAGCATGGCCAAAGCTGCACTCTCCACTTTACCAGAGGTTATAATATGTCAGACAAAGCCACCTCATTGGAAAACTGTGATTTTGAAACGAAGCCTTTCAAACTGTAAATTACCATTTGTGGGTGTTTGAGTTACCTGTTGGATGGTTAAATCAGACCTTTCTTCTTTCTTCCTTCCTTCCTTCCTTCCTTCCTTCCTTCCTTCCTTCCTCCCTTCCTTCCTTCCTTTCTTTCTCTCTCTTTCTGTAATCTTCCTTTCTTTCCCCTGTTTTCAATCTACAACTCTTGCTTTAGGATTTAGCTTTGACAGGGTGTTTTTTCTGTCTTCATACCCGCTCCAAAAACTCACTAGCTGTGAGTAGAAAGCGTTAGAAGTTATATGACCTTAAAACTTCCTTTCATAAAATCAGGAAAATTAATTACATACATATATGCATATTATATATACATATATAGTAATTATATACACACACTCCCCGTTCTGGCTATCAAGAACTTGAGTGGTCTCTTACCAGGAGTGCCAACACAGCCTCTCTTTAAGTTCTCCCAGCCCCGGGATGGCCTCCAGACCCCTATGGTAATGACCCAGCCATGAAAATGTACTCGTCTGGAAGCCAGAGTATCGACTTGCACCAGGTGAAGCAAAACCAGAATCCTGCAAGCCTTGTGGACTTGGAAATCTACCAAATCACTTCACTCGATCAACCCAGTACTTGTAGGTATGTAAAATGTAAATATTTAGTTTTATAGTTTATATGGGGTGTTTTATAGAGCAAAGAAATCAGAACACCCTTTCTGTGGCACTATAACTTCACCAAGCTCTAATATGGCTCAGCTGGTCTCCCACAGGTGCCCCTTATCAGGGGGTAAAGGGTGCCTGAACATGCATGAGAGCTCCTAACATTCCTCACAGAAAATCCCGGAGAGCACTGGGTCAAGAGAGGGAGTGTGGAAGTGAAAAGTAGGTCTGAGAGATTCTCTCTCTCACATGTGAACTTACAAACCTCAGCTGAAGAAGTTTACGTGGAACTTAGGGTAGGAGGGCTCGGGATGTATGAGTAGCTAGGAAGCACAAGGAACTGGTTTTGATGCCCAGAAATACATGTGCGCGCGCGCGCACACACACACACACACACACACACACACACACACACACACACACATTGCCGGTTCTGGTTGTATACTCCTACAATCTCAGTGCTCAATGCTGAGGCGGGAGGATCACCAGCTTAAGGCCAGCCTGGCTACAAAACAATCAGAATGAGTATTGGGGGCAGGAGCTATATAAGGGGAAAATGTGGCCATTCTAAAAGGAGCATTACCCAAGATGCACCACTTGCTAAGGGTCCTCTCTCTGTGCTGTACTCACTTAACCCTGCAGGAAGTGGGCACCAGGAGAACCCCGTCAATATTCTGCACTCGTGTACCATCCAGAGTGTCAGCCCCAGCCATCCGCACTATAAACCCAATGAGGGAGCTGTTATTGTCACCATTTGAAGAGGAATCTGAAGCACAGAAAGATGAAGCCACGTGCTCAAATCCTCAGACAGTTCTCTGATGGTGCCAGGGAAGGCTTCAACCTTCAAAGGTGTACCCATAGTGATGCTCTGCCAGCCACCTCCTAACGGCTCCATATCCTCAAACATGGTAACACAAACCGAGGGCCTAGCATTCAAAACCTAAGCTGAGGGTGGGACAAGGGGAGGAGTTTCATATTCAAACCATAACAGGACAGCTGCATCATGAGTCCCCATTTCTTCATTCAGTAAAAATAAGTGACTCTGGGCAAAGCAAAGACGGGTCCTGCCTTCTTCAGGAAAATGGAGACAGTATTGAGAGGTAACCTGAGGTGGCATCATGGAAGGCCGGGCACACTGAGGAAAAACACCATTTGTTTATATACTCTTCCAACAGCCAGATGTGTGAAGGAGGCCAGTCAGCCTCCCTGTTGTCCCGATTTACCTGAAAGAGTTCACCAAAGATCATCTTGCCCAGTCCCCAGGAGCCTCCCTAACAGCCCAAGAATTGGATAAAACTGTTGTTTTAAGCCATTCTGTTCTGTGGTGGTTTACTGAAAGGAAAATGTTTAATGAGCAGTCAGTGTAGCTCCACAATTGGGGTGGCACTGAAAACTGTATATGAAAAAGAAAAGACCCGGATCTTCTTCATGAGATGAAGAGCTGTGCGTAGGTGACCATGAGAAGTGATGGGCCGAAATGAACTCACCGAGGAGGCTCCGAACTGCCATGGGAGGAAGGACAGTGAGACTAACTGGGTTCCAGGGAGGGAGAAGCCAGTAGAAGAGAACAGCAGCCTGAGTGCAGAGGGACAGACAGCCTCATCAGGAAGTCTAGAGGAAGGAAACTCCCACGTGGTAAGAACATCCTACTTGAAAGCCTACAGAGACGAAAATCAGTAGTGATCTAGAATTCTCAGAATAGTTCTTGCTTCCTGCTCCAAACCCTCTCCACAACCAATCTACTCCCCTTAGTGAACTTCAGTTGGCCTGAACTTCAACTCCACTTCCTTCAGAAGCCTTCTGTCGTATACTGTATTGGGCCTTCCCAAAATTTCATAATTGAATCGCTGGTCCCTGATGTGATGGGATTTGGAGGTAGAGTCTTGGGGGGGGGGCGGGTGTGGAAGCCGACAAAAGTTTCTGAGTGAGATCTGAGCTTGCTTTACCAAGCAGAGCTGCATGGGGAATTGCTTGACCATGTGCATGGTTACCCGGTGATTGGAAGGGTCTACACTTGGCTGAGCTGGGGGGAGGTTTTTTCCTCCACCCCTTGGCATTCCTATAAATAGCCCTTTAGAAGAGGCAGAGGGAGTCTGGTAGATAAGGATCCAGTGTTTCTGTTTCTCTCCCCGCTATCCTTCTATCTAAATCTCACTCCTCAAGAGTACCCTGACTCCTCAAGAAATCCCTCACTTCTCAAGAGTACCCTGGGGTAAAATGTGAGAGCCGGTCTCCCAGCTGGCCTCCCACAGGGAAGTAACTAGTGATAGGTGACACCAGGACGGTGGGGCCCCAGGATGGGATTAGTGCCCTTAAAAGAAAAGATGTCAGGGGACCAATATGAGGACATAAGAATCATCATCTAAAAGCCAAAAATGGAGACCTCAGCAGAAACTGAATGTTCTTGCAGACTGACCTAATGCTTCTAGCCTCTAGACATGTGATGGAGTAACTATCTGGTGCTTAAGCCCCCAGATTGTGGCATTTTGCCATGCCGCCCAACAGAATAAAACGCCACCCTTGGCACACTTATTAACACATCAGTAATAGTCTCCTCCTCCTCCTCCTCCTCCTCCTCCTCCTCCTCCTCCTCTTCCTCCTCCTCCTCTTTCCTCTTTTGGCAGCACGTCCCACACTTTACAAATATTCACTCTTGTCTGGGTCTCCCACCAGTCCGTGAACCTTATGGGGACCAAGATCTGCCTAGCTTCTTACCTCTGGCGCAGTGGCACCCGGTGTTCCAAATGTGTCATTCCATGTGACAGCCCAAAGGATGCAAGAAAATAAATCACTAGCTAACTCTGGACATAGCTATAGAAATAGCTCCCAACTTTTTGCAAAGTTTGCTGTTTCTCTGTTATTTCAATTGGAAGAATTGATTTGAAAGCATCTCCTAATTTGCTGTCTGTAAAGATGGCTTATAGCCTGCAAACAAAACGAACTCATTAGTAGATTATTCTGTGTGACGATCCAGAATAGTGTGATCTCTAAGCCTTCCAGGTGGTTCCATTTTCCTAACTACTTCCAGTGAGTCATTTGTGTATGCAAATTTTACAGAATCTTTGCAGCACTCTGGAATATCTGTTTACTTTCGCATCCACCTCATCAACCCTTCACATTGTTTAACTGAGACTCATCAAAGCTAATGACTTCTTCAAGGTCATTGATTTGCAAGAGATAGAAATGCTAGGACACAACTCTTCTATAGATGAGTCCAGAATTTGCTAGAAGGAAAGCATATGGAATTCAGAAGTCCTTGATCTAAATTACAGAAAGCTTGTCTCCCATTAAAATTGAATGCACACAAATATAAATATTTTACAGTGTTATATGGGAAAAGAAAGGATGATAGAGAAAGTCCACTATTTTTTTTACCAGCAACTTTAGGTATGTCCTTTAGGTATGTCCCAAAGTGTCAACTGTTCTTCTCTAACATCCTTTTAACATAAGTACATGACACTTCTGCTATATCAAACATCTGTCATCATACTTTACATGTTGATCTTTGGGAACTATAAATTGCCAAGCTCATTTGCAGTGTTCATCTCAACTGGATTTCAAGGGCACTTGCTCCATATGTCATCTGTAGAGAGCCAAGTCACTTATTTGCAGACATAGATGCCATCTTGATTGGCGGGTAGAAACTTGGGGTAAGATAAGGAAAGACAAATGTCCTTTCTATTTGATCTGTCACAACAAGCCACCAAAGGGTGACCCTTTCTTTCTTTATAAGCTTAGTCACTAAGCAGTTCTCAACCTGTGGGTCGGGACCCTTTTGTGGGTCACATATCAGATATCCTGCAAATCATATGTTTACATTATGATTTGTAACAGTAGCAAAATCACAGTTAGGAAGTAGACATGAAATCATTTTATGATTGGAGGTCACCACAACATGAGGAACTGTGTTAAAAGGTCATAGCATTAGGAAGGCTGAGAATCATTGGCTTAGTGCCTGAGCTAACCACTCAGGAGATAGCAGCAAGTCCCAAAGACCCATGACAGCATCAAGGTTTTTGGCTATCCATCTGCATGGAGGTAAGTTAGTTCAGTGCTAATTATCCCATCAGGTAAGACGAGAAGGCTTCCTCCTAACCAAATACCTCGCTCTTTCCCATAACTTGCTTCCTTGCTTCATCTCACAGTGAGTCCTGGGGAGCAGCTGTCAAGTATCAAAACTCAGTTACAGGAGACACTCTCTTGGTGTGACTGAGTCCACAGATAGGAACACTGGAGACGTGCAGGCCAGATTTCCCAATTGTGGTCAAGTCTGAGGAGCAAAGCAGAGACATAATCAACAATAGTAGGGGACAAAATGAGAGGAGATGGTGAAGAAGACAATCTTTGCCAAAAACCAGCACATTGCCAAGCACATTTTCAACATGGCGGCTTATGAACTGTTAAGTGTAGGCTCACCCAACCCTGTTCCAGCCTCACCTCTTTGATCACACCATCACTGATGGGTGATCTCATATGGGTAGAAGAGTGCCACCCTCTTAGCCTGACTCTAATGGCCTCAGTGTTTTTGTGACTCCTGAATATATTCTGTAGCCCTGGCTTCCTCTGAGTTGGAGAGTCATTTATTCAACGGCAGCATCTCTGCTTACATCTCTTGGAGACATGGAGACAGTTTTAAACTCAACATTTCCAAGTAGAAGATCAGCATTTCCTGTTCTGCTTCCAAAAATCTGTCCCTCTTCAAACCCAGTAAAAGGAACCCCAATGCACACATCCAATCTTTCTCTCACTGCCCCCTGGTCTTTTCATGCACACATCCAATTTGTCTCCTAGACCCATCAGCACATTCTCCAAAGGACATCATGAGCTGTGTGATTTATGTCCATCTCTCTGGTTACTCTCCTAATCCTGACCATCGTTATATCTCCCTAGACTATAATAAACAAGTCGAATAGGTCTCCCTGCTCCCATTCCTGCCTTCCTGTGATCCATTTTCCACCAAGCAGCCAGGCTGATATTTTAAAACAAAACTCAAATCCTCTCTCTCTCTCTCTCTCTCTCTCTCTCTCTCTCTCTCTCTCTCTCTCTCTCTCTCTCTCACACACACACACACACACACACACACACACACACACACAAATCCCAAAGGCTTCTCACAACCTCACAACACTCAGAATCCATACTTCTTGTTCTGTCTTTGTATCATCTAAGCTCCGACATCTCACTCTAGGCATGTTCGCCTCCTTTCCAGCTCTATCACTATACTTTGTTTTTAATTGGTGTTCCCTCTACCAAGAATACTGATGCCTCTAGCTTTCAGCTACTCAATTCCTTGTCAGCCTTAAAGGTCTTGATATAAATGTTAGCTGCTCAGAAAGGTGCTCCTTGGCCACCTTGATGACACTACCATCCTGAATCACCCTGAATCATTAGACTTGGTTCCTTCACAGAACTTCATCACAATATGACATGACACTATCCTCAGGGACTAGAAGAGGACTGGGCTGGTGATATGCTAGGTGTTCAACAGATAATTGTTAAATAAATGCCTAAGTTAGTCTACTAGTGATCCTAGTGATCGTCCCTCTTATAAAATGAAGTAAGTTTAAAAGAGACATTCAAGCAACTCTGAGAACAGTAGAGTAACATTTGGGGCACATGCAAGGCTCTGAATGGGCTGTCTTTTTGTCTTTATCATATTTAATAATTCCACGCAATATAAAAACCCTTATCCAGCAGATTTCATGAAAGGGTTGGCACATACACATCCTTGAGAGAAATTCAGCACCAGTCTGAGTTGGGAGATAATTATTTGTTTCCACTATAACCAATTACTACAAGCTTGTAGACTTAAAAAAAAAACACAAATTTATCATTTGGGAATTCTGGAGACCAAAATTCTAGACACGGGTCTTATGGGCTAAGCCCAAGGTGTCCACAAGACTACCTATGTTCTTTGGTGAAGGCACAGGGAGCATTTGGCGTCTTGTCTTTTTTTCAGCTTTTCAATGCCACCCGTGCATCCCTTGCCTAGACCATCCTGCATCCCCAAAGCACTTCACTCAGACTGCATCTCTCAGACTGTCTCTTCTCAGACTTTGACCCAGTCTCCCTCTTATAAAAACCCTTGGGATTACCATAGGCCCATCCATATAATCAAGGATCATCCTCCAACTTCAGGTCCTTAATCACACATCAAAGTCTCCCTTTTAGTATATAATGGCAATGCTTTATAGTCTCAAAAAAAGTACTGAGAAATCCAAGAAGCTATTGTTTATTTGAATTATAACTATCATTTTTTACCATGTTAGAAATTTAATTTTTTTAATTTTAAACTAGCAATAATAAACCTAACACATGTTAAATCAATAGCCTATAGATCGTGAAAGGTAGCTATAGTTTCCAAACTAAAATAAATGAATGGTATAAAAGAGTAGCATTGTTTTACATCTTTGCCAGTCTCTGAAATGTCTGGCTAGACAGCAGACAGCTAGATTTTCATCAGGCTCTGCATTTAATCTGTGGTATCACACTTCATATAACATTCAGAAAACTCCATTTTAAACCTTAAACCCACGAGAGAAGGAGACCCTATGACTCTCTGAAGAGGTCTCGGGGGTGCCACAAACTGTCTACAATTTAACCTCATGTGCAGCGCTGTTTTCCTTCGAGCTCTTGAATCCTTAACTGGTGAACTTCTGTTTTCCCCTTTAGAACTCTGCTACTGCTTCCCCCAGAAAGCATTTCCTGAGCCCTACAGATAGATGAGTTAGATGCTCATCCTAGGGCCTCTGAAAGGGCATGCTCTTTTTTCATTCCACTCACCTTGATTGCCTTGTTTCAAAGGATTTCGTTTTCTGCTCAGGAATCCAAAAACTCACTTCACTGTGAGCTACATTGGAATTAACACCAGGTTCTATACATCTTTATGTCCTCACATCAGTCACTCCATCCAACCCTTGTCCCTCTCTCCTGCAATGGAGATCAGACCTGTGTCATTGTCTGTCAGCAGCTTCTAGATATTACAGTTCTTTCTTGGTCTTCCCTGATGCAGGCATTTCCCCTAAGGATGTCCTTGTATATTCTGTTCTGTTGTGTTTTCTGCTTTTTAGGGGTTATAGATGAAAACACAGTCATCACTGGGTGCCTTGGTCAAGAAATAACATCACTCTGGTAAATAGGAACCCAGGTTATTATGTAAGATCAGTCCCTTTCCAGTTTATCAACTTCTTCCTAAAATTTGCTTTTCTTCAGTTGTGAATGAATTGTCTGATTGGACGTCTTTGACTTCTCTTACCAGTTCTACAGCTTGGATTGTGTAGCTCATGCTGTAGAATAAATCAACATCATAGGAAACCTTTTGTCCATGCCTGAGACACCTCAGGTGAGGAGTCACATTTTAGACATTCTTTTTGGTTGAGAGAAAGTGGCCAAGCTCTCAGTAGGTAGCTTATTCATACCCTGTGGCTACTAGAGAAATGAGAGAGAGGAAGACACTTCTGAGTTGCTATATTATAGTCTCAAGGACAGGGGCAAACCTTGCAAGCCAGAATGAAAATATTCTACCGTCTCCAGGAAGACTTGGGGGAAAGTCCCACCTCTTAAGTTTTTTTTTTTCCATCTCTGCATCAGATTCCTTCACAACTGAAGAAAAGCAAATTTTAGGAAGAAGTTGACAAACTGGAAAGGGACTGATTTTGCATAGGAACCTGGGTTCCTATTTACCAGAATGATGTTATTTTTTCACCAAGGCACCCAGTGATGTCTGTGTGTTCATCTGCAATCCCTAAGGCACTCAGTACATGCACTTCACAAAGACCTCAGAGTCAGATACCTGTCAAGTCCGGTCAGAATGCCTGCAGAACCGGTGAAGGGTCATATTATTTGAGTATAGCAGGATAGCATGAGAGACAACATCCAAACTAACATTAAAACTTTAGATAATATTTTCTCCTAATAAATAAATACGTCTGTGGACTATGTGGAGACTATCATGAAGTCACACATGACCCAGGTTCCATTTGCCTTTTTTCCACTCCACTCTCGGGCCCAAGATGACTGCTAGGGCTCCTGCCACCATCCCTGTGTTCCAGACCCTAAAGTGAACCGAAGAGGCCACGCCCTCCCCCAGAGCGTGCTGCCTATATTTTTTGCCAATACTTCTACTTCCCTCTGTTTCATTACCGAGAATACAGTCTCAGGATTATCTCTCTTGAAAAAGGCTGGAGAATGGAGTCTGAACGGATAGCAATGTGCTTAACTGGGAAAAAAAAAATCAAGGTTCCTATTGCCATGAGAAGAAAGGGGTCGATGGTTGGGGGTAACTGGGGTCTCTAGCACAGATGCTTAGGGGGAAAAAACATAGCTGCAGGGGTGAAAAGAGAGAGTGCTCATGGAGAAGGCGGTGGGGCAGACATGGAAGAGACAGCTCATCCGCCAGCCACAGGATAATAGTTTTATTGCTATAAAGAAAGAACTAGCAATATTTTTTCTCTCTAAAAACAGGTATGTTGTGCATATTCAAGTTAATTCAAGTCTCATTTCATACGATGCTATGATCCAGGCAGTCTTAAATGTTTTCTCTGGGAAGCAGGATGTAAAGGATATTAGAAGCATACCCTGCCTCTCTGGGTACCTTCCCTACGATTCCTATGCCCTGACACCAGGATATACAATACTGAATCATTTAGAGTCTCTGGTCCTCCTGTTCCTCGCCTGCAAAATGCACATAGTAATTCCCGCAGCATGGGCGACGGTGACGATTAACAGGAGAGTTTGCAAAACACCTACCACTGTGTCCTGTTTGTGAGAAGTGTTCAGTAAAGCCTGTCATTATTCCTGCTCTCTGCTGCTGACAGACACACCATAGGAAGTGAATTAGAATATAGGCAACCTTAGTGTGTCCTGGTAGAGCGAGAAAGCCCCCCCCCTCACCGTGATGAAAAGACTTGCAATGGGACATCTATATTGCACCCCTTCCCCTCACGGCTCAGAGATAATTGAGGAAGAGGGAGGCAGAAAGAGCCCAAGAGCCATAAATAGTGGAGGTCTACAGTGAAACATTATTTGCTAGACATGACAGGGCTATCGCATGCATGAAATCACAGTGGCTGTGACTGCATGCACAAGATCAAGCCATCCAAAATCACAGCATAGGTAAAGGAGGTGGTCATCAAGTCCCATCCACAGCTGAGAAGCCATTGGCAATGATGGCCACTCACGGAGGAAGAAGTTCTCTTTGGAGATACAACCCCTGAGAGCTTACCAAATTGTCAGTAGAGAGTCCCACACCTATGGCCCACAGGCAGCACTAAGTGGACTCTATAGATTTGGGGTGGGGGGAAAGGGAGGGAGGGAGAAAGACAGCACACAAAGTTGAGAGGGAAAAGTTGGGAAAGATAAGAAGGAATTGAAGGGGAAAGAACGGGGTGGCTCTGGTCAAAACATTATATGCCTGTATGAAATTCTCAATAAAATTTACAATTCATACCAAAAAAAAAAAAAGAAAGAAATGATTCACAATTCAAACATCTTCCAGCTACAGGTGTCAAAAGTTCCAATTAAGAGCCCAGCCCAACCACCAACCTAAAAGTAAGAAAGAGGGGTCCTTTGTGAGAAGGGGCAGCTGGCCTCTTCTCAAGTATGATCAACAGTCCTGACACTCCCCAAGCCCAGGACACTGAATTAGAATAAAGAGTCAATGGAAAGAAACATATGTGAAAATCATGGATGCTTCTTGAGAACAGCGACATTTCAAACAAATAATCCACATATAATAATGAATCAAAACAAGGTGTGAGAGTAGGAGAAAGAGGATTCCGAACAGCAGCATCTTGTAGAACCCTGCAATGTACAGACCTTTCCAGAGAAGACTGTGTAGACTGGATACGGTTCACCAGGGCCCGGCAGTCACCTTTCCTCTGGTGGAGCATTTATCAATTTGGTGTTGCAATCATATAGGAGATCTAAAAGTCCATGATCACATCTAGCTTTATAGATTAATAAAATGGGAAAGGGTTGAATGAAATTCGGTGAATGAGATGAGGTATAAAAATAGTGTTTTAGCTGGTTATGGAGATATTCACCTTTAATCCCAGCATTCATGATCAGGTAGATCTCTGAATTTGAAACCATCCTGGTCTACGTGGTGAGTTCTGGGCCAGCCAGAGCTACACAGTGAGACCTTGTCTCAAAAGAAAAAATACTGGGGATTTTTTATTTTGTTTTGTTTGTTTTATTTGTTTGTTTGGTTTGGGGGGGGGGTTGAGACAGGGTTTCTCTGTATAGCTTTGGAACCTTTGCTGGAACTTGCTCTTTAGCCCAGGCTGGCCTGGAACTCACAGAGATCAGCCTGCCTCTGCCACCCAAGTGCTGAGATTAAAGGTGAGCGCCACCACTGCCTGGCAAAAATACTGTTTATTATACACAACAGATTAGTATTGGCTTGCAAACCATTATGAGCCCACACATATATGTATATGTACACTCACATATACCTACAGCCAGAGTGTAAGTTTAAATATATCATTAAGTGTGGGTTCCTGGTTAAAAAAAAAAAAAAAAAAAAAAAAAAAAAACACCACTCTCCTGGCATGCCATCCATCTTAGCATATCTTCCCAAATGGCAAAATCAGAAAAAATAACAATGGTAGTTTCCCAAGCCTCTTGGAGTTAAAATTTAAACATGATTGAGGTTGGCCAAGCAAAGACATAAGATTTGGAAAGCATAATGAAGGTATAAACTTCATGGCATGGTGTTCTGACGCTGCTGCACTTCACGAGACTTTCACCTCACCGTAAGAAGAGTGCAGTCCTCGTGTCCAGTGCTCTCTTCCTGGATGCACTGGGTACAGTAGAAGGTTAAGGTCTGCAGGTGTGGATTTGGAAGCTGTAGCACAGTTCGGAGGCAATAGATACCATGGCCCATTCCTCCTCCCCGGACTCCCAGCCCCTGTGACCCTTCCCTGGCTCCATGACAGCAGCAGGAATGGCAGCTTCCCAGTGGGATGATTCTGTGGTGCTGCTCCGGGGGTTGTTCTGGAAGGCCCAGCCCATTCCCCCAGCACACAAGGATGTTATGAGTGCCAAAGTCCCTTCTTGATTAAAAGTAGTAAAAACAGTGGATGTTAGCTGGAACTAAATCCTGTTTGATAATGAAAAACAGGTACTCGAGGGCATTAAATGACTTACACAAACTTCACCCCGGAGTTGAATGGATGGCATGAATGAAACTAGTATGTTCACCATGATGTCTGTGCAGGAAGGACATCTGCGGGCAGAGGAAATGATGCCAAGCCTAAGGAGATGCCTTGGGGTTAGAAGAGAGCTTGGTGCCCAGTCTTCCTCCGCTCTCCTCTAGGGTTCTTGTTTGTTTTGTTTTGTTTTTCAAGACAGAGTTTCCCTGTGTAACAGCTCTGACTGTCCTGAAACTCACTCTGTAGACCAGGCTGGCCTTGAACTCAAAGAGATACACCTGCCTCTGCCTCCCAAGAGCTGGGATTAAAAGTGTGTGCCACCACCACCCAGCTTCCCTAGGGTTCTTGTCTAAGAAAGTATCAAATGAACAAGTATTAAATATAGCGTGAATCTTAACAGGTTTTATTAATAAAAACAAATCCAGAGCCAGTTATTGGGGTGAATGCTGGAAGA
The DNA here is from genome assembly GCF_049852395.1 of Peromyscus maniculatus bairdii. Lineage (NCBI taxonomy): Eukaryota > Metazoa > Chordata > Mammalia > Rodentia > Cricetidae > Peromyscus > Peromyscus maniculatus. The sequence goes on along the minus strand of NC_134871.1, from coordinate 11,853,416 downwards.
TCAGAGAAGCAGAACAAGCCACAGCTAGCTCAACTCGCCAATTCCTTAGCTGATTTTGTTTCCTCAGACTGGAAGCCTCTCTGTCCTTATCCAAATGGATCTCAGCTGAACTGCTTCTCAAAAGCCTGAAAGCTTAACCAGCTCTAGTTCATGGTTTTCACACCTTATATACCTTTCTGCTTCCTGCCATTACTTCCTGGGATTAAAGACGTGAGTCACCATGCCTGGCTGTTTCTAGTGTGGCTTTAAACCTACAGAGATCCAGATGGATCTCTGCCTCCCAAGTGATAGGATTAAAGGCATGTGTACCACCATTTTCTGGGCTCTATATCTACTGGCTGTTCTGTACTCTGACCCCAGATAAGTTTATTAGGGTGCACAATATTTTGGGGAACACAATATCACCACAATTAAATACAGTGTAGAAGATGGATGAAAGGTAGATGGATGAATAGATAAACAGACAGTCAGGCAGACAAATAAATGATAGATAGATTGCTGGTGGTCATGTCAGAGGAGCAGCAGGTGGTAATTGAAGTTCAAAATGTCAGCCCACCAGGAGGAAACTCTCTGATGGGTCAATCTTGGACAGGCAAGGCCCTGAGACCATAGACCCTGGAATGTCTTTTTACTTCTGCTGTGCCTTTGCATGTTTGCTGCTGCCGTCTTTCTCTGGTATCTGGCATGGTATGATTGGATGTGGGGAGATCCCCACTGCCTATAATATAGTGCGTCTATCTCATGGAAACATCCTGTTCTACTAGACATTTTTATCTGTGGATTGTTATGAAAATGATTCCACCCTAAGATATACTGTCTAATTGATAATAATAATGTTAGCTAATACAGAGTTTTGATGAATAAAAATAAATACAAGGAAATGTTATATAAATAGGGCCTATGAGTTTTACCTAAGGAGCTGCATAAATTTAAGTTCAGGTTAAGGATTAAGGAAAACAATTGAGTCCCCTGGAACCAGGCTGGCTCTAATTTCTTTAAGGCTGAAAGATTCAGTCACAGATTTTAGTGTGCATCATTAGCTGAAACAAAGCTTTAAAATAACTTCAGGTTAGATCAGATGCTTTGATAGTAGTTTTAAGATGAATAACCCCAGAAAACAAAAAATTCACAGGGACACATAGCTGAGTTATAGATTCATTAGGTTAGAGTCAAAAATACAAAGCAGCCCAATTGTGGATAACTAAAGTACTTTCCTTGCTAGATGTGGTTGATGATCAAAGGTTATAATTAATTCCTTGTGCCCATTTTTGCCCTCAACCTCCTGATACAAGAAACTATTGATGAGTGGGTATGCACCCCAAAGACTTAAAGTAAAGCTGACTGATTCTTTTTCATACATAAAAGTTTAGGTTTGTGATTCCTTTGAGATTCCTTATAAGATTACCTTTCAAGATAAGTAATAAAGTAATTGGCCCTTTCTTTGTAACTGCAAAATGTTGCCTGCCAGTAAAAGACTGGACTGAGAAGAATACCTTGCTTGCCCACATGGTTAATCTGTAACAAGTTGCTTGGGTATGAATGTAGGTGGGTTCTTGAAATAATTTGTTCTTCACCTGTAATACATAAAATGCTTAATCGTGTAAGGGATATGGAAAGCATGCCATTTTTTTTGTTGTTTGTTTTGTATTCATTGTAGTCATTCCCTTGAAAGGCAGAGTGTAACCACATTGCAATTTTTGTATTGCCTGAAAGATTTTGCTGGGGTATACAGGCTGTAGAATAAAGAATGGAGATAGGGTTAGAGAGAATTACAATGGACTAGAAAGAAAATATCAAGAATGAGAGTTAGAAGGAAAATATTGAGAATGACATAGTTAAAAGTTAAAATGAGGGGCTGGAGAGATGGCTCAGTGGTTAAGAGCACTGACTGCTCTTCCAAAGGTCCTGAGTTCAATTCCCAGCAACCACATGGTGGCTCACAACCACCTGTAATGAGATCTGGTGCCCTCTTCTGGCCTGCAAGGACACATGCATGCAGAACACTATACATAATAAATAAATAAATCTTTAAAAAAAAAAAAAAAAAAAAGCCGGGCGGTGGTGGCGCACGCCTTTAATCCCAGCACTCGGGAGGCAGAGCCAGGCGGATCTCTGTGAGTTCGAGGCCAGCCTGGGCTACCAAGTGAGCTCCAGGAAAGGCGCAAAGCTATGCAGAGAAACCCTGTCTTGAAAAACCAAAAAAAAAAAAAAAGTTAAAATGAGTAAGAAGGAAAATAATAAGAATGAGAGAGTTAAAATAAGTTAGAAGGGAAATATCAGGAATGAGAGAGTTAGAAGGAAAAACATAGAGAATGAGAGACTTAGAAGGAAACATCAAGAATGAGAGAGTTAGAAGGAACTAGAAGGGAAGCATCAAAAATGAAGAGAGTTAGAAGGAAAACATCAATAATGAGAGGAATAAATCACATAGAAAATAAGGAATAGAGAATGCAAAAGAAGAATAAAGAAAACATCTGAAGGAAAACATCAAGAATAAAGATAGAGTGAGAAGTAAAACATCAAGAATGAGAGAAGGAAATCACCAGGAAAATAAGTAGAGAATGCAAAAGAATAATTGGGAAAAAAAAAAAAAAAGGTCTGAAAGAAACCACCAAGAGAGTGTGTGAGTGTCTTTTTCCCTAGCCCCCTTTTACAGAAAAGTCTTAGTATGCACTGATCACTGATGCCATGGATTCCTTTTGAGCCCTGGGATTTCTGGAGGCTGGTCCCCCAGGCAGCAATAGTAGATAAATAGATAGATGCAGATAGATGATAGTTATAGATAGCTAGATGATAGATAAATAGATACAGATAGACACAGGTAAATGATAGATAAATAGATACAGATGGATATAGATAGATAATGGATAAATAGATATAGATAGATAGTAGATAGAGATAGATGATAGATAGATAGATAGATAGATAGATAGATAGATAGATAGATAGATAGATAGATAGATAAATGATAGATTATCTTAAAGTGTAAATCTATCCTATAATAGTCCCATGAAACAGGGCTTCTGGAGTAGACTGGTGTGCAACATGAAGCTCCCAAGCTTCTCTCCTCTGTAACATAAATGATGAAACCTGCATGGAAAACCTCAAGCCAAATAGCTAAGGATGGACCTCTTATCCTTAAACCTCTCTAATACAATAACTACATAGAGTAGGACCTTCAGGAAGCTTCCAGTTCATGTGGGAAGAAGCAGAGAAAGAATGGAAACAGGTTCATGGATGTCTCCAGCATTCAGACTAACTTCTTCCCTTGTATGTCTAGGGTGGGCAAAGGAAGAATTCTGTGCCTACTTTGGGGAAGCAAAAATATAGGGAGAAGATATTGCATGTTCTTCTATCCAACAGAGGCAGTCTTGATAGAAACTCTAGATCCTACAGTCTAAGGAACTTGAACAGCCAAGAGAACTTGATATCAGGCCCTTCCAGAACCAGGAAAGAGTTTAAAAAACAAAAAGATATTAGCAAGGTATGGGATATCATAGAGACCTTTGTTTTTCTTCTACTGTTCTGCTCAAGAATCTTTCAGAATTCAGACCTTTTCTATCATATTGGCTGTAACACCACAGGAATACATGCAGCAGATGACCATCTGGTATACCCAATGAGAAATGCAAACCCCCCTGTCCCATGCTGGGCCAGCTCAGCCCCATTCCCTTCTAAGTGAAGCTTGTTAATAAGACAGAATTCATCTTACTCTAGTGAGTTTATTTTATCACAGACTCACTGAAAAAAAAAAAGAAAGAAAGAAACCACTGGAACCTACCACAATAAAGTAAATATCACAAGATAAATGACAATGTTGGAATGGAGTCCACTTAGGGACTCGGCACGGTCAGACACAAACAGTTTCAAGACTATTAGCTGTTAAAGGTCACGCCTTATGTCACCCGAAAGGGTTTCTCCCTAGATTTATAGTGTGATCTCATGGAAGATTTATTGCCATCTTAATTTTTCCCCCATTTTAACTTTATGAACAGTCAGCCTGGAATTTTGCCTTGGTCATTTAGGAATGAAGAGTTGCTGCTTTTTAAGAAATGCTTTATAGTGCATTTTTTTTTTGCAGCTTTAATAGCTTTATTATGGCTCAGACAACAACCAAGCCATCTTCTGTATGTGCCTGTACAATGAATTCACTGCCCTTTTCCATCCTGTTTCTTGACCCAGGAAACTGGCATTGAAGGATCCCATGCATAATCTCCCAGGCATTTGGCTTCTGCTGGGATTCGAACAAAGGGCAAAGAGGTCAGAAGTGGCTAGAGCAAAGAGATGGGCTCCTTGAGCTCCATGGCTGAGTGTGCACTGACTGGCAGCACCAACCTCCCCACCTCAGTTCCAGTGCCCAGGCCTGCTGTGAGAGATGGAATCAGCTGGTCACAAGTATTTCTCTGCAAAGTACAATGACCACTTCACTGACTTTGTACTTGGCTGTGTGACTTACTTTGGTCCATGGAGTATGAGCATAGGTGATTTCCATCTTATTGAAGCAGAAGTTTTTAATGCCTTCTGTATGCTCTAATTCCATCCCTCATTTTACTGCTGTCCAGCATGACAAAGGCACGCCATAAAAGAGACCAGTATCAGCTCAGTGCTCAAATGAGAAGACATGTATAGAAATGTCAAGGCCACAGGTAAACCGCCGATCTGTAGCTCTCATAGACCCTGTACAAGTATTAAATGTTACCACAAGCCACCGAACTATTGAGACTTCCAGTTATCACATCAAAAGTGAACTGATAAACTGTCCTTGCCTCCTCAGACCTTTGAGTATTAATGACATCTACAGCTAGGTTCAGAATTTTGCTATATCCCTTGTGGCTTCCCTGTGTGCTCCATAATCTTCATAATTGTCCCTTTTCTGTGGACTCTTCTCTTTTTTTATAATTTATTTTTATGTTATGCTCATTGGTGTTCTGCTTCCAAGTACATCTGTGTGAGGGTGTCAGAAGCCCTGGAACTGGAGTTACAGACAGGTGTGAGCTCCATGTGGGTGCTGGAAATTGAACTTGAATCCTCCAGAAGAGCAGTCAGTGCTCTCAACTGCTGGGCCATCTCTTCAGCCCCTGGACCCTTCTCTTTATCTAAATGTGAAATGTTATCCCTCTTTGCTGAAACCTGACTGATAGGTGTCGTGCCTAGAATTGCAAAAATTAGGATAGACACTAGAGCAATGTTGAGCAAATGCTCTCTAAAAACAATTTGAAATGGTATTCATAATCAGGAGAATGGGTGGTAATATTTTATTTGTGCTGAAATGTGATTTTATTTGTATGTTAATAAAGTTGTCTGGGGATCAGAGCTAAGAGCAAGCCATTAAGTAGAAGTCTGGTAGTGGTAGCATATGCCTTTAATCCATCACATGTCAGGCAGAGTCTGTGTGTTCAAGGACACAGCCAAGCGGTGACTCAAACCTTTAATCTTAGTACCAACCATAAAGACCTGGAGGTCTGTATAGACAGGCAGTAATGAGGAAGTCATGTGGTTGGGTTTAGAACCAATGAGAAGGCAGAACAGAAAGGCAATAAAAAGACAGGACACAGGAAGAAGGTCTCTCTCTCAGGGGAAGGACAGCAGCGAGTGGTAAGATAAGGTGGTCTTAGCTTTTGGCTACTGCTCAATCTCTGGGCTTTTAACTCTTTATCTGGCTCTATGTTTCTTATTTAATAAGACCGTTTAGAATTACATCTACAAATGGGAGTAGAAAGAAAAGAGGAAAGAAAGATAAAGAGGATATGGAGGAAGAAGATGAGGTGAGAGAAGGAAAGGAAAAGATGAATAGGAGAACAGATACAAGAGGTGGAGAGGGCTAAGGTGTTTTTGAGAGTTAAGTAGGTACCTAGCTCTGCCCCGGAATTTGAACACGATATAACTGCATCCTCACAACATCCCTACATACTATTCATTATGCCCAATGTGTAATGAAGAGCTGGACAAAGAACCTTCATCAAGGTCACTCAGAAAAACTGGAGGTACTGCAGCCTCCAGGAGACAGCATCCATCCAGCTGGCGTTTGGAGACAACCTTCAACAACAGCATTACGAGGATGGTGCAGTGTGGTGATAAATTGTGTACCCTAAATGTGGTGATATATTGTGTACCCTAATAAGCTTCTCTGGGGATCAGAGGACAGAGCCACCCACTAGGTTAGACATAGAAGCCAAACAGTGGTGGCACACACCCTTAATCCTATCACTTGGGAGGCAGCGATCCCTCTGGATCTCTGTGAGTCCAAGGCCACATCAGAACCAGAGCCAGAGCTGGGGGCACATGCCTTTAATCCCAGCACTTGAGATCTCACGCCTTTGCTTGGGAAGCACACAGCCTTTAATCCCAGGATGTGACGTGGCTGGTTAGAGAACCGTATCTAAGACGTGAGGAGACAGGAACTAAGCAGCAGTTCAACTCAGGGGTGAGGACTCAGAGGCTTTCAGTCTGAGGATTCGTGGGAACAGGATTGACTGAGGAGTTGGCGAGGTGAGTTTGGCTGTGACTTGTTCTGATCTTTCAGCTTTCACCCCAATATCTGGCTCTGGGTTTTTGTATTATTATTATTATTATTATTATTATTATTATGACGACAGTTTATCAATTCATGTTACGGTACAGGATGGTAGCAGGCATTTCTGTTCGCACTGTTGTCCCATGAATACCAGGACACTTTGTCAGGCAACAGAAGCACATGAACAGTCTGACAAACACCAAGAGATAAGCAAGCCTGCACTTGCTTTCCATAAATGTGACAATGTCAGGGTAGCTCCAGACTTCATTGAGAACCTGTGGCTTTGGGAGTCATCATAAAACTGACAAACATGCGCCCAGTATGAGCATCTACTATGTGGGATTCATCTACCAAAGGGCAAAATGGAGTGAATTGTGGAGCTCTATTCAGTATGAAAAGCTAACCTACGCCCCTCATAGGACTTGGCTTCTTGTTTCAAGGTTGTCCTCCCAGGCACGACTATTCACCTGCAGTCCCTCCCACGCCCCACCCCCATTTTGCACTGACTGACCACCCAGGCACCTGCTGCCCATTCGGGCAGCTGTTCCATGATTCAGTTCAGATAAGACTTTTGGAGGAATCCACAGCCAACCAGCTCTGCAAATTCACCAGTTATCTCTGCCACAGGCTGCCAGGTCACCAACCCCACGCAGCTGCTGGTACCACGATCCAACACCTCTCAGCCTTAATCCCTTTGGTCTGTTGTTTCTCCTTTCTTTTCTCCTGGGGACTTGCACTGTGCATCTGTCAGAGTCCTTCTCTCCAAGTGCAGCCCTGACCCCTGCTGGGACACTGAGGCTGATCTAGGGTGAAGGCTGGGGTGGGTGAGGCCTCCTGCTGCTCACTCAGGATTCCTGACCTGAACCCAAAGGGGTGACTTACCAGGTAGGTAACTATCAGAAAGTTAGTTGACTTCTCATCACGGCAACTTTTTTTAAAATTGTGCATGGTGGTGGAGAGACACGTGCCATGGCATGCAGGTAGAGATCAGAGGACAACCTAAGGGGGTTGGGTGTTTCTTTTCACCACATGGATCCCGTAGATGGAACTGAGGGCATCGGGCTTAGAGCCATCTCACCCGCCCTCACCACTTCATCTTTCAAAGTCCCTGGTATTACATGTTGATGAGCAGGGCAAAGCAGGTAAAAATCCTCTGTAGTGAATACAGGACTAGCCAGGTCCTAGCCAAGTCCAGGCTGTTGTAAGAAAAAGTGTGTTACTGCACAAAGTTACTAAGGTCAAGGCCTGCCCTTAGGGAAAGCCATGGAAACCAGTGCTGTTCTTTGCGTACAGCTCCCAGGTGTGTTGATTTGGTGTTTGTCTTGCCAGTTAGACCTCAATGAAATCCTTGAAAATCCCCATGTTTTTGTGTGTTGTATGTTTTGTGTGTGAGTGTGTGTGTGTGCCTGTGTGTGTCTGTGTGCACATGTGTATGTGCCTGTGTGAGTGTGTCTGTGTGTGTTTTGTGCCTGTGTGAGTGTGTGTGTGTGTGTGTGTGTGTGTGTGTGTGTGTGTGTTTGCTGCTGGACACAGAACCCAGGCCTCACATATGAGGTAAGTGATCTACCACACTTGTGAGAAGGCAAGACTAGGAATCACTTAGCAACCTGAACTTTGCTTCATTTGGGGTATGTAAACACCTCTCGGGCTGTCCTGTAGGACACAGTCTCATCCCAGACAGCAAGTTCATCCATTTCGTTTAACCTTGTTCACAGCCTTGTTTTTCACAGCAGCAACTTTTTTGCACCCATTAGTCACCACTAGGGATACAGTAGAGTGCACAACAGAAATGTCCCTGCCTCTGAAGAATGCAGACCTAGTACAGGGCTTCTGTATCAGAGATATGCACATTAAAGTGACACAGAGATTTCATCTCACCCCGGTCAGCATGGCAGTCATCAAGAAAACCAATGACGCCACTGAAGACTCTCACTGACGTGGCCTATTGTCAATCTTCACTGCTGGGGGATGTCTTTCTGTATGCTGTGAACATGTGTTGCTCCCATTGGCTAATAAATAAGCTACTTTGGCCTATGGCAAGGCAGCTTAGAGGCAGGCAGGAAATCCAAGCAGGGATACAGAAAGAAGAAGGGCAGAGTCAGGGGAGGCTGCGAGCCCCCGCCAGCAGGAAGCAAGATGTAATAGACCGGGTAATGCCACAAAACCACAAGGCAAAACATAGATTAATAGAAATGGGCTGGGCTATGCCGGGCGTTGGTGACGCACGCCTTTAATCCCAGCACTCGGGAGGCAGAGCCAGGCGGATCTCTGTGAGTTCGAGGCCAGCCTGGGCTACCAAGTGAGCTCCAGGAAAGGCGCAAAGCTACACAGAGAAACCCTGTCTCAAAAAAACCAAAAAAAAAAAAAAAAAAGAAATGGGCTGGGTTAAGTTATAAGAGCTAGTTAAAAAGAGCCTGAGCCATAGGCCATACAATTTGCAATTAATATTAAGCCTCTGAGTAATTATTTTATAAGCAGCTGGGGGACCTTGGGTGGGAGAGATTCATCCGGACCTCGGGGTTGGACTGGATGGACTGGACTGGAGAAACTTCCGGCAATGCTTCACAGCGCATTCCTCCAACCTACACTGTGGCTTTGACCTGAGTAAAGGAATCGTGCGTCTCTTGATAGTGACAAGTGCTGGCAAGGATGTGGAGAAAGGATGCTCCTAACACTGGTGCTAAGAATGTAAACTAACACAGCCGATACAACCACCATACGACCAAGCTTTGCCACTCCTGGGTGCATCCACTAAGGACGCTACGTCATATCCCACCAAGATACTTGCACCTCCGAGTTTACAGCTGCTGCACTATTCACAACAGCAAGGATTGGAACCAGCTTAGATGGCCGTCAACAGACACATGGATAAAATGTGGTGTAAATACACACGCTGAGTTTTATTCAGCTGTAAAGAAGAATGAAATTGTGATATTTCCCGGAAAATAGATGAAGATGGAGAACAGTGTGTTAAACAAAATAACCTAGTGTGGTAGTATTCTAATTGTACTGAAATGTGATTTTGATTGTATGTTAATAAATAAAGTTGCCTGGGGGTCAGAGCTATTAGAGCCATAGAAAGAGCATGGCGGTTGTGGCACACGCCTTTAATCCCATAGATCTCTGTGTGTTCAGGGATACAGCCAGCATTGGAGACATACGCCTTTAAGACCTAGAGGGCTGGACATACAGACAGTGACGAGGCAGTCACGTGTTTGGGTTTACAACCAATGAGAAGGCAGAATGACTTGGAAACAACTGACAGACAAGGAAATAGCTCTTTTTCGAGAAACTGGGACACCGCAGCAGGAAGGGTGAGATTTTAGCTCTGAGCTCTGACCTTTCGGCTTTCTCTTTTACATTGTTTCTGTGTTTCTTATTTAATAAGACGGTAGGATACATCTACAAATGGCACCCAACGAGTTGGCAAGAGTTTCCACCTAAAACCTGAGAAAAGATTCTAAAACAACTAAAAACAGCTTCCTAATTGTCTCTCTCAAATGAGCAGCAGCTGCCGGTTTGAGTTACTGGCGGGTTCCTGGCGTGTGCACTTGACCTGCAGTATGGTAGGAATGAGGCCTCTGCAAGTGGCACATTAAGCTGCGTGGTGGATTTAGCCTTTGCTAGTACAAAACAAAAAGAGGTTTCTGGGCTACACTCTGCTTTGATAAGAAGCATAGACCCACTATTTCTGAGAATTGATGGCTCCCAAAGCTGGCGGAAAATGTACCACCGCCATGTTGGGAAGCTGAAGTGGGAGGAGTCAGCAGGCTTAAAAGGCTGCAGTTTAAAGCAATAGGCTCAATATAAAAAATAATATAAAAAATAAGCCATGTAAAGATGGCTACCACACAGAGAATCTGGATTATATTCTCTTTGATATTCGTAACTGAAGAAAAACATTTGATTGCAAAAGCTGTTGAGTTATGCCAAAATGTGTATTTTAAAGGTATCTTGACTTCAAAATTTGGCTATAAGGATATGTTGCTTTGGAAAAGAGGCTCTGCTTTTGTTTCCACAGAAAGCCAGAGGCTATGGATTTGTTCCAAATTAAGATACATCAGGTTTGACCAGCCAAGACCACCTGAAAGGTCTCTGATGACACCATGGCCCAGATGATCCAACATCCAGAATCGTTTCAAGGCAACTGGCTCAGATGATACAGCCTCATGGACTACTCCATAATCCTAAAATTTTCTTTGTGCCCCCATAAGATACAGCGCCACCCTCCAGCAGGAAGTAGTAAGAGAAGCTACGCCCAAATTCCCAAATATACCAAGCTGGCTTTGCGATGTGTAAAAGTTAAAACCTTCCTTTTTAAAAAAAAGAAAAGGGGAAGTGCTGTGGGATGGTCTGTATGTCAAATCTGTTGCTCTGATTGGTCAATAAATAAAACACTGATTGGCCAGTGGCCAGGCAGGAAGTAGGTGGGACAAGGAGAGAGGAGAATGCTGGGAAGTGGAAGGCTGAGGCAGAGAGACACAGCCAGCCGCCGCCATGACCAGCAGCATGTGAAGACGCCGGTAAGCTACGAGCCGCATGGCAAGGTATAGATTTATGGAAATGGATTAATTTAAGCTATAAGAACAGTTAGCAAGAAGCCTGCCACGGCCATACAGTTTGAAGCAATATAAGTCTCTGTGTTTACTTGGTTGGGTCTGAGCAGCTGTGGAACTGGCGGGTGACAAAGATTTGTTCTGACTGTGGACCAGGCAGGAAAACTCTAACTACAACCTAGACTCAAAAAAGACAAACGTCACATGTCGTCTGGCATGTCAATCTGGATTCGTATGTGTGTGAATGTTTGTGTATTGTGTGAATGTATATGTATACTGTATGAATGTATATGTGTGTGAATATGTATGTATGTATTGTGTGAATATAGGTGTGTATGTATGTGTGTATGTATGTGTATGAATGTATGTGTGTGTGAATGTATATGTGTATGAATATATATGTGTGTGAATGTTTCTATATGTGTGAATGTATATGTGTGTGAATGTGTATGAATGTATGTGTGTGTGAATGTATATGTGTATGAATATATATGTGTGTGAATGTTTCTATATGTGTGAATGTATATGTGTGTGAATGTATGTAGGTGAATGTATGTATATATGTGTATGAATGTATATGTTTGTATGTGAGTATGAATGCATATGTGTATGAATGTATGTGTGTGAATGTATGTGTATGTGAATGTATATATGTACTGTGTGAATGCATATGCGTGTGAATATATATGTGAATGTATATGTGTGTGTGTAAGTATAGAGTAGAAGGACACTGTAAGAGGAGATAAAGGTCTGGAAGGAAGGGAGAGGAAGAATATGAAGGTAATAGAATATGTGTAACATGAAAGCCTAAGGAGGGATTATTTGTAGGGAGAAAGGAAAGGGGAGGCAGTGTGGGGACAAATAAGAACAAGCTATAATGGTTTGGAAACTAGATTCTAGCTGTGTGAAAACACATAGTGAAAGCTATGTGTTGTGGTACACTGGACCAAAAACCAAAATTCAGTTTTAAGAAATGTTTGCCTTTCATTTTTAAATCTTGATCTTCTTTTTTGTTTGGTTTTTGGTCTTGAGGGTGTTGGTTTATTTGTTGGTTGATTGGTTTGCTTGTTTGTTTGTTTTTGAGACAGTTTCTATAGACCAGGTTGGGCTTCTACCAAAAAACCTGCTTGCCCATGTGTCCCAAGGGATTAAAGATGTACTGTACTATGCCCAGCCCAGCACGGCTTTTTGATTTTTAAATACTGGTGACTAAGTCAGAATGCCTTAAAACCCCTTGTGCAACCGAAAACATAGCTTTTTTCTTTACAGCCTGATCCATGAAAAAGGTGGGGAGGCAGCGTTCCCACAGAACACACATTTGCGAGCACAGCATGCCTTGCTGAGTCCCTCCTGGATGTTCTCAGTGCAGGTTAGTATCAGAAGACTGTGCAGCGTTACAGCAAAGATAGTCTCTTTGTGTAACCTAGCAGTTTCCATATTTATTTTTCCATAAAAGCCTTTGTTTTCTTGACTATCAGCAAGCTAGTGATACATAATAAATAACCCCCATGGTGAAGTTTTAAAGTAACAGCCGTTTAGTCGACGCTGGATTCTGTGCTTCTGCGGTTTGAGCCAGGCTCACACAGTTAGCTCTTCTGTTCTCTGCCCAGCTAGCTGTCAGGTCTGCGGTGACCTGCCAGGTGGGCAGGGATCTGGCTGGTCTAGGATGGCTTTGGTGGTGGCATCTCAGTGGCAGCTGGTCCTGGCTGGGTCTGTGGCAGTCCTGTAATGTTCTAGGACAGCAGGTTGACACACGCAAGAACTGTTGAGACGCAGGCCTAGACTGGCACAGAACCACTTCTGCTTCATGCTAATGATCAAAGACAAGCTTGCAGGCCAGCCCAGGAAGAGAATGTGCAGCCTAGTTCATGATGATTGAAACACGGAACCACATGACAAAGGACGCGATAGAAGAAAGAATGAAGAACCGTGGCTCTGACAGCTCTCTTCATATGGAACTTATAAGGCAGTCTCAGGGGCAACATTTTGTGGAACCATTCTTAGAAACCCTCACCAGGTTCATTTTAAATGCATCTTTGTTGTATAACCACACTGCTTGGGCCAGGATATAGTCGAAAGTTTTCTCCAGTCCTGTCTGGTCCCGCTGTCAAGACGAATCTCTCCCATCCATGTCCCACAGCTGCTTGGTCCCAAGTAAACACACAGAGGCTTAATATTAATTACCAATTGCATGGCCTATGGCAGGCTTCTTGCTAGCTAGCTCTTCTAACTTGACCCATTTCTATTTATCTATAAGTTGCCACGTGACTGTGGCTTACCGGCACTTTCACGTCTTGCTTCTCCTGGTGGTGCTGGTGTCTCTCTCCCCTCTGCCTCTCTCTTTCCTGTCTCTCTCTTCAATTTCTGCCCTAGCTATGACCTGACTTGCCCTAGGCCAAACAGCTTTATTTGTCGACCAATCAGAGCAACACATTCACAGAAAGACATCACACAGCACTTCCCCTTTCCTGTCTAATCAAAAAGGAAGGTTTTAACTTGAACATAGTTGGTCCTGCACCGGGAGACTTCAGTCACAGTCTAACAGCAGCTTAAGTCTTCTTCCAGTAGGTATGTCCCCAAACCGGGACGAATTAAACCTGTACACAAAAGGAGGCTACATCCTTCGTTCTTCTCTGCTTTGAGTCATTAGATCCTTGCCCTGGATGGTTCAAGTGAACAGGGAACAGAGGACAGAGACAGCGAAGACAGAGATGAACTAGAATTGACTCAGCCTCAGAAATAAAAATTCCTGCCATTTACAACATGGATGAACCTGGGTGACATGACGTTAAATGAGGAAAAAGTCAGACTCCTAAAAGCAAACATTGCGCAATCTCGGTGTGTCTTCATGGAATGAAGACCTCACAGTGGGCATGAGACAAGAAGTCATGTATGGCGGGCCACAGAGCTGGGGTCATCAATGACAGTGCTGTGACAGACACACAGTGGGCAACATCTAAGATGACAGATGCAGAGGCCTCTGCCGTGTGTCTAAGATTGCATAATATTCTCCCAACTCTTATCTTTCTCCCTGGGGCCTCATGCTCTTACGAATTGTCAGTGAGCCTGTCTTGTCTGTCAGCGCCCCCCACCCGTGCCCACTCCCACCCCCACCCCCCCTTTATACTTGGGTACTTTCTCTCCTGCTGTCTGGCTGCCTCGTGCCAGGACCCAGATACTCATCGCTTCCCTTTCTCCTGCTCCCAGCCCTGACCTTATTCCCTACATCTCAAAACACAGAGCATAGCTGGATTCCCGGAGCCAGGAGTTAACTGCAGGGAGCTGAGAGAGAGCCAATGGCCCTGGTAAATATACGGAGTGCAGATAACAAATGTCCTGGTAACCTGACCATTTGAAACCAGTCAACACCCCACACCCCACCCCACCCCCCAGATCCCCATCCCCTAGTGGCCTTGACCCCCAAGGTTACACAGGCACCAGCTGTTACACACCAGATCAGCACAGTCCCAGCAGCATCATGGCCCCCGGAGCACCAACATGGTCGAGGCGGTTGATCAGACCCCAGACATCTGCAAAGCCCTCAGTGGCAATAGAAACCATGGAAACCACCCCAGTCCCTGGCCTCTGCAAGGCCACGGATCTAGATATGGCCCTAGGTAACAGCTGGTGCCTAGATGTCTCAATGGTTCCAGGTGACAGCACAGGCTACCCAGATCAGCATGGCCCCAGGCGAGGCATGGTCCTTGGGCACTGGCATGGTCTGAGGCGGCGAACCAGGCCACAGTCATCACATGACCCTCGGTGGCAACAAGAGCCCCAGACATCAACTCAGACCCTGGCTGCTATAGGGCCACAGACCCAGACATGGTCCTAGGCAACAACCTGGGTCTGGATGTCGCCAGAGTCCCAGGTGGTGGCACAGACCATCTAGATTGGCATGGCCCCACAGCGGCATGGATGGCCCTCAGAACACCAACATGGCCCCAGGACACCAATGTAGCCTTAGGTAGCAGCCCAGAAACCCAGCACTGGCATGGTCTTTGATGGTCTTGGGAGCCACAGACATCAACATAGACCCCTGCTATGGCAGGGCCATGGACCCAGACATGGCCCTTGCCTCAGCCTTGGTTCAGATGATACCATCACCCTAGTTGACAGCACTGGCCACCCAAATCAGCCTGGACCTGGCAGTGGCACAGCCCTCGGACACCAACACTGTCACAGGTTGTAGCCCAGACCCTGCGCATCTGCATGGCCAGCCCCTGGTAACAACATGGGCCAGGGACATCAACACAGACCCCAGCTGCAGCAGGACCCACGGACCCAGACATGGTCCTTGGCAGTAGCCAGGGCCAGGATGTCACCATGACTCCGGGTGGCTGTTCAGGCCACCCAGATTGGCATGGCCCCCATGGCAGCGTGGCCCTCGGACACCAATGCGGCCCTAGGTGGCAGCCCAGACCACATACCCCTGCACAGCCCCCAGCAGTGATAGGAACCACAGACATCAACACATGTCAGCTCAGCTGCTCCAGGCCTCAGACCAAGACCTGGCCCTTGGTCATAGCCCAGGCCCAGACATCTCCCTGGACTCGGGTGACCAGCTGGCCATTCACATCACCACCTTCACCTCTCCAAATCCACCTCTCTCCCCTGCCCGGGAACCATTCTGCCTCTCTCTCCCTCTCTTCCACCTTCCCCCCTGTACTCTCTCAACACAATGGTGCCTGACAGCCCAGTGTCAGGACTCTTGGTTGGGTCACAGGTGGTTCAAGACACAAGTATCTGTTTGTTTGTTTGTTTGTGTTTGTTTTTGTTTTGTTATGTTTTTCCAAGACAAGGTTTCTCTGTATGACAATCCTGGCTGTCCTGGAACTCACTCTGTAGACCAGGCCGGCTTTGAACTCACAGAGATCCTCCTGCCTCTGCCTCCCAAGTGCTGGAGCAGGAGCAAGTCTTTTTTGTTTTTTTGTTTGTTTATTTGGTTTTTCAAGACAGGGTTTCTCTGTATAGCTTTGCACCTTTCCTGGAACTTCCTTGGTAGCCCAGGCTGGCCTCGAACTCACAGAGATCTGCCTGGCTCTGCCTCCCGAGTGCTGGGATTAAAGGCGTGCACCACTACCGCCAGGCAGGAGCAAGTCTTAATGACTTTGAGTTTTATGTAAAAGGTCTCAGTTGGATTTCCTTAGCACAGTTGTTCTCAACCTGTGGGTCACAAACCCTTTGGGGTCGAACAGCCTTTTCACAGGGGCTGCATATCAGGTATTTACATTAGGACTCATAACAGTATCAAAAATTATAGTTATGAAGTAGCAACAAAAGTAATTTTATGGTTAAGGGTCACCACAACTTGAGGATTTGTATTAAAAAGTCAGTTAGAAAGGTTGAGAGCCACTGCCTTAGAATGTATGCTTTTGGGGTCAAGAAAAAAAAAACCAACTTTTTTTTTTCTTTTGCTGTAGCTTTTTGGTTTTTTGTTGTTGTTGTTGTTGTTGTTGTTGTTGCTTTTACAATACTGGAATTGAACCTGAGGCTTTGTAAATGCTAGGCAAATGCTCTACACTGAGCTGTGTCTCTCACCCAATTTTTATTTTTGTTTGTGGTGCTGAGGAGTGAATGTGGGCACTGGTGTTCTATCATGAGCTTGGTACCCACCCCCAGAAAGAGCGGCACCAGGGAAAATGAGTTGTAGGAAACCCCAGAAATCCTAGGACAGTTGGTTACATACTGTGATGCTTAATCTTGATGGGATTTAGAATGACCATGGAAACAAACCTCTGGGCATGTCTCTGAGTTTTCTAGATTAGATTAATTGAGGTATGATTAGTACCAGTCTTAGATGGAATAAGAAAGGAGAAAGCAAGCCAGGGAACAGAGCCCTCCCCCCTTCTTCCCTCCCACTCTCTCTCTCTCTCCTCTCTCCTTCCCTCTCCCACTTTCTCTTCTGCTCCTCCTCTTCCTCTTCCCCCCACCCCCAGCTCCTTCCCTCACTCCGTTTCTTCTCTGGCTCATCCCTTAGCCCCAGCCTTCCATCCTCTCTGTCATATATTCCTCCTGTCTCTCTGGAGGCCAGTGTGCCGTTCAGACCTCTCCAGGGACGCGCCTCTGACCTTTCCCAGCAATAGGTCCCCTGTAGCACTGTTCGGTGACATGACCTCCTCTCCTTCTTGGTGACACTGCACACCCGTGAACACCACTGTTATTACTGAACGCCTGTCTCCCCTCAAGGCCATGAGCTCGAGGTAAGCAACATGGCAGCCTTCAAACATGTGCTGTGTTGGTCCCCTGCTATGGAAAGAGCTGCCGTAGCCTGCTGGCCTCTGAACCCATAGTGTCTATGCAAGGCAGTGCCCCCCCCCCCAGGTGCTTCCCAGCCCCTCAGAACAACAGTCAAGACAGGCCCTTGTGGGCACTGACAGGCTGCTTGCTTTAGGGGCTCCCTCCTCATCTGCCACAACTTCCTAAGATCTGGGCTGCAGACCAAGACTCTCCTCTCCACCTCTCCTTCTGGACTAATCTCCTTCACAGGGACTGTCACATGACCATCAGTGGGCTTTGCCCACTACCCTCCACCCACATCCCTTGTTTTTTTTTTGAGGGCCACCCAGATTTACATAGTGAGTGCCACAGCAGTCAGGGCTAAGCAGAGAAACATTGTCTCAAAACAAACAAACCAACAACTACTGAGTGCAAATATAAATTCTATCCCTGTCACCCTGCCTCCACAGAAGGAAGCCAATGTGGTTAGTGCACAGTGAGAATTCTCCGATCTGGAGCAGAGGAGGCTCCAGCTAACTAGATTTTTCATCACCTGTCACCACAAAACACCTATGACATTTTTGCGGGACATAAGATCCACATTTATCCTTTCCTTAACACTCTAGCAAACTCTGATCAGCTGGCTTCTGGAGCTGTGCAGAGCCCCCTTGTCCGCCCACCGCCATTTCTGAGGACAGCTGGCCTTCAGTCCTCCAATGTTCCATTTGATTCTTTTTTTTTTTTTAAGATTTATTTATTTATTATGTATGCAGTGTTCTGTCTGCATGTATGTCTGAACACCAGAAGAGGGCATCAGATCTCATTACGGATGGTTGTGAGCCACCATGTGGGTGCTGGGAATTGAACTCGGGACCTCTGGAAGAGCAGCCAGTGCTCTTAACCTCTGAGCCATCTCTCCGGCCCCCATTTGATTATTCTTAGCCTTCATCTTATGTGGTGGTATTGTGTTCCCCAAAATATTGTGCACCCTAATAAACTTATCTGGGGTCAGAGACAGAACAGCCACTAGATATAAAGGCTAGAAAATGGTGACACTCACACCTTTAATCCTAGCACTCCAGAGGTAGAAATCCCTCTGGATCTCTGTAAGTTCAAGGCCACATTGGAAATGGCCAGGCATGATGACATCCCAGAAAGCGAGCCTTTAATCCCAGGGAGTGGTGGTAGAAAGCAGAAAGGTATATAAGGCGTAGAAAACAGAAACTAGAAGCATTTGCCTGGTTAAGCTTTCAGGCTTCCAGCAGCACAGTTCAGCTGAGAGCCATTCGGATATGAGGACACAGAGGCTTCCAGTCTGAGGAAACAAGATCACCTGAGAAGTTGGCCAGGTGAGGTTAGCTGTGGCTTGTTCTGTCTCTCTGACCATCCAGCATTTCACCCCAATAACTGGCCCCCGGTTTGATTTTATTAATAATACTCTCTAAGGTTCATGCTACAATCTTATCACTGTGATTATGTTCATGGTTGTCTACTCTAAGCTGGGCCTATCCCCCTGCTCCGCTCCTTTTTTATATTCTACTTCAATAAACATTAAAATCACCTAGTTTCCCAACAAATTTTTTAAACTTACTATTTATCATGGGTAACTATGAAACATCAGTGAGGCCTGACTCTGGATAGATGGGAACTGCTGTGGGATGTTCTGCAAGCTGTGCATATGTGTTGCTCTGATTGGTTGATAAATAAAAGGCTGATTGGCCAGTAGCAAGACAGGAAATATAGGGAGGATAAGTAGGAGAATTCTAGGAGAGGAAGACTGAGTCAGGAGGAGATGCCAGCGCACCATCCAGGCACCGTCCAGGGAGCAGCATGTAACGGCACACAGGTAAAGCCACTGAACACGTAGCAACATATAGATTAACAGAAATGGGCTGAGTTTAAGTGTAAGAGCTAGTCAGTCGTAAGCCTGAGCTAATGGCCGAGCAATTTTAATTAACATAAGCTTCTGAGTGATTATTTTACAAGTGGCTGCAGGGTCCGTGGGGCTGGGCAGGACCAGAGAAAACTTCAGCTACAGGGAGCAAAACAAAAAAGGAGTTGAATTTGCAGAACACAAAACCATAACAAGTAAGCTGATTCAGACTGTACCGAACACGCCTACACCCAGCTCCCTGCTATTTTGGGAGGAGGCAGCACACCTTTCACTCCAGGTGGCCACCACTGCCCTAGGCTGACAAGGGCCATGGAGTGTTTGTTCCAACTCTGAAACCTCAGACAAGTGGAGAACCACAGCTATCAAGGCGAGAGTCCGTCTCGGTTCCAGGACAGTTCTCTACAGAGACAAGGGTGCCGTGTGCCCCTAAGCGACAGTCCTAACCTGCTCCTGCAGGGAGTGACACAGTGACTGTCCATACACTGCAGCCTCCAGCTCTCAGCTCTGAGGCTGCCAAGTTCTTAAGTGTTCTGGTCCGAAAGAGGCATCTGTTTTCCCGATTGGAGGCCCTCATTTGTCAAAGCAGCACACCACACTACACACACACACACACACACACACACACACACACTCCTGCAGCAGGACCTCCAGTCTTCTGAAGCGGTCTTAAGCTTAATTGGAGTCGTGGTTCTGAGAAGTCTCAGCTGCCCTTGAGACGAAGGCATCCCGGGAGAGAGGCTTTGGTCCAGTTCCTAGGGCCCACCGGCTGTGCTGGCCTGAATCCCGTCTTTAGCTTCCAGCAGGCTGTGAGCCCAGCCAATCCCATAACCCTTGCGGTACCTCAGTTTCCCCACCCATAAAACGCAGCTCTGGGACTAGGGAATCTTAATGAGCACCGGCCTTTCCTGGATTCGTTAACCAGGTGCCGGAAACAGCTGCTGCTGGAAGCAGCCTGCTGCATCAACATCCTGGCGGATTCTTCCACAGAAAGCCACAGCCTCACAGGGCGCTGAGCCCTTGGCTGTCACGGACACCAAGTCAAGTTCTTCGCTCCCCTAGATTGCTTTTACCATCCTTTACGGTACTCAGGAAGAGAAGGGCAGGGAGCAGTGTTTGCAGAGCCACGGAACCACTTTTCATTTCAATCATACAACAATTTTCCAAAAGGAAACGGCCCCAGAAGACTGTAGGCTCTGTACAGACAGGGGGGAAGTGGCCATATTTATGATCATATTCCCAAGGACCATCACGGTAGTAATTCCTGCTATAAAAAGTAATAATCTCCATAGATAAAAACTATAGATTTACATATGCTTCCTAAATGCATCTTTCTCTATGCTCTTTCATGAGTTTATGCTAAATCACCCGGCAAACCAGTTAATTATGCTTCAAAGAAGTTCTCTTGATATGGTCAGTGCCAGAATTGGAACTCAAGTGAGGGGGGTCTCCAAACTCTCAGTTAACCTATGTTCACACTCACTGCATCCCTTTACCTTCAGCTAGGGCCAGAAAACTCCAGCAGGCCCACCCCAGCTCTGAGCCAGCTCTTGAGTCTGTAACTGACATTTCTCGGAAGCACAGCCGCACCGGTCATTTCTATACTGTCTACAGTGGCCTTCTGACTGACTCAGAGCTGAGCAGCTGCTGGCCTGAGCATATGGCTCACACAGTCTAAAGCAGTGTCTGGCCCCTTCCAGAGAAAAGCTGACCAATCCCTGGCCCCTTTCCTGAGAATCTCGGGTCAGCCAGCCCTGGGAACTTCTGCTAGCCACCAGGTTCTGTGATGTCTCGGTCACACAGTCCACACAGCCGACCCTCTAATGAATGCTCTAATGTAATTTCATCCTATAAGGCCTATGTTACTGCACACGTTCATATACGACGTGATAAGGGGACTGGCCCCAAGCAAGTGCAAGTGCCATCTTCTGATAGATCCAGTATGACGGTTTCTTGAAAATCAAGCTAATGGGATAATCTCGGAGTTGGAGAACCGCAGCTAAGGAGAGAGCAGGGAGGGGCTGTGGCCTGCAGCAAACAGTTTCAAAGTGAAAGCGCTCAGGTCCAGACCAGCAGTACGTCTCTAGGTCTGTGGTTCTCACTGCTGCAACCCTTTAATGCAGTTCCTCATGTTGTGGGGACCTCCCAACCATAAAATTATTTCCGTCACTACTTCACAACTGCAGTTTTGCTACTGTTAGGCATCGTAATGTAAATTTGGGGGGTGATAGAGGTTTTTGGTGGGGGGGGTCGCAACTCGCAGGTTGAGAACCACTGGTCTAGGGTCACCCACCTTACCGTGCTGCCTCTCTTAATAGATCACACTTCACTTTATGGAGGAAATCTTGCTGATTTTAAAGTAAAGATCACTGTCTCCTGCTATTAAAGATCACTGCCATCTCCTACTAGTACTGAAAACGTGTTTGGCCAGGCAAGTTCCCACCTATCCCTACAAAGTAGCGCTCAGGCATAGTGAACAAAAGCAGCCCCTGCTTTTCAGAACTGCTGAAGGACTCCCCCCTCCTTCCCATCAAACAGCCCACAGCACTGGGGTGCTGCCATCAGGCTCCAGGGCTCCAGCCATCCCCTGCCTCCCTGAATACCGTCGTCGCAAATGCACTGGGGCATGCCCAATTAAAGACACCCCGTGCCTCGCTCCACAGGCAAATGAAACCCCATTTTCACTGAAATAACCTGTATTGTCCACGCTGTTGCTGTGGGCTAATTCCATTTACAGGAATAATGAAGCGCTAGCCTAGTGTGGTGAGGGATGTTACTTTACACTTTACCCATCCCACGCCTCAAAATTCTGTGCTGCAAATAAACTGCATTTCCATCAAAACTGACCCTCTTCCTCCAAGTATGTGTCCTTTGAATTTAGGTGCCAAATCAGTTGCAGAGTTTTTTTGTTTTTTTGGTTTTTTTTCCAACAGTGGTTCGGAAAACTGAGGCTGCCTTCTAGTCCAAGTCAATTAAACAACCTGGTTTATAATTAGCATCCACCCCTGTCCTTTTCAAAGGGAAGAACAATTTTTTATATATGTAAAGTTTATCTGGGCTCTGTTTATAGCACTTTCTTTAGGAATAAGGTCTTGACCTGTCGTAAGCATTTTCCAGTGCCTCGCCTAAAGCATTTACTTGGTAAGCGGGTTCAAAACTGGTCACAGCCAATGACAGACATCCCCACACAAAAATAGCGAATTTCCAGTTGAAGGTTTTATTGCCATATTTTGAAACAACTGGCTAAGCAGCTGCTACTGTTCTCTTCAGTTACTTCTCATCTTCCCAGAGCCTCAGACGCAAGCTGTAACAAATGAAATCTAAACTCCTATATGCTCTTTTTAAGAAAGATCATTATCAGAAGGCACCGCAAGAAGTAGGAATGGAAAAGTCGAGGGGGACCCTGGCAGGGAGAAAGAGGATAAGTCCATTCCCTGCGCCTGGGGGGCTTGATTCATAGCCAGAAGCTATGCAGGTTTGTGTCCTTGGTACAGTACTCTATTGATAGTACTTAACTCCACAAGAAATCCCTCAGAAGACTCCAATATTTTGGAGACATTTCAGATACAAAAAAAAAAATCCTGTATAATTCTGGTGGAATATCAAAATTGAGAAAAGTATGGTTTTTTTTTTTTTGTCAACATGAACATGTCTTTTTTTCTTTTAAAAAGAATTTTTATTACAGAGAGAGACAGAGGTGGGAAGAGAGAGAGGAGAGAGAGAGAGAGAGAGAGAGAGAGAGAGAGAGAGAGAGAGAGAGAGAGAGAGAGGTGGAGGGGGGGAGGAAAGAGAGAGAGACTGATATGTGAGTCTCCACAAGCTGGTGCCAGGTCTCTCCTTCCACCCTGTGAGTCCCACGGATCAACCTCAGGTTGTCAGGTTTGGCAGCAATCACCTTTACCCTCTGAGCCACATCACTGGCCCTCTCATTATAAGGTGCAAGTCTGTGTTCGCAAATTCCATTTTGTTGTTGTTGTTGTTGTTTGTTTTTGCTACAAACCTCTTGCACATTTTCCAATCTTTGTTGTCACCTTTTATCTGACGTCTTGACCCTAATTTGGGGGAGCTAAGAATGAGGGAAGGGAATAGATCGCTCCGCTTTCTTTCCCACCCCATGCACAGCTAAGATCTCTGGGGATTTTCTCCGTGCATGGTTGTCACATGCTGTCCTTTTTTGACTCAGGTGCTACACGGCCAATACAGATAGTACTGTGAAAGCTACTGCCTTGCAACTGGAAGGCTCTCAGGCCATGAGATCCTTCCAGCCTCCTTCTCCTCTGTCCACCCCTCCCATCTCTGTCCCTCCTCCTCCAAGGCCTGACATAGTCACCCCTTTCAGCCTCTAGAGGTTCCAGTGAGTCGGTAAGTTATTATGTAAAGTCCTCCTGATATCATCTGGCAACCTAAAGGTGGGGGGGGGGGGTGAGGAAACCTTCCCAGGAAGCGACATGGTCAGATTCCAGGGCAAACTCCATCCAGCCACAAGGAGGGTGGCCAGGGCCACCACCACCCCTAACACCCCCGGGATGCTCCTGATCCAATGAGTCTAGGCTGAAGCCAGAAAACTCGATGCCCTCACAGGCTTGCAGATGATGCTCACGGGGCAGTACTTTGAGAGCCATTTTTTTGGTAAGCCCCTTAACACACCAGCATCCCTGCCACCCCCAGCACCGAGCTGGGTCTGATCCACGCGTTTGCTGAATGAGCACCCAAAGTGTTCCAAGTGTGGCACAGAGCTGAAGATGATGACACCATTCTCGAAAGTGGAAGTCTACTTTGTACCTGCGCCGATGCTCTGTGTGGGGAAGTCAAGACTGCTAAGCCATGAGAGCCCAAGATGCTCAGCTGACAGGGAAGCTCCTCTCTGAATTCTTTTTGCTGATGAATTACTGCTCACAATTATTATATTCGGTACTCATGCGGGAGTTGCCTTATCAGCCTCTAAGCACTTCAGGGCAGAGCCCCCCAAATTGCTCCAGTCCGTCAGCACAAGACAGAAGATTGTCATCGGAGATTTGCCACATCAGGGCTTCATTAGCATGCCAAATCAACACCTTCTCTTTCTCCTTCTTCTACCCCGGATGAGTTCTGAATTGCTGTACATTTGTGAATTCACAGAAGAATGAACAGAATGACAGGCGTATCACAAATGCAAATGTCTTTGTTGCTAACAAATCATGCCACTTTCTCTCCTCTGTGTTAGGGAAGGGTCTCTGCACAAATCACCTGACCTTAGGAGCCAGGGCAAAGGGGCTTCAGCTACCCAGGGCTCCCTGAGAAGCAACTGCTGTTAAATACACACAAATACCTCCAAGTGTTTTCTCCCCAAAGCTGACTCGTACTTCACTAAAACTGACATCTGCATCTCTGAAGAAATACTTCACTGTCAAGAGAATATAGCTGACTTCTGTTTGCTTGAAATGTTTTCATCTCTGACCAAATTTAGCATGCTCTGCCACCTGTTTATAGCTCCAGTCTCCAGCAAAGCAGTCAGAGCGCACCTCTCCCAGTCACTTCCCAGCTGGAACAGTCAAGGTGATGGGGAGATGGAGTTTGCAGTTCCATCTAAGTTCTCGTTCCTCTTTGAGTGTGCAGCATTTGTGTTCCCAGTCCAGGATGCAGCAGAAGGAAACTTGCAAACACAAAAGCTCAGTCGGGAAGGGACAACATTTGGACTTAGAGATATGCTCTACCACAAGCTCGTCTGAAAGGGCGAGGGACCTAGGATGTTGCAGGTCCCTCACCAGAGCTCTGGGGACCCATTTTTGCCTCTGAATGGGTGTTAGTGCTGGCCAAGACTGGAGCAGGTCTCCTGACACCTCATTTGATTATCACATTCACTCTTAAGACCTCCTCTTCCCAAATCTGTTGGAGCCTACTTAACAGCATGTAAGTCTTGGAACAACAATAAGGATGTTGTTTTTTGTGATTGAGAGTAAAGAAACCAACTCAGTCGCTGATGGGGGAAAAGTTATTAAGAAGACTCAAAAGCTTTTTTTTTTTTTTTTTTTTTGTGTGTGTGTGTGTGTGTGTGTGTGTGTGTGTGTGTGTGTGTGTGTGTGTGAAATCCAAGGACACAAATCCAAGGACAGCTTCAAAAGGGAAACAGAAAGCCAACTGTTAGGGTGAGCCAGAAAGACCCTGTCATCTCCAGTCCGGGTGCACCAATCTGAGGGGGGCACATCACAATCTGCTTCAAGTTTGGTTCCATCACCCCTGAGCAGGGCCGGCAGCTCATTCCCTCGCTATTCTCTGTACCAAGGGCATTTGCTTCCCGATGTATCTGAACAGGAAAAAATATAATAACAAGTACTTTGTAAATTGTAAAGCAATACTATACAAAGGGAACTGCACCTAAAGCTATCTCAAATACAGTGTCATCAGTCTCTGAACTGTCTTCTCCAAACTTGGCTCTTCTGCCTCCAGAAGACTCCCCTCAGGGTGTATGAAGCATCATAGACTACAAGTCAAAGCAAACCCTCCCATTAGAACAGATATTTGATGGAGGCAGCACATGCATGCTGTATTTCTTTGGCCCATTGCCTCCGGAGAGTGCACTTCTGTTATAGTGCAGTGGGCTAGAAGTGGAAGTCATCAGCTGCAATTCTTCTCCGTATCTCATTAGAGGCCCAGTTTCCCCTTAATGCACATGAAGACCTTTCATTAGTAATAATGGGAGCCGCACGCCTCACAGAGAAAGATAGCCCCTCACCATTGTGATCCAGATGAGGTTATTGGGACACTTGCCTGCCTGATGGGGAAATTATGACATTCTGAGATGCATGGTTAGATCAAGGAACAAATTAAGCTCTTTGTGACTATTTTTAAAGGGTGTGTGTGTGTGTGTGTAGGTGCACACATACACATGATTTTAAAATCTCTACGTGGAGAAGGGCAAGAATCAAAATGGAAGAATCAGGCAGATTGAAGTTAGGAATGAGTTGGGCCAGGGAGAGCCAAGTGAGAAGATAAACAAAAGTGAGGAAGGTGAGGAAAGATGACCCAGGGTTGTTTGGCAAAATCGGAATCCTTTCCAATCCAAAGTAAGACGCGGCCAGGAGACTGCAGTCCGAGGGAGACGAGAAGGCAAGGGTCACTTACTGCCAGACAGTAAACACGGCTGAAAGTTAAACAAACTCTTGCCTCAGTGTCCACAAGGGAAAGCGGAAGATGATGGAATGGCTGTGCTGTGGAGAGCCTATGAAGCAAATATTACTGAAAGAAACACAGTGACTCCCGAGTTTATGTTTTGAGGTTGGCAGAAATGCCGGAAACTGTGTTTTTCTCCTGCAATCACCTTTAGATTAGGACATTTGGATATGCACCATTCTGCACTATTGAAGAAGCTGTGCTCTTCTAATGTTCAATGTAGAAACAGTAACCTGTGAACTGAAAGAGGAACTCATCTTTGCTTCACAGACCCTCCTTGGAGAATTAGAATTCTTATGGGGCTGGGTAACACACAGGAAAACTCACGTATCTGAAAACAAGGAAAAGGATTTTGAGTAAGACACGTTCAGCACCCCATCCTTTGTTCCTTAACTGTATGGATGGTGCCAGGCAGTGACTACTGCTTTAAGACTGAGACTATTCAATCTTTGACAGACTGCTGGCCATTAATCCAATGAAGAGATAGAAAAGAGAATGGCTAACTTGTAAGAAATGCAATTGACTTTAACATGTAATCCCATACAATCACCCGAGGTTGTAATGAGCTGATCACATGACAACTGAAGTGAAGGCTTATTAACAAAGCATTTGAGGTACTCAGAAATAAATGTCTGTGATAGATCAGACTCTTTGGAATGGCCCAGACTCTCTGTGGTGGTTTGAGTCAGAATGGCCCCCACAGGTTCATATATTTGAATGTTTGATTCCAAGTGGTGGACTTTTCAGAAGGATCAGGAGGTACGGCTTGTTGGAAGAAGTGTCATTGGGGGTGGTCTTTGAGGTTTCAAAGCCCACATCAGACCCAATCTCCGCTTCCCCATCTTTCCATCTTGAAGGTAAGATGTAAGCTCTCAGCTACTGCTCCAGCGCTGCCACATTTCCCACCATAATGGACTAACCTGAAACTGTAAGAAAGCATCCAATTAAATGGTTTCTTTTATATGTTGCCTTGGTCATGGTGTGTCTTCACAATAGGACAGTACTTAAAACAATTTCCAAACTGGGTATGCAAGCTCCTGAACTATCCCTGCATCCATGGACACATCCCTGAAATTACTCTTAAGGCTTCTGTGCGACCAATCTGGGTTCTACCAGCAGCTATGGAGCCAAGATTAAGATGCATCATAGGGAGTGTCCATTTGTGTAAAGTCTCAATAGGAAACGCTGTAATAGTTTATTCCAACAAACATATTCCTAGGTTCTCCATCCTCCTCACTCAGTATCTCCAGAAGTTTGAGCCAATCTCATACCCAATGAATCAAAAAAGCACATACACCAGATATGAGTCCCTGCCCAGTAAATGGGCTCTAATGCCTGTCTACACTGCAGCCCGCCATTGCTTTTCCTGCTGTATTGTGAACATGACAGTCTCGGATGTACATCTGCCCCTATTCCATGCCAGTGTGCATCATCCCTTTTGTACAGCTCCATCGAGAAGATGGCCTGAAGCACACACTCTCCGAGGAACCAAGGCCACCCATCTTCCTCTCTTGGGATTTTTTTTTCCTAAAGAATTTATTTATTTTTTTTAATTATTTAATTTTATTTTACAATACCATTCAGTTCGACATATCAGCCATGGGTTCCCCTATTCTCCCCCCTCCCACCCCCCTTCCCTTACCCTCAGCCCACCCCCCATTCCCACCTCCTCCAGGGCAAATCCTCCCCCGAGGACTGCGATCAACCTGGTAGACTCAGTCCAGGCAGGTCCAGTCCCTTCCTCCCAGACTGAGCCAAGTGTCCCTGCATAAGCTCCAGGTTTCAAACAGCCAACTCATGCAATGAGCCCAGGACCTGGTTCCACTGCCTAGTTGCCTCCCAAACTGATCAAGCCAATCAACTGTCTCACCTATTCAGAGGGCCTGATCCAGCTGGGGGCCCCTCAGCCTTTGGTTCATAGTTCATGTTTCCATTCATTTGGCTATTTTTTTTCAATAATTGACTAAAACCGAAATTTATTATAAGCCTCAGTCGTCCTAGGGACCTCCATGCTATATATATAGCCTCCATGGTTCTATGGGTTGTGGTCTGATTGTTCTTTATTTTATATCTAGAATCCACTTATGAGTGAGTACATACCATGACTGTCTTTCTGGGTTTGGGTTACCTCACTCAGCTCTCTTGGGATTTTTACAAGGAACTCTACTGGCTCCCAGACCAAGCTCAGGGACAGAATCGGTGTTTTCTTTTCTTTCTAATATATTAAGTATTTGACATGTAGTAGATACTTGGTAAATATTTGTTACATGAAAAACAATAAGGATCAGAAGTTAGACCTTTCATAGGGGAAAAATGTTCAGTGTAAAGGAAAAGGAAATGGGCTATGGTTTATTACATTAAATGAGTTGTTTACTATAAAGACAGGACTTACAACTAAAATACATAACTTGTAACATTTGATTATCGCTATGCCAGAGTTCAGTGCCAGCAAATGAAGCTGACACAAGTTTTCTAAGAACACAAAAACCACAACATGAACAATGTGGTAACATTTTAGAAGGTAGGAAATTATTCCAATACCATACATGGGAAATCATACTAAAATCTATTATCATAATAACATTTCAATTTCTTAGCTTTAAAAAATGGACCATCTTTTAAACATTTACATTAATATTAAAATAAAGAATGTAACAATCTTATTTCTGGATGCAAATCCTAAAGATTTGGAATCAATGATGCTCACCCACCCATGTCCATCACAATAGCCCATTTATGGAATTAATCTAAGTGGACACCAATGGATGAGTAGACAGAAACACTATGAAAAAATATGCTCAATGAATACTATATGGCCCTAAACAGGAAGAAATGTTGTCATTTGTAACATGGATAGAACACCAGAGCATAAATTGCACTAAGCCACACAGGCCAAACACAGATCAAATGCTATGTGCTCTTAATATCTGTAGCTGAAACAAGCTCCTGGAAGCAGAAGTAATGAAGGCTACGAAGTCTGGGGATGGGGGTGGCACAGCATAGGGAGATGATGACCAAAGCTGGATACAAGGAACATTTTGAGATGTTATGAAACTTGGTAGATTTTGCTAAGCACTGAAACATGATACATTCCCCAGTTGCAGAGTAGATCCTAACTGTTCTCAGGCTATCAACTATTGGAGGTGATAGATAACATGGTTTACTTGACATGGTCATTATATTATATTCACAAATATGCCAGTTTTTGGATGTACAAAGACATGTAATTTGTGCAAATATCAATCTTGTGTATGGGAGACCAGTGCCTATGCACATGTGCACGTGCCACCAGGTTGTCCTGAATTTTTAACTCTTTGCCTTCCTCCTTTGAGACCGTGTCTCACATTCAACTGCCGATCACTGAGCCAGGTGATGCTCCTGCCTCCACACCCCCACAGCACTGGGGTTACAGATGATACATGCACCACACCTACTCCTGCCCACTAAGCACCTCTCCAGCCCCTCTGTATTTTTATGAAAAAGGTATTTTAAGTTGCTCAAAGATATTGTAGCTCTCTCTGGTATTTAAGCATTACCAATGATTATGGGGTAAATGTAAAATATATTTTAATTCCTTAGTGCTTAATATTCAATTTTCCATCAGATCAACATACTAGATTTTCCCGCTTCTCTGGTTTTACGTAAATGAATGACTGTTAGATCTTGAGCCTTTTGCCTTTCAAGTTAAAGAAACCACAAATATTTATGAATGGCATGCATTGGTCTCCAAAAACATCTCAATGTAATACTGAAACTGAGTTCTAGTCTGAAGCTATTCCCAACACTACATACTGTGATAGCCTTACTTTCCTAAAGTTTTTCTCACAATAATTCTTAAGTAAGAAACTACTGAAACCTTCTAAGCATGCATTCAGTTTTACTGAGTTAGTGGAATCTAAACATAGGGTATAAAGATCACACCTCTAGAAAACACAGGGTCAATACTAGTAAGGTCACCTCACATCATTAAAAGAGCAGTAATTAAGGGCATGTCTGAGCTGACAGGTCTCCATTTTTCTTTGACACTCCAGGAGTGGCTGTCTACTGGCAATAAAATTCCATGTCCAGGCAAATAGAATACAGGGAAACAAACCAAGAGCACCCAGTGTCTTTTCCCCTCAAATGTCTTGAACCAGGGATCATCAGGGGCACAAAAGGCCAACATGCAGAACACCCCGCACTTCCTCAACCTCTGCACTAAGGACTGAACCCAGGGCCTCCCACATGCTAGGCAAGTTATCTACATGGAAGCTGCATCCCCAGCAGAACCCTATTTGAAGAAATTTGGATATATAGTTAAAATTTACAAACCTCTTGGCCAGCAGGCCCATTTTTAGGAATTTGTCCTAGGCAAATAGTGACATACAAAATCAAATACTTGATTTGTCTCTAGAATGTTCAAGGTCCTAAGCTTTTAAAGGTAAACCTCAACTGACAACTTCATACCCAGTACAGACTGTCTAGATTACCAATACTCACACAGATGACTAATCTCTTCATATCCGGCTAATTCTGGGGTTACACAAATGTGGAATCTTCAATAATCTTTCAAATGTGTAGCCACTATACTCATGAGTTTCCTGCCTCAGTCTCCTGAGTACCAAGATAATTCACAGGTGGGTGTCACCGTGCTCTGTGTATAAAATTATTCAAATATGCTTTTTCCAATACACTACTATTCTAAGTTTTCTTCCTCCATGTTTAATACTCAGTGATAATATAAAACTTTGTGGTATAGGAGGATAAATATGAAGTCCTAACCAAATATACAAAAGATGAGTTTCATTTTAATAGAAAATAAGATCATCTCATAAATTACTTTTTAAAATTCCTTTTCTCATTATGGAAACAGATACCCACCACTTGAAGAAAAAGGAGGACACCTGTACAAGCACACAAAGTGCCTACAGACCTCCAGAGCAGAGGATAAAAAGTTGCCCAGGAAGGGCAGTGAAGTCTGTGTGTGTGTGTGTGTGTGTGTGTGTGTGTGTGTGTGTGTGTGTGTGTGTGTGTGTGAGATGAGATGGACAAACGGACAGCAGTGAAATGCCACAGGAGCATGCACTGAATGTGAGCTGAGTACCTGGAGTCTGAGCGTGTGAAGCCTCTGGTCAAGACTTCTTTCATCTTTTTCGGAAATAAAGACATCAACACAAAATAAAACCCAAAGGCCGGTGCACAATCAATCAAGGTTTTATTGCTGGCTAGAAAAACACTGCAGCAATGGCATTGGAGAATCCCTCTCCACTTGCAGGACAGAAACATTGTTCCAAGAGTCACTCTGGGGAAGTCTCAGCGGTCTTCTTCGACTCCACTTCTTTTCTGAAAACTTCCTTTTCTTAGTTATTGTATTCCTGAAGAGCCTGGGCCATAAAGAGTTTGCCTAAGTTCTGGGCAGTGAACTCCTTGATGTTCTGGCAGTAAGTGTTAATCTGGCCTGCATATTTGAGAAAGAGAAATCATAATTAATGTTCAACAAACTGCAAAATGACCTAGAATGTTGAAAACAGAACCACTTGTATTTTGTTTTAAACCAAGAATTCAATGAAGAAAGAACCTAATGATATTTTCCACAAGAGATAAAGAATGTCTTTTGCAATGAATATATCTTCCACTCTTAGTGGCCTAATCAAAAAACAGTACTTTCTAATAATCATCAGCCATAAGCCGCTATCTATTAGCTGTCCATCAACAGCTGACCATTCAGATCAGACCCACATTATGTTAAGACATCTGAGAAATAGCACAGGCTCTCCTCAGCAGCCAGGAGGATTAACACAAAGGGGCTACAAGTTCTTAGCCACAGAAACTGCAGGTGCTAGACACAAATTCAATTTTTTAACCATTTATAAGACACTAGCTTTTATGACTCACAATGCTGTTTGGGACTTTTTTATTACATACTGATCCCTGAAGAAGACAAGAAGCCACATGTGTCCCCATGGCCAGTGATACCTGCAATGAGCAGCGAATCCATCCTGGCAGGGGCCTGGTGGGGCTTGAAGAGTTTGGAGAGGTCCTCCTCAGGAAGAGGGGGCTCCCCTCGACTCTGGCGCTGCATATTCTCCTGTTGGCGACGCTGCTGATACTAAAATCAAAGAGAAAATGATTTGATTATTTTTCTTAATCAAGAAAACAAAGACCTCACGCACACAAACACACACACAGACACACAGACACAGACACACACAGACACACACACACACACACACACACACACCTGGCAGCTCTGAATTCCAAAGTTTCCATAAATGACAATACTTGGTAACTGACTTCTGTGAAGCTCAAGAGGGCAGCAATAAAGACATCTCATTTTTCATCAACTCAAGTTTCACTGTGTGCTCTAAGAGTCTTCTACTACTGCTTCAGGACAGGCTTGGCCACAGAGGGCCTCGGGTCATGATTCACCAGTGACGGGTTCACACTTTGGACAAAGGGGTAGGTGATCCATCTCAGCATTAACAATGAAGTATCACACTACTCCACTGACCCAAACTACTATCAACACTAAGAATACCGTCATGTAATTCCGATGACGTGACTACCGTTGCTTTTCTGGTTACTCCAGTGTTCTTACTGCTCACCTGTGCCTTAGCTTATACCAGCTCACAGAATACTTCCCAACATACAAACTTCTTGATGCCTGTCTGAAAAAGTGGCAGTGATACACTCAAAGACACTGACTAACAATAAATCATATGCCAATTACAATGAAAGAGTGCTCTTAGGCGGCTTGTCACAGTTAGCAAATTGTACGGTCAAGTAATGAGACACCGCCCTGGGCTAATATATGGTCTAAGCCCTTGGATCCCTTTGAAAACCAGTGCTAACAACGGTTCTAATGAAGCATAACTTGCTTTGCAAAGATCTCATCATACAAGATAAAGGATGCTGAGACAAATCTAAAAGGGATTCTGAACAGTGTCACTAAGCATAAACATCAATGTTAGATTTCAATACTCTAAAACAATAAAAAGTACACATACGACTGTTACTGAATTTGATACCCCATGTGAGTCCTTTCCCTACTGAAAAACACTCAAGAAAAAGAAACCAATCCAGGTTCCCATGCTGTCTCCCACAATTCATCAGACACTATCTGCTGCATGTTCAATTTAAAAGAACACTTTACAGATTTATATATGTTTTCTCCATTCAAATGCGGCAAAACCATGTATTTTAAATTCACTATATATGTGAACTGATGCTAAGGTTTTTTTTCTTAAATACAATACTCTTGGAACTACTTAGCTGTGCTTAGCATAGTTTGTTTAACAACACTTAGTATATAGTACATTTTAGCAGAGCGGTCATATTTAAATACCATTTTCACAGATAAACATTCTGAAGTCAACTTATCTATGAATCAAGGGCTAAGAACATTTTACAGTAATAAAAACAGTATTACAAGACACTATAAAACCCATGTGGCCATCAGGTAACACGAATAAAGAAAAGGTTAAATGCACAAAAGACTATGTATGTGCCTGAGAATATTTGGGTAATCCTAGGGTTTTATCTGTACTATACTATCTATTCCACAGCAGTTGGTCTATTATTTCCTATCAAAATTACTTGCTCTTAATCACAATTGCTCAGTTTTTAAATGAACTGAAGATTGCTAAGTATGCCGCAATGAGCCACTACCAAACCAATTACAGTTAGTGAAGAAATGAGCTGTGACACTGTGGCTCTCTTCTGCCTCTGATTTTCTCAATAATGTATCACCTATTTGCATAACCTTGGCATTACACTCTGAGCCAAATAGACCTGCTCTCCATAATCCAGGTATTTTTAAGTACAAGGTGTAAATAAATAAGACTATATAAAGACTATTCTTTCAAAATATGAGAGTCATTAGGTTAGCAGCCAACACTTTCCCAACCATTCTGAAGGAGACTCCTGAAGCATTTGCACCTAAAGATGGATGACTGCTGAATTCTCCATACCCACCTGATGTTTTTGCTGCTGCTGTTTACTGGTATTCCTCATATACGTGTTATATTTGATTATGTCCTGGCTCATTTCATCTACCCGGTCCATCAGCAACTGGAGATTCTTCCCCAAATGATTGCTGAAAAGCAAAATAAATTGGCATGTCATTCTTCAGGCTATTGCTTTGCATGTGCTCTGAACAGTTCTGAGATGTTAACTGAACCTGCCTTTTGTTAAAGGAATGAGCCCATACTTATGGAGAAGCAAGAGTAGCCAACAGTGAGAGCTTGTTACTAAGCTTCCTAGTCAAGCTCAAGCATAACCCCAGGAGTGTCTGCGCCAGCTCTGTTTCTTCCTGTCAAAGCACAGGGATGGGGGCCAGGAACTGTTCAGCATATCTAGTGAGACATCTATAATGGGCATTTGTAAAAAGCCAAGTTTAATTTAAATTCTCTACTCCTGAACTTTTTCCTTAAAACCTTAAGCCCCTAGGACTTTAAATGAGCAGTCACCCCCCCACCAAAAAAAAACCATGTAAACAATTACAGCCCCTCAAACTGCAGTTCTTATCTAGCAGGTTCTAAGGTAACACCAGCATTTACTCTGCATAGCAGATGAAGATATCTTTGTCTCTCGCCATTCCTAGAATTCTACTAGGTAGTGTTTTATACTCTCTTGTCTTTCCAGAAACTTCTAATGCAGTTCAGTTGCTAACATCTTCTTATAAAGGGATGATAACAATTGACAGAATGACCACAATATACACCACTGCTGCATGCAAGCATCTGCTGCTTCAAAGAGGCCCGGACGACTGATAGACACACATATCCCAACAGCAGCTGGCTGACAACCAGGACTCCCGTTCACTAACTTCAAACAGACAGACATTTGCTGAAGTTTATTACATGGCGGTCTCAGCCTTAGGAAACAGGGAGACAGAAATGAATCAGACATACACGATCTCCATCTTCACTGGACCTATAACTATGGAGAGCTGAGGAGACGCTTTAGATATATGTCAGAATGTCTCTGAGGAGATGACAGGTTGAAAACAGAGGATTAGGAGTTAGCTATGCCAAAAAACATTCCAGAGAAAAGATAAGTACAAGTGATGAAGGCCCGAGACAGGCAAGAAATAGGTATTTTAAAATCCATTTGATTTTAAAAACAAAAACCACCCAAGGAGCCCAGGGGCATCGAACCTCCCTTCTAACCCAGTCACGTGGTTTGTGTGAATCAATCTTCTCAGCTAAAATTTGAAAGCACCCTAGCCAACTAAAGACTAACCTGCTTCCTTTAAAACAGTTAGCATGATGAAATTATGTCTATTTTAAAAACACTGAAGCCAGGTGTGATGGTGGCACATGCCTTTAATCCCAGCACGTGGGAGGCAGAGGTAGGGGATCTCTGAGTCTGTAGAGATCTCTGTAGCCAACCAGGTCTACAGAGCGATTTCCATGACAGCCAGGGCTACACAGAGAAATCATGTCTTGAGAAAACCAAAACACGAACAGAACCACAAATAGAGATGTGCCATTCCAGGGAAAATGCCCTTAGCCTGAGCAGGCACAGCAGCAGAGAGCATGTAGCAAAGGGAGCAGAACTGCTGCCTTTACACATATGGTATTACAGAGGAGCAGGGCACTAGTGGCTCGGTTCCTGGTTGGAGCAGACAACTGGCTGAGGAAGAAACAGACTGGGAGCTTGGGACCAAATCAATGGAAATCTAAGTAAATTATGGATTCCATCTGTATGTAACCAGGAAATCAGAAGGTTTGGGTTCTTTTTTAAATGGTATTATAATAGAGTGAGGCGTGTGTGTGTGTGTGTGTGTGTGTGTGTGTGTGTGTATAAATCTACTTTTTAATCCCAGTCAAGCAGTTTCTAGACAACCTTGACTCAGTAACTCCACTTGCTTAAGCTCTTTCTATCTTCTCCCCTTCCTCTCTCCTCCCCTCCTCTTTTCTTTTTTTTCCCACAGGGTATCATGGAGCCCAAACTGGCCTCATACTTGCTGTCACTGAGGCTAACCTTGAACCAACCTCCTCCATCTTCCTGCCCCTATCTCCCTAGTGCTGGCATTTTAGGCATGTGCCACCATACCTAGCTTCAAGTGCTACTTTAATACTGATACTTAATTCACATTTACAGTATTCCATTGATATTTTTGAACCACTTTTTAACTTGAAAAGCATTTCTTTTCTGAGAATTTGGGTATTTGTTGTTGTTTTCTAATTTCTTAATAGTTTGATTTTAGTCCACCCAGACTCAAGTGTTTGGGCATATGGTGCAAGATGAGGAATGAGAGTGATTTTTCCCCTAGTAGCTAACCAAATGTCCAGACCCACTGATTAGTCACATTGCTTCCCAAATAACTTACAATTAATTTAACAATACTGCATCTCACACTCATTCTTTCAACAAGTACTGAGGCCATACTTTCACTGCCAGTCACTCCCTTAGACAGTAAGGATTCATCTGTAAGATATTACTGCACTTAACACACGGCACCAAGAAGAAAGTAAAGAGATAAGCACGTAAGCGTGGTTAAGTGCTGCAACAGATGTACAACAGATGCTTAGAAAAGATGGTTTGGTAGGATAAAGTGAGACCCTCCCAGATTATCTGACAACTGAATTTTGGGTTTTTGAAAAGGAGATGGTGGCAGGCAGGCAAGGAGAGTGGAACGCATACTACAGATACTGGGCAAAAGCAGTGTGGTGGGATACCAGTGTGAAAAAGAGGATGCATGTAAGGAACGGTGAATAGCTCCGTAGACCAGAATACACTCAGAACTGGGGACATGCGCATTATGGCAGTGCAGAGGCAGGCAGGAGTCACACTACAGACCTTTGCAGTCTTGGGCTCCAGTCTAAAGACAATGTGACCCAGCAAAGACTTGAAAGGAGCAATATGAGCAACCTGTCTGCATTGAGCAAGGTATCTGATATCTATTTTGAAAGAGGAAAGGGTCAAAAGTAGGATAAGAACAAATTGAAACAAATGAGAAAAAAAAGCAGAAAGTTTTAAGATCAAAATAAGTCAAGGAAAAACAATGAAGTTTTGGCTTAAAGTAGCAAAAGTTCATGGAATGAAGATGAACTCACCTCTCAATGTATGTGGGCGGAAAGACAGATCCAGACTACCACTGACATTGGGGAGAGGGATGAGCAAAAGAGTTGTCTGTGAGTAAAAAGTAACCCTTACTAAATTAATGGATCCTGAAGGAAGAGTCCCATGAATTAGCCAACAGTACTCAGTGCCAAGGGACGGCATCCAGGGACACATGACAAGCAAGGTTTTAAAACTCTGGTGAGAGCTCTGTCTTGGGGTTTTTCTTGCTGTGAAGAGACACCATGACCACAGCAACTCCTATAAAGAAAACATTTAACTAGGGTGGCTCGCTTAGTTTCAGAGGTTCAGTCCATTATCATCATGACGGGGAGCATGGCAGCCCCACGGGCAGATGTGCTGGAGCTGAGACTGCTACATCTTGCAGGCAACAGGAAGTCAACTGAGATACTGGGCGGTATCCTGATTTTGGAAACCTCAAAGCCCACCCCCACTGTGACACAGTTCCTCTAACAAGGCCATAGCTACTCCAACAAAGCCACGCCTCCTAATAGTGCCACTCCCTTTGAGCTTATGGGGGCCAACTACATTCAAACCACCACAAGCTCCAACAACACACAATGGATGGAACATTGTAGTGTGGGGATGTCAGGAAATGAGAAGATAGAGACAGTGACAGAAAACCCTATCAAGAACTTTAAACACAAAACAAGGAAGGGGTGGAAAGTTGGAGAATAACAGCATCAAGTCAAGGTTATTCTTTCTACAACTGGAAAAGCCTGGCAATGATTGTAAACTAGGAATGATATGAAATGAAAATCTAGGCTGGAGATGGACACTTAGAGTCCCTCAACTCAGTGAGGTCATAAAAGTTGGGGCAGGATAGAGTCGCCTGTGGGCCAAGCATTTGAACAGTGAAAGAACAGAACTATGTCAAGTATAAGAAATACCATTCACGTGGCTGGTTTTAAGCACAGAGGACAGGGAAGAACACACCCACTCCCACAGCAGGGAGATGACACAGAGAGCAGGAGAGGTACTGACACATGCAGAGAAGGAGGCCGGCTACACTTGTTTTAGCAATTTAATTTAGCAACGAAAATACAATAGGCCTTTCTGGGGCTGGAGAGGTACTCACTGGTTAAGAGTATGTGCTCTTCTTGAACAGGACTCAAGTTCAGTTCCCAGCACCAATGTAGGATGGCACATAACCACCTGTGTCTCAAGTTCCAGGGGCACCTGACAACTCTGGCACCCATGAGCACTTGAGCATGCGCTCTCTCTCTCTCTCTCTCTCTCTCTCTCTCTCTCTCTCTCTCTCTCTCTCTCTCTCTCTTCTCTCTCCTCTCTCTTTCTCTCTCTTACATGACAATGAAGAGGAAGAGGAAAAAGAAGAGGAAGAGGAGAAAGAAGAACCACCCTCACAAATTCCTAAATCTTCCTTTGCACTGTCTTTTGACTGTTAAATCATGCTAAGAAGTATAGTATATGCAATTACAGTCAAAAAAAGACTGATATAACTACAGATATGCAGACTTCAAAGATACTGTGACATGTATACTATAACAGTGGTCTTCAGAAACACAACCAGTTAGAAACACTCAAAAAGACACACAGTGTATAGGCAGTAGCAATTAACAATTCATACCGATTCCAGATACCATTCACAGAAAATCAGTCCCATCACCAGGAGCAATTTTCTGAGGCAATCTTTTCAGTATTGCTTTAGCCACTGTACAGAAACAGGGAGTTCCTGTGAGGAGCTTCTACAATACAGCTCTGTCTTTTATTGCCAAGGAAACAAAGAACTGAAAATAGACAGCTTAAACAGATGTGAACCAAGACAGTGTGAAGTCGGCTCTCACCACAGCATCAGTTCATGCTTATTATCCTTAATATAGGACGCTCACCCCCAGTTTACTGTCTAAAAGCTCAAGGCCTGTGCTCTACAAATATCAGAACTAACAAAGACTGATTTAGAATGCCCATCTAGTAAAATGTAAAGGACTAAGACTCCAAACAAAAGGAACTGTACATTTCAGGAATGTGTGAAAAAACAAACTAACTGTAAATAAAAGAATTGATACCCACATATGGGTCATGGAAGAGAAAATAAACCTAGTATCTAAAGAAGGAACTGTGTAACAAAAGCTTCTAATTAGGTTTCTTTAAAAAAAAAAAAAAGAAGAAGAGGCACATATCCAAGTATCACCATGTTATACTACTACTGTCAGAATATGAGGATGTACAAAATGCACATTCTGGTATTTTAAGGCAGAGTTATCACTTGGTTCTACATATCAGTTCACAGGACAGGCATCATTTCCCACCCCACCACCCACCCATCCCCCCACTCCACCCCAGAACACTAATTACCCTTTAAACAATTTCTCAGGGAAAGCAGGGCCCTCTCTTTCAAAGTTACAACAATACAGAGGAGAAACCCTAACAAAACAGTACTTGGAGACTGTTGGTGATGGAGCAAACAAGGATAATATCCTCGGCTACTACACCTGCTGCTGGAACAAACAGCAGTTACAGGCGGGCTGGGCTCACTGGTGACCTGTCAGCTGCACAGAGGCTGTGCTCTTTTGTATGCTCAATGTAGAAAGCCAGGGGAGAGGGGAAGAGGGGAGCTGTACAGCTGGATACTAATACATCAAACTGTAACCTCACGTGCTTTTAAAGAGGGTCCTTAGCGTGATTCTTTAAACACAGGTGTACCAAGTACCTCTGTAAAAACAATAGAAAAACCTGGTCTTCCCAGACATACCTAAGGACTGTTCTAAAAGTAGCTTTGCAAGTGAATAGTACACTCTTTGGTTCCTTGAAAGCTGGCTGTATCAGTTAGCATTCTGGTTACCATCAGTTTCCATCTTATTGCTCTTCAAGGCCTTTACAGTGGCCTTTGTGATGGATTGATGTGGTGGCGGATGTTACCTGAATTACAGTGCTATGCTTGCAGAACACAGAGAACTGGTGTCCAGTCCTTTGTTCCTCTCATAATTACAAAGCTTTTCATTTCTCTTACAAGTTCCTATTGAATGACAACCACAAATCTGATAAATAATTGAAGTTCTACTCCAGACTGACTGGTTAAGAAAGTACACCTGAGTCAGGTATGGCGGCATAAACCTATAAACCCAGCATCTAGAAGTCTGAGGCAGAATTCTTAGTACCTAAGCTACAGCCAGACACTTAAGTGCTGAGGGGAAACTTTCAGTCAACTATCTACTCTGTGTCTTCTTTTTACATTCTAAGTCTACGAGGCCTCCTTCTACCACAGAGGAAAATCTCTAGAGTCTAAAGGGCATTTCCAGAGAAGCTGTTTGAATTTACTAACACTTCTACTAAGAGGAGGCTGGGGACTCAAGCAGTCGCTCAACAACAGTCACTTGCCCAGCATGTGTGAGGTCCTGCACTCAATCCCCATGACTGAAAAATTTAAAAAACAAAACAAGCAAGACTTTGGGGCGCTAGGGAGGTAAACAGTAATTTCAGAAAGACAACAATTTGTTCCGGGACATCTCAATCAGTATTACAGCAAAATAAAAATGTTTTCCTGCCAATTCGATGGCTAAAACAGTTCCACTAGAAGACATTGCAAAGAGCAAAAGCCAGGGTCAGGCTCAGCAATGCTAATTTCGGTCACATACTCTACTAGCTGAACATTTATTACTTAGGAAGTCTCCATCTGAACAAGGGCAACCGCGGTAAGCTGAAGCACCTTCCTCTGCTCCTGAGCATCATTCAAGACTCGGAGAGCAATCTACGTCTCTTGGGATCTGGTACAGTAAACAGTGTCAAACTGAAATCAGCAACCCCTCCCTACCAGAGTCCAAATGACAATGTAAGAAGGCAGCCGGGGCTCCTACATCAGGGATCACCTATGGTTTTAACGGGGGTCTGAATGGGGCCACACAAAACTACACACTGCCACTCGTGTCTTAGTAACCTCCAAGTGTTTTAACCTTCCAAGTGTTTCCCTTGTTTCACAAGGAAAGTCTACGCAAAAGAACTGTTTGCAAAACTTTTTTTTTTTTTTTTTTTTTTTTTTTTTTTTTTTTTTAAAAAAAGCTGGATGGGGGACTCTCCTTAGGAAGGGTCACTTACCTGCTAGCAAGACTGAGCAATTCATGTTTATCTGCTACGGCTGACTTCTTCTCAAGCTCCCACATTAGGACATTGATCAGATGTGAATTTTTAATTACAATCGGCACTTCCTCAAACATGTGCTCAAAGGTGATGGTTGCCTTTTTCAATCTGTGAAGCATGTTAAAAATACTTGAGGCTGGTGGTCAGAACTGAACGCTAAATTAAGTATTTCTTACATTTTACCTAATTACAAGCACTCTCCACAGTCTTTAATTCATTAGTTGTTTTAAAAGCTTTGGGGTGGGAAGTGATTGCCAAACCTAGGTCCAGTGATTTGAGTAACTTTGAAAATGATTTGAATCTGAGCTACAAGCCCTAAATTAGGTACTCGGCAAAGAAACTACTCATCGGCTGTAATCAGGAATTCTTACATTTCAGTGACACTGATATGTCACTGTGAGTTGTGAGATAATCTACATTAAGGCGCTAGAAAAGGGCCATGCTCTCTAAGCTCAGAAAGGTTAGTGTCAAGAGAAG
This sequence comes from Peromyscus maniculatus bairdii, assembly GCF_049852395.1. Lineage (NCBI taxonomy): Eukaryota > Metazoa > Chordata > Mammalia > Rodentia > Cricetidae > Peromyscus > Peromyscus maniculatus. Next base: position 11,811,448 of record NC_134871.1, on the reverse strand, counting down.
AGTCACAGGAGACTCCACCCCAAGTCAGAACACAGCAGACTTCTCCTAGGTCTTCTCCTAGAAGAACCCTTCTCCTAGGTCAGCTGCAACTCCACATTCACAACTGGTCCCGAGTCAGCTTGTCTTGGAAAGATCGACACATGCCATTTTTTTTTTAGGAGCCAATTGGAAAACTAGAGATGAACGGTTCAGCATGAGGTTTCATAAGATGTTAAAAAAAAAAAAAAAAAAAAAAAAACTTCACAGTAACAGAAGAATTCTAAATGTTTTTTAAATGTATATATTCTCATGCCACAAAGTCAAATCACAGAACAGGTAATGTGATGTTTACCGGTTATCCCTTAAATTTCCAATATGCCCTTTTTTTTCTCTGAATCCTTGAAATGTTTAGATCTATTCCACGTCCTCGTGAAAGAGGCCATGTGGTGCAGAAGCAGGCTACAGCTTGCACTCTGATGGTGACTAACCACTCTTCTCACCCCCTTTATTCTACCTCGTATAAAATGCTTCAAGTATGGTGGCTAATTAATTCCCACTAGCTGAATTCACCAGGTGATACCGCAGCTGAGACTTTCCACACAGATCAGTTCACACATGGAGAGGGAGAATCAAGTGGCACTTGCACCATGCAGGGAATTGTTCATCCACACGGCAATGGCGTTTGTTACCATAGCCGACCAAGGACTCAATACATATGGCAAACTGAACTCCTTGAAGAAATACACAGTCCTTTTCTGCACTCCTCATAGGCCTGGAACACTTACGCTTCAGGAGAAAAGTCCTTCTCTTTACAAACTTCCATCAGTTTAGGAGTCAGTCTGTATGCCTTCAGTGAGAGAGACCCTTGGGCAGTTTTTATGGGATCTCAAAAAAGAAAAAGAGAAAGATATTACTGAGAAGTTTGTCACTACTAGTGCTCATACAGTACTAGTTCTGGGCACACTGTTACTAATCACACAAGCTTTGAAATATGAAGACCAAAATAAATAATCAGGACATAATTTGAAGCTGATTAAAACCAGAATGGCTTCCTCCTTAAAACAAAAACTAAGAGTCAAAATCTAGGTAGGATATCTTCAAATCCATTCCTCAACTAAAACCAGTACACTTGTTGAAAATTAAATATATGCTATGTTCTATAGATCTTGCGTAAATAGTAGAAAAGTACTCATGAACAGTAAGCATAGAAAATCTCTGTGTACACTTCTATAGGCCTTCAGTCAATCAAGTGAAAACAAATAGCCCTGGGAACAAAGCGTATCACCCCAGTGAGTGCTGTTCACAGTTCTTTGTTAAAGCAGACTGTAAAAACAAAACCACCACGTCAAAGCACTATCCCAAAGTGTCGTTTCAGTTTTAGAGAAACGAATTCTGTCAAAACTGACTGCTTAAACACTCCACAAGGAAGGGAGCTTAGCACTTGCTGCATGATAACGGCTCTGGTGTGCCAACGCTTGCCTAAAACCTGTGTTAACATTCATGTTGTCTGAAATTCAACACAGTGAAACTTTTAGCAATAGGTGATAAAATGAAAACCAAAATAGATTGAAGCAAGTGGAAAATTCATCAAGGTCTGATGATGCAATGTTTCCAGCCAATATAAGTGCACTTTAACAACTTGTTCTCTCTGTAATCCAATTGCTAACACACTGAAACAATTTCAGGGCAGCTCCTAAGATTGATCGTATTCATTAGTATTTTTTCTGACAGATACTCAGGACGTTACATTTACTTCTCAGCTGGAAACTATATGCAAGTCTGCCAGATATGGCAAACTGTGAGTGTTTGGGAAGGGGGAGGCTATAAAGCTGTTAAATTGCCTACGGTTCTGATACAGCACAGAACATCTGGTCTGGAGAGCTTGAGGAAACACCATTAAATAGGCCAAAAAGAAAAAAATCTTTGTGCTAAGAAACAGTCCAGGTTTTGTACGCTGCTGTCAGAGGTAAAAAAAAAAAGAAAAAAGAGAAAAGGAAAACTTGGCACACTGTATTATGATTGGTCAGTCACGTACAGAACCAGACAGGCCAGCAATTGGGGTTTGTTAGACATCTGGTCTCATTCCACCAGCCCCTGCAAGGAGGGAGGGAGAAGAGGGAAAAAATGAAGCAGCTACTCCAGCATTCCAAAACGTACACATCAGGGCTCTGATAGCAAGAAAAATAAACAGAAAGAAGGAAACCCTGTCTAGACGTAGCTGCTGCGGAGGCTGCTGCAGAACGGGGCTGATATTTACTTGAGAAGGCCTGCCAAGGCTGCTCCAACAGGCAGAAAGACAGAAAGCAAAAATAGTAGTAATAATATTAAGGGAGGAAAAGAATAATAAAGAGCCTCCTACTAACCGTAAATGAGAACGACCGATTCTTCAATGGCGTGCTGGTAACTGAATTGAGAATCCAGAAGTGCACGGGTAACAAACGAGCCGTAATAAGTGGACTGATACCAACCCACATGGAGGTGATCGATGTTCACATGGCGAAGGCTGCGCATCATCTCCATCTGATACTGGACTACATGATGTAGCAGGGAGGAATTAGAAAAAGGAAAAAACAAACAAACAAAACAAGCATTTAATGACACTAACATTAAAAACAAGCCTTTTTTCATTCACACATAAAAAGAATAAAGTCCTTTTTTTATTGAACAAATCACATTTTATACAAAAGGCAGCATTAGAAACACAAAGTTAATGTCTTGTTCTAAACAAGGAATTATTCATTGTAGTCCATAATTCTCTTTTCTACAACTCTAAAATAATAGATGCATAAGAAAAGGTGTACAATTATTAGACTGTAATAGTTTCATCTGGATTAATGACGAGACTAGTTATTGTCTTTTTACATGTAGCTTTTGGAACTAAGAACTAAATCCATCAAGAAAACTAAGGGGAAACAATTACCACACCACTTGCAAATGAACCAGACACAGGCTATAGCTGCTTCAACATAAGAATTCATTTTGGCCTTCATCTAGTGCCCCCTACTGTATACACTTATCTTGAAAAAGGCATTTTCTTTTCTTCTCTTTGCATTCATTTATGTTAATGGATGATTTTTTTTATTAGACTGGCTGTATTTTAATAACCATGTATACAACAAAAAGGTCTGATGACTTTTCCTTTTGCTGAATTAATGACTAGAGTGTACACACACACACACACACACAAAGTCATTTAAAGTAGTATTACTAGAAAAAGAGATACAAATTCATAAAGTAATAAATGACGTTAAAAGGCAATATAGAGCTGAAGAAATGGCTCAAAGGTTAAGAGAACTGAGTTTAGTTCTCTTTAGTTCCTCAGCATCCACATCTGAGCAACTGCTTTTAACTCCACCTCTAGGAAGGACTAGATACCTCTTGGCTCTACAGGTGCATATACACATACATACAAACATACACACACATATAAATAAAAATAAACACTACAGCCTAACAATGCACACCAAATATAAAACAAAGGGGAAAGTTTTATAGTTAACACACTATCCAAGCTATTTCTATAATGAAGAATGAATGCATGGCTGCAGAGAGGAGCCATAACTGCTTAACCTTGAACCTGACTTTATTTTCAAAACTTCATCAAGTTTTACCAAAAACTGTATTACCACTATTCTTCTGGTCATAGCACTATGGTTTCAAAAGCAAACAAGACCCAGATCACAATGTTTTTCAACATCTGTTATTATATAATTATAAAAATTATAGATTTTATGTCAAGGAGTAGAAGATCATTTAAAACCCTTCACCTACTTAAAATCTGTCTACAGAAAAGACCCAAACAGAGTGCTCCTATCACTTTAGAAGTACCAAATTTCATTTCCCCAGTAAAATTGCAAGAGGTGGATACTGTACTGCTATAAAAATGCACACGAAAACAAACAACTCTCTACAAAGTGAGTTCATTCAATTCATTATCCTCTGGCTTATTACTTCTTTTGTCCTTTATTTTTTTAAAGGGTATGGTGGCAAGCTGAAAAAATGGCTCAGCAGTTTAGAGAACTTGTTACTCCTGCAGAGGACCTATATATAGTTCCCAGCACCCACATGGTGAATTACAATCACCATAACTCCAGTTCCATGGATCTGATGCCCTCTTCTGCCTGTGGGCACCAGGCACGCAGGTGGTACATATACATACATAAACTCAAAACATCCATCTATACTATGTATGTATATATGTATGTATGTATGTAAAGGGTGTGGCAAAGAGGGTGATACTAATATGTTATACAGTTTTATAAATTCTGTATCTTTTTGCAATTTTATAAATAACATGTGAAAACAAAGCCCTATAACCCATGTTACATTCTAAACTACAGTTAAAAACCCCACAACCAGGCTAGAGTGCCTTCCTAGAACATGGAAGGTCCTCAGTTCAATACCTACCTAATTAATCTAAAAAGTAAATTAGCAAAGCCACAACTCAATCAATAATCTTCTACCAAGTACTTTTGTCTTAGTACCATCTCCTTCTGTGATGTAAGAGACACCCCTCCCACTATCCCACTCCTTTTAGCAAACTTAACAGATTCTCCCTCAACAACCCAAATCATTCCTTTGGCCTCTAGGTATGATACTCTTAAGTTAATGTAAACTTATTTGATGAATGTTAAACAAATTTAACTTACATATAAACAATTTAATACTATCAGTAAAATGGGAGCTAAAATGAAATTTGCTAGATTGTTTTAAAATGAAGTGAAGAGGAGATGGAAGATTTATCAAATAATTGACAGAACAAATAACATTAAAAAATAAACAAACAAACAAAAAAACCACCAGTACTTGAAAAACCTGTCTCAGTGAGTGACTGAGCCTCAGCATAAGAGGGTTAGCATCTACCACACATTTGCTAGTGAGTAGCTGAGTCTTAGTGCCATCTACCAACTTGGAACAGTAGTTCCTTGTAGGGATCTTGCTGTTTCTGATCTTTAGTTTTTTTCATTTCTAAAGACATCTGAGAATTTATCCCAGTCAAAATGCTAGAGCTCCACATTGTTCATTGGATATGTTAATTATAAACAACGACTTGTCTATTAGCTAAAGCAAGCATGCATTATGACTTAAATCAAAATGCATTTTTTGGGGGGAGGGAACAGCAGTCCATAAGCCTGCTAAGACTCCCCTCAAATAGCTTGGATAAAATTGATTTTACAAAAGCATTTTCATAATACCTCAGAGTTTAAAAAAGATTCCAAGATCAGTAGCAAAACTCCAATGTCCAGCTCCCCCTCCCCCAATTCCCTACACAAAAGGACCTCCAATGAGACCAAGAAAGATGAAACCCTTCTCTACACTAGAAGAGTCAGAGAGACAGCCCCAAGGGAACAATGTTCCTCTTCTCCACCACAGAGAATGACTAAGATTCTGGAAGGTTACACAAACTCCTTCACAAATCACCTAACTACCTTAAATGAGGATAAAAAGGAAGAAGGGGCTAAGAGCAAAGACAAGTGAATGAAGAAAACTGCTTTTAGAAATTCCAAAGTGGGCCAGATACAGTGGTGCATGCCTGCAGTCCCAACACAGAAAAGCAGAGACAAGAGGATCGACTGCTATGTGTTGAAGGCCATCCCGATCTCCAGGCAAGCTGGAGACCTGCACAGAAATCCCGAAACTGTGAGAACAAACAAAACATCCCAGTGTACTGGAATTTCACATTATACAACAAAATCTGTGCCTGGCCCATTCTGTATAAAGTGTTAGTTCATTATCTATCCTGATTTTGCTCATGATTCAGTTTTAAGAATTCAGAATTCTTTTTTTAAAATTATTTATTTTTATTTTACATGTATTGGTGTTTTGCTTGCATGAATAGCTGCTGTGTGAGGGTATCCCCTAGAACTGGAGTTACAGTTTTAAGTCACCATGTGGGTGATGGGAATTGATCCCAGGTCCTCTGGAAGAGCAGTCAGGTACAAAGGGAGTCCCCATCTCAAAAACAAGTCACAAAGTAAACACATGCATTGCCATTTTAAAAGGTCTATGGCAGTGTAACAGAAAGACTAAAGTTTAGTCTCCAAACGTGAGGTTGCTCTACCGTGAAGCCGAGGTATGCTGATATATTGTGTACCTAATAAAATTTATCTGAAGATCAGAGGGACAAAGGAACAAGCCACCTCTTACCTCTAGGACTCAAGTCTGAAAGACCTCAGCAGACAGGCCTCTCTAGCCAAATGAGCTTCCTCAGCCAAAAAGGCTTCTAGTTCTTGTCTCTTCATGTCTTATACACCTTTCTCCACCCAGCCATTAAAGGTGTGTGTGCATTCCAAGTATTGGGATTAAAGGTGTGTGCCACCATTGCCTGACTCTGTTTCTCTCCTACACTGAGTCAATCTCATGTAGTCCAGAATGGCTTCGAACTCAAGAGATCCATACGAATCTCTGCCTCCTGAGTGCTAGGATTAAAGGTGTGTGGCACTACTGTCTGACCTCTATATTTAATCTAGTAGTTTTTTTTTCTGTTCTGTGATCTTCAGGCAAATTTTATTAGGGTACACAATTTATCACCACACCGAGGCAGAGGCCCAATCCAAAGCATGTGCTTGCTGTCTGAGAGAGGTCACTTGGATTCAACTTAGAAAATGATGTTTTTACCATGTGCAAGCTAAGGAACCATACAGAGCTCACAAACAGTCATGGGAACCCAGTATAACTACAGACATTTAAGGACTGTCCTTGTTCTCATGTTGACAGAGACATGTGGTCCTTATCTCCCCACTTAGTTTTTCTTCCCCCGACCCAAATTTTCAAAAAGCTTGTTGCTAAAACTAAGTAGAAGTAAACAGTAGACAGCACCACTAAATTCTCAAGACCAAAGCAACACTCCCAGCAGTCACCATCAGTCAACTCAGTTAAGATGACACAGTAGCTGGAAATCAATCACCAAGTGGTGATCTGACCATTGCAGTAAGTTTTACACTGTTAATAACAAGAATGGCCATTTGGGATTTTGCTTGCTAGGTTAACACCACTGCTTTAGTGGCTGTGTGTGCTAGGCCATCAGCAGTGGGCAGATCAAGTGAGCACAGATAAACAGAGGAGCCTCAGGGTATGTGGAGGAGGCCAAGTTAGAGCCCACGGCTCTGGGAAACATGACTGAATTCTACCTTACATCTAGCCATTCCTATGTAGAGAGTGGCTCACAGCAGAAGAAAGCCAGGTCCAAAGGAAAGAAAAGGAGAGGAAAGGGGGCCCTTAATAAACAGCCCTAACTCACCATTGCTGCACTAATGCAGACCAGTGAAACAATAAGCTGCCAACTCTCAAGGCTGGCCCAAGGCCAGGCACTTCCATCTTGGGTGAAAAATTTTCTACTTAATAGAAGCAGTAGAAGCAGTCATCCAATGGGATTCACTTCTGAATTAATGGCTCGGGGTTCCTGGGAATTTTCCAAGGAAAAATGGCAAGGGAAAATCCTTCGGAAGAGGGACTACTTTTAAATTGATGATAATGTTCAACAGAAGGGCTTAGAATTTCGTTACAAGAAGTCTGGGGAAGAACCTTTAAAATATTCCTAGCTTAAGAAACAAACACTCAGACTGGAGCATTGGCTCAGCAGCTAAGGGCACCTGCTGCCAAGCCTGATGGCACCTGAGTTCTATGCCTGGGTGAAAGGAGAGAACCAATGGCCTCCCTGAAGTGGTCCTCTGATCTTCATAGATGCACACTCATACACTCCTAGCTCTTCCACACAATAAATAAAATGTAATTAACTTTTTAAAAGTAAAGCAAGTACCTAACCAACTGAAAAGAAGCGGCAAGCAGTGAATATATGCTGTGTCAGATTACTAATATAAAGCCTACACACGGATACAAGGGAGGTGGTGTCATACTATGAGGCGGCTTACTGTTATATGGGTTGACGCTTCACAAATCCCTTCAACCTCTACCACTGTCTTAACTCTCCAGGCGTTCTTGAGCAACAGAGAACCTGCTGGCAACACTCATAGCTGCTTCAGGGCTGGCACCAATACGCTCATCTTCCCTTTTCTAGGCACACCTTTTCTGAAAGAGTCGATAGAACTCAAATGCCCAGGGCTACAAGTGCCCCAAGGCAGACTGCCCAGTAACTACTCTTAAAAACAACAACAACAACAACAACAAAAAAAAAAAAAAAAAAAAAAACACATTCCCAGTGCTTTCTTTTGTTTTTCAATCAGAGAACCCTGAAAATAAAGTGTCATCTTATACTGAACTGCTGTAACTGGAGTTACTCTGGCAGCCTACCACATGGCCTACAGTAGAGGACTGTCACTCTAGAATTATTAACCATCCCCCTTCGCCTTCAACTCCTCACTCTCATGTTAAGTGACATATCTTTTAGATCGTTTTTCAGAACTGTTTATTGTGTATATGTGTGCATGTAGAAGTCAAGGAGCTGGCTCTCTTCCTCCACCATTCAGGTCCTGGGGACTGAACTCAGGTCATCGAGCTTGGTGGGAAGCACCCCTACCCACTGAGACCCTTGTGAAACAGCTCCTCACTGCTGAACAGAAACAGGTGACGATGCTGAAATTACCTAAATATCATAAATAAAGCTGTAGCACAATTGAAATAAAAATTAGAGGTCTGTCCAACAGATTGGGAAGAAGTTGTACAGAGCTGTGATTAGTAGGCAACTCTTGAAGGCCAAAATAACCCGAATTTAAAGGCCTACTCTCTTAATGACAATATTATATAAAATAAACACAAGTTAAAGATGTATTTAAAAAAATACACAAGGAGAGCCTGGATGGGAAAGGGTAGGTACATCTAGACATGAGAAAAGAAACCAGCCCTTACTGATCATTGGCCCGCACATTCTCTAACTCCAAATAACTGTAAGGAGCTAATCACAATTGTGGAAATGCTGTTAGAACAGCCGTCTACCACACCTCGGAGTTCAACATGCCTTTAGACTCTGATTCTAAACCCTAGGCAGCCACTCATTCATAGAGCTTGCTGGGAATGGGGAGTAAATGACATCTGACTCCAAGTGCAACAGACAATACCAGAAGCTACAATGAGGAATCACCATGGTTTCTCGTGCTCAAGGTAACTTTCAACAGGGCATTACCCATAAGAAGTTAAGTGGTGAGACTGCTACCAAAGACTTTTAGGTGCCAAAGTAAATGTGCATCAGACTCCCAAGACACTACATTATTTTGAAGCTTGGGTCAAGATTGAGTTGTCATTAAACACTGGCGCAGCTCACGTAGGGAGACAGGTACAGCACTGGAGCACACACTTCACAGCACAGAATGAAACTCCATCGGAGGATGCAAGTGGCTTTAAAAGCAAACCCACCACACAACGGCCCTGAAACAAACTAATGATTTCAGCAAACACTGTCATCTTGTCAAAGTGCAAGGCATACAAGTCCCCTACCCGTTCAGGCACTGCGGCCCAGAGCGGACTCTGAAGAAACAATTACAAGCCTCTTCCCTGCAGCACTGAGGGATGCCAAGGAGCACTCACAGGCTGTGAGTGTTTAGCAAGACAAACTTCATTCTGTGCTTTTCCTTTTCATATTGAGACTTTCTGCCAAGCCGCACATACGTTCCAGGCAATGTTCAAAGCTAGTAGCAGATGTAGATTTAAGCAAACAGAATGTGCATTTGAAAAAAAAAGAATTAAATACAGCCTACTTTGGGTGGAGAGAATTATGGAATACACAGATTTCTCAAAAGTTCCATAGTCTCTTCACCCGTCTGTACCATGTATTCATCCCTTGTTTCAATTAACACATCTGTTATTAATGCCACTCCTGTGACAGCTTATGAATTTTGGTAATGATTCAATTTTTCACAATAAAGTGTTTAATATAAGTTCTTCTTTACCTAAAAACTGCTCTGTCCTCTTTAAAAGAAGTGACAAAATACTGTCTTTGTCCTGCGTGGCTAGATATATTCCTTAAACTGAGTATGAATTTTGTCCAAATAATTTCTTTTAAATGTCAGGCAGGGGACAAGGAAGGTAGGAGGGTGACTCTAGTTTATCTTTTAAAACTATTTGGGGCCTTTGACAATGTCTGAAAATTTTTTGAGGGGGATGTAGGTGTATTTAAGGAGTTGTCCATGAAACAGAAGTAAAAGAAAATCACATCTTCATCCATAACACACAATGTCTTTTTAATCAGACAAAATACAGTCAATAAATTGTATTTCTTTAAGGTTATGAAAACGTATTCACTAAGAAAATACTAAAACACTGCCAAGTTAATTGCATGTCACTTAACATTTGTGTACAAAGTTAATATACCTGCACAGGATCAGGAACACGGATTCTTCACTCCATGAAAAACTATTACAAAATGGTCTAGCATGGTATATGAAAACAGACCAAATGGGTGTGGACAAAAAATGTTTCGTAAGGCAGGTAGCATCTCTTTCATATATATAGCCATCTACAAGGTAATACCTTAGTGTGGTTATAAAACTAGGTGCTACAAAAATATTCTAAAGGAATGGAATGTTGAAAAAAATGTTGATGAAATACTTAAAAGGTAAGAATTATCAGAAAATTGTTTGTGTGTTCATGTTCTGCCCCAAATCTACAAAGGACCTGAAGTAGCTTATGCTAAATTCTATACAATAATCAGTAATATCAGGACAGGAAAAGTCTGAATTGGCAAAGAGAAGGCAGAAACTAGAAGTCAACAGAGGCAGTCAGACCATGGAGAACTCTGGGCTCTTGGTATTCCAGCTATCAAAACAAGAAGGGAAATATCATCATTTACATTGTCCAACAGGAGAGAAAAAAAAATATAACTCCAAGTAGACAAGAACCTAGCCCTAAATACACTTGAGGCTTCAATGAAAACTATCATACACAGTTTTAAGAAACGAACGTTTTGGGCTGGGCAGTGGTGGCACATGCCTTTAATCCCAGCACTCAGAAGGCAGAGGCAAGTGGATCTCTGTGAGTTTGAGGCCAGTCTGATCTACAGAGCAAGTTCCAGAACAGCCAGAGCTACAGAAAAACTCTGTCTTGAAAAAACACACAACAACAACAAAAGGAATGGACATTTACTCTGGCAGGGGAAAAAAAAAAAAACACACTTTGGATTTTTTTTAATGTGTAATGAGAGAATAGGATCATGAGTACTTTTCAAAACAACAAAAATAGTGTATACTGTGGGTAAGGGATAAACATGAGGGGAAAAAATGTCTGTCAAGACCCGGGCTGATGCCAAAAACCATGGTCCTACCACAGCGGAGGTCTGTGTTGAAGTCCGTGGCCCATGCTGCCACCAAAGGTCACATGGAGCCTGGGGTATGTGCCATAATCTGTGGTCTTGCTGTTATACTGGGGGCCATGCTACTGCCAGAGCCATCCCAATCTAAGGGCTGGGGCTTCCAGCTGGAGCCAGGATGTCCACTTGGCCAGCTGAGCTGCTACCTGGGGCCATGTCTGGTCCGTGGTCCAGCTGCAGCTGGGGTCGGTATTGAAGTCTGTGTCCCAGGACACCACTAAGTGTCTAGACACGGAGGTCTAGAATCTGGGCCACAACTTGTGGTCTTGTTGGAGTCTGGGGGCCATACAGGTCCGGGTGGCCTGTGCTGCCCGCCCCCCACCGGGGGAGGGGGGCATGATGTTATCCGGGCCCAGGCTACTGCAGAGGGCCATGTCTGGGTCCGTGGTCCAGCTGCAGCGGGGTCTGTGGCTCATGTCACATGGGGGCTGAGGGAGGGGGACTATGGGAACCATGACAGATAAAATGAGAAGGCCATGCTAAGCCAGGCCATCCCTTCACTGGGCCCAGGGAAAGCTGGCCTTGCCTCTCACTGGACATTACAGCAAGAGCTGGCCCGACCCCTCACCACAGGTGAAGGTGAACCAACCCTGAAGGCATAGTTGTAGGGGAGCTGTCTCCACCCTCTTGCCCGAGAGGCAAGCAGCCCCAGAGGCACAGGCTGACTAGCTCAGCTACCACCCAGACCCATAGCTGGGCCTTGGGTTGGGCCACCCTAACATCTACCCCATCTAGGACCTGCTGGAGCTCCTGAAGGGACAAGTCCTGTGGAACAATATCTTCAGGATCTCCACAACTTGGAGCAGCTACGGGATATCACAGAGGAGTTCCTGTGAGAATCCAGTGATGATGGTGTGTCAGAAACCAGAGGCTGTGAACCAGATCAATGACTCATTGCAATGAACATTTGCTAGGAAAGATGATTGGACAAAAGGGTATAGTGTGTGACACACCTCAATTCCCAATGCCACCAGGACAAATGACGAGGTGTTGGAGAGGCAGGAAAGAAGTGAAGAAGTTTTTGTTTGTTTGTTTGCTTTGTGTTGTGGTTTTTTTTTAGTTTTCTTTTGTGGAAGGGTGCTGCAGGGATGAGGGGAAGATGTGGGGGAACAGGGAAATGGGGAGAATTGGGGTACATGATGTGAAATTCCCAAAGAATCAATAAAGAAGTAAAAAAAAAAAAAAGGTTGTCAAAATGAATCAAAGGTTTCATCCTATATTGACCTGTACATCAATTTCAAACTCTAACTCTGAAAACAAAACAAACAAACAAACAAACAAACAAAAACAGAGTAGGACACATCAGTGTCAAACATACTGAATGTTTATTTAAAAAGAAAAAAGCTAATGACCACAAAACACAAAGCATGACTTCACTAACATTCATCTCATAAAACTAAACTCATATGTGTAGATATGAATGTGACCAAAAAACAATCTACAATGAGAAAGATTACACAAGGAAAAATACTTCTAGATATTAAAACTATAAGCTAATTATATTCCATACAATAAAGAACAGATTCAATAAAGAGAGAGACAAGCTACAGAAATTAGATTTCAGAAACAGGTAATCTTGAGTGTTCTCTTATTACTGTGCAAGTAACAAGATAATTACATTGTACTACACAAGTTTCTATCTCCCGATTCCATTTTAAGTCTTGAAAGAAAGAGACAGGGGTGGGGGGGGAGGAAGGAAGGAAGGAAAGCAGGAATAAAGCTCTGGCCCCAAGAGGTGACTAAAACAAAACCACTGGTCGGGGAAGGGCAGTGGTACTAGCACACTAATGTCTGGGCAGCCCACTCAGAGACCTCGGCAGGGGCTGCTTGGGAATACTGACCAACCAAAGTACTAATTCAACTAGACACAGCATACAACTTTAGAATGCACCAGGTTTTGCTGAAGGAGCTGGTCCATTACTGCAACCTTAACTGTCTAAAGGTAAGTTCAGTTTTCCCTCAAACATTAGGATTTCTATTTTAAAGGCAGTTTTAAGAACACTAAATATGCTGGGGTAGCTCACACCTGTAATCCCAGCACTCAGGAAGGAGGCAGAGGCAGGTGGATCTCTGGGTTTGAGGCCAGCCAGGTCTATAGAGCGAGTTCCAGATCAACAATTTTTGAAGGTAGCCTCAAATGCAGCCTAATGAAAGAGGAGCTGGCAAAACTGGAAAGTGATAGTACTACTATCAAAGAAACTACGGAAAGAGAAAATAATTTCCATGGGTTCATTAAATAAGATGAATGCTGATAGGCACATGCCCCACTACTCTGTCTCCACGTCCTTCCCTGCACATTTTGCTTCATCCAAACATTTTATAGGATAAGGAACACAGAACTTCATGCTGAAACAAATGGTCAAACAGAGATCTTTTGGAGCAACTCACCATAAATCTGAAAGCTGCAGTGCATGGCTTCCTTTTAATACCATGTTTCGTTTCCTGTTCAGATACTGTTTTAGGAGACAGTCCCAAACCCAGGAATCCTTGGTCTGGGATCTTAGGGTAATTCTCTGAGTCATGTACATATGACTTCTGTGACAGAGGGCCTAAAGCTCTCACCAAATTCTCAGGGGCTTAAGATCCAAAAGAGGTTATTAGGCGCTAAGAACAAGGCTGAGTAGACATGGTTCTCAGGAAGGCCTGTCCTCTGTGGGGACAGGAAGCAGAGTGGAGCCTAGGTGTGAGGCAGTACTCAGTTCAGTTAGGGACAGCTGTGGAGTAGCACAGATCAGCACTGGCCTCACCACCAAAGAGATGCCTGTAGGGAAGACAAGAAAAACAGGCCAGAGGCTCAGAGAAAACACCAGCTGTCAGCGGAGCCTCCCAGAACACAACTCTCTTCCTCCGCCCAAGAACAGGAAGTAAATAAACATTGGGGCAAGCTGAATGGAGCCTCCACTCAACTATCCCACAGTCCAGGTGAGTACCTCCCATGGTAGACAGGAAGTACACACCCACCCCTCCTGGCAAGTGCTGAGACCAGAGCTGGGACACTAGGGGATTGTACAGGCCCAGAGTGCTGAGGCTGGGGTCCACCCACGTGTGGCAAAGATGCACAGGCACAACTTTGGAGAGCAGTCCTCTCACAAAACTGTGTTCTTTTTCGGCTGCCATGAATATACTTTTAGAGGACACCCATGCAGTCTCACAACCAAACATCATTCTCAAAGACCCACTGATCTTAACCAGCAGTGTTCTTTCAGAGACTCTAAAAATCATTAGTGAGACCTGTCTGATGAGTTGTCCTTATAGTCTAAAGCTCATAAAGATACTTTTCTATGGAAAGCCACTTTGGTCACAGTATGCTGGGAAGCAAACGCTACTGAGAGGCAAGAAAATGACTGGAGGAATGCGTTGAAAGCTACAAACCAGACCAAGGAGCTCTCTGCTCTGTGTTCCTGCTCTATGTTAAAAAAGGAATTCAGTTTGGTACGACAGGAATAAGCCGAAAACCATAAATACACACACAAGTAAGCACAATTAACCATTCAGCAGAGTATTTCTCCCCACAGTCACACGGTGGGCAGTTAATCCAAATTGCATCGCGCAGATGTGCCAGTTGCAGAGAAGCAGTGCAGGATACAGGATATAGTTTCAAAGCAGCCTCCTCTTAAAAAGACAGGTATCTTTTCCCACCAAAGGACTACACCACTCAGGCAGTGAGGTACTCCTATGCTTACCCCTTATATTTGGGAATCAGAATTGGAGAGGGAGAGAGAATGAATGAGAATGAATATCTGAAGCAACCAACCAACCATACAGATATCAATAATTGTCTCCGGGCTTAATCTCCTTCCAGACAAAGAATTAGCATTTCTCGAGCTTTCATCCTCTGTAGACCTTTAATGGACACTCATGAAAACTGAATTTCTTGAGTTGTCACTTCAATTTGGATTACATAAGTAATGGTGGTTGCTTGTAAAGCTCTTTACTCAGATTAAGAGGGGCATCCACCAACAGAGATCACTGGCCACTGCTGGGGGACAGTAGATTATTAAATAGAGAATCATGATGATTTCACATTGGTTGTCTAAGGAGCAGGATAAAAGTAGAAATTCATATTTTAATTAGGGAAAATATGTAGATTAGATCGATCCTTGACTTAATTAATCTGTGGGAGCTACTTCCACCCTACTGCAGAATTTAGACATTTAAAAAATGTAAGCAATCTCATCAACTTTATCCTCTGTAAGTAAAAATTACCACGGATTACTCCAAGTGGAAACACTTACTCAAGCACTGTATGTTTAGCTACAGCATACAACCTTCTTTAAAAGAATGCGGGGGTGCTTTACTGGCATTAAGTGTGTCATAAACATAGGGTAAAATAGAACTCTGTAATCTTCTCACAACCAATCTGGAAAAGTGAGGTCAAGCACATTGTAAAAAAGAACACTTAGAGACCAAAAATTGAAATGTATTGTTTTCAGTATTTCCTTCTACAATGAATAAAATAGAAAGCATGATGTTATTTCATTGAGTCTAAAACTCTACTGAGGATGACATGGAAAGGCCAACAGATGTAACTGTAAGACAAGCAGGGAGTAAAGGCTGTCATAATCCAGACACAAAGAACTTCCCAAGAGGTTTAGGTGCCAAACCCTTGGTTTTCAGCTGATCACCATCGGCAAAACAACTAGATCTCAAGAACTTGGATCTAATCAATGTCTTACTCCCTTGCCAGATTCATAGGGAGTCACTGAGAGGTAGTGAATAGGTGGGGTACAGCTGAGGGAAGTAGGTACCGACACTAGAAATTACACGGTCTGTCTATGCTTCCCAATGCCAGGAAATAAACAACTTTGCTCTGTCCTATCCCTCCCGCATAATGATGTTCTGCCTCCCCACCTAGAAACAATGGGTCAAGTTACTGTGGCTGAGACCTCTGAATCCATTAGTCAACATAAACCTTCCCTCCTTTCAAGCTATGCCAGGTGTTTTTGTCTGAGCACTACGAGGCTGACTATCAGAAATGTTCCAAAGCCGTTCCTTGTAAAAAGAAGTAGTATGCGGGTACACCGTGGTGGCATGCCCCTTCTGAAACACAACTGCACCCTCAGCACTGGTTCTCACTGACTTCTTTCCAGCCATAGGCCATACCTCCCATTAACATAATAAAAACTCTTCTTGAGAATCACAGGTTTTGCACCATGAGAACAAGAACTACTACGCATGGAAACAGCACATGTGTTAGACCTAGCTGTGGGCCTTGGTGCATGCATGCATGCATGCATGCGTGTGTGCATGAGTTTCCATGTATTTGCTAGTAAATGCTTTTTGCATATTTGGCAATACTATTCAATCACTAATTTGTGAAGGAAACAACGTGGCTATTCTGCTTTATCCCCAAACCTATTTTTCATTAATTCTGTAAGCAATTTCAAATGTTCTTTGCCATAGCACAACTTGTTTGTGCAGGAGTCTGTTCTTAATGTTGTTCATTCAGAAGAGACTACTTATCTCTAGCGAGAAGACTCATCATTGAGAGAATAATTTTTCAGAAAATGTAAGAAAAACTTGCTTGATTTACAAATGTCAAATGTTACCACAACTTACTTTTAAATCATACAAACATTTTGATGGAACTATGCCACAACTTAACAATGTTTTCCACCTAGACAAAAGCTCTGGGGGAAGAGCAAATGACTAAATGAGTCAATAAAACCTATCTTAAAAAATGTGCCATTATCATTTCTGTCCACACTTCTCTTTCTGAATTGCAGTCACACAAATATATTCTCATTCTCAGCAGCTGCAGATCCATAGCCATTTTTGAACAAGGTTTCACAACATGGGCAATGATAACATTTTGTTTGGATAATTTTTCTGAGGTAGAGGTAGGTAGGAGCTGAACACACTTTTCAGGTTGTACCATCAATAATGTTTCCAAACTGCCTAATCTCTCATGGAAAGCAAGCCTCAGTTTGTCCTGGAAATACTAATTTAAGCACCAGAGTTGCATCAATTGTCATATTATTTTGAGCCAATAATGTCACTGTTTCATACCTAAATGATCTACTGTGATACATTTTTGAGATGGGCCTACCTATGAACACAACAACAGAATAAAAAAAAGGTGAAGACAATGAAACATGGAAGTAGAAGCAGTCTTTTTAATCTCGTCTCCTAGTGCAGTGCTATAGACTAACCAGATAAAGCACGACAGTCAGTAGACCACAAGCCTGAACAAACATGGCAGTGCTAATGTACACACAGGCAAGAGGAAGGCTAGCTGCTCATCTTTCGTGTCTTTGCTTGCAAAGTTCCTTCTCTCTGGAAAGGACCCCACTTCTCCAGCCTGTGGACCATGTGCCTTGGGAAAGTTGTCTCACAATACGCTCTGCTGCTTTGCCTTTACACTACTATGTCCTTAAAACTAGGTAGGTGATCACCAGAAACAGCAGATTCTTTACTAACTCCTTGCTAAAAGGATACAGATAAATTCTGGAGTAGCTGTTCTTATGGTACCCAATAATAACAATAACATTTATAAATTTATTCAGTGATTAAGGGTATGAAGGAAAGAGGAAAAATTCCTGAATGCAATCTAAAATACTGTGATGACAAGCTTTCACAAATATCAGTATGAACTATATTTGAAATTTTCTAGATTTAGAACAGATGAACAGGCATTAGAAAGCCATTTTTACCTATTTTTTTTTTCTTCTTCAGAAAAGCACACTGTGGAAAAATTAAGGTTTCAGATATGTTTAAGTCCAGAATATTGACCCATTGGACTTACTCAATTAGCATCACCTATCACCAGCATCATCTACAATAGAAGTTAAACTAAAACAGTATAATTCTTATCCAAAAAGTATGCAATGTGGGAGGGGAGGAGGGACCACTCAAATGGCAATTAAAATGCAGTTTAATTGCAATAGGACATACGTTCTAGAATGCCTGGGTCTCGATATATTTTTCTGTCCTAATGTCCGAAGTTCAGCACTTATCCACTGAAGTAATTCTGTATGGTAAATGATATGTGCACAGTTAAATGGAACTCCCACATACTGAGAGAAACAAGCCTAAAGGAAAGGTGTTGGCATTAAACAAAGGTTCCATTTATTATGTGCCTGTACTTCACTCAATCAATCAGACATTTCTCAAATTTCCTATATAAGGCAGATATTTGTTTTTCCAATTGACTCAAGAATAAATTGCCCATACAATAAGAACCTGACAGCTATAACTCAAGGCTAGACTTTCTGAACTGTCAAGACTAAGTTATTTTCAATATAGTGTAATAATGTTTATGTCCAGTGACTGAGTCCTTTGATAGGAATAAAGTTATAATTCAAACTCTAGGGGAAAGAAAACTATATGTACATGGTCATTAAAACTGACCATATGAACTGGGCATGTTGCAGCACAACTACAATGCCAACACTTGGGAAGATGGGACAAGATTAATTACTGCAAGTTCAAGGCCAGACTGGACTACAGAGTGAGGCCTTAATCAAAGAGATTTTTCCCTTTTTTTTTTTTTTGGTGTGTGTGTGTGTGTGGGTCCTCCCATCCCTTTCCTCCCGCCACGGCTCTCCCAGCTATTCCAGCTACTGTCCCTTAAACCCCTCCTAAGCTGCCCTGCTCACAAGTTGTTTGACTATATTTTTACATGAACACACATATATGTACGTGTATGCTCAAATTATAAACAACACACATACACACAATCCACTGAGTGTTTTTGTTGTATGGATAAGGCTTCAAGGCGGACCACTCTGCATTGAACAACCAATAAAGGGGCTCATCTCTGGGAGAGGCTAATTCTCCTTCTCCTGGCAGTCATCACTTGCCTATAGTTTTTTGTCTAGGGGTAGGACCCTGTGAAATCCCTGCCCTATATTAATGTGCCCATTTCTAGGAGACTGTTTCCCAGCAGACGTCCTGGTGTTCCGCCTCTTAGCAATCTTTCTGGGACAGAAATCTTTCTTTCTCTTCCGCTGTGTTCCCTGAGCCACGGTTGCAAGAAAGAGCTGTGATGTAGATGTGTCCACTCGGGCTGAGCTCCCCACAATTTGCTGGTCTCTGCTTTGTATCCAGTTGTGAAAAATGTTGCCTGTATGGACAGAGGCAGTCCTACTAAAGCAAGGCCTTGTTTTAAACCTACATAAAACTAACAATGTTTACAATAAAAACAAACACAAACTCGAAGTCTGAGGGAATGTCTTTGTTCATAAAGTGCCCACTGTACAAACGAGTTCAGACCTCTAGCACCAAAGTAGAAAGTTAGGAGTGGTAGCATAAAAAACAGGCAGGATAGTGTGGTAATACATGCCTGTAACCCTAATTAGCTAGGCAGCTTAAACAAACCAGTGAGCTCTAGGTGCAGTGAGAGATACATTTCAAAAAATAAGGTAGAGAAAGATCCAAGAAGTCGCCCAACACCAATGCTTGGCCTCCACATACATTTGCATGTATGTGCACACATCCATATGAATACCCCCACATACAAATACAATAAATTAATGTGTAATGATAAAGTGTCAGTAAACTGTAATATATGCATATCTTTAAGAGTTTATAGTACCACTGCAATACTGATGGTAATGAAGATTTCATTTATAGAACAATGTGTGATTTATTGAAAACATACACAAAATACAAAACATGTAAAATGTAAAACATTTTGAAAGCTTAGATGAAATATACCAAACTAATAACTATTATATTCAAGATTATAAGACATGGTCTGGAAAGATGGCTCATCGGTTAAGAACAGTAACTGCTCTTTCAGAGGATCTACGTTCACCTCCCAGCACTCACATGGTGGCTCACAACCATCTGTAACTCCAATCCTAGGGGGCCCAATGCCCTCTTCTAGCCTCCATGGACACCAGGTATGCATATGGTACACAGACATACAGACAGACAAAATAATCATATGTGTTAAATACATTAAAGCAATTTAAGATAAGACATAGGTTTTTTTCCTCTAAATTCCCTAAAATATTTTCTAATAATTGTATCATTCAAAAGTCATCTAAAAATGAAAAACATAGCAAGGACTCAAAGTTTAACTACAGTACATTCTCTAGTCGTGTTGAAGTTTAAAGGAACAGATAAGCTAGGGAAAGAAGAGCAAGAGAGATGCAAAACAGAGTCAGTTCAAGAGGTAAACCAGACGTCCCTGGGCATCTTTAGCAGATGACTCTGCAGAGAGAAATTCAGAATGTCAAAGGCTAGGTTTAGATCAAAAAGCATAAAAATAAGTCCACGCACTACAGAACTGTCCATCACAGGGAGGATACAGCCATGCTACACTAGCAAAGTCAAATTGGTATCAGTTGAAGGTTGAGGAAAAGAAAGTACTGGCAACATGTACTGGGTAAACAAACACTGGCAATCAAGTCAAGACAGAGATCACAAGAATAATTTTAGGAGGGTGGGAGGTGACTCAGTCTATAAGGGACTTGATGTGTAACCACGAGGATCCAAATCCTGGTCCCAATCACCCATGTCAAAAGCAGAGCACTGTGGTGAATGTATGTAATCCCAGTGCTGGGGAGACAGGCAGATCCCTGAAGCTCACTACAGCTCAAAACCTAAACTGGAGAAAGAGTAAAAAGCCATCCAATCTCAGCTTCCGGACTCTACACATCTACATACCACACCCATGCACATACTGCACAAAAGCATCATGTAAGAGACACTACCTTATTTGATGCAATGAAAAGTAAGTTAACTTGCTTGTGCTGTAACTATCATTTCTTTCTCTCCAAACATCTCGCCTTACTTTCCCACACATTAGAGAATATTATGTAAGTTTGCTTATGTAATATCACGTAAGAACTTCTCACCTCCAGATGAAAGATTCACAACACATAAGTAGAAATTACTGTTTGCTCTGCTCTTACCAAAAAATCTACATTTCACACAAAAGTAAAATGAGTTTTAAGGGTATCTAGAGTAATACCCCTTACTTCTATCCAGCACCCCAATCAAGAGAATATACACAGTGAAGTGCTGTATTACATGGTTTGCTACAGTTGCAACCCATGGAGTTTTTCCTAGAGAACTCTGCTTAGAAGATAATCATCTGACACTAAATTATGACTAGTACATTCAGTGCTAGTCCAGAGAAAATCAATTAAAGTTACACAAATGTGAAAGATCAAAACATCTAGGGTACCTACCACCTACACTAACGCTTTACAGATGGCTTCATAAAACAAAACTTTCAACAAACATCTGTGCTATCAGGAACAATGGTAAATAAAGCCATATCCCACACACTGAGCAGAATGACTTTCCATTGTAACAATGTTTTCATACAACAAATTTATTTCTATAGTATAATATAGCATAGCTGACTGCATTACTATTTACTTCCACTATGGACTTTACTTGCACTCTTCTTGGGCTATTAATAGATAACAAAATATCATAGATCAAGTGGCTTAAACAATAGGTGTTTATTTTCTCACAGTTCTGGATCCTGGAAAGTTCAAGATCAAAACATGAAGATCTGGTGTAGGACTCTTCTGGCTAATGGAAGGTGGCCTTCTTACCATGTTCTACAAGTCAGAAAACTGCCTGATGTCCATTCTTCTAAGTATGCTTTATGACCACAGCTCCCCCTCACAATCTCATCAAACACTAATGACCTTCCAAACGACCATCGCATTGAAGGTTAGGGTTCAACACTGTGGAAGGTAGGTGTTTAGTCCTACAACAACTTGAATTTAATTTTCTCTACCTTGACTGTATGTGTATATGGGATGAATGACATCAGTTAATTTTATTAAACCATAATTTCCATGAAATGGTAATATTCATAGAAAGGATTAGAAAACATTACAAGCTGGCAAAGTGAAAACAGCATCTCTGTTCATCATGAAGATGTCACTCTTCTAAATTCTAAATGTCTAATCACATAGTTGATTTCTAAAACCAAGACAAGTTAGAGATGTTCAATGCTTCCTTAATTATGTGCTTTTTATAGACACAGAATGATCTACATTTATTTAGTTTAGAAAGAAGATAGTAGATCCTCCAAACAGATCCAGGACTAGGAAGCAGTTAACTGTCCTCATTTTTTCAAAAGAAAAGATAAAGAGCTACTCAGTATAAGTGAACAATTTCAACTTCTAGAAAGGATCAACACAAATCCAAAGCTCTTCATTTGACTATAAAAGAGGGAGGGAGGGAGGGAGGGAGGGAGGGAGGGAGGGAGGGAGGGAGGGAGGGAGGGAGGGGTAGAAAGGTGGGGTTCCCTTTGTACTGTGAGTTTTAATTTTAATTTTATTTTTTGTGGGTGCACAAGTGTATAAGTGTCAGAAACAGGGTCCACGCATCATAGTATCTATCCATGGTACTATGACGGTAACTCATGTACTTGGCTCTCTCCATTCATGGGCTCCAGGAATCAAACTAAGGTCTCCAGGTTTACATGGCAAGCACCTTCTACCAGCTCAGTCATCTTGTCATCTCTGTCTTATATTTCATTCCAAAGAGAAACTGTTGTAGTACAACCACTTGAGAGGACCAAGATGAAACAAGGCAGGAATGAGATCAAGTTCTCACCACATGGAAAGTTCCATAGACAAGGGCATTTTCCAAAAAGTATTTGATTGAAAATAGGAGGAACAGAGTCAACCATCTATAATACATCCACAAGCAAGCTGTTTCTGCTGACCCTTCCTCTAAAATAGAGACTTACAAGAAGCACAATTTTAAAGCAAGTTCTAGGAGGAACTTGAAGATGACCTGCAGTTATCCTTTCCTATCATACTTAATAAAGTAATGCACTTCTTTCTGCATTTCTTCTTAGCTACATAGCTGTTTATATAAGGCACAGTCCTTAATAAAATTGCTATGCTCTTCCTGATGGAAGAAAAAACAGAGAAATTTGGAATATGTGCAATGTTTTCCAGACTCAGAATTATGATCAGTGCTAAAATTCAAAGACTGAAGGAAACAGATAAGAAAATAATTCCTTTGAACTGTAAACATACACTGGAGAATGTGCATAGCATGGAAGCAACACAGCACTTTACAGTGTTTATAAATCACTATCCTGCAGATGCTATGATTAAGCAAATTCAAAATTTGCTCAATTACAAAATGTTTTAAATTGTTAAATTAACAAGAAATAGTTACCTCTTTTTGAGAAGGATATGTAAGTCATACTTTGTCACACATTTACTGGGGACACTTCCTGAAAAAGATTTTCCCACACTCTTTCATGCAGAATATGGATATGTCAGGAAGATAATTCACAAGATGTGGCTGCAGCACTTTTTTTACTATAAGGCAAATCACACCATTTCCTCCTATCTGTTTAGAGCAGCCTTGAAATTTTGGGTTCTCAATAGTGTGTGATAAGCACTGATCAGAAAAGAGCCTGAAGAAGTAGAGCATCTGGTGAAGTATGTCACCCGCCTTAGGACCACATCTGCTGCTGAGGTTAGGATCCAGCAAAAGAGCTGCAGCCTCCATGGAAAACAGAAAAAGTATACTGTAGGATAAAAATGTATGAGGAAGCATGTTCCACGGAGCACTTTTTTTTCTTGGCAATGTGCTAACAACTGGGGCTTGCAGTGGAGTAGGAGCAACAGTCCTATAAACTCCTTCAAAGCTCGTGGGAGTTCAACAGACTGCTGCTCCTCCACGGCTGCTGACTATACCCTCCTTCATGAGGATCAGCCGAGCCTCAAGACAGGATGTATGCTATTTCTTTATTTCTTGTCTGTGACTCAAACTATTTTTCCTCTTTTTGTTTTTCTGAAACTTACCAATAAAAGAATCTGGGATGGAAAAAACAAACAAACAACAAAACAGTGAGGGAAACTGAGAAAGTTCAGATGAGATGGTATTACTAACTCACAAGAGGCCAGCCACGCTCAGCAGCCCTTCTCCATTTACCCCCAGCTTTCTATTTTGTGCCATAAACAGCAACAAGAAAAAAAGTCTATGCTTGCTGCAGTATAAATTGCCTTACAGATCTGACACTTTTAAGAGCCCCAACTGTGCCATGAAAGGTTCCCTAACAAGGAATGGTCTGCACAGTGGGAGAGAAACCCACTTCGATTTCCTGACAGCTGTGAAGGACCAAGCAGTCTCCTAGAGTAACAGAAACCAAGTGCAGACCAGAAACTACTCAGAATGCTGTTTCCATCACCTCATGCCATCAGCCACTTCCATTAGTGTGCTCAGGAGAAAGACACGGAATTACCTTGCATTTCATTTCAACATAGCAAGCTTCACTGACAGTAGAAAAGAGAGTAACTCACCACTGAACACAGGGATTGATTAATGACTACTACCCTTCTACTACTAGGATGAACAACCAGCTTTAAAAAAAAAAAAACCCACAAAGCCTTAGTCTATACAAACTTATGAAGCATATTTTAGAATTCAGCTTCTGAAATCAAATATTATGTCCTAAATCATGAAAGTTGGGGTCAGGATGTGGCTCAGCTGGCATTCTTCCTCACTAGCAAGCATGAGGTTCTGGGTTTGTACTCGAGCAACCCGGAAACTATGTTGCTGTAATAAGAGCACTTAGGAGGTTGTGTCAAGAGGATCTTGAGTTCAAGATCATTCTTGGTTACATAGAGTGAACATGGCTTATCTTGGTGGTTTTATAAATAACCTGGCTCTCAGCAAGGATAACACAGTCTACATATCTTGAAAAGTAAAAAAGACAGGTGACCAAATAGGAGAATATCATCCTTTACAAGAACAATATGAGAGTGTAAAATAAAATCTAAAGTTACTCTAAGCTTGGATATAGTGGCACAGGCCTTGGAGGATCTGAGTTCAAGACAGCCTGGTCTGTACAGTGACAGATTTAGGGAGGAAAAAAAAGTCACTTTATAGTTTCTAGATTATTCAAGCCAGCATTTCCTGAGTATCTACCCCTTCAGACACTACAATAAAAGCTAACAGCCAGCCTTCTTGCCCTCAAGTAGCCACACACATAAAAAAGTGCAAGGTGAAAAGATAATCAACTAATATACACGCCAAAACAATGCAAAAGGAATCACAGAAATGAAGGCATTGATAAATGCTTCTCAGAAAATGTTGCCTGTGCTAGACTTTGAAGGGTGGGTAAGTAAGCCAGGCAGAAAAAGTCAGAGCGGCATCAAAGTCTTTCCTAGAGGATATCACTGAGTCTTCTGCAAAGGCATGGGGCATAAATACAGACTTTAAGCATCTCTAACAATCTCAGATTATATAATGTCCATGGCAAAAAACAAGAAGTAAGGCAGGGCAGCTGGCTCTGAACCGCATCTCAAAGGGCCGAGGACCAGAGAGACCGACTGGGACTCTAATTACACAATTGTTTCTTTTAATGCAAACTCTCAGATACCTGCTTTAGACACTGCAGTGGAATGGGGGATAAGTCAAAAAGGAAGAAACTTGCACAAGAAAACTGCGCAAGAAAAGACAGCACCAACTGGTGAGGCAATTCAGAAAGGCTAAAGAGCATCACGAAAACTGGAAGAAACTCCACAACTTCACATGCTCCCTATAATGTGGGCTTTCTCCAAAAAACAAAGTAACAACAGAAAGCGAAGAAAAAATAAACTAACAAATGCCATATTTAATAGCCCAACTTATCTCATAGTTCCTTCATTTTAATCTATATATTTTTCATATGACTGAGAAAAACTGAAGCAATTCAATGGAAGAGTTCAAAAGTTTCACAACAAGCAACTACTTAACGAAACGACCACAAGCTAGAGTGAAGAATGTTCCACAGAATGCACTCACAGAGCAACAGACACGCTAACCACCCGACAGGCACTCGTAACTAAGGCAAAGGCTGTTGTAAAACTACCAACTACATGAGACAATTTTACCATACCAATGCCTCGACATGCAGTACTTTTTAAAAATCTGGAAACTCCACATAAAAAGTGGGAACAACCCAGCTGTATTCTGAGGAGAGAATGGAAATATAAAGCATGATATATTCATATCAAATGATATAGCAATGAAAATGAATGAGCCAGAGAGGATGAACCTAA
Source organism: Peromyscus maniculatus bairdii (assembly GCF_049852395.1). Taxonomy (NCBI): domain Eukaryota; kingdom Metazoa; phylum Chordata; class Mammalia; order Rodentia; family Cricetidae; genus Peromyscus; species Peromyscus maniculatus. Next base: position 11,785,228 of record NC_134871.1, on the reverse strand, counting down.
CAAATGTTAATGCTGAGGAAAAGAGGCAAGACAGAAAAGATATACATTTATAAAATTCAGAAGCAGACAAATTCATAATGCATGTAAACACAGCTGGCACAACTGAAAAAAACAAGATGCCACAGACGGCAAAGTACAGGTTAGTCCTAATGGGAAAACAAGGAGATTGTGATCAAGCAGGAACACTCGAGGGGAGAGTCTGTGGTACTATCATGTTCTATTTCTTGACCAAAGTAGTGGTTATGGAGATGTGTGCTTTCTAATTATTCTCCAAGCTCTGCATTGGTTTTATGTGCTTCTCCTGCAAATATCTTTTGCAATAAAAATGCTTTTAAACAGGATATTTTTAAGTGATGCAAAGATCTCAAAACTAATGACAATGTATAAATGGTATAGTTGCTTTGGGAGACAACCTGGCAGTTCCTTAATTACATGTACTTACTTACCATGTAACCCAGCCATTTTATCCTAGGAATACACTGAAGAGAAATGAAGGCATAATATCCACACAACTTTATACTAACAAATGCTTACAGCTGATTGCTCGCAACAACCAAATGCCCAACGTGATGAATAAACAAAAGATAACATATGCACATAAATAAATTCTACCTGGTCCTAATAAGGCATCTTTGAGTGCTGTTTGAGTTATTTTGAGAAGCTGCCATTTGGACAAACCTTGAAAATGTTATGCTTAATCAAAGAAGCAAGACATACTAGAACAAATGCTGTATGAATACTCCTACATAAAATAAAAGCAAATTCACAGCAAGAGAAATTAGACTTGAGGTTATCAGAGAAGGAAAGGGGAATGAGAAGTTATGTTTTAGTAAGCAAAGAGTTTCTGTTTGGAATGATTAGAAAGTTAATAGAAATCACTACTGCACAACACCATGAGTATAATCATTATCAGTTAATTACACAGAAAATAAAGCATTAAAAAACAGTCAAGTACTGATACGTGCTATAGCAGGAAAGAATTCTGAAAATATGCCAAGTGAAAGAAACCAATCAGGAACGACCACAACTACATGGTTACATTCATACAAAATGAACATTTATGGCAGGAGAGAGTACCTTAATGGTGACTCGGGGAGAGAGGACAGAAGGCCAGGAGATGGACAGGGCAAAGTTGAAGAGTAACAGAGCTGCTTTTGGATGTGTCCAAGATGGACTGACTCTGGCTGTACTCATCCCTGAAAGCTTATTTTGAATGGGTCAGCTGCATTAAAATAGGAGAATGTGTTGTAAAATGCACATAGCTGCTTAGAAAGAATATAGTACAATAAATTTTATTTTTAAATGCCTATATATAATTCTAAATTAAATAAGCATATCTATGAGCTGAATGCATATAAAGATTTTATCCTTTCACTGAACAACTATAGTAAGTATTTTTAGAAATAAGGCTAAAGAAAATATTTAAAAACTCAGTAACATGATTTGTCTGAGTTCACTAACAGCACAGCATTAAAGGCCTGAATCATTACATCATTATCTACAGAATCAAGACCTTCAGCCTTCTCAGTTACCAAATGACTATCACTGTTAGCAGTACATAGTGATAGCTGCTCTACTCTACTGTTGATTGTTCATCTCTCACTGTGCCTCGTTCAGCACAGGGACGGACATTGTGTGTGTGTGTGTGTGTGTGTGTGTGTGTACACATATATTCAGTATTAAGCATGGTTACAGATATTTATAAGGGATTTGGCATGTATCTTCCACAGATAAAGGAATATCAGGTATATGATATACAAACTCCCTAAATTCAATAAAAGTTTAACACAATTCCAGTATCATGAAAAAAATGAAATTATGAGAAAAGAACCATTCACCTATACATTAAACACTTCCCCAAGAGTCCTTTGAATGAAAAAATTACTAACAGCACATATTTTCACAACCTTGATTATACTAAAGAAAAAGCAACAAAATGCTAAAGATCAATTAAATATTTTGATACAATGAAAAGACCACCTAGCCTATTAAGTAAAAGAAGTAAATATTGTTTTAAAGCCTAACTTAACTAGAACTTAGCACACCTGGAGTGTTTTGGCAGAGTAAGTGACTAAGACTTAATTAAAACAGGATTCCATAGAACACTTAAGAATCAATCAGGAAAAGTACAATCTGTCCTTTGAAAAAGGAAACTCCTTTCTCATTGCTTCATTATATTTACATCTCAGACTATGGCACTGAACATTGACTTAAAACACTGTGTTCATATAATTATACCTAGTGAGTTCACTCTCTAAGCTAAACCACCAGTGTCAAGGAAGAAAATCACAGTGGTTCTAGAGTGCAGGAGGCTGCTGCACAGCCAGCTAGTCTTCAGCCACATGGAACTGAATGGCTTGCACACTGGTAAACATGGACATGGCCCTTCCCAACTGAGCTGCACTCAATTCTAGCTTTCCTTAACCAGTTCCAACCCACACTTCCACATACCTCGAGACCAAAGCAGTCAAGACCCAACCTTCTCTCCTTCTAAGACAGCTTGACTCTGTCTGCCAACTCCCAGGGGTAAAGATGCAAGGACCACCACACACCTAAGGGTTTTACACTTTCATCACCACCATTCTTTAAAACCATGATGCACACTGTGACAATGTGAGCTTCCCCCAGACTACAATCCTAATCAGTCCTAAATAAATGTACCTCTGAAGCAAGTGGATTTTAATTCTTGGTTGGCAGCAGAGTTTAATACCAGCTTTGAGATACTAAGAGAACATCAGGCTGTCAACTGGTCTTTATAACCTATTGGGAATTTATCTTCTTCATAAAAATCCAATTCTTCAATCGAGCATAAAGTTTAAGTTAACTTTATAGCAATAAAATTATTCTATATAACTCTTTCTGCTCGAGTACAAAATAAAGATGATCTATATGTCCAAATAATTTTGTAGAGAAGATTTCTTAAGATTTAAATCTTTAAATACTCAGAGTTTGTGTCCAGAAAACACACAATTAAGCAAAAATGTTATCTCGTGAGCACTAAGATTTTAGGATGGTCTGTGACACTGATGGAGTAATATCTAAGGACATTAAAAGACTCAATTTGATTATGATACATAATTAAAAACAGATAAAGTAAAATCAAAACCATAAAGCTTAATTTGGAGAAAACTGTATTTTTAATCCTTTAGTCATTTTTATGTTAAAAAGGTTTAATAATTGACTATTCATAATTGTAATGTACAGGGTTAGCAGAACAGCTTCCCCAGATTGGGGAGTGCTCCTTCTTAGGACCGTTTCCCCCATCCCCCAGAAATGTTTTCAACACTTTCAAATGGCACCACATACATAATGTTGAACAAAAACATTACTGCTGGATTACAAGTGGACACTGAATGCTGAACAGAGCAGCCTGTGTGGCTAATTCACTAAAACTTCACTGAAATTCCAATCTGAAAACCAGAATGATAAATCTCACTGTCATGCAAAAGAGAAATTTACAGATGTATGTTTATCATAAAATGTTTCATCTTTGAAAACCCTCCTTCTGAGACTAAGGCTCAAAATAATGAAGTTCAACCAACACCTAGAAAGTCAGTGTTGAAAACAGATACTAAAGAGTAACTTAGTAAATACCATGATGACATTAACAATACAGGTTAAAGTAAAATAAGGTTAAGTTATATGTATATATTAAAATGCACTGAGGTATTCAGTGTGTGTGTGTGTGTGTGTGTGTGTGTGTGTGTGTGTGTGTGTGTGTGTGTGTGTGTGTGTGTGATTTATGCAGAGAGGCAACAGGCCCACTCACCCCTTCAGGACTGTCAGTGTCCTGTGGCACTAAGGTGCCACCAGCTTTGTTTCTGATAGACTTCTTTCAAATGCTAAATGAACTCCCCTCAGCATCTCTCTGAGGACACCTGTGTGGTGTGTTTGTGTGTGGTGTGCATACATCATGGCATGCCTGTGGAAATGAGCGGCCAATGTGCACAGATACTAATTCCATAGCTTTTCCCCTAGGTGGTATAATGATATTTCAGAACTCAGTTAAATACAGGACTCTTTAGCATAGAGTACCTCTAGGGTACTGAACAGCACTGCTACTTTGAGCCCCTTGGCTTCTAGGTAGTGTTAGTCACCACGGATTCTCCTCCAGTTCTTCTACCTCCACTACCCAAGGAAGAAAAACAAAGGAAACCCACTCCTTTCACCAGTCAAATTCGGGGATTAAACTGAAATTACTAAAATAAGATAAAGGGCAGTGAGATGGCTCAGGAAGTTAAAGCACTTTCCAAGCAAGCCTGATGACATAAATTCAATCTCCAAACCCATGGTAGGAGAAGCAATTCCTGAAAGTTGTCCTCTGACCTCCACACATGCACCACGACACATTTGTACACCTGCTTGCGTGCACACACAATTAATAAAATTAACAAAAATAAATTGCAATTGTGGATGATCACAGCCTAGTCTACACTGAAGCAGCTGTCTCTATACTCCAAACCACTGTAAAGATGTGAAATTCCTGAGGCATGATATTATACTCACCTTCACCAAGAATCCTCTAGACCTGCCTGTCTTCATCACACTAAATTGGTTAATGGATTATGTTCCTTCCCTTGGGGCCAAAACCTTTACTTGTTCCTAAAAAATATTATCTTGTTTAAAAACCTTCTAAATCTCAACTTGCTCTGATTAGTTCTGAATTATACAATGCAAATTAATCTACTCAGCAAGTCTTGAGCCTGAAATTTGGTAAGTATAATCTCCACTGATTAAGTTAAATTATGCTCTGGTGGAAGATAGAGTCTGTATAGTTCAAATACCTCCAGGCACATATGTCTAGTTCCTTTGTTTGGGGGGGGGGGGAGCACACACCACTCATTGCCTCTATGGTTTACTTGTGTTATTTATTTCCTAATCCCCAGAACAACCCAAAGGACAGACAGTATTATCATGAAACTCAGATGACAGTTCAATTTCTTAATCCCCAGGACCACCCAAAGGATAAACAGCATTATCTTCATCAAACTAAGATCACAGTTAAATGCACCTTAGTGAACTAGGAAGCTATGATTTCCTGTGCTAAGTAATTATAATAGCAATTTTTATAATGTCAAACTGATACAAATTTGACACATTTATTATTCAAGGAAGTAAACCATATACATCTTATTCAGAATTTTCCAATCTTCAGAAGCCTAGCCCACAAAGTCCTCAGGTGCTTGAATTCTTGAATTCTAGTGCTCTTCACTACTGACCCAGTTAACCATTCTTAATTCACAGCACTTTGATATTTTATGAATTATATATAGGGTTATTTACTTGATGAAATTCATTTCCATTTTCACTCATGGTCAATTTTTCAATAACTTGTCAGTAAAACACTAAACTCTGTACATTGAACTCTCACCTCAAATCTCTCTCTGTACAGCAGTCATTGCGGGTTGTTTTTGTTGGGGGGGGGTATAGCTTTGGCTGTACTACAACTTATTAAGTAGATCAGGCTGGCCTCCAACTCACAAAGATCTGTCTCTGACTCCTGAGTGCTGCAACTATAGGTGAGTACTACCATTCCCAGCATTCCAGCAGCTAGCTAGCTAATTACTTATTTGTTTGTTTATGTTTTGGGTTGTTTTTTTGTTTTTTTGTTTTTTTTTTTTTTTTGAGACAGGGTTTCTCTGTGTAAAGCTGTCCTGGAACTCACTTTGTAGACCAGGCTGGCCTCCAACTCACAAAAACCTTTAATCCCAACAATGGATAATTAAATGGAAACAATGAAACAGAAGACAATATCTTGACCAGTCTTCAGTGGCCATTGATAATGACTCTAGCTCCAGAGTTAACAGCAGTTTAACCACCAAGGAAGGAAAACAGATAGAAAAAGAAGACCTTCCCAGGGTGGCAGCCATGGCTGCTGAAACAAAGGATTACAGCCACTTACCAATTTCTTGCAGTTTTCATGCACTCTGTTCTGTTCTGTTTTGTTTAAAACCATGTAGCCCTGGGATTGGCTCTGTAGACTAAGCTGGCCTCAAACTCAAAGATTCACCTGGCTCTGCCCACCAAGTGCTGGTGTTTTAAACGTGTGCTTCACCATGCCCAGGCCCAGTCATGCTTGTAAGGAAAAGTTCAATGTTTTCGTAGCTACTTAGTTTACTGTTTCTGTTCCTAGTGGGTCAACCAACAGGCTTTTCCAAAAGAGGAAGACAGAAAGCCAGAGATCTGTGCAGCTTGAAAAGAAGCCAGACGGCATCCATAAGAAAGCTGGCATGGACTGCAGAAGTTAAATTTAGTGTGCCTGAGGTTCAGAGAGTCCATTTACATTGCAAATGTCAGGTTAAACACAGCACTGGAACTTTTAAACACCTTTGGGGGGGGGGGGAGTTCTATCACTGCTAATTTACCGACCAATCATAAGCTTTCCCAAAATGGATCCACCCTTCTAAAATGTAGGGTATACTCAAAAGACTCAACCAACTAACTATCTTTAATCCTAAGACTTCTGGCCTACTCATATTGTCAAAAAGCTTTAATCAGTTGTCCTTCAAAACTGAAAAAAATGTTAAAATTAGAGAATTTTTTAAAAAAAACTGCTTAATTTCAAATAAATTTAAAACAAAGGAAGCTGTTGGAATACATTCATATCAGATGGAAAAATCAACATCTACCTATTACCTTCCTGTATGCCAAATTCCACTACCTTTGCATGTATGGAATTTACACTCTCCCCCTTTCAACTCAACAGGTATTTTATTTAGCATGTAGTTCATTCTACTGTTCTACACACAGGGGAAGCTATAAATAAGTGTCAGCCCATGAGTTCAATGAGAACCTGGTCTAGCAGAAGTGAGTAATAACTGAAAAGATAGGATCTGACAGTCCTCATAATGTTTATTAATTATGGAGCGCTTTTCATGTATCTGTAGGTCTTTGATATTCCTCCCACAGAGACATGGAATTTAAACCCCGTCCTGAGTGCAAGCCGCATTTAGATAAGTATGGGAAGAGAAAAACACTAACTGTTCAGTAGAGAAACCTAACAGTCACAGACAAAACCGCATGACCAAACGGCCATGACTGTCAATGTGTGCTAGGAAGCACTGCCCGGGATGGGAGCAATGGGGAAACGGACTTCACCACTTTCTCCACCAAACCAAATCAATACAACCATGAGAAAACAGATATACCCAAACTGGCAGACACACAAAATAACTGATTTAAAAAAAAAAAAAAATGTGTCCAGTTCAGGCAAAGAAAGAAAATGCACAAACTAAAGAACATAAGAGTTATAAAGACTAAATGTAGCACAGTATCCTAGACTGGACCCTGGAACAGATAAAGGACAGAGAAAACCTGAGGGAGAAAACCTGGAGAAATCTAATTACAACCTATAGTTTAGTTTCTCATAATACACCAGCAATTTCTTAGTTGAATGGGCTCATGAGCTGTTAACTTGCTGACCATGACCTCTGGGGCCCAGTGATAAATGGTCATTACAAGAACATGACCCTCTATGGATCTTTAGATGTGGCCATGACTATGGAATCATTTCTACCTGTAACTCCAGCACTCTTGGAGATTCAGGCAGGAATATCAAGTTCAAGGCCAGCCTGCGCTATACAGTGAGATGCTGTCTCCAACATCCCCACCCCAAAACAAGGGATGTCAGAAATAGAGTGTCTCCATGTGGGAAAAGATAAGACATTTAAGAAAAGTTAACAAAAGGCTATGCCAGGAGTACACTATCTTGGCAACCTCTGCAAATCCAGTTTCAGAATATGTAATCTGATAAGCAGCACTGTGGGATAAGATGGCGATCTGTGAGAGGATGCAGCTAGGGCTTGTCTTGGGGCTATGCGTGTGGGGTCTGGGGACAGAATCTAAACTGAGTCCTGAAATAGAAGCAGGAGTTCATTGGGGTGGGTGGGAAGTGATCACTATCTAAGAACAAGGTAGACTTTGCATTTGTATGGTAAACGTGTGCTTCAGGACAGCTGACAGAGTAAGTTAAGAACAGGAAGTATCTGTCTTCAAGACCCAGCTCAAATCTAGGGATCAAGCCCAGGTCTCCAGAGCATGCAGGTCAAACACTACCAATCAGAGTGTCTTAACAGTACTCAAAATGCTTTAAGAATTTCAGATTTTGATTTTTGGAGTAGGGATGTTCAATCTGTAATATCCATGCAAATATTCACAAAACAAAACACACACCAAGATCCAGAGTACTCTGGCCCTAAGCATTTCGAATCAAGGGTCAACATGTACTGCCTTCTGCCATGTTTGTTACTTAACTTTTCCTATTTAAAATCTTACTCTACAATGGACTGAAATAACATGAACCAAGTTTCATATAAATCTTGTGGATTAAACAGATGCTTGCTAAGCTCAACAGAATTTTTGATTGATATCAAACACTCAGAAAGTGGTAATGATTACCACTATGCTTAGAATGTTAGCATTATCAATACATTAATGGTAATGAACAAGACTACAAAGATAACTACCTTCCAAGCTAACCTCTATGGTCAGGTCTTTTACTTTTCAATGCTCTACCCCAATTTAAAAGATAGGGGGGAAGGTTTATTATTTATAGCTAGTTCCTAACAGTAATAAAAAAATAAGTTAATAGTGTTGGTGTTGCTCTTAATGAACATGGCTGCTAGTTTGTTCCATACTCAAAGAGTAGGATTATTTAACACATGTGAGGAGATCCCTGGGACCAATAACCAAACAGATGTTGAAGAAAAGCTGCATTAAAGGGAAATCAAAAGAGTGATTCTAAAGCTTTAGTATTTCCTTCTTATTTTTTAACTGAAAGACATCAGGCTGAAAAGTTTCAATTACCCATGAGAAAACAACCCCATTATAAGAGCTTTTATAAGGAAAACATTTCAAGTATTATTTAAATAATCTTGTAATTGAATGTTCTTATACAGCTCTCACATTGATAGTTCATGTCAGTGACCCAAACTGTTTATCTCAAATTATGTCTATAGAGTTTCCTGGTATAAATGATACTTTGCAGCAGGAACCAATTATAACCAGTAACACTTTCAGAAATGTTACCAATGCTTATGTGTTGATTGACTAAATACAATGAATATTCTCCAACATCTAATTCAAACTGTGTCAAAGATACATCCTATGCCACCTATAGAAATTTACATAACATTATGACCAAGATGTGACAGTGCATAAATAAAACTTCCATTTGTATGAAGATACATAAGGCAAAGATATTCATTATCAGCCGGGTGATGGTGGCGCACGCCTTTAATCCCAGCACTCGGGAGGCAGAGGCAGGCAGATCTTTGTGAGTTTGAGGCCAGCCTGAGCTACCAAGTGAGTTCCAGGAAAGGCGCAAAGCTACACAGAGAAACCCTGTCTCGAAAAACCCAAAAAAAAAAAAAAAAAAAGATATTCATTATCAATATTCGATATTAGCAATAAGCAGTGCAAGAAAAGCTACCTAAAATATTACATGCAAAAAATAAACTTCCGATTTCTTGATTGAAGAATTCATATCCCAATGTTTTCCTAGGTTACAGAGATTTCTAAGATAGTCTGTGACTCAGACATTAGATGAGATCTTAAACCACAAAGAACAAGGCTAGCATCCTCAGTGATACTATGTAGTATGATGTTCCTCTCCTGAATGAATAGAGGGGTATTATTCCATGGGTGTGGTGGCCAAAGCTTCTAATCCTAGCACTGGAGTGGTAGAGCCAAGTGGATCTCTACAAATTTGAGCCCAGCTTAGTCTACATAGAGAGGTCCAGACCAACCAGGGCAACACAGTCAGACTCTGTGAGACACTGTATCAAAACAAAACCCTGTAACTCTAGTATGATTATAAAGAAATATTCAAAAATTTAAAACGAGAGACAGATCATAAAAACTTAATCAGACTCCTCAAGGCTGCCCAGATTGTTAAACAGAAAATATAGACAGTAAGAAACCAAAGAGAATTAAAAAAAAAAAAAAAAAAAAAAAGAGCCGGGCGGTGGTGGCGCACGCCTTTAATCCCAGCACTCGGGAGGCAGAGGCAGGCGGATCTCTGTGAGTTCGAGGCCAGCCTGGGCTACCAAGTGAGTTCCAGGAAAGGCGCAAAGCTACACAGAGAAACCCTGTCTCGAAAAACCAAAACAAACAAACAAAAAAAAAAGACAACTAAATAAAATGTGTACCCTACATTCAAGTCCCAGAAAGGCAAAGGGTATTGGTTAAAAATGTGAAATTTGCATGTGTATCTGGAGTTTGGTGTAAGATTATTATTATTTAAGCACATTTAAAAAATAGACTCCAGAGCCGGGCGTGGTGGCGCACGCCTTTAATCCCAGCACTTGGGAGGCAGAGCCAGGCGGATCTCTGTGAGTTCGAGGCCAGCCTGGGCTACCAAGTGAGCTCCAGGAAAGGCGCAAAGCTACACAGAGAAACCCTGTCTCGAAAAAACCAAAAAACCAAAAAAAAAAAAAAAAAAAAAAAAAAAAATAGACTCCAGATATTCTGGCTTGTGAAGGTTATCTAAGTAGCCAGTAAGCTTTCTTAGAATAAATACCATCACCAATAAATCGAATTCCCACCCTGGGTTTCCATAAACATTTCAAATGACAAATGGCAAGAGCAGAAGGTAAAAGTCTTAGGTGAGTCATGGAATTACAGAAAGCATGATCATCCTCTGGGGTTCTGAATAACAGTACCTTGCTTCCCAGCCAAAAAGGCTAATCGACAGTAGCCCAGTGCAGGGTCTCTGCACTTGTTCTTCCTCTCCTCTTGGCTCTGAACAATAGCTTTGCCTGTCTGTCTATCTGTTCATATAGGATCTGACTCTGTAGCCCAGGCTGCCCTGGTACTCATAACCTAGAACTTACGGTGATCCTCCTGCATCAGCCACCCAAGTGCTGGAATTACAGGCAGCAGCCACCACTGCTGGCCAAGTTCTTTTCATCCCTCGGCTATCATCTGGCTGTGCCTTTCTCAGAAGGGTCACTGTCCACAAGTACATTTGTTCGGCTCTTCCACTTAACACACTGTCATTATTTTACAGTCTAGTGTTTTCTGTTCCACTTGACTGTGGAGTCTCTTAACATAGTAAAGGTCCAAAGATAGATGGCACTAGTAAATACCCATTAAACAAATCAATCAGGTCAACAAGTTGCTAAAAGTGTATCTGAGATGGCATAACTGAGAAATAGCATCCTCTTTCTATTTTTTAGTAGGTCTGATCTGTTTGAAGCTTAATAATCATCTTTCTAGAAGCTAGCCTTAAAAGTATGAGCTCACACCTGCACCACACTTGACTATTCCACAGTCTCTATATATTTTAAATGCCCTAAACAATTTTCTACAATTACTGAATTTAAAACCACTAAATACTTCATTTCAGTAGAGATATTGTTATTACTAAATATACGAATCCCCTGGCCTGTTGCAAATTGCTTTCATTTACATCACCCATCTGCTCTTTAACATGTACCATTATCATGGGTGTTTTTTATGAAATATTTTTAAAAGGAGGGGATAATGAATTAAAATTTAATTCTTCTGGAACATGTCAGACACTGGAGTTATTTGATAATAAGCCTCTAGCTCCACCTTATCTGTTCTTCCATCTCTCTAGTACTCACTTATGATTATTAGCTATTTCACTCAAGCTCTCCTGTTCCTTCTGATTTTCCTCTGTAAGCCACAAAACGCTGGTTTCACACTATCACACCTATGCTACAGGATACAGGCTGACTACTACTTCCAGACTCTATTTCATTTTCAAATCTTCTAGAGCCTGACTCTACCTTTTATGTTCAGTCTATTACACAAGTAAATCTCTGCTTCAACGGACAGATCTTCTCCTTCTATGCTTGTATCACATATATGTTTCTAATCTATGCCTCCATCTTCTGTTCAAGTTCATCTTTCTGGATTCTACAAGCTCTATATGACAAGTTAAAATACAGCCCTACTTTCAATAACAAGAATATCATAGCTCTTGGTAAGCAATCTTTCCAATATTCAAGTGTTTTACCTATTTTTAATTTTTCCTCCTCTTTCTGGTCAAAGAAAATAAAAGTAATACTGGATGTCAATTCCACATATTCCTTTTACTACCAAGAGCAAATCAAAGATTTATATTCTTAAATGTTTTTAAGCCAGCTTAAGTTACATGGGGAAATTGAAACTTAGAGGTAAAATTATAGCAGTTATAACAGAGTACTCAAATATCAAAACAATGATAATTAGTGAGAATGTGAATAAATGTACAAAGTGTATTACATAGAAATGTTAGAACATTGCTGAATGCCTTTCATTACTACTATGCTAATAATATAGTGTCTTAAATTATTAAATTTTTCCCGTCCTCCTTTCACTACTCAGAATGTTTTTCCAAGCTAAAGCATTTGCTTTAACATGTAACAAAGAAACCATTAAATATTAGTGAAAAGACTATTTTTATGATAAAGAAAATTAGTGGAAGGAAATTCTGATGGTTTTGATGAGTAAAAATTTCATTTACTGACATTAAGCTAACTGAAGTTTAAAGATTTCAGGTTCAAAGGCAAAGCAAGACAATTTATCAAGCAAATTAAGTTCTGTGATTAGTATAATTCAGTCATTATGGCTGAAGCAGTTAAAAATCATTCCATAAGTTCTTGAAGATGTTCATCAAAACCACTTAACAGTTGGGAGGGAAAGCTGAGAGCAGCAGTATCTTCTTAAAACATGAGCTACGTGTTTTAAATGCATATATTTATATCAAACAGTAATTAATTGAGTTATCCAGTCACCCTTCAGCATCCCTACCATATGAAGTGTAATTATCGTCTAAGCAGAAACTGCAGAGGTTAGATGAAGCTGATAGTCAGGGGCTTTCAAGTCTTTGTGTAATGGTTTTCTTGTTCTAAGGTTCTTCTAGCTGTTGAACTTGCACCTCCTCCAAATTCTGGCTTGGCCAGAATCTTTCTTTCAAAAAAAAATAAAAAAAAACCTCTTTGCAATGAAAGAAATTGTGGTCTAAATCACAAGATGACAAGAAACCTTAGCAATTTAAATAGACATGCCTTGAAATAATACTGTGATCAAAGTATCAAGCAGCCTAATAAAACCCAGGTGGCTTGGCCTTATCATATATGGTCCTTATTACCACACTGCACTATTTAACCTACTTCCTGGTGTCAACAACAACTTTCTGTTATTAATTCCTCTCATTTATGGATCTGCTTAAGTTACCATGTTTTCTGATAAGATAACTCTTTTTGCAAAAAAGGTAAAAAAGACAGAGTGGGTCTCATTTTGAATGTTTCAGAACTGGAGCATAGTTGGTAAGCCTCAGAAACCACAGTGGCTTTGTACTATTAGCCATCTATTCAAGGTTATGTTAATTGCTAAGAAGGTTCCAGATGACCATGGTTAGTACAGTTTAGTAAGGGCTCACACATTTTATGATAATAACAAGAAGCTGCAGCATGAAAAGCAAACATAAGCACAAAAACTTGCCTTACAATCCTCAAGATTAAAATAAGAGATGTCTCCACTAACAAAAGTGTCGGCTTACTCCAAATACAACCACATCATTCATAAAGTTCCCCATTGGTATAACTTGTAAGGGTTGAAGCAATTTTCCCATCTGTAGGTCCTGCTGCCTTTTAAAGGGGATCTTAAATGTCTTGGGAAATTTGCTTTAGAGCATAATTGGATCCAAAAAGATTTCACTAAAGCTAAAGTGTCAGTGGTTATTACATCTACCTCAGCATCTGTGCCAAAGACTGGAGCAGCAGAAAGACTGTGTTTTAAAAAGGAAGAAATCTTTTTATCTGTCTTCTTTCACCAGCTCAACCCCACCCGCTAAAACACTGGTAAGAACAAATCATTAGGAAGATTCCGTACCAGAACAGGGTGAAGGACTGGCTGAAGAATAGTGAAATAATGAGCTGATGGCCTTTTTGTCTGGCTGTGAATGTTTCAGGTGCTGGACTAGTCTGTCTCAACCACAAGTTCCAGGACATCCAAAAGGGATTGTGAGAGCTTGTTCAAGTTACAGACCTCCATTTTACACACAGCGACTTCGATGGTTACAAAGACAGTTGCCACAGCTCAGTGTGCCACGAGTGGCACCCAGTGTTCACACAGATTCCTTACAGCTGAGGGATCCATTTCCTTCCCGTGCTTTCTTCTCTTTCATTCTGTTTGCCCAGATGGCAGAAGCAGCAGATTGGAAGCATTGCACAACATATCACTTAACCATACTGTGTACTCAGTAAAGAAGGAAATTCACATGACAGGCTTTATCAGTACTGTCTGTTTAAGTCATCTGCAAAGCAATGTATTCTAGAAAGCCTGTGCCATCAGTCAGCCACCAACTTACATTAAGTAAAACCATCTATTCAAGCTATTTGGAAATGCAGTCCGTGGCATTTAATAAGAACTTGCCCTACTCAGCTCAACCTATACTTTCATTAGTTTCTCCGATCTGTGTAGCAAATACTAGAGGATATGCTGACTTTCAAGCAACTGTGTTTAGAATGCCTGAGCTGACTTGATTCAGCCACCACTAATTTATGGATAATGTGAATCTTAGAGCTGCCCTGGATTTTTAATGTCTATGGCACACATACACAAACTTACATTTTCTGAGATCTCAGTTAAATTCAACAACCATTTGGCTCCAGCTGTGGCAAGAATAACAGTAAATGATACCACCAAGCAGTGCTTCAAGTGAACACATCATGCCCACAAGCCAACTTCAGGGTCTGCATCACTCACAGACAATAATTCTGACAAACCAGCAGGCTCACCCCACCTCTCCTAAATTGGATCTCGGTGCAAAGGCATGTTATCCAGGGCTTCCACCACTACTTATTTAACCTTGTGCTTCCATTTCCTCAATTTCCTATTTGCTAAAGATTCAGGAAAGTTCCCATAATGACCTATCTTACAGATCTGAAAACTAGCTGAAGGAAAAATGACAGTTGGTGGCAAACCTAGAACGGTACCAGATAGCCAGAACTACTGAGAAGCTCAGTCTGCTTCCTTCCTTTCATGCCCTTCAAAGGTTGGCGATGGAAATGTATGTCTCTGAGAAATTTTCCCAAGTGAAAACTATAATAATATATGTGTGCAGTTCCCATAATTTACTAGTATTTTTTTCTAATCAATGTTCTGTAGAAGAAAATCTGAAAAGAGACACAAAGCTAGACTCTGAGAAAACAGTATCAGTCTCACTGCCATGAGCATCCAGTATCTGCTAAAGCAGTAGGAAGCACCCAGAGATTCACTAAGATCTGAGTAGGCCATGCCCTACCTATACAATTCCTTTTCTTATTTCACCACCACAGGAAAAAGACTAGTAAGTGTCAAGGCATCACTTTACTATTCTTCAGCTAATTCTTCACCTTGCTCTAGTATTGAATCTTCCTAATGTTCTGTTTTAGCAACATTGGGGGGGGGGGGACTGAGTTGAGCTGTTGATAGAAGATAAACCAAATTATAAAATGTTAAGGAGAAATAATTCATAACACCAGGAACTTTAGTAATACACTTAGAAAACTAAGTCAGCTGGTACTACATCTCCTGTTTGTAATCCTAGCATCTCTAGGAAGTAGAGACAGGAAGATGACGTGTTTGAGGAGATCCTTGGCTACATTAAGATTTCCAGGTCAGCCTAAGCTACATATGGCGTTGTCTCAAGAAACAAGCAACAATAAAAACACACAAAATACATTTAAAGCATTGGGAGTTGTTACTAAATGAGGCTAAAAGAAGAAGTAAAATATGTCTAGTAATACAGTGCAAGGATGATCCAATTTTAATATTTTCAAGAATTATTGTTATATAGAGAATCATTTTAAACCACAGAATTGATGTAGAGCTTTGCAGATATATTTTCCATTCTCCCCAACTCATTCTCCCACTTATTTACTAACATCATCTATTAGGCTTCCTCGTGCTTCAAGCCTAATGTGCCACTTAGAACAGCTAAGTTCCTTAAATAATACTCTTCCAGCCTTCCCCTTCCTCAAAAAATCCATAGTAGAGATGTGGTAAGTTGGAGCCATCAAAAATGGCAGGCATACAGTTTTCATTCAATTATCAATCAATTTCATGAGATGGGGGAGGGATGGGAATATAAACGGATCTTGGAAGCTGTCAAGCCTAAGGACAACAGGCAGAGGTCCAGCTGCTGCTGCTGCTGCTACTGCTGTCATCCTTGCAGCCTGCTCAGGCTAATGGCAGGTCACAAACCCCCGAGTCCCAACGAGGCTCTGCAGCCAGACTCCTACTGTCACGGTTGCTGGCTCTAAGTAGTTACCTGCTATCAAACATGCATACAGCATCACCACCGATCTAGTTCTGTAAAATAGAAATAATGTGGACATATTTCTTCAAAGACTGCTGAAACAAACACACAATCCACTCCCTATTCAAGCAGAGGCTGCCTGCATATTAAAAGATGTCTGAAGGCTAGATGTTAGAAGAAACAACAGTAAATGTGCACAGGGTATGGCCAGGAGGTGATCCAGGTGTATAAATCTATACTATGATACTAGGTCAAAACAAACATTGCTTCTGTGCTTCACTATATCGGAAAGTAGATGAAAAGTACCAAGTCAAAGTTTCCAGTTTTTAAAAGGCAATAAATAATACTTATGTTGGAAATGGTAAGGTCTGCAAAGCTTACTCAGCACAGTCTCAAGTAGACAGGGTATGCAGACCTATAAAAATTTCAGCAGAGAAAGGTTAATTTACAAACATTTTATGTTCTTGATTGAGATAGCTCTGGAATATGCAACATCAGAATCAAACAAATCAAATCTAATTATAGTTAACCTAACACTACATAAAATTCACAGATTAGGTAATATATTTAATTGGAAGACTGAAATTAGCCAACACTTCTGGGCAAAATAGGGAGCGAGCTTAAACTTGCTTCTTAGCAAACGGTTTATAGAAAAAACAGAGTAACAAGGACCTTTGCTTACATACCCTAATTGTGGCTTTTTGACGTTTTAATTAGTATTAAATAGTTCATTCTTAATGGATATCAGCTTGAAGTTTAGCAATAATTCAACTATCTTTACCTAGAGTTGTTGTGGGTCAAAAGTAAAACAGGTTTTATTTAATTAAAATTTAAACCACTGGGAACGGTAATTTAAGGATTATGTTTTTTAGACTTGGGAAACTTAGGAATTTTAAATACTATTTAAGTACTATATCCACCTGTAATTTTCAAATCTTACAGTATTACTTTAAGTCTGCACAAAATTCAAACAGGTTTTCCTTGGCTTCTTTCCAAACCATAGCACTTACGCTTTGGGGACCGCTGGAGGACAGGGTAAAGCGCTTTCAGTTTCTTTAAGCAGAAAAGCCTTTCACGTGGACCACGTTTTCAATAGCGCATCCTTCCTCACACTGATGTTTCTCAACTCATTTTTTAAAAGTGAAATTTAAAACATGAAATAAGCACAATGACATTTTCGAAAGTTTTAAAATGAAGCCAGATTTTGCCCACACTTTTAGTTATTCTTGAAAAACTCAAGAGAGAGAGAGAGAGAGAGAGAGAGAGAGAGAGAGAGAGAGAGAGAGAGAGACCTGAATATACTGAGATTTCAGTTTCACATTTAGATTTTCTCATTTTCTGATCACCTTAATGAACCAAAAAACAAAACACATCATTTAAAGTCTAACTCACAAACAACTTGTCTGAATGATCAAAACAATTTGGTAGGGCATTAATCTAAACAGTTACCAGAAAATCATTAAATATTTAAGATTTAACATTTCAAACACTATCATGAATAGCAAAAACAAAAACAAAAACCAGAATTACAATTCAGTATATAGTTCCATGGTCTGCTGCCTATATACACGGTGAAAATGAACTCGTCATTGAATATTTACTCAATAGTGCTAAAGACTTCACTAAGTATGTTAAACAGAGCTATCTGTACCATGGACTAAAACGGTCACAAACTTGACACTGGCACGGCCACTCGCCAGCACAACTTTCTCGCACTATGCACTACAGGCGCAGACTCTCCGAAGTACTGTCAAGGAATATAACTTTCTCTGACTAAATGCCTGCGCTTATTATGTCCCACAAATGTGGATAATTAGAATACACTAAGAATATATTACCTTCCTTAACAATTACTTAAAATTGCAACTGACATCTACCTATAAATTCAAGCTTCACTCCTGTGAGGTCACCCCAAACAAGAAACCACACTGACATCTGATCCTTCTACCATTTTCTCCACCTCTTTCCAGATGTATCAAGTACACTTCAAACTTTCGTATTTACACACTTGTCTCTCCTACTTAAAACCTTTCTCGGCTGTAACAGGATTTGCTGTCTTTCTATCTTATTTCACTATCTGTACAATGTCATTTCCACATACATGCTGAAAGAAATTACTGTGGGCAATCTTTTTCCCCCTGAAATATATGAAGCATTTAATCACACTTGCACTTAAAGATCTGAAGTCACTAAATGTCCCCATCTTTCCAACAAGCTTCAAAGTGTCTAATATTTCTATCAAGGAAAGAATTGCCTAATTTTACCAAGAAAGGTTCTTTGTTTTTGAGAGAGAGAGAGAGAGAGAGAGAGAGAGAGAGAGAGAGAGAGAGAGAAAGAAAGAAAGAAAGAAAGAAAGAAAGAAAGAAAGAAAGAAAGAAAGAAAGAAAGAAAGAAAGAAAGAAAGAAAGAAAGAAAGAAAGAAAGAAAATTAACAAAATAAGCAGATTTCTTTTTAGAATGAACTCCTGAAAAGACCATAGTGATTACTAACTACAGATAGGCAAATCAACAAAATAATGAGCAAACAGCCCGTCTTTCCACAAAATGTCTCCATCTGTCTGAAAATTACGGACCGTGCTCCCCTGAGCACACTCTAAATTCTGAGACAACACAGACTGAAGGAGGAGCCCTCCCTCTAGGTTTCGAGCAGTTCTGGCTCCGGTTGTGCTTTGGGCAACCTAAGGAAGGGAAGGAAGGAGACCAGGCAACAAGTAACTAAGCCAAGACTGTCTCCACCATCACACTCGGATTCTTACACAGAGCACTGCAAATCTCGAAACACAGACTTCACTCTCCCGAAACCCGGTGATACAAACAGCACCTCGACTGCGAAAAGCTACTCTGAAAGCACCCTATTTTCACTAGGCTTTTTTTTTTAAGTCCCGGCACTTTCTATTTGAATTTTGTTTTGTTTTGTTTTGTTTTACCTAATTCTGCAGAACAATTTTAAATTAACACTGAACTAAAAGAAAACAATTTTGCCACAACAAAAATTACCCAAAGAAACTAGGGGTCTGAGCATCACGTAGACTTGCTATCTTTGCAGTATCTGCCAACTACACACAGTGTAGTAAGGAGACCGATTTGGGAGGTCAGTGACCACTCCGTGACTAACCTGAGGCCAGCAAAATGAACACTTTGTCTGCTCCAAATATAAAAATTATGAATTTGGCTCTCATGCAGAAGGTAAGATTTTTATAACACCTGCAATATTAAAATGATTTAGTCTGCTGAAAAACAAGACAGTGAGTTATTGAATCTGTGTTTAATTCAGTGCACTTTATAACATATTTAAGGAATTCAGTTGTATAAAAAGGATCTGAATCTTATCAGATGAAAATATTTTTTGCTGTTAGCAAGCCTCGGGTTGTATGTCTGAGAAAACAAATTAGTCTCTAGTTCTAAGCTTGATAATAGTGCCCCCTAATGGGAATTTTAACTTGAGGGTTTTTTTACTCACATTTTTAAAAAGCAAATATTCTCTAATGAGTTAGTTACCTCACTTTCATCAAAAAGCAAATTCTCTAATATAAGCTTAACAAAATTTGGACCACTCAAAGAGTTACCTATGTTGAATTAAAAAACAAAACAAAACAAAAACAAAAACAACCTGTGAATAACAGAAACAAGAGACACATTCCTAGGTTTTACACTGTCCAGTAACACAATCCAAGAAAACACTAGACAAAGTTTTTTTCTAAGGAAACTTCACCATGCTTCTCGAAGTCACTAAATGAGCAATCAACATCTGCTAAACAAAAGGCATCATAGAATCTGATAGAAAATGGCTCATAGGTTATTTATTATCACAGGAGCTCCAGAATGAACAGCAGTACCTTTTACAATGCAGTCACAAGTTGATACCTATGAACACTGCTACCCTATTATCTACAGTTAGTTCTCCTAAACATCAACAACTCAGTGTGCCTTTTTTTCTTTAAAAGAAAAGGCACTAAAATTAGAGCAAAAACTATCTACTGTGATACTTCCCAGGGTTGCCAGTGAAATCAATCCAGCAGCATTAGAATGTTCATTTTGGTGTTCACAATCCATTCTAAACTTGGGTAACAGTATGTGGGACATCCAGGAGAAATAAGCATTGAACAAACACCACCAATCACATACTTAAAATAAACAGAGGAACTATTACCTTACTTTTTATCGAAACAAGATGAAGAGAATAAGGAATAAGAAAGTTCTATTACCAGTCAAAATTTTTCAAAGAGCCAAAACCTAAGTATTTTAGGCTAAAGACCCATATGATTACTGTAACAACTGTAGCAGGAATATAGCCACAGATACAGAAACAAATGGGACGGTCTTCCGATAAGTCTTATTTACAACAGCAGGCACACAATCAGTTTGTCAACCCAGTTTAAATGTTTACTAGTATTTTATTTGTACCAGATTAAAATTCTTCACTTTACAGGAGGCACCAAAACAAAAAACCAAGTCCATATTCCTACAAAAAGTTCTTATGAAACCCAAATTACATAATTACCATAACTATGAAGTACATGGTATTTCAGTTTCATAAAGTGGGTGGCAGAAGAACAGACCTGTCCCTTAATAAATACTGACTTAAGAGGGCATTGAATAATGGAAAACCTGTGAGTAAAACAAGTAGCCTTTACCATGACACAAAATAACCCACATCTAGGAATATTCTAAGATACCCAAACAAAGTGAGAAATTTTGTTTTATTTGTCTGACAAAAAAAAAAAAATCTAATG
Source organism: Peromyscus maniculatus bairdii (assembly GCF_049852395.1). Classification (NCBI taxonomy): domain Eukaryota; kingdom Metazoa; phylum Chordata; class Mammalia; order Rodentia; family Cricetidae; genus Peromyscus; species Peromyscus maniculatus. The sequence goes on along the minus strand of NC_134871.1, from coordinate 11,764,243 downwards.
GTGACCACATTCTGAAGATGATTAAGAGAAAAAATGGGTTTGGGTAACTGGGCCTAAAATTCAAGCTTACACCTAAGGCTATGAAGAAATGAAGAGTGTTATGTTACACTCTCATATGTATACTGAAAGTGGTGAATCTCATTAGTTCTTTGTATGTGTCTGTGTTGTATGCATGTTTGCCCACACATTGAGACCAGAGGTCAATGGCAGGTGTCTTCACCAATACTCTCTGCCTTATACTTTGAGGAGTCTCACATTGAACCTGGAGTTCATCAACTCAGCTTCGCTGGCTGATAGTGCAGTGCAGGGACTTCCTTCCTCTACTCCATGTCCCTGCCCTGTGACTGGGGTTACAGACATGCACCACAGAGCCACACTTTTACGTGAGTGCTGGGGAACTAACCTGGGTCCTCAATGCTTGCGTGGCAGGAGCTTTACAGACTGAGACACATTCCCAGCCCCTCATTAGTTCTTAAAGGTAAACCAAGAGATTTAAACTTGTTTTATATATATAAAGATTTCAGATATGAAATCACAGTGTTTTACATTCAATATATTTTAATCTCTGACACACACTTCAGTTTTCTAATGTAGAAAATAGGCTGATAAAAATTATGTCCTGTGTTGAACAGGATATAATAACCAGGATTTAAAAATTACTAGTATTACTAAATGCTAAGTAAAGTTTCTTATCTTGAAGCTGTTAAAACCTTAAACAAGCTTCTTAAAGTACATGCTAACTCGTTAATTATCTCAAACTCATGTTAACTTCCAATGATCATGTTCTAAAATTATTATGTAACACTTTATGTAACATAATTGGACTAAAGATTATTTCTTTATATTCTAAAGAATTTTATTTAAAAAAATAATAACTACCCAACAACACCAGGTAACTGCATTATATATTCTGAGATGGTTTCTACTTTCACCAACCACACTGGTTCAGTAAACCTCTAAAGCTCTTCAATTGTAAGAGAAAACAACTGTATCGACAACTGCTTGTCCCCTAGTCCTGAAATAGTGAATATTCAATTACAAGTAAGCATCTCCAGATATGCTGAATAGAGAAACTGATCTCTACCGATACTGCTGTAAGAGACTACACACAAATCCCAACATTAATCCTATCAAAGGTTTAAGTTTACAGTAATCCAGATGAAAACAGGCCTATTTAAAACAGAAAAAAATTGCATTCTGTACAGAACTTTACAAAATGACACACAAGCAAGCAGTCAGGTGTCTGAAACAAAAGGTACACAATTTTCCAGAGATATTAAGTTAATGGAAACTATTCTCAGATGAATGACAATACCATGAAATCAGACTCTGCAAGGATATACTTTACATTTATAATATGTTCAACTTGCTTCTCTACGAGGCTAAATAAAATAGTGACATTTTATTAAGGGACCAATAAGATAGCACAGTAAAGAAAATGCTTAGCATGCAAGCCTAACAACCTGAGATGAATCTCCAAAATTGAGGGATAGAAAGGCCAAACTGACCTCTAACCTACACATACATGCTGGGCCACATATGCCTCTGGCAATAATAAATATTTTTTAAGTTACATTTAGCCAGCAGTAGTGATGCATGCCTTTAATCCCAGCACTCAGGAGGTAGAGGCAGGCAGATCTCTGTGAGTTTAAGGCTCTCTGATCTATAGAGCTAGTTCTACGACAGCCAAGGCTACACAGAGAAACCATGTCTCAAAAGAAGAAGAGGGAGGAGGAGGAGGAGAAGTTGTATTTAAAAGAAACACATGAGAAGAAAACTACCAAATTTACAGCATCATAAATATAATATTTAGAAATAAATGTAACCGAGAAGACACAAGACTTGTCATCACTACCCACAGAAACCTACATACTCAATGTAATCCCTATCAAAATTTTAATATTTTATAAACATTTTAATAAGTCTAAGAAATGCAGGCTGGAGAGATGGCTCAGCAGGGAGCATTGGCTACTCCCTGAGTTCAATTCCCAGCAACCACATGGTGGCTCACAACCATCTATAAGGGGATCTGATGCCCTCTTCTGGCCTGCAAACATACATTTAGACAGGACACTCATATACATAAAATACATAAATAAATCAATCTTTTAAAAAAAAAGTCTAAATATGCACAGAATTTCCAAGAACACTAAATACTGGCACAGTCTTAGAGAAAAACAAACTGAAAATCTCACACTTTCTGAATGCAAAGCTGTATTGCAGGTGGGCGTGGTGGTTCACACCTTTAATCCCAGCATAAGGAAAGCAGAGGTAGAAGGAACTCTGTGTGTTTCAGGATAGCCTGGTCCAAAGGACTCCATGACAGCTAAGAACTACACAGTAAGACTATCTCAAAACAAAACCAAAAAAGGCATGACAAAGCTAAGTATCCTAAGGTATGTTCTTGTATTGATGGACCAACCTGACTCCATCTTAAGAGTAGAAGCCATCTATTACAAGGTCAAAATAAATTCATTCCTATTTTCTATAAAAACTTGAATTTGACCAGGTCTTTTCTGGAATTTGACATGTCCCACACCCTATACCCTAACCTCCACCCTGATAAGATGTTCTGTCAACATATTTTCAAATGTTCAGCGAAGTTCCTATGTAACCAAAATGGCACTGGAAATCTCCCCCAACACTTGGAAACTTACTCTTGCAGTTTTTGGACTATATAAACCCCACTGTCTCCTATGTTCAAAGCTATTTTCTCAAACCCTGCTTTAGGGAGGTAGCCCTACTGACAGAAAATAAAGCTTGTATAATTTGACCAAAGAATTTGGTAATGATCTTCATTCTCGTTCAGTGGGATTAAAGTACAAGGACAGACATTTGAACCAGAATAACAGAAAAGATAGTCTGTAAGTCAAGCATTATATATGGTCAACTTATCAACAGTGATGTCAGGACCACTCAATGGAAAAGGAAGAATCTCTTCTCCAAGGCTAGGATATCTGGACCCTTACTTTACATACACACAAAAGTTAACTAAATTATATAAATACCTGTTTATTATTTAAAACGATAAAACTCCTAGAAGAAACAGGAAAAAAGTTTCACATTAAGTTCGTCAAATTTCTTCAATGCAACTAAATGCACAGGCAACAAAAGTTACACAAGATTACATCAAATTTTCCAATGACAGAGTAAAGGGGAGAAATCAACAGAATGGAAAGGCAGCCCACAGAACAGAATATATTTTTCAGATGATTATCCAGTGAGGGATTAATAACTACAAAGAATTTTGCAAATTAGAAAGAAAAAGAAAATCCAACCTTAAAATTTCTCCAAAAGCTATTCAAACCATCAAGAAGAATATGCCTTCCGTATCTACAGAATCCACGAGTAGGGATTCAACCAATTTCAGATCAAAAGTATGTGGGAAAGAATTTGTGTCTGTATTCAACATTTACAGACATTTTTCTCTTCATTATTCACTCAGTAATAAACTATTAACAATTACTCACATATTAGGCAAATGAGTAAAGCAATGATTTCAAGTTCTTAGAAGGATGTTCATAGGTTGCATGTAAATACTATACTGTTTGGCAGAAAAGGAATTAAACATACAAAGAATTTTATATTTAAGGAAGGGTTCTAGAACCAATCCCTAATAGAAAACAGGGGTGGATAGATATGAGACGTGGTGCAGCATCAATGTTCATCAAGAAGGTACCATGCAGGCCACGGAGAGGAAACACATCATTACCCAGGGCTGGACCCCAGATTCTACAATACCAACCTGATGGGCAAGGTGTGCCTGCAGGTGCAACGGTGGCATGAAAGCTATGGGAGAAACAACTTCATGACTGGATCTGAGGCCTGCTCCAAAGAAGGGAATTCATGGCTAGTTCTACAAAGCTGGTCAAAAGCTCGAGGCTACAGGTGGGAGCCTACTACTGTTGCTAACTGGACATGCCGTCAGACTGTCCTCTAAATATTTGTCTATACCCACAGATTAGTGTTACTCTCAACCTTGGCCAGAAAAGCCTTTCTGCAGTGGGCAGCGATGCAGATGCTCATAACTGGTGAAGTGCTAACAGAAAGTGCTAACAGTGTTCAGCCCTAAATGGGACATCTAAAGCAAACCCCATACACATACACAAGGTAGAGAAAATGTCATGTAGGAGGAGGCAGAAAGAACCTAGGAGCTGGAGTCTGTGAAATGCCGTCTTCTTGACGTGATATTGGCATTGCACTCATGAACTCACTGCAGTTATGGTTACCTGAACAAGATCAAGACAAGATCCTCAACTTTCCAGCTGGGAGCATTAACTGGACTCAGCGGGTCATCCAAAAAAAAAAAAAGTAAACAAAATAATAAGTATCAATGAAGGTAAAGATGGGGTAGTGATGTTTTGGGGCACTGGAAGAGAGGTGGAATGGGATTTGGAAATAGGTATGATCAAGATACACTGAATACATACATCAAGTTGTTAAGGAATAAATAAAAGATATTCTTGGTTGGAGAAATGACTCAGAACTGGAGTTTGGTTTCCAAAACCCACATCAGGTGACTCAACCATCTATCACCCCAGCTCCAGAGGATCCAACACAGCCGCACTCATATACAGACATACATAGAGACAGACAGATAGACATATAGAAGATCTTTTAAATAAAGTCTTAAGAAAGTCTGTTATATGTTACAACATGGATGAAACTTAAAGACACTGCCTCAAAGTCTGCATGATTCAATTTGTCAATTATAGTTGTTGGTTGTTTTTTTCTTTTCTTTTCTCTTTGGGGGCATCCGCCACCTTGCTCCCAAATAAATCATTCACAGAGGCTTATTCTTACTTATAAATGTATGGCCTTAGCTTGGCTTGTTTCTTGCCAGCTTTCCTTAAATTATTCCGTCTAGCTTTTGTCTTTGGGCTTTTACCTTTCTCTATTTCTGTATACCTTTCATTAGTTCTTACTCCATGGCTTGCTGTGTAGCTGGCCCCTGATAGTCTCCTACTTTTCTGGCTACTAATCCTTCCTCCCAGATTTTTCCTATTTATTCTCTCTGCTTGCCAGCCCCACCTATCCTTTCTCCTGCCCTGCTATTGGCCATTCAGTTCTTTATTAGACCATCGGGTGTTTTAGACAAGCAAAGTATCAGAGCTTCACAGAGTTAAACAAATGCAAACAAAAGTAACACATCTTAAAATAATATTCCCCAACAGATTATCTAAAAGGCAGTCAAAGAGAAAGCAATACAGAACAGTGGTTGTCAGAGGTGAGAGACATGGAATAGATATGTGGATTTCGGGGGGGGGGGGGGGGACACAGGGTTTCTCTGTGTAGCTTTGGCTATCCTGGAATTTGCTCTATAAACCAGGCTGGCCTCTAACTCGCAGAGATCCTCTGCCTCCTGAATGCTGGAATTAAAGGCATGAGCCACCACCACCCATCAATAGAGTCACTTGTATGAGAAACTTCTAGAGATCTACTAACAACATTGATATATTTCACATGCCTGTGGTACATTAAAAAAAAAGTTATGATAATAAAATCGGCCATATGCTATATGCAACCATTTTTAATTTTAAAGAATCATATATAAGCTGTGTCCTAAGAGTGAAAATTAGATTTGAAAAGAGAAATCTTTAAGGATGTTAGAGTTTGTGTCTGATGATCTTCCTAAAGCAGCTAGTAATACTTATCTCTTCTTAAACACTTCAAAACAGAAGACATAGGATGCCAAACAGGGCAAAGTAATGAATTTCATTACTCAAATTCTGACTGCACAGGACATGCAATTTGTCCTAGAAACTCAAAAACCAAGTGAGATTGAGGTCAACCAAAAAAACTCCCAATAGCATGTAATCAACAGTTACATTGGAAAATTCATTAACATTACTTGTATATTCTGTAAAGACATAACTGACGGCAGACCATACACTTACCTTCATCAAAGTCAGCATCATCTTCTGTGTGCTGGGGGAAGGGGAAACAGTTGGTAATCTCTAGTCGATCTTCCACAACCAGACCCAGGAGCACTCCCTGAACAACCTCAGTTCCTTGTCCTTCTTCTTGATAATGTTTGATTATCTTTAATACTACCTAAAAGAAAATAAGAAAGATAACTTCAAAGCCATCCATACTAGTTTATGATTTACTTATTTCTAAGAAAAAAAAAATCACCAGCAAGTTTCCATAACCACAAAACTACATATTAGAACGCAACAAATTTTGTCTTGCAAACCATTTCCTTTAACCTTACATAAATATTAAGGCTCACATGAGGTTTCTGGATACTTAACCCTATTAATGAGATCACTAAGCCTTTGTTAAAACAAAGAAAGTAGATATCAGAAGACCTGTGAGCTTAATGTAGAGTTTTAGAAGAAAGTTACAACCGATTCCTTAAAAGTTAGTATCTACATATGCAAAAGGTGAATGTTAATAATTAGAATCCAGTATATTTTCACAAAGAAGCCAGGTCAGAATGACCTTATTTCCTCTCATAAAGAAGGCAAAAGAAGTCTATTAAAGTACATAAACAAGCAGTTGCAGTTGAAACATAGAAAAGAATACCTCATATTCTTTCCAGTGTTCCAGAACCACTGCACTTGGTTTCTTATAGAGATCAAGGACACTTAACCATTCAACCCAAAAGAGATGGGAAATAAATAGAGGTATGATTATTATTATGATTAAATAAATTCAGCAGATAAATAAATAAGTAATTACAGAGAGAGCTTAAAACCTCAGCTGAGGACTGAGTTCAATACATTCATATCTCTGGAAAAGCACTCAGAAGGAGTACCTGTCAAACAGCAAAGGATTACCAGGTACTAAAGCATTAGACTTACATGGAAAGATAAGCCTGGGAATCACTAGTGTTCATTTCAATAAACAAAATTTCAAATTTAAGAATAAATTATCTATAGCATTATATATATATATATATGTATATATATATATATAGCCAAAATAAAAAATCATCAAGAAAAACTATCACCAAAGTAATACATGGATGATCTTGCCATTTCAATCTGATGAAATAAAGCATTCAAAAATAAATCAAAACCACATCCTTACCAAACCCAAGCACTTTCACTCATCATTTGAAATTGTACGATCTTCCTGCTTTCCTACTGCTATGGTATGAACATGAATGGCCCCCAGACTCCTGTGTTTGGTGATAATAGTTCTGGAGGTTCTGGAAACTCGAGGAGGTTGGACCTAACTGGAGGATATATGTCCCTAGAGGCATGGTTTTGAAATTTATACCTGGTCCCAAGCCCCTTCCTTTGAGTGTTTCCCCACCTTCACGAGAACAGGCTCCCATTTCATCCACTTCTGCCAACACAATGGTGCTCTACTCAAACACACGGCGCATGAAACCACGAACTAAAGCAAAACTTCCTCCTCTAAGTTAGTTTTCTCTGGTGTTTGGTGTTTGTCACAGCAATGTGAAGTAATACACCTGTATACAATGTTCGTTTTGTGTTGCTGTGGCAAGCTGCCTGACAAACGACTTCAAAGAAAGAAAGATTACTTTGGCTCACAGTTTCAGGGGTTCAGCCCATGTTTCAGAGAATGAGGCACAGCATCATGGAAGAGAGCATATTGGAGTTGCCTGAGCTAATGTCTTCATAGCAGTAAACAGAGATAAGAAAGGCTCAAGGACAACTACAACCCCTCCAAACAGGCCCCCAAATACCAATTCCTCCAGCCAAACCCCACCACAGAAGTCTCCATTTCTTCCCAACACCACCATCAAAGCAGGACTCCAAAAGAGAACTAAGTTTAGAACCATCATGACCCAATCACTCCCAAAGCCCATTAGGGGACAATTCAACTTTCAACACAGAGGCATAGGAAAAATACTTTGTACCTAAACCATAAGAATATTAAACTAAGCCGGGCAGTGGTGGCGCACGCCTTTAATCCCAGCACTCGGGAGGCAGAGCCAGGTGGATCTCTGTGAGTTCGAGGCCAGCCTGGACTACCAAGTGAGTCCCAGGAAAGGCGCAAAGCTACACAGAGAAACCCTGTCTCGAAAAACCAAAAAAGAATATTAAACTAACAAATCTTTTATTCAAGTATTACTGTGGAAATTCTTCACAAACTTAAAATTAGGACAGCAAACCAATAGAGAAAACGCAATGAAAAGAGAAAAAGTGTTGTTGTTGTTTTTTCTTGAGAAACCTACACTCATCTCTGGAATGTGTACTTCTGTCCTGTAATATTTCATCCCAATTCCATACTTTGTTCTCTCTGTAAATTATATTTTAATATTTATTCATTTGTGTGTGTGTGTGTGTGTGTGTGAGAGAGAGAGAGAGAGAGAGAGAGAGAGAGAGAGAGAGAGAGAGAGAGAGAGAGAGAGACTGACTTTAAGTGTACCACATGTGTGTATGAACCCACAAAGACCGTAGAGGGCATCAGGTCCCCACAACTGGACTTAGGAAGTAGCTGTGAGCCACTCTGTAGGTGTTGGGAACCAAACCTGGGTCTGTTGCAAGATAAATAAGCCCTTTTAACCACTGACCCTCTCTAAACCCCCTAATTATTTATTTGAACAAAAGAAAAAAAAATTCCTGACTAGAACAAACTGGAGAATATTTTTGTAATTCTACATAACGAATCTGTCATATACATGTGTTTAAAACTTGTATAGGTGTGTAGCATCTGGAAGTATCAACATTCTGCTTATTGTATTATTCCCTCTTAAGGCCTCTCATCAAATGAAGGGCTGTTTTACTCAGCAGCACATCTTCAACAGCTAACTAACACAGACACTGGCATATGAAAGATACTCCAAATGTAGTTTGCTCAAGGAATACATTAAAAACATTATCAATCATTCATGATACACTCTACCCTCTGTTCAATGTCTAACATGCAATGAATGACTTAATTCAATCCTTACAGCCATCTTTTTTATAAAGCCAATTATACTATTTTCTTGTCTTCTCTAATGAAATGGGTAAGCTGACATGAAGTGATTATATTCTGGTAAACTTTGGCAAATTAAGTTACTTTACAGTAACTGAGAAAGTTAGGTGTGCTAAACATGTTTCTAACAGAGGCTAGACAGTTATGATGCAGTGTCAGCATCTCTAGGTGGTGTTCCTGTAACTATGGCTACACACTAAGAGGTTCATGCATGAAAGACAACTACAAGGTCAGGCAGCAAAAGTCTGTGAAAGAATGGTGATGATCAAATTGTGCCCTGGTCACTGAAAGCCAAAAGGTGCCCAGCTGCTCCAAGAATGCAAGGCAACTTTTAGTCTTTACTCACCAGTCTTACAAGTGAAAAATTGGGCATGTCCACCCACAACAATCCTCACCTGTCCATGCTCACCTGTTTACTTACTTTCTTTCCCACCAACCACCATGTTTGTTTCCACAGACCAGTGATGACATAGTTCATTAATCCTGTTTAGTGATGTCAGGCTCCCTGTTCTTACTTTCAAAAGCAGATGAAGGTTTACTACTTCTCCAAAACAAAAACATATTCCCATAATATATTTTGGCTTTAATGTGTCACAAATTGTAGCTGAAGTTTTCTCCAGTCCCTCCCAGGCCCAAATAAACACACAGAGGCTTATATTAATTAGAGCTGTATGGCCTAATGGCTCAGGCTTCTTGCTAGCTACATCTTACATCTTAAATTAACCTATAATTCTTATTTATGTTTAGCCATGTGGCTTGGTACCTTTTCTCAGTTCTGCCTTCACATCTTACTTCCTCTGTGTATGGCTGGCAACTCCTGACTCAGCCTTCCTCTTCCCAGAATTCTCTTCTCTGCTTATCCCGCCTATACTCCCTGCCTGGATACTGGCCAATCAGCACTTTATTAACCAATCCAAGTAACACATTCACAGCACACAGAGCAATATCCACAGAAACAAATGTCTCCATATACTCTAGAGCCTTACATCACTTGTTCTCAGCTTAACAAATGACCTGACAGAGGTTTGCAGCATAAATAAATGCCCCCAAGAGGCATCTAGGGAGGAGCCCTAAGATAAACTTATGCCCAGTCCTACTCTCTGAATTCAGTTAATTGGTCTGAGCAAAATGTGTATACTGTTTGGGGTGTTTTGCATTTTAGATTCTCCAGGGGATTATATCACCCTACTTGACTCTAGTATCTTAAAACTTAATTTATTCTTAATTATTATTTAAATTATGTGTTAGTGAACGTGTCTATGTGTAGGTATGTGCTCGAGAATATGAAGAGCCTGTGAAAGCCAGAAGTCACTGAATCTCCTAAAGTGGAAGTTACAAGTCGTTGTGAGCCACCTGGCCTGGGTGCTGGGAACCAAACTCAGTCTTCTGCAAGAGAAGTAAGTGCTCTTAGCAACTAAGTCACCTCTCTAGTCCTATTCTAATTTGTAATGAATATAACCTGGCTTTCCTTTGTATTTATCTTGCTGGTTTAACTGCTCAAAAGATTGCAATGCCATAAGCTTTCTTTCTTCTAAGACTTCTCATAGTTTCTAAAAAAGTGAAGACAGAATTCCTTGCCTTACTTTATGTCATGCAAACCTTAGAAATCTTTTTATTTTTGAATATTTCATTCATGTGAATATTTTATTTGTAAAAGCAAATACCACCTCTAATAAGGAAGACCAGCTCAACCTGGAAAAGCATTACAGTACAGAAGCAAGAGGGAAGAGAACCACAAACATTTTCCTGTAGTCCAGTAAGTCTCAGGGCTCTGACCTAACCCAAGACTCCAGAACCAGTGCTGATTAGGATCTTATAAATCAGGGTAGTGGACATTCTGCTATAAATTCTGTCCCTATAAACTCTATCTCCTCAGGATAGAAGAAAACTAGAGAAATAATATAAAACAGTCTTCTCTACTTTGAAACATCATCACATTCTGGGTCTGTCTGAGTGCTTAACCTACTGAATTTGCCCTGCACGCTATGTCTCAGTGTTGTTCTCTGAATAATGAGTTGTCTCCAGAACCATCTTGGAGATTTCTGAGGTTTGCATGACATAAAGTAGGGCAAGGAATCCTACCAGCAAAATATTAAAAGATGCCATGTATGCTCGGGCAACCCTACAATGAACATTTTTCTAGATCATTAATGCACACTGTGAAATAGCAAAACAGGCTATTATCTAATTTCTAAGGAACATAAGAGGATTGTTTAACATGTCTAGCTTTAAAAAGGAAAACAAAACAAATACAACCTAACTTTGGTTCAAAGTCTAAAAGCAATAAATGATTTAACTTAAGATAGTAGTATTCTCAAAAGGTAGAGGGAGCCCTCAAAGTTCAGGGATCTATGCAGAAGAGGAAGTAGAAACATTTTAAGAGCCAGCAGTGATGGTTGACTCCAAGGAAGCAGTGTCTTCCGCACAACAGGATGATATACATATGAACTCAGAGACTGGGGCAGCACACAAAGTCTGTACCGGTTCCAGCCAGATGGGTCCCAGCACTAAAAGGGGGAAATGGACATGGACTCTCACTCCCTAACCAAGAAGCAATCTGCAATAGACATCCGCTGGCAAAGGGAAAAACGTCAGTTTTCTCAACTTAGTCTCCTGCCACACTTCAGTGCAAGACTAGTTTTCAGGTGTGGCTGGCCAACACAAAAGCAACACAATGGTACTCTGGTAGCTTTGTTCTCATTTTACTTTGTTTGGGCTTTTTCTGTCTTATTGGTCTTTTGCTTGTTTATTTTTCTATTTTTATGTTTTGGAGTTTGTCTTTTTTTTTATTGGTTTTGTTGTTTTTGTTTTCTTTCAAAAAGAGAACAAATGGGGGTGGGTAGGAAGGCAGCAAAAATCTGGGGACTGGGAAACAGGAAAACATAGTCAAATAAATTGTATAAAAAATATTTTTCAATAGGTTTAAAACAAGCCGGGCAGTGGTGGTGCATTGTGGGCACCATGGGCCCCGGCCCCCGACTGGGAGTGGCTCTGGCCTTGCTTGCTTGACCTTGATCAGATGTCCTCCCTATTCAGATTCCCTGCCGGTATCCACCTTCTGAATGCTTAAGGGAAGTTCCTTGTTGTGTATCCTGCATTTTGGGCGTTAACTACTTAGATGCAAGAATATAGAACATTGGGTCTGGAATGTAGACCATTGACAGCGAACTTCTGCCCTCCGGGGGTTCCTCCATTTGTGCTGTAAGCCTGTACGTATTTAAGGTTTCTTCCCTCTTTCAATAAACGGCATTCGACATCCAATCGTACGAATGACCCGCTGTCTCTTGTCTCTATTTTTTAATCCGCAGCCCTTCGCTCAGACATGGTAAACGGGTATCGGTAATGCTGGCGTTACCGCTACAAATGGAGGTTCCTACCGAGATCTGGGAAAGAAGGACCAGCTGACGGACACTCTTGGAAGGCCGGCCGGCATTTTACAGGTGAGAGTGGATTGAAATGGGTGCAGGTAGCTCACAGTCAGTTAAATGGACTGTTGAAGCAGGAAGGCACCAAAATTAAGAAAGGGCAAGACAGCTAAAGATTTTAAATAAAAAGAAGGAAATCTTCCCAATAGAGAGGAGGGAAGGAAATGAAATTTCCCGTTAAAAAAGGGAGAAAAAGTTTTAATTAAGAAAGAAAAGAATTTTCCCGGTAAAAAGGGGAAAAATTTTTGAAACTAGGCCTAAAGATTGGGGCCCTGTAGAGAAAGGATGAAGGAAAGAGAGAAGCCTTTTCCCAGTGGTAATGGAGGATGTAAAGACTTTTTCCAGTTGTAGAGTTTTCAGGATAGCTGAAAACTCTTGAGTTTTTTCTTCCTGCCAGTGCAGAGCGGCAGCGTCTGAATTACAAAGAATCGGCAGGTAGGCCTCATTGTTGCTGGCTAAATAGCAAGCGAGCCCAGGGGTTAGAAGTTTTGCTGTCTGTTTGCTAATTTTGTTTCAAATGTTTTTATTTTCCCTCAGAATGGGAATAATTCAATATTTAGGATCCCTTCGTGGGAAATGTTTTTCTGTTTTCCCTTATGGTGGGAATAACTCATTGTTAGGTAGTCCCTTCATGGGAGTAGGAAGTTTAAACGTGAATTTGTGTGTGCGGGGCGAACCCAGCGGCTGTGGCGGACAAAGGCGTACAGGAGATAGCCCGAAGCAGCGGGCGGACAGGTACGCGCCGGTGGGAGGCAGAGCCGTGATGGAATGCGGCCCAGGCAGGTGCTGGCAATAGAGCCCGAGCAGTGGGCAAAACAAAGCTAAGATACAGCCTCAGCTCTCGCCAAGCGAGCAGAGGCCGGGAAGGGACTAACAATAAAAGTTTAAACCGGGCCTAACTTCTGGTGAAAAATGGTTTCGGTCAGGACATTGAATGCTAAGTCAATGCTGTGTGAATAAAGGATGTTCTGTTCTTTTGATTGTCTTAATGTTTGGATGAATGTTTGATCCTCATGGTTGATAAACTAAAGGAACAGAATTCATAATTTTAAACTATATATTTGGTGTGCTCTTGTCTGTTGATCATTACTGAAAATTTGGCTCTAAAATTTAAGTTGCTTTCTAGAAATTCTTGGTTTAATTCTATAAAAATATAACACCTGAAATGGATTGGGTTGTTAGCTTATTAAATAACGTTGCTAAGATAAACCCATAAATAATAATCTCTTACTGATAAAGAGGTTACAAAATTATTTTTCCAGTAAATAAAATACAGGTAAATTGTTTGGTCCACATTGTTAATAATTGGCTATTTGTGCTAATGTGTTACTTGAAATTTATAAGAAAGGATCCTCTTTTAAAGATTTTATAAAAATACTACTAAAGAGTATTACCTAAAGTTTACCTTTTCAAATCCTATAGAGATTGTATTTAATGCTTTTATAATTGACATATGTAAAAAGGACTATGGAAACAAAAGCTGGTGATAGAATTGCTCAATTATTATTGCTTTCATATTTTAAATTCAAAATGGCGCCGATATATAGAACTAGAGGCTTTAAAAGTACAGGGAAAAAGGTGTTTTGACAAACAGTTATCAATGATAAACAGCCTAAATTAAAAATTTATATGGGATTGAGATTGGAAGATTATTGGATTCTGGTGCTAGATATATCTATAATTTCACAAGAATCCTGAGATCCCAATTGGCCCCTTAAAGATTCTACCTCTAACCAAAAGGTATTGGCACAGCTCAGATGCCATTACAGAGCAGGCTACTTTTAAATTGGAAGGATGAGGAAGGTCATGCAGGAACTTTTCAACCCTTTGTGCTACCTGACATTCCAGTGAACTTGTGGGGACGGGATGTGTTTAATGGTATGAAAACAGTGCTTACTACACACAGCCTGTACAACATGCTAAAGAGTCAGGGCTACTGCCCGGGCAAAGGCTTAGGGAAAATGTTGCAAGGAGGCCCACAACCTGTGGCAGACAAAAACTGTGTCACTAGAGGTCCTGGCGATACTAGAGGATTAGGGTCTTTTCTATAGAGGTCACTGCACAGCAGCCTTCGATTATGCAACCGATAAAAATCACTTAAAAAAGTGATGACCCTGTATGGGTGGAGCAATGGCCCCTTGCTAAGGAAAAATTGGAGGCTGCGTATACATTGGTTAAGGAGCAGTTAGATGCTGGACATATCATTCCTTCCACTTCACCTTGAAACTCACCTATATTTGTTATTAAAAAAAAAATCAAGAAAATGAGGCTGTTACAAGGATCTTAGAGCTGTAAATAAAACCATGCTTCTCATGGGAGCAACACAGCCTGGCTTGCCTGCCCCTGTGGCAATTCCTAAACATTGGCACTTAATTGTGGTTGACTTGAGGGATTGTTTCTTCACCATTCCTTTGCATCCTTGAGGACAGGCTATAGTAGAACGCTGCCATCGTACCTTAAAAACTTATATTGCTAAAGTAAAAAGGGGGGAGCTAGGGGCTCATCTTTCCTCTCCACATTCTATTCTTTCCCTTGTTTTATATATTTTAAATTTTTTATTGGTGGATTCTGCTGGAGTGTCTGCTACAGATAAGCACTGGAGGGGTCCTGTTACAAATCATCCTTTGGTGCAATGGAAAGATCTTTCTACTGGCACTTGGAGGGGACCCGATCCGGTGTTGGTGTGGGCCCGGGGATCTGTTTGTGTCTTTCCTCAGGACAATGAAATTCCTCTTTGGGTTCCTGAACGCTGTGTGCGCCCTGTGGCTGCTGCTGAATCCCAACATGGCAGAGACCTATTGGGCCTTCGTAAAAAACTCTCCCCTTCTGATGCCAATGGGGATTGAGAGCCCAATACAGCCAGCCTTGGCAAACATTATTGTAAGCCTAGGAACTGTAGCCATGTGGTTGGATTCTTCAGAAGGTAATGTATGGTAACTTTTTCAAAAACGTTGAGAATGTATCACACCTTGGAGATTAAGGATAACTCTGAAGGTCAATAAACTTCATTTGCTAACAGTAGCATGACAGCTAAGCCTTTTTCTCATTTTGCAAACCCCCTCAAGCTGGTGTAGTACCTACTTTTCAGGAATGGCTCTGTGCAACCTTTATTTGCCTCCTGAAATTCATCTAGCCTTTTTGAAGATACCTCAAAATTTGTGAGCCTGAATGTAGCCATTATTGAAGCCATTGGTTCTACTCCTTGTTGCTGTTTTTGTTTTCTGTTTTCTTTGTTTCTTAGTTGTTCTCTTGCAGACCTGCCAGCCTAAGTAGTGCTGGGATCAAGAAAAATGGGCCTTGGTGGTTCGTGTTCCTGGAGCCGTGTCCATGCCAGTAGACCATGGCAGCTAGACACAGATGATGCTCACACGCTCCAGAAGAGACTCTGACATCGCTGTTGCCGTTGTTGCTGTTATAGCAGTGGTGGTCACTGCTGCTATTGTTTCTGGGATTGCTATTTCATAATTGGTTACTACAGCTAGCACAATGGAGACCCTGGCAGCAAAAGTAGCTACCACAGTTAGTTAATCTTTCTTCTTATTGGGCATGATAAATTTAATTCCACTTTTATACATTATAATTGGCTTTGTAAGTTGTAAAAAATTATTAAAACTCAAGTTCCATTTGCTTATGGGATACCACCTTACAAGGACTCCTATTTACAGTAAGGCTCGTTTAAGAAGGGAATGGTTCAATTGCCTTTAGCCTCCTGGCTATGGGTGGGTTCGGACTTCTGTTGGTCTTTTCTGTGTCGCAGATTGCAAGCCCAGTGCCACTTTGAGATCTTTGGCAGCAGTCACTCTACAGCTCACGTGGTCTGTATGATAATGAGTATTCAGAGACGGGTAATGCTTGGGGGGCTGCCATCAACCTAAGACAGAGCACTTGTGTGGCCTGGGCAGGTGTCTCTATGACGGGTAAGGTGGTCTGCTGGTCCCACGCAACCTAAGTCAGAAGCTCATTTAATAAAAAGGGGGGACCTGTGGGCACCATGGGCCCCGGCCCCCGACTGGGAGTGGCTCTGGCCTTGCTTGCTTGACCTTGATCAGATGTCCTCCCTATTCAGATTCCCTGCCGGTATCCACCCTTCTGAATGCTTAAGGGAAGTTCCTTGTTGTGTATCCTGCATTTTGGGCGTTAACTACTTAGATGCAAGAATATAGAACATTGGGTCTGGAATGTAGACCATTGACAGCGAACTTCTGCCCTCCGGGGGTTCCTCCATTTGTGCTGTAAGCCTGTACGTATTTAAGGTTTCTTCCCTCTTTCAATAAACGGCATTCGACATCCAATCGTACGAATGACCCGCTGTCTCTTGTCTCTATTTTTTAATCCGCAGCCCTTCGCTCAGACATGGTAAACGGGTATCGGTAATGCTGGCGTTACCGCTACAGTGCATGCCTTTAGTTCCAACACTTGGAAGGCAAGGGTAGATGGATTTTTATAAGTTCAAGGCCAGTCTGGTCTACATAGAGTTCTAAGACAGCCAGAACTACACAGAAGGGCCCTGTCTCAATAAATACTAATCCATAATGGTCAAGTAATTTATTACACTAACAATCAGTAATGTCTAAATTTAAAGCATTAATAAGATGGGTAAAATTTTCTGATTCCCTAAGATTTCCCTGTAAATACATTAGAAGCTTTACAGCAGGGTGTGGAAGACTGGAAATTCCAGGTCACCTACGTAAAGAGTCAGAGTCCAGCCTGGGCTACATAAGACTTTGTCTCACCAAAAAAAGAAAGAAAAAGGAAAAAAAAAAAAAAAAACAGGGATTGGGAAGGGCCTTTTAAACAGGAAAAACTTTAAATCTTACCAAAATAGAGATAATGCGTTTTGGCAATCAACTGCTTTCTAGCAAATCAACGTCTTTTAAGAACATTACCTAAGGAAGGCTTGCATCTTCTGCACAGATTTACCAGGCTTCTGCTACCTTCTACTTGTCTCGTTCCTTCAATAATTCATTTGCTCAGATATTTACTGACTTAATTCTATAGCCTGTCACTCCCCCATACACTGGGAATACAAAATGAAGTCAAATGCATAAAGTCTAATGCTTTCATGAGGTTCCAAGTTTTAGAACAGCAAGTCTCTTACTCAAGTATGTAAGAATTTTCCATACCAAACAAATCTTTCAGTTCTCCTGACACCACCTGAGTGTCTCAGATTTTAAGGCAATTCGACACTACCTGAAGTTAGTACCAGACCCCAACAGTTAAGAGCTCTGTCCCACACCACCACCCGCACTTCAGGTTTCAGGTCCTTCTGACCAATAGACTATAAATCAGGGATTCCCACGATACCCTTCTCAGGTTTGACCACCTGCTTTCACGCTTACAGAACTCAGGGAAACACATTACTTAGTATTTACTGGTTTCATAGAATAATATATTCAGACAAAGAAATGGACAATGCTCTAAGCCTACCACTCCCCCAGGGTCTCTAACTATTGAGATTCCTATCACTCTGCAAGGCTTGCATCTTTAGTAGATTTTTTTAATCCTATTTTTAGTGATCTTTAGTAGACTACACTCATCTCCAGCTTACTCAATTCCTTCCCAGAAGCCAGTGGAACTAAGCCCAACCACTCCAATCTCTTTATGGAGCCCAACCTCATCCTCATTAACATAAACTCCTATGGAATCAAAGGGCTGAGTATGAACAAAAGCCATTCCTGGCATTCAAAGTCCTAAGTTGTAGAAGCTCTGGAACAGAAACTGGGAACAAGAAGTGAACACACTCAGGACCTAAAACACCCACTACTCTTCTAAAATTTTGAAGTTCTTAAAATTCACTGAAGGCCCCCAAAACTACAGTATTGATAATTTCAGTCAGAAACTAAAATTGAGAAATCCTGATACTATTTCTCTTAACAATAATGAATGTACTATGCACCAACACAAGCTACATTCTTATGAAAAATAACTATTTTCCAAAACAAAAATATTTACTTGGTATTCAAAAATGACAATTTCAGATTTTTGGAAAAAAGGTTAATTTTCAAAAATATTGTATTCAGAACAGAAGAATCAAACTGTTTTACATTTTCAAGTCTTTGTAACATCTTACTTTGTAAAAAGCAGGTGGATTATCATGTCTGCCTTTGTACTCAATCTTTTACTCTATCACTTATCACTGAGCATCTTGAACCCCTACTGAACACTCATCAAAGAATACAGAAAAAACTGGCAAAATGAGTTTATATATTATGAAAACTTTGACCCTGGAAACTTTGAAAACAATAGCTAAGATGTTAATGACAATAAAGACAACTGACCGTGATTACAGTTTGTGAAATGATAAAGAAAAGGAGGAGGGTGTAATGAAGGACAAGAAGGCAAACTTCACTAGGAGGATGCAGCAAAGACTATCAAGTGAGAGCTGATGAAGTGATCGCCTAGTGAAGACCTGGGTGAAAAGACACTGAAACTACACCTTTGCGACACTTGAAATAAAACGTCAACATCACTTTTCATAAAATACATGTTTGTTTGGTTTTTAATGTACGTGTAGTGAGTATTTGCTGTATCTATGTCTGTATACAACATGTGTGTGTGGTGCCTGTGTAGGGCAGAAGAGGATTGTTGAATCCCCTGGAAATGGAGTTACAGATACTTGTAAACTGCCATGTGGGTGCTAGGAACCAAATTTGGGTCCTTTGCAGGAGCAGCTAGTGCTCCTAACCATTGAACCATCTCTCCAGGCCCAGAAAATTTAATTTAAAGACAACAAAAACATCTAGAGATGATGGAGTTCAATGCCTACAATCCTCAGGAACCTGAAGCAGAAAGATCACAATTTGGAGGCCAACCTAAGCAACTTAGTGAAACTGTCAAATTAAGCAAAGGTCTGGAAATAAACCCTAGTGGCAGAGTGCTTACCTAGCACGTGTAAGGACTCAAGTTCAATTTCCAGCAAGCACAGACAGACAGAGACACAATAAAAAAGGATAAGGGTGTCAAATTCATTTCATAGCACCAATAAATAAGTAAAAAGGGATGAGGGTGTGAACCCAGGGTGAGTAAGCTTGCCAGAAACACTGTGCCCACTACAAAACAAAAAATTTACCACCAAAAGGTATTAGACATCCTTTTGAGTACCCAAAAGAGAATGCTCATGACATCTAAAAGAGAATGCTCATGACATCTAAAACAGAAAGTTTAAAATATAAAAACCTACTATGTGATGTGTTATATAGTTATGTCTTTTGATGAATAAGAACCCTCTTAAGAGCCGGGCGGTGGTGGCGCACGCCTTTAATCCCAGCACTCGGGAGGCAGAGCCAGGCGGATCTCTGTGAGTTCGAGGCCAGCCTGGGCTACCAAATGAGCTCCAGGAAAGGCGCAAAGCTACACAGAGAAACCCTGTCTCGAAAAACCAAAAAAAAAAAAAAAAAAAAGAAAAGAACCCTCTTAAGATATTTTTCCCTTTATTAATTTGTCTCATTAGTTATAATAAGCATGTGTTTGTTTTTCCATTCAAAAGCTATCAACTATGAAAAGTGAAGAGAAAGCTTTTAAAATACAGCAATTACTGAGACTTGTTGCTTGGAGCTTCACAAAACAGAATCATTTCCTTTCTAGACAGTGCAGACTGCACAGACTAAGATGGACATGGCATATCTTTAGCACTTTTGGGGAGTCTTTGCTAGATTTTTATTGCTGTAATGAAGACCATGACCAAAGGCACTTGGGAAAGAAAGGGTTTATTTATTTTGCCTTACAGCTTGTAGCCCATCATCCGGGGAAGTCAGCGCAGGAAGTCAAGACAGAAACCTGGAGGCAGGGGCTGGTGCAGAGGCCAGGGAGAGTGATGGTTATTAGCTTCCTCTGCCTGTTTTATTATACCATCCACAACCACCTGCCCAGGAGATACAATATCCACACTGAGCTGGGTCCTTCCACAATCATCAATCAAGAAAATGCCCTCTGGGCAGTGGTAGCGCATGCCTTTAATCCCAGCACTCAGGAGGCAGAGGCAGACAGATCTCTGTGAATTCGAGGCCAGCCTGGTCTACGAGTTCCAAGAAAGGCTCCAAAGCTACACAGAGAAACCTTTTTTTTTTTTTTTTTTTTTTTCCTTTTTCCCCAAAAAGCCCTACAGATATGTCTATAGGCCAATCTGGAAAGACATTTTCTCAAATGAGGTTCCTTCTGGCTTGGGTTAAATTGACATCAAACTAGCCAGTTCTGTTTGTTAGTATAATATCGGTAAATAAAAGTTTGTTAATAAAACATCAACTAGATAAAAGTATAATTAAGTAATTTGTCTTAGTTAGGGTTTCTATTGCTATGAAGAGACACCATGACCACAGCAACTCTTATAAGGGAAAACATTTAATTGGGGCTGGCTTACAGTGTCAGAGTTAGTCCATTACTGTCATAGCAGGAAGCATGGCTGTGTGAGGCAGACATGGTGCTGGAGAAGGAGCTGAGAGTTCTACATCCAGATCTGCAGGCAGCAGGAAGGAAATGCCACACTGGACCTGGTTTGAGCATCTGAGACCTCAAAGCCCATCCCCACTTCCTCCAACACCTACACCAAGAAGGCCATACTTCCTAATAGTGACACTGCCTATGAGCCTATGGGGGTTATTTTCTTTCAAACCACCATATAGTCCTAAAAAAATGAAAAAACAAAAAACTGCTGGGCATGGTGGTGCATGCCTTTAATTCCAGCACTTGAGAGGCAGAGGCGGGAGAATCTCTATGAGTTCAAGGCCAGCTGGCCTACAAATCGAGTTCCTGAGCTGTTACACAGAGAAACCCTGTCTGGGGGGGGCGGGGGGGGGGGGCGGAGAAAGAAAGAAAAGAAAAATCTCATAATACTAGAAGGCAGAGTAACTGTTGACTAAATTCCAACTTATTTTTAAATTTTCTTTTTTTTTTAGATAATTAAATCATTTCCCCCTTCCCTCCCCTCCCTTCAAACTCTCCCATATACCTCTCCCTACACCCCGCCCCATAGATGACAGATTCCTAAATACGTAAAAATACAACCTGTTGAGTGTGCATGTTACTTGTATATATGTTTTCAGGGTGGACCATTTGGAAGTTGGAAGTCTTCCCTGGGGAGGACTATTTCTCCCACTCTTAGCATTCCTTAGCTGTCTATAGTTTTTTGTGCGGGGCATCACTTTTTGATATGGTTATTCTACAATTCTATCTATTCCCAGACATGCACAAACACCCATATATTATCAGATACATGCACATGGACACACCACCACTACTAAAGATATAACTGGAATACAGAGACTGGCTTTCAATAGCAGAATGGCCTGTTTAAGGGAAGTCTGACTTGTGCCAATTATAAGTCCACAGACAAGTGATTCAACTCTGTGCTATAATAAATATTCAAAAGCAGGCAGGGTACTAGATAGCAGTGCAGCACCTGCCTATCACATACATGGCCCAAGGGTCAATCTGTTACCAGCAAAGAACTGATTAGCAAATAAGCTAAAATTACTAAAAAGTGAACATTCCCCAGGAAAAACAGGTTTCTGGCTGTCCCTGACAAGAACCTACTGAAGCCTGAGTAGCTTGGAGTTTTTAGACTATAGCATCCATCGTATGTAGCCTTCATAGAGTAGAGCTCATAGGGAGCGCTGAGGCCTCAACCTGTACTGTGCACCTAGAGTAAGCAAACACTGAGTCACTCACTCACCTTTTTAGATAGCTAACAGTAAAACAAACAAACAAAAAAGTGATCACAGTATCTTGTTTGTTGTGGTTGTGTTAAATATTATTACACTGATTAGGAAGAGAAGCTACATACTAAACTGGCTATGAAAATAGTTGATTACAGTTCATCTCTAGCTACCTCTGAAGAACACATCCCCCCTGTTTAATATCAACACCTTAGGAAAAGGAGGGGGGAGATATATTACTCTAGAAGAGTGAAATTTTCAGAACAAGCACAAGCCCAAGGATGGCACACTTCAACTACACAGCATCAAACTGCTACAAAAGTTCCTGAACATTCAGCTTCAACCTAGTACTCACCTCACAAACCAGTCTTCCCAGAGCACCCACACCTGAGTACTGTTACTTTACCAGTGCTCACCTCACGCACAACACACCAGCCTTCACAGACCACTCACACTGAGTACTGCTACTTTACCAGTAGTCCCTGTGATAATCACTATAAGTAGATGACACTTTATCCACTTTCCACTTGACTTTGGTTGGAGGATTCTGAGATAAAAGTCTTCTCCATAAACAACTCCAGCTACATCCATCCTTGTCCCCTCGAGCTGGAGTTACATACAGCTACCCAATATGTGTGTGTGTGTGTGTGTGTGTGTGTGTGTGTGTGTGTGTGTGTGTGTGTGTGTGTGCGCGCGCGCGCGTGTGCTGGGAACTTAACTACAGTCTTCCACAAGATTAATAATGCAAGCTCAACTCAACAGGTGTCAACTTCAAAGTGTGTGGTTACCAAGCTCCTTGGTCTTCTCCACCAGCCCCACTGCTCCTAACAGATATACTCCCTTCCACTGAGGTCACTCCCACTGTTCCCTTAGCTTAATTCTATTCTGCACAGTGTACTCTTAGGAGGAGTGAAAATAAATCTACTTCCACAGCAAGGTCCTTCTTTAAATCCCAAGCTCTCTAAAACAGAGATAAGACACTGTCATATTCCTCCAATAAATAAACCCAGCTGAAAGCTCAGCATTCCAGAATCTGAAGTGCCCTCTTCCATCAACTGCCTCGTAATGGTGACTTGAGAGTTCTGCTGAAGGATTAAAAAGAGTCCACCCTAACTACCTATCACACACACACACACACACACACACACACACACACACACACACACACACACACACCACTAGGTACTCAATAAACATGTTACAATGTTAAAATAGCTGTCCCACAATACACAGCCCACCTATTTTTTGTTTATTTTTGTGTTTTGTTCTGTTTCGTTTTCAAGACAGGGTTTCTATGTGTAGCCCTGGCTGTCCTGGAACTCATTCCAGGTGAGTAGACTAGGCTGACCTTGAACTCAGAGATTTTCCTTTGAAGGTGAGAGCTCCAGCTGGGCGGTGGTGGCGCACGCCTTTAATCCCAGCACTCGGGAGGCAGAGCCAGGTGGATCTCTGTGAGTTCAAGGCCAGCCTGGGCTACCAAGTGAGCTCTAGGAAAGGCGCAAAGCTACACAGAGAAACCCTGTCTCGGGAAGAAAAAAAGGGGGGGTGAGAGCTCCCACCATCCCCATCCATTCTTACTCATCCATATAGCCAACAAACATATAGTAGCTGAGTAAAGTATGTGAGGATCTGGATCGTACTGACACTATCCCTCTAGAATGTTTCCATTCCTCAGAGCTTCTTTTCAACCATTACAAAATGTAAATTAAAAACCATCTACCTGCTGGGTGTGGTGGCACACATCTTTAATGCTAGTGTTCAGGAGGCAAAGGCAGACGGATCTCTGAGTTTAAGGACAGCCTGGTACACAAGCAAGTAAGTTCCAAGACGTGGAGCTCTGTTACACATAGAAACCCTGTCTCAAAAAAATAAAAATATCATCTACCTGACACCCAATATAAGCAGTACTACTCAGGTGAGGAGGTGGTCTATGAAAGTTCTTATAACAAAGGTTCTTTTTTAAATCTGTATTTAAAAATTAGGAGTGCAGCCGGGCGGTGGTGGTGTACGCCTTTAATGCCAGCACTCGGGAGGCAGAGACAGGGGATCTCTTTGAGTTCGAGGCCAGCCTGGTCTACAGAGCGAGATCCAGGACAAGCACCAAAGCTACACAGAGAAACCCTGTCTCAAAAAAAAAAAAAAAAAATTAAGAGTACAACTAGGCCAGGAATATGGGCACAGGTCAATAATTCCAACACTTAAAAAGTGGGGGCAGGGAGATGAGGGCGCAAGGCTAGCCTCTGCTACACAGCAAACTTGGTTGGAATTAGCCTGGTCTTCATTACATCATCTCAAAAAATAAGAGAGTTAAGCTACTTAACTCAAAATATTCTGTATTGGTTATATACATACAATCCTCATTTGAACGAACACTATCCTATTTAAAAATCATGATGATGTCTACTCTAAGAGTTCCTTAATACACAATGGAGTATATTGCTCAGCTGTTTAAAACAATAACAGGAAATCTGAAGACAAATGGGTGGAACTAGGAAAAAAAATCATCCAGAGTGAGGTAACCCAGATCCAGAAAGATAAATGTGGTATGTACTCACTCCAAAGTGGATATTAGCTGCAAAGGATAACTATGCTACAATCCACAGACCCAGAGGCTAGGTAATAAGAAGGCCACAAGGAAAAATGCATGGATCTCCCTGGGAAGAAGAAATAAAAAGAGATCTCCTGGGTGGACTGGGGGCAGGTGGCAATGGAAATTTGAGGGAAAGGGTGAATGCAGGAGGAGAGTACTGAAAGAGATGATTGGAAGGGGGCAGGCATTTCAGAGTCAGGTAGAAACCTGATACAAGGAAAACTCCTACAAGTCTATAAGGATGACCCCAGCTAAGACTCCTTAGCAATAGTGGATGCATCACCTGAACCTGGTGACTATCCCAATTGTCATCAGAGAGCCTTCATTCAGTCAGTAACTGATGGAAGCAGATGCAGAGACCCAGAGCCAAACATTAGGCCAGAGCTCAGGGAATCCTGCTGAAGTGAGCCAGAGGGGTCAAGGATATCACAAGAAACCCCAAAGAAACAACTAACCTTGCTCATAGGAATTCAGAGTCTGAACTAACATCCATGGAGCCTGCATGACACCGACGTAGGCCCTCTTCATATACATGACAGTTGTGTCAGTTGTGTAGCTTGGTCTACTTGTGGGACTCCAAACAATGGGAGCAGGGGCTGTCCCTAACACTTTGGCTGGCTCTTGGGACCCTATTCCTCATACTGGATCACCTCATCCAGCCTTAAGACAAGGGGAGGTGCTTAGTCTTACTGTACCTTGATACGCCATGCTTTGTTGATACCCATGGGAGGCCTCCCCTTTCTGAACAGAAACAGAGGAGGGGTAGATGTTCCTTAAAAGTTCAAAGCAAAGCAGGAGAGCCCATGCTGCATGGGGCACTGGCAGGCTGAAGAGCTCAGGCAAGATGCATAATTCCTAGCTGGCTTTCCTCTGGTTCTGCAGCTTCTGGGAGGTAAAGCCTATTGCCTGAACTTCTCACATCTCTGTCAAAGAACAGCTATTACTGTAGAAGAATTTTATTCTCAAAGAAACTGTAATATCACAAAATCTCCCTTTAGCATATTCTATAAAGTCGGTATCTAGACTTTCATTTAATTCTGGCTTCTTTCACTGTCAGATCTGTGAACTTGGCCGTTTTGTTATTTAGTTAAGCCTAGACCATTTTTTCTAACACTGAACAAATAAGGTAGTTATTGCCAAAATGTAAATTCAAAAAGCAGAAAGCTGCATTAGTCTTAAATTTAACACATTTTACAGCTCAAGTGGGAGAGGAGTTCCATTTCACAACTGGCTGAGTCAAAGAATAAATGGGATTTAAATCATTGCTGTTAAGTTTTGATGTGAATGAAACCTAAGTCACTCCAATGGTGGGGGTGGTTATTGTGCCCGACACATATGGATTGGTTACAATGCTCCACTATAGCTCATCAATATCACCTCTATAATAGTTCATCTTGAAAGAACATGTTTCAGGATTATTCTCTGGGATCTAATGCTCACTGATGGTTCACATTTTTAAAGTTAAATCACCTAATTACTGTGAAAAAGAATGGAAAGGCAACTTCCAGAAATTCTAGACTAACCAACAGTTCTCTGGTCCTACAATTAGTCACACAGAACACAATGAATGGTACAACCAAATGTTCAAGCATACAAGACAATTACGTTAACGAACATGAATGCTTAATTCACAAGTTTTTACAGTATCACATGTAACAACTGTAATTTTTCCCAGGTGTAGCTGGAGGGTAATTATTCTCAAGTAAAATTAGTGACAGAAAAGCTTATCTAGAACAAAATTTATTTCTTCTCTCATACAAAGCAATAAATTAATAAATAACATTCCAGAACTGTTATAAAATGTCTATTCCTGGCCAGGCGGTGGTGGCGCACGCCTTTAATCCCAGCACTCGGGAGGCAGAGCCAGGCGGTTCTCTGTGAGTTCGAGGCCAGCCTGGGCTACCAAGTGAGTTCCAGGAAAGGCGCAAAGCTACACAGAGAAACCCTGTCTCGAAAAAAAAAAAAAAAAAAAAAATGTCTATTCCTTAAAATACTACAGTGCATTCAGGTGCAATGACCACTACTTACTTAAAAGGCTGTTCTGGAATTCGGGGGCACTAAGATTATCAAATGCTTCAGTACTCACTAAAGTAGGCCCAGGGAAAAGGTAGAGAACATTAAAGAGTAATTAATTATGGCTTCCTGGGAAGGATGGATGGAAACAGGTGGTTCAGTATCTTAACCTGAACACTTTTCTCATGGTCTGTGTTCTATGTGCACATATTAATTACTCTGTGCAAAGAGGATGCAGATTAACAAACCTTCTGTTTCCAACATATAAAAATATACTATAAACCAGGCATGGAGGAACATGCCTTTAATCTCAGCACTCAAGAGACAGAGGAAGGGGGATCTGAGTTTGGGCCCAGCCTAGTCTACAAAGAGAGTTCCAGAATAGCCAAGGCTACAAGGAGAGACCCTGTCTCAAGAAGGGGGGAATATACTATAGTAAGCTCATCTTCTTATTCAAGGAGTACTTCTGAATGAGCTGATGAGTATGTAATGCCCATGTAGAATAGAATGTGAAGTGAGGGTCTTCTTCTCTCCAAAAAGGAAAGAGAAATTTAAATTGCACACAGTGAAGCGAGTCTGCTCTGGATGTAATGGTGATTTTTCCACAGGGTTTTTAGTTTTAGGGCTACAGTCATCACATAAGAAAGTTTACTCAACAGCACTGTCTGTGACAGCCAATTATACAAAATAGCCTGTAAGACAACTTGTGTAAGGTTTTTGCAATAGATGGGAAAGGAGATCTAGAAAGGAAAACATGGGCAGTACAGTTATAACTCAGAGAGCTAAGAAGTGATCTTCAGAGATTCTAAGGAAACCCTCTAGGAATCATCAAAGATGTCCACATGCTTGTGCTGTGGAATAATGCTTTTGTACACTGGTTTAATAAAAAGCTGACTGGCCAGTAGCCAGTCAGGAATTGTAGGCAGGATAAGAGGACAAGGAGAATTCTGGGAAGAGGAAGGCTAAGCCAGGAGACGCCAGCCCACTGTCCAGGGAGCAGCATGTAATGGCACACAGGCAAAGCCAAGGAACATGTGGCGACTTATAGATTAACAGAAATGGGCTGAGTTTGAGTGTAGGAGCTAGTCAGTAGTAGGCCTTAGCTAATGGCCAAACAGTTTTAATTAATATTAAGCCTCTTTGTGGTTGTTTTATAAGCAGGGCCCAGGCAGGACCATAAAAACTTCAGCTACATACTTGAGTGATTTAGGCAGAGTGGAATCCTAAAAACAGAAATCAATTGCATTAATGCAGCAAGTGTACTAATGTGAACACTTAATTTTAAAAGTAGAGTAAGATTTTTTTTAAGAACTGTAACAGTCATTTGGCACTGGAGCCAATAAATAGCCTGGAACACTCTGCAGGTGGGAGACTCAACTGCACTGTGTGAGCACTGAGGAAAGCAATGGAGCAGCGTGCTCAGCAAGATCAGAAACATGAATCACCGCTAACTAACTTCAACTCTACATATTTATTTAAAAATACGAAAAATGCTACAACAATAACCCAAATTTAAAGAGTGTGAGCTAACCCAAATTAATTCTCTTCTTTGTGATTTCTCCACAACTCTCTTACAATGAATGTACAGAGCTTCTCTTCATAAAAACTGTATTTTACGGGTTCTGTCACAGGTAAGTAGCTGCCTATTACATAATGAAAGAGGTTGTAGATGGAGATAAGAGAAGGCCCAGCAAGTCCAAAACCAAACCTCACACAATCTCAGGATCCAGTGAGTACTAATGATACTTTACCTGGGAAGAAAATGAAATTTTAAATAAGTATGCAGCTGATATTCCAACACAAGTGGTAAAAGCTTCATATTCTGACTATGTAAGCTGAATTACCACTGTAATACTCTGGCATATGTTAGTATCTGTTTCAGACCTTTTAGTTTTAGTGAAAGAAATCAAACCTGTAAGATAGGTATGTGAGCTACACTGCACTCTGCTCTTTCATCATCAGAAAAAGCAAACATATTCAGATCTCATATAACTGCTAAAATCAGAGGCATTCTTCTACGGAACTATCTAAGGCACATGAAGAGTCAAAAACAATCTCACACAGAAGAGACCAAATTTTTGGAAAACTGTTCTCTAACAACTGAACAAGGAACACATTATTCTGTACATAATTTCTAAATCAGTGGTTCTCAATCTTCCTAATGCTGCGACCCTTTAATACAGTTGTGGTGACCCTCAACCATAAATTATTTATTACTACTTCATAACTATAATTTTGCTACTGTTACAACTCATAATATAAATATCTATGTTTTCCAATGGTCTTAGGTGACCTCTGTGAAAGGATCATTTGACCTCCAAAGGGGTCGTGACCCACATGTTGAGAACCACTGTTCTAAATAGGAATTATTTCCCCACTTTATATCAAGGCCCATAATCTGTGTTTTAGTTCCCTCGTTTATATGAAGATAGCTGTCATTTCTATCTGAGAGTACTAAATCTACTTAATACAATAAACACATAAAGCTGGCCTTTATAATGTCCTCCTTAAAACTGTTGACCTTACCATGGTGTGAAAGCAGTCAAAATGAACCTGTAATTGTGAATTTTGGTCTTCTTGTGGATTAATGGCATGCAATACAGTACTTCTAATACTAGCTAGCAGCAGGTGCCCCAACTCCCACGTGTGAGGAGTAGAGAGTGAGTAAGTGATGACAGTGGAATCTCATGTAGCTCGCCTGGTCACAAATTGCTATGTACCTGGAAATGACTTTGAACTCCTGACCCTTCTACCTCCACCCCAAATGCTGGGATTTTAGATGAGTGCCACCATTCTCGGCTGAAACACAACTCTATTTCCAATATCCTCAATTTACCATAGGTTTATGGGGAGGAAACACCGCTGTTAAGGAGTATGTGTAGACTACACTTAGCATAGGAGCTGGGGAAGAAAGCTCACCTGGAAAAGTGCTTTGCCACACAACCTTTGAGTGAGGAGAACCTAAATTCCGCAGACCTCACCTAAAAAGCCAGGCTTGGTGTTGGTGTCTAACATCCTAGTCCAGGCCAGTCAGCATAACTTTCAGCAAGTCCCAGGGCCACTTCAGAGGCCTAATTTTGAAATATGAAGTGGACAAGCTGCTGGGGGGAGGAAAAGACACCAACAGTCTTATCCAGCACTGCACCCCACATGCTGCACCAACCTGACAGACAAGGCATGCCTACTAGTAAGACAGTAGCATAACTTTTATGGGGTAGCTAACTGCTTTCTGAGTGTATTAGAGTCCTGCTCCACAGGCACAAATTTAATGCCTGATACTGTAATACTGGTCAAAACCCTAAAGCAGAACCTGTTTTTGCCACTTTGCTGAACGGATATGGTCAACTTGCCCCCTAAAAATGTATGCTCAGCCAGAAATGGTGGTATACACCTTTAATCCCAACAATTAGGAGACAGAGACAGGTGGACTACTAGGAGTTAGAGGCCAGCCTGATCTACACAGCAAGTTCCAGGCTAACCAAGGGCGATATAAGACCCTGTCTCAAAAAAACAATTAAAATTATGCTTATACCCATAGACCTGAGCTGCTCTCAACCTTGGTAACTGGTGCTTTTCTGTAGTAGACAGTGGTCAACAGAGAGATGCATAACTGGTCAAAGTGTGAGACTTCAAGGCTGAATAAATGTTCAGCTCTAAAATGGGACAGCTATACTAACCCCACTACCAGTGAGATTCTGGGGTCATCAGAGAGGAGGAAGGGGAAAGAAAGTAAGGGACAAAGGATGGGATGGAATATTGCAAGACATTTCTTCTGGACATTTTGTGTCTATCACAATCATGAACACACAGAAGCTGAGGTTACCTGCACAAGATCAAGCCAGCCAAAAGCCTGGCATAGATGGGATAGGCATTCCCACCCCACACTAAGGAGCTCTTGGCAGTGGACAGTCACTGGGGAAGGGAAAGTCAGTCCTTTTTGAGGGTGGCCACTAGTAGGATTCCAAAGCTCCAGTAATGACCCCAAACCCATGCCCATATAGCAGTATTAACTGAACTTAGTGGATTACCCAAAAAAATAAAAGGAGGAAGAGGGAAAGAAAGAAGAAAAAGCAGAAGAGAACAAACGAACATTAACTTAGACGTTGGAAGGAGGGCATGCTGGAAGTAGTAGAGGATAGTTGAAAAGGGAAAAGGAAGGTAGATAGGATCACACTCATTGTATGCATATGAGATTTTTAAAAATAAAGAAAAATATTAAGGTGGAGAATGATTGAGAAAGACGTCCAATGGTGATCTCTAGTTTACCCACACCACCTACACACAAATCTTTTAACAGCACTTGGCTCATAAAAAGGGACACTAATGAAATCTTTAAAACATATGAAGCAGCTATAGTAATGGAAGACAGAATGAAAGGTGGCAAAATACGATTTGAGTTCAAGCTCTAGGATAATTTACTGTTATGTCTTTGAAAAGCTACCAGCTTCATATGCATATCATGGGAGAAGGATGTGTGTGTATATATGTACACACACACATATATTCCAGATATTATTCCTATCAGCTCCTGGAATTAGCATCTTTTTTTGCTAAAGAAAAAAATATAAGCAGTCAAGATATCAGACTGCATTTTTTTTTTAATGTGCATTGGTATTTCTGCTTGCATGTGTGTCTGTGTGACAGTGTTAGAACTTCTGGAGTTGCAATTACAGACAGTGGTGAGCTGCCATGTGGGTGCTAGGAACTGAACCCAGGTCCTCTGAAGATCAGCCACGACTGTTAACTGCTGAGCCATCTCTCCAGCTCCAGACTGCATTCTTAATCTTCACTCAGATATACTTACCCTAGAAGGTTAGAAATAATTCTAATGATTCATTCCTTAAATAGTCTTTCATTCACAAAAATGAAGTTAGAAATCCAAGAGGTAAGAGGCAGATAAACTCAACAGCAAAAGCCAACCAGAGAGGTAAACTACTCAAGGCACCTAAATTCCATGAGAATATATTTATTATAGAAATATATTTGAAATATACCATGTCATTCTTATGAATTATCCTTCAATATGATCAAGAGCTTATATTCCTAAGGGTAATATTAACTGGCTGTAGCCACCAGTAATGTGCCAGAAGCAAACATAATCAGTAAGAAAATATCTGAGTTCATCCATGCCTATGGTAGTCATGGTATAGTGTGGTATAGTCATGGTAGTGGGATTAGAGTGTCTACCTTGCTCATCAACACAAACAGCATCCGGCAGAACTAGATGTCACTAAGGATTGGTAATCCATAGCTGGGTGTGGTGGGGAGGCAAAGGCAAGTGATCTGAGTTCAAGGCCATCCTGGTCTATATAGTTAGTTCTAGGATAGTCAAAACTACACAGAAAGACCCTTTTTCAAAAAACAAAGAAACAAACAAAAATATAGGTAACCCAAGATTTTACTAAATGAATCTAGAACAGAACACAACTAAAGTATACAGATTCAAATTAAACTAGAGATTAAAAGCATAACTCTATTAAGTCACATTTGGCAACACTGTACATGACAAGGAAGTAAAGAGGTACACCATACACAAAGGGAGACTGGCGCAGCCACATCTGGATGGAATGGCAGAAATCATAAAGCCAGCACAGCTGCTTGACAAAGATCAGCAAAACTGAGCCTCATGATGGCTGCCATGCTACCTTTGGTTTTCATCTCCACCTGTTGCATACTTGACACTTTTAATATTTGTACAATTTGTTCATGTTGGATTGAGGGGAAATTTCTTATGAATCATTTATGCCTTCTCCCAGGAATGCTGCTTCTAAGCTTCCCCAGGAAAGTCCTGAACATACTACCCCCACCTTAGGGAAATATCCTTTATCTACTTGAAAGTCTTCCTTATGCCTTGGAGGTTGTGACACATAAAGAAGCCAGAGGTCTCCTCATGAGGCTATGAGACATTCTTGAAACATCTGTCCCTGTACTTACACAGGAACAAGATAATTAAAACAAAGTAATCTCAAAAAGGTCAACAAGATTCAGTGGGCTAGAGGAGTTGGCCACAGTTCAGATTACAAGCCTCTTCCCATTGTACACTCAGACAACTACATGGCACACAATTCTGCCCTACACAGAGACATATTGATGAGCAAAGTATGGAGTGGAAAGATGATAAAAGAATGAGATGTCAGCGGGTGGTGGTGGTGGTGGTGGTGGTGGTGGTGGTGGTGGTGGTGGTGGTGGTGGTGGTGGTGGTGGTAGTGGTGGTGCACGCCTTTAATCCCAGCACTTGGGAGGTAAAGCCAGGCGGATCTCTGTGAGTTCGAGGCCAGCCTGATCTGTAGAGTGAGATCCAGGATAGGCACCAAAACTACATAGAGAAACCCTGTCTTGAAAAACCAAAAAGAATGAGATGTCATCAGGTCCTCCCTCTCTTAGAAAAGTTAGCTCATGCAGAGCCACTATGATGTCATATGACCAAGGAACAACAGAATGCCAGGATTAGACATATAGACAAATTCTATAAAGATATAAATATGAACATTGTATTATGCCAGAATTTTAATAATAACTGCAGTAGCTTTGGCCTCAGGATTTTTCCTGGGCATTCTGACCATTAAGAGTTAATAATACGCCGGGCGGTGGTGGCGCACGCCTTTAATCCCAGCACTTGGGAGGCAGAGGCAGGCGGATCTTTGTGAGTTCGAGGCCAGCCTGGGCTACCAAGTGAGCTCCAGGAAAGGCGCAAAGCTACACAGAGAAACCCTGTCTCGAAAAACCAAAAAAAAAAAAAAAAGATAAAATAAGTCTTATGCCGGGCGTTGGTGGCGCACGCCTTTAATCCCAGCACTCGGGAGGCAGAGGCAGGCGGATCTCTGTGAGTTCGAGGCCAGCCTGGGCTACCAAGTGAGTTCCAGGAAAGGCGCAAAGCTACACAGAGAAACCCTGTCTCGAAAAACCAAAAAAAAAAAAAAAAAAAAGAGTTAATAATACACTGCTTGGGACATGGCAAAATGCCCAGGGTGGCTTGAAGATTTTGTTTTAGTCTAGTGTCCTTGAAGCAACCAAAGCTACCAGCCTGAGAACAGGCTGTCATATGCCTCTAGATTCTCAAAAAATTGGGTTATGGGGTTAATGAGTAAGAATGATAACTCTGTTTATTAATGATGTCAAAACTTAAGGGGAAATGATTGGAAATGATAACTGTTCTGTCATAATTTATTAATGATAACTAAAAGATGAGCAAAAGGAAGTGAAACACATGTTCAAAACCAAAAATGATATGATCTATGTTTTAGAACATAATAGATGTATCTCTGCTTACTAAATTCTGTATAAATAAAGAAGCACTCTGGCTGCTAATCAGCCAGGTTGCAAGATTCTCCTGATCACCACGGCCTTGCTGACTTCCTTTCCCGGCTGACTCCTTACATCCTCTGCAGACCTGTCCACCGCCGCCGGGGATGGCTCCCGGCAGAAGACAAACTGCAGGACCGAGTCAGGAAATGGCTTACTGGCCACAGGTAACTGAAACATCCCTTCTGGACAAAGTGTGGGAAGAACAGGAGACAAACCTGAACACAAACCAAGAATACAAGCAGCAAAACTACACCTTGGTGGGCCTTGAATTCACTGAAATCACCTAATGAACGGAGCTACAACATGAACTTTTAAATTAAGTGAATGAGAAAAAAATTAAGATATCACTAAAGGGGATATCAAGATTTGAACTAAGGGCCAGCACGATGGCTCAGCAAGTAAAGACCCTTAACCACCTGAGTGTTCCTTTTTATGACTCATTTGGGGTCACTCATAAGCTTCTAATTCTCAGTATGATTTGCCAGGAAACCTGATAATTAAAAGAGGCCCTGTTGATTGAAGACATGAGTATCTGTCACTGAAAAGTATATCTTCATAGTAAATTATAAATTTTTAATCCAATCTCCTGAAGGGCATTAGTCAGTTTCCAGATTAAAAAACAGTGGTACGTGAATACAGAAATCCCAAACAAGTTCCTTGATCTTCCTAGGCCCACTGCCTGCTTGTTGAACTCAAATGGCCCCATCTGTTTCCACCTGCAGCAATCTTATTGCTTCAAATTTCTTAAGGCACCCTGGCACTGTTGCCTGAGCCTGTATCACTCACTGTTCCACGGTAGACAGCTCAACAGTTTCAAGACTGCCCTAAAAGTATGTCTTACTCTCTCTTTTTGACAGTCTCACTATGTAGCCCAGATTGACAAACAACTCCCCAGCATCCCACTGCACCCTCCCAAGTGCTGGGGTTACAAGTGTGTACCGCCATGCCCTGCCCAAGTCCCAAAATATTTATTTGTAGTTACATCCACCAAACAGATTTATATAACACCTACCTGTTGCCTTTTTACAACTCTAGAAACCAAGTGATTCAAAGAGTGGTTTCAAAACACACGAAAAGTCAGTAAAACATTAAGTTCTGAAGACTTAAAGCATTTTCCAAGTGTTTAAAACATTTTCCAAGTGATTAACTGGTACTTCCACAATTCAAGTCCACCTACCAACTAATCTGCAATCTTTGAAAATGTATTATTTATTCCTGAAGGTATCTGCTTCAAAAAAGCCATGGAAAGCTGAAACTGTCAGCTAAACAAAAGAGACAGCATTGCTTTTTCAAAGTATCACACAAGCGACATTTAAACGGAGCAGGGATAAAGCTTTCCAAAGCTCTTCCCTGCATCTTTCAAACTCAGATATTGAAGTCAACAATAACCACGACTAACAGTTTCACATGCTCACAACAGGTCACCACACAGAGCGTTTTCACATAATCTAAACGATAC
The DNA here is from genome assembly GCF_049852395.1 of Peromyscus maniculatus bairdii. Classification (NCBI taxonomy): domain Eukaryota; kingdom Metazoa; phylum Chordata; class Mammalia; order Rodentia; family Cricetidae; genus Peromyscus; species Peromyscus maniculatus. Next base: position 11,728,903 of record NC_134871.1, on the reverse strand, counting down.
ACCAATACATAACTACTTCTCACTCCCATCTTAATACATGAGGTGAGGCTGAAAAACGCTAACTTTCTCAGGGCCATAGAGTTGGCAGATGGCAGAACTGAGAAGACCAAGCCTTTAAACATCGTGCTATATTAAACAAAGTGAAATTACTAATGACTTCCACTTACACAGTACACTGCCAGCTGCAATCCCAATTTTCACATGCATTTTAAAACAAGTGTCTTAGCTAATAGAAAATACCTAAAAAAGTGCTTTGAGAGGTAAGTGTGCTTTTGAAAAAAGGCAATGAGAATGCCTTTTTCTTTTGTTTTTCTTTTTCTGAGGGGGTGTGGATCCTAGCCCCAGGTGGCCTCAAACTCGTGGAGATTTGTCTGTCTGTGCTTCACCAGTGCTGGGAGTAAGGACATGTGCCGCCACACCCTGCAGGAGGAACGCTCCTAAAGCTTAGAAACCCACATCAATTAGGTTCTCGTCTTTTCTGTTCCGTCCGTTTCCTTATCCCAAGCTTCCAACGATGCCCTAGTTCATGAGCCTTAATCAGAAACATACTATTTTCTACGGCTTTTTGTTATTCAGACTGAACACTGCCTGAGAATCTACCCCAGCTCCGCAATGCCTGGGAAAGTGCTGAACTACAGCTCAAAAGCACGGTAACTAGCAAATGTCCCGAGAACGCCCTTGTCAAAAGCCTCTCCGGGAAGCCAAGGCGTTTCCTTCGCTCTCTCTCCCCTTCCTAGATCCCTGAACAGGGTCCTAAATCCTTCTCAGCACAACTGTCAACTGGTTGTAACCAGCCCTTCCTCCCTCTCCTGAGCATCTCAAACCAAGACCAGGCACATCTGTCCCATAGCCCTGTTCCCGTCCCTCTGCTCAGCACCCAGCTCTCTCGTTAGAAAACAGGGACGGCCGTGGTGTCCTTCGAGCGAAACTGAAGATGAAGGAGAAGGATGCTGAGGGGAGAGCGCGGTCAGCCTCCTCGCGGGGAAAGCGGCAGGAAGCGCGCCCGGCGGGGACCTGGAGCCCGCGTGGGCCTGTGGCCAGGAGCCGCACTCACCAGGCCGTCGATCTGCACCTGCTTCACGGCTGAGTCTCCAGAGCCGCCTTTGCCTTTGCCCTTCCCCACCGCGCCGCCCGCGGAGCCGGAGGAGGGGGCGCTGGAGCCGGTGCCTTCCTTGCGCGACGCCATGTTCCCAGCCAGACAGGAAGAAAGAGAAGCGTGGGGCCCCGGAAGCGGAATGACGAACTTCGTGACGTCGTCGGCAGGTCTAAGGGGCGGGGTCTGGAAGAGTCGCCCGGGTAGAGCCACGCCTCCCCCGGGGTTTCTCCTCCTCCCGCGGAGCTCCAATAACTGCGCACGCGCGTCGTGTGTCAGAGAACTCTCCCTACAAATCATGCTGACCTACGACATGAATTCTGAAATACATAAGAAGTCTGCAGACTACCGCATCAGTTGAAACAAGCCATTTTAAGTAATTCTCTACATTCAAGTGATTTTTTTCCCTATTCCTTATTTTTGCAGTAAGTATTCCTTCACGCAGTATTCAAAAGTAATGAAATGAAAAAATAATTTTAAAAAAAAATGAGAAAATTCAGAGCCGGGAGGTGGTGGCGCAACGCCTTTCAACCCAGCACTCGGGAGGCAGAGGCAGGTGGATCTCTGTGAGTTCGAGGCCAGCCTAGTCTACAGAGTGAGATCCAGGACAGGAACCAAAGCTACAAAGAGAAACCCTGTCTCAAAAAAAACAAAAGAAAAAAAAGAAAGAAAGAAAAGAAAAAAAATCAGTAATTCAGTAGGCTCACCCTGACTACAGAGAAAGAGCCTAGAGGCAAAGGCCCTTCCTTCATTCATTCATTCCATAGCTCAGCTTTCTCTCCTTGCTTGTCAGTGTTGGTTTCTCTACCTTGCTTCAATCTCTAATCATTAAAAAAAAATCTCAGTTCAAGCATTCAAAATTTACTTTCCCTTACATTTATTCCTTATCATACTGATATCATCCATTCTCAGTGATCTTAAACATCACATATATGCTGATGGATCCCAAATTTATATTCCTTATATAACTCTCCAGTATCCACATCAGAGTGTCCATTTGCCTATTTGCTGCCATGTCAATGTCCAATATGTACTTCCCACTCAGTCTGGCACACTGAGCTCTGCTGATTTCCCATAGGAGACGTTGATTTGGAGGATGTGGGGATTGGGGGTGCCTTGGGAGGGAGTGCTGAGGGGTGGGAGGAGGGAGGAGGTGGGATCTGTGGGTGGTATATAGGGTGAGTAGAAAATTTCTTAATAAAATAAATAAATAAATGAATAAAACATTATCTTAAAGCAGAAAGAAAGAAAGAAAGAAAGAAAGAAAGAAAGAAAGAAAGAAAGAAAGAAAGAAAGAAAGAAAGAAAGAAAGAAAGAAAGAAAATAGCCAAGAGGAGATAAGGTAACACACCTTATGTGACTCCATGAACAGAAGTCATGATACCCTTTCTCACTCATACAGGCCACATAGCTGAGTACTTAAGGAGCACTGAAATTCCCACCACCCCAGCTGTAACAAGGAACTTCCCATCCTCAAGAAGGTGAAAGGCGTCCCAGTATTCACACATGGTGTGACTGTATCCTCTCAGCAAAGTCGTAGAGAAGCCCCCAAACTATCTCCCCTTCCATTACCAGACCTGTATTAGAAGAAGCCAGCCAAAGTAGAGGCCCAGAGTTCAGCACCAAAGTACCCAAATATCAATGTTCAAAATCAGTCATCTTGTCATTAAAAAACAGAAGGATCTCAAGCTGGGCGGTGGTGGAGCACACCTTTGATTCCAGCACTACGGGAGGCAGAGGCAGGCAGATCTCTGTGAGTTCAAGGCCAGCCTGGGCTACAGAGCGAGATCCAGGACAGGCAAAACTACACAGAGAAACCCTGTCTCGAAAAACAAAAACAAAAAAGCCAAAATAAACAAACAAACAAACTGGCAACCCAGGAACCTACAACTAGAAGAAAAAAAAATTCCTTGCAACATAAAGGACATCAAGACATTCCTAAAGAAAGAACATTGACACAGTTTGCTATCATATACTCAATTTTATTTCTCTTCTATACTGAAAACAGATTGCTTTCTCATACAATATATCCTGATTACAGTTTCCCCTCCCCGAACTCCTCCAAGTTCCTTTTCACTTCTTGATCCACTCCCATCTTGATCCACTCCTTTTCTGTTTCTCATTAGAAAAGAGCAAGCTTCTATGAAATAACAACCAAATAAACTATAATATAAAAAGACAAAACAAAAACCATCACACTGAAGTGGGACAAAGTAAACCAACAGAAGGAAAAGAGCCCAAGAGAAGGCATAGGAATCAGAGACCGACTCTTTCACACATTCAGGAGTGTCAGCACTTAGGCATCTGTACTGGCCTGTCCTAGGGTCCTGACAGGATTCATCCTCAGCTGCAGCCACTAAGAGCACCCCCTGTGCGCATTTGCTATGTTTCCTTACAAAAGGCAGGCTTTGTAGAGACCTCCTGTCTCTCTCTCCTCTCTCTTTCTCTTCCTTCATTCTCATCCCCAGGAATCGGTCTCTGCCCCCTTCTCTCCCCTCCCCTCAATGAACCTCCTACATGTTGTATGGTGTGACTCCTTCCCACCATTTTTAAAATACAACAAGGAGTCCTGTGAAAATACTAAACTGAAAGCTGTAATATATGGTAGACTTGATGCAGACCCATACAGGCCCTGTGACTGCTGCTTCAGGCTCTGTGAGCTTGGCTCAGTTGATTTAGAGAGACTTATTCTCCCGGTGGGCTCCATTCCCTGTGACTCGTTTTTTTTTTTGTTTGTTTGTTTGTTTGTTTTTTCCAAGACAGGGTTTCTCTGTGTAGCTTTGCGCCTTTCCTGGAACTCACTTGGTAGCCCAGGCTGGCCTCAAACTCACAGAGATCCGCCTGGCTCTGCCTCCCGAGTGCTGGGATTAAAGGCGTGCGCCACCACCGCCCGGCACCTGTGACTCTTATCTACTTTCTGCCTCCTCTTCTGTGGCGTTCCCTGAGCTCTGGGGGGAGGGATTTGATAGAGACATCCCATTTAGAGCTGTGTGTTCCAAGGTCTGTCTCTGTCTCTGTCTGTTTCTGTCTCTCTCTGTCTCTCTGTCTCTCTCTCTCAGTGTGTTTGTGTGTGTGTGTGTGTGTGTGTGTGTGTGTGTGTGTGTGTGTGTGTGTGTGTGTGTGGTTGTGGGTCTCTGTATTTGTTCCCATCTGCTGTAGGAGGAATCTTCTCTGGTGATGACTGAATAAGACACTGATCTATGGATATAGAGATATAGTAGACTATCATTAGGAGTCATTTTATCTCTACTTTGTTTTGGTTCTTCAAGACAGAGTTTCTCTGTGTAACAGCCCTGGCTGTCTTGGAACTCACTCTGTAGACAAAGCTTGGCCTCGAGTTCACAGAGATCCACCTGCCTCTGCCTCCCAAGTTCTGGGATTAAAGGCATGCACCACCACCCGGCATCTATTTTTTTTTTTTTTAAGACCGGTAGTATTTGGTTTTCTCCTAGGTCTCGGGGCTATCTAGTCTCTGTTCTTAGTCACCCAAGCAGTGTCGGGTATGAGTCTCATCTCATGGAGTGGGCCTTAAATCAAAGCAGACATTGGTTGACTACTCCCATGAGCCTTGTGCCACAATTACCTGGGCATATTTGCAGGCAGAACAATATTAAGGATCAAAGGTTTTGTGGCTGGGTTGGTGTTTTCATTTCTCTTTTGGTAGCCTGCTGAGTACCTTCGTGTACCAAAGACTGTAGTGGGTAGCCATTCCAGCTTTGATCTGGAAGTTCCAACCCCCATTGAGGTAACTGTCACGCCTACAAGGCGGGGCCAAGAGAGGGCCCTGAAGACCCGGAATGCTCCGAGGTAGACCAAGCAGAGTTCTCCAGAGAACACTGCCAGACTGCGCCACGCCTTTTCCAGACCCTGTAAACTAGCCCTTCACTTGTAAATTACCCCACAAAATAAACCACCCTTTTAACTACGTGAAGTGGCCTTAATAATTTAACCAATAAAAGACACAAGAATGGGCCGGGCGGTGGTGGCGCACGCCTTTAATCCCAGCACTCGGGAGGCAGAGCCAGGTGGATCTCTGTGAGTTCAAGGCCAGCCTGATCTACTGAGCGAGTTCCAGGATAGGCTCCAAAAGCTACACAGAGAAGCCCTGTCTCAAAAAAAAAAAAAAAAACAAAGCAAAAATATAGAGAAGGGACAAATAAGCTTTACAACGAAATATGTTAAAAAGTGCCATAGGTAATTAATATGAAATGCTAACAGAATCGGGTATACTTGTGCAAGCCTGAAATACAGCACTCTAAGGCAAGATGGGGAGCTCCAGGCAGGTCAGGATGACCTACACAATGAGACAATACCTAAAAAAAAAAGCTTCAAAATATTTAAATAACCCTCAATGTTGCAGGAATCTAGCAGAGTCACTGTATCTAGGGAAACATTAGAAGAAATAGTCGTTGTCACTGTATTTAGGGGTGGGGGATGGGGGTGGGCTGCAAAGACAGCTCAGCACATGAAGTACTTGCTATGCAAGCGTGAAGGCATGTGCTTGATCCTCCAAACTCACATAAAAAGTGGGGTGCGGTGGAGCGTATTTGTAAACCTAACACTAGGGAGGCAGACAGAAGGCTCATTGAGGCCTACTGGACAAGCCAGACTAAACTAGACTACATGCCCAGTTCCAGGCCAGTAAAACATGCTGTCTCAGGAAAAAAAAAAAAAAAAAGGTGAGGCTTGTGAGATCGATCCATAGGCGCCTCCCTAGCCTGACCACCTGGGTTCAATGCCCCAAATCCACATGATGCAATCAAAAAACTAAGTCCATGTTGTCCTCTGACCTCCATATGTGCATCATGGCATTTACATTCTCCTCACCGACATACACACTCACACAATAAATAAGTGAACATCCTTTAAAGTTATTTTTAAAAGGCAAATAGCATCTGATGAACAATACCTGAGGTTTCTCTCTGACCTAAACACACACACACACACACACAAACACTGTGCTTGGTAAATACAGGATATATAAGATACTGACATTTGTAGAATATAGCTATATTACTGCTGAGAGGGAAGTTACAGCTAAATGTTTGGGTTAAAAAATTAGACATCTAAAATCAGTAATCTAAAAACCCCTTTCAAAACCAAGGGGTAGCCGGGTGGTGGTGGTGCACGCCTTTAATCCCAGCACTCCGGAGGCAGAGCCAGGAGGATCTCTGTGAGTTCGAGGCCAGCCTGGTCTACAGAGTGAGATCCAGGACAGGCACCAAAACTATACAGAGAAACCCTGTCTCAAAACAACAACAAAACAAAAACCAAGGGGTGGGGAGGGAGAGAGGGAAGGAGGGAAGGAGGGAAGGAGGGAGGGAGGGAAGGAGAGGGGAAAGGAGAAATACACCTAAAACATGCTGATGAAGGGAAATAATAAATTACACAGGAGTACTGAGTATCCTCCAAAGATGGTTGAGCACCATGCTCCATTATATTTTCCATGCCCCTAGAAGGCAGCGGGCACTGATTTCTTCGCCAGTACTCAATTACTGGTTAACATAAATGCAACCCATATCTCCTCTACATTCTTCATTTTCTCCGTCATAGAACAATGTTTTTTTTTGTTGTTGTTGTTTTTTTTTTGTTTTTTTAAGTTCTCTATTTGCTGGAAATATTTCAAAGTTAATTACACGCATGGGGGGAGGGGAAGTAAGAAGGGAAGGCAGGAAGTGGGGACAGGATTGAGAGCCTCCAAACCCAGTTCAGGACTCCTGTAGATGTATGATTCCTGCCTGGGGACAGGAAGCTGGGACAGCCTGACTTTTCACCTGAGTGAAAGAGCGAAACACAAAACAGAACAGCCACACCAAACACCATCAAAACAACAACGACGACAAAAAAAATAGTCCCAGTGGTTTTGCAGAAGCGCTCTAACCAGTAGGGAAGCACAACCTGGTTAGCGCCAGGCTGCAGAATTCAGTCTGCACCAGCCATAAAGAGCTACTTGCTTTCTCCTCTTTGTCTAAGACTTAACTGAAACCCCTTCCAAACCAATAAAATCAGAGACTAGACACACTGAAGACAGACCAAACTTCGCTTTCAACATCACAGCACGCTACTTAACCCTGGGGAGTGTCACGAGTCCCCCAGAGACCATCAGGAGTCCGAGTTCGTACGCAAAAGCAAAGAACATTTATTGCGGTTTCAAGCTTGGGCTTCCCGTCTGTTCCGACACAGCGCTTGGATCAAGGAGAGCCTTGAGCTCTGTGACGGCAGGGTTTTTAAGGGGTAAAGGATGGGGGTTAGGGGAATTCCGGATTCTGATGGAGGTTGACCTCCTGATTGGGCAGGAGTGGGGCAACGGAAGTCTCCTCAAACAGGGATTGGTGTTGGCGCTGCTGTAAGGAAATTGGCAACTTATACACGAGTGATATAAGCTGTCCTTAATGTTTTGGACCATCTATTTCTTGTTTGTCTCAATTCTGATTGGTCCCCTGCAGGGTACAGTTTGTGGCTCTTGCTGGTTATTGTAATGGTGAGGCCTAGTCCCAGTGTTTTGAGTCTGCAGCCTGTCATGGCTGCACCAATGTTAAGTTAGGCCTCTTCAGGGAGTTTCTTTTCACCTAAGTTTTTATTCCTATTTGGTTGTGACTGCTTTTCAGAGGGGTGAGGTCACTCGGAACATCCCTCAGGCTTGCGTCTAAGCAAAGCCTTTGGTGATGGGGCAGAACGAGAAAGATAGGGAACGTTTCTGCTTGGGGCTCCAGGCCAACCTCTGTAGCACCTGTTTAGCTGTGCTCCTGCCTTGGTGTGATGGAACTGGGCACCTTGGTGTGATGGAGCTGGGCACCTTGGTGTGATGGAGCTGGGCACCTTGGTGTGATGGAGCTGGGCACCTTGGTGTGATGGAGCTGGGCACCTTGGTGTGATGGAGCTGGCCACCTTGGTGTGATGGAACTGGGCACCTTGGTGTGATGGAGCTGGGCACCTTGGTTTGATGGAGCTGGCCACCTTGGTGTGATGGAACTGGCCACCTTGGTGTGGTGGAACTGGGCACACTGTGATCGCACACTCCATCTCTTACCCCTCCAGGAGACATGAATGTCAGTCCTCAGGCGGAGTGTGTTCTGTACCACCAATTACAACCTAAGGTGAAGGAGCAATGTTTCTAACAATGAAATGTTTAACAGGATTTATGTTGGGGGTTTAACAGGATTTATGTTGGGGTTTATATTATTTTCTTGACTGTGCAGATTGTGCCGTAGGAGGGGAAAGGCACAAATATCTTTTGTCTGGCTTTTTTTTTCTTCGAGACAGGATTTCTCTATGTAGCTTTGGAGCCTATCCTGGTACTCCCTCTGTAGACCAGGCTGGCCTCGAACTCACAGAGATCCACCTGGCTCTGCCTCCCGAGTAGGGAATTAAAGGCGAGTGTCACCACTGTCTGGCTCTCTGGCTTTTTAAATGTTTATTCTTTGAGGTGAAAGGGGGAAAAGCAAAAGTTTATAATCTTCATTTATTCCCTAGAAAAGGGCCCGTTTTTTATGCAATGATTATTCATCTACTGAAACATTAGCTAAGCCATTCCCTCAGGGAGTCACAAGTAACAAGAGTACAGGAGGATGTAGCTTCTCAGCCTTGCAACACTACTCATAAGAACTATCAGAAACTCTCTCTTCTTGGAAATGGGAGGAAAGGTTAAGAACTGCTAACCCCTCCTCCGCAAGAAAATAATACAAGGCCATCATAATTCATGAGCTAAGTCTAGGACAGGGAGAACAAAGTAACAAAGTCAGAAGGTACTGTGTTGGCCAGAAACCAGTCAGTTTTCCAAAATACCTCAAATAGTCAATTTCAGAGGAAGAAAGAAGCTGGGTGCCATGGTGCACACCTTTGGTCCCATCGCTCAAGAGGCAGAGGCAGGAAGATCTCAGTGAGTTCAAGGCTAGCTTGATCTACATAGCAAGTTACAGGTCAGCCAAAGCTACACAGTGAGACTCTAGCTCAAAAAAAAAAGAAAGAAAGAAAGAGAGAGAGAGAGAGAGAGAGAGAGAGAGAGAGAGAGAGAGAGAGAGAGAGAAGCAACAAAACACACAATCCTAGCCCCTTAAAGTATCTTTAGAAACGTAAAAGCATAAATGTCCCTCCAAAAGGTTTCTGGCTTTTTAAAAATATGAGGCAACTGAAGGGAGGAAGAACTGATTTTGACTCATAGTCTGAGAGAACACAGCTCACCCTGTCATAGAAGGCAGGGTGACAGACAGTTCCATGACGGTGGCAGTATGGTCTGGGATTCTTCAGCTCCTTACACCTCGGTGGGACAGAAGTTGACAAGGCCAGACTAAAAAGCCTCACAGCCCACCACTGATGACCCATTTCCTTCAGCTGCATCATCTAGAGGTTCCAGAGCCTTCCAAAAACCACACCACCTGCACAGACTAAGTAGTCACCGCAGCCCATGGGAACACTTCATATTCAAACCACAGGAAACGTTTCCCCTTCACTCTGCTGCGTATCAGTCGAACCCACACACCTTTTTTTTTTTTTTTTTTTTTTTTTTTTTTTTTTTTTTTTGGTCCTATGTGTAACAGGAGCGTAAGCTTGGAAAAGTTAAGTGATGTTTTTCAATGCTATAGAAAGAGCAATAGGGGGGTTAAGCAAGAACCATTAAAAAGAAAACAATATTCACTTCCCTGAGACTCAGCATGTGGCCATTTTCTATAAGTGTGCTAAAATAATAATTTCGAAAATGACATTTGACCTTTCTTTCCCAGTGTGTTGATTTATTACTTACTGACTAGTATTAAAACAAATTGAGCTAGCACTGAGAAAATTTCAAAGATTCTAAGAGTGAATTTATTTTGTATAATATCATGTAATTAATACCTCATAGTGGTGTAATTCAATTATAATTACCAGACTTTGTAATAATATTCTACTGGACTAATAAAGCACATTTATTTTCTTGCCTCCAGGAGTTCAGTTTCTACCCCAAAGTCCTCCTGCTGCTTAAAAATATACATGGAACTGTAAGTGAAAGGTTGTCTTCAACATCTTGCTCTACGTAAATAAATAGTGGTGTTAGAAAACCCTTTTAAAGCTGTAATCTGAGATAACTTTGAATCTTTAAGCTCATTTAAGGAACAGCACTAATATTTGCTTACCTAGAGTAATTTCATAAGGGCTCATTAATCCCTAAAATACTTTGGTGGGTTAAAATGATAGCTCCCTTACAGTGTGAACTTTGCAACCCAGTTCAGTTATGATGTAATTAAACTTCAAATGGCAACGTGTTTCCATCAAAGCAAAACATTTTTCTTATTGCAGCTGCTTCATTTTTACCAGGAAAAAAACTGAAAATGGTTGCTACTGCTGAGCCTTTCGGTCCTCTCTACTAGTTCCCCCATACATACACCTTTATAGAGTACAATTAAAGTTCTGTGGACACTCCAATGGCAAGCACAGTCCAAACCATAGTGGAAAACTGAACTTTGTTCAGTTTAGTCAAGTGGGCAGCAACCGTGGATGATCTTGTTCAAATAAACTTTCTAGTCTAATTTTATAGTCATCAGACAAGAGTCATCTGATGACTAATCCTTGGAAGTCTCGGTTTGGAAGTAAGAATGAAAACAGTCTACACTGCAGGGGAGCTCCTTAGGCAGGGAGGTTAAACAACCAAGCAGTAGTGGTGGTAGCTTCTAGAACTCCCTGAAACTGACCAGATTCACCATTCTTCCCTGCCAGAGCAAACAGAGTCCAGCTATAAAAAAGACTCTCAGATAAGAAATTTAGACCAAATGAGGCACCAGGAAAGGACACTTTCCAACCTGTTTAAGATGCCTGCAGGCTGTGTGACGTGCTCCAGGTCCCCAGCTTTCATGCCTTGTCACACACGCTGGAGTGGGCTTCGGTGACACAGCTGTCTCTGAGTCATTTCTGCCCCTGGAAGTGACCTCTCACCTGTATTCCTGTAAGTAACTGCAAAAAAACGAAAACAAAAGGAAAAAAAACACCTCATTGGGTCACCAAGTTTGGTGGTATCTGTCCTTTGGTCTCTTGTGGGTTCCCTATCTGGGGTGAGTAGACAGGTGCATTGTGTCTCCCCAGGAAACATTCTGCCACACAACAAGTGTTAACATCTTGTATTCATTGTTCCATTTGTTATATAATTGACATGGGGGATTTTGTAATTTGAAACTTCAAAGTATTTTTAATGTGTTACCTTTATATTTAATCTTAATAACACCTTCAGACAGGTAGGAGATTTCACAGTCAGGGAGTTCACATGGTTCTGTCCTACAGAACAAAATATATCTGTATAACTCTATCTCTCTATCCAGTGAAGAGCCTAACAGGACCTCACTATGTAGCAGTTTACCTAACTTTGTCCTAAAATGCAATTTATTTACCTAAAATATTTACTTAGAATGTTAGCTGCATAATTTCGGAGGAAAGTAATATTCTTGTTGAGTTAATGCCATGTTAACAAATGTTTATAAATATTTAAATATGGATACAAGGAAGATAACATCACAATAGATATGTTACATGCATCCCTTGATGTCCATGAAATTAAATAAAATTATACTCGCACTAGCATTCATGAGTGAAACAGAATAACCTTTCTGAACTGAACTTAATGTTTACCTATTTAATTCCATTTAGACCATGAATCTTTCATGAAATAGTCCTATTTGGGTATTAGTCACACCTTCCAAGAATAAATCATTCTCCTGTCACCTTGGCTTCATCAAACTTTCATGAAGAAAAAAAACCCTCCAAGACCACGTACGATAACGTCACTTTACAAATTATATTTGATCCAGACACAATAATGAATATAAAGAGTATTTTAAAAGTAAAGAAAAGTGGTTTTCCACCCACCTTAGCTGAATGTAAATGTCTGGCACAGGAAGTACACAGTGCAGCAACCCAAGACAAAGCTAACAGGTAGCAATGTTAGGGTATTATTGTGCTTTCCACCGTAAGATCATATTTTCAGAGACTACTGTAGCTTTTAAAATGGTATCACAATATTTTTTTAAAAGAATTAATTCATTTTTTTAAAATTTAGACTTATACCCTAATAGTTTATTGAATAATGGCAATATTTAGCTTCTGCCTTGGCTGTAACCAAATATTGACTTGCCATTAAAACTAGGCCATTTGGCATTTGGGCAAAAATGTTTTAGGTAGACCGCCTAGTGGAAATATCATATTGGATAAACAGTACTGTTTTACTGCAAAAGGTCAGTCAGGAACACTAATGAGCATAGCAATGACTCGGAGAAATTTTTCTAACAAATGTGCCTTTCTATCTGAATACTATCTATACTACCAGCCTGTTAGTTACTTAGTAGGTGGGTAGAAGTTGAAACCAGAAGTCAGATCTTTGAAAGAGACGTAGACAAGAGAATTTCACGTAAGTTTTTTTTTAAACTGCTCAATCTTATTATTGTTGATAGTTCCCTACTGTGACTGATTTATGAGTTAAAGTTTATCGTAGGCCTGTATCTATTGGAAAAGACAGTCTATATAAAATTCACTACTATCCACATTTCAGGTGCCCCCTGGAAGAGTCTAAGAACTTAAAGCTACTGTAGAATCTCTCTCTAGCAAAACTAGGTCTGAACCAGAAATGGCTATCTTAAGCAAGCACACTAAGGCATTTTCTGCATACCTAGGAATCATGTTTAAAAAAATTAATAGAAAATGATCTCAAACTTGATATTCACTGTTATACAGTGCTTTTGTACTTTGTAAGAAGGATAGTGCAAATTGGCAGTCAAACACAGAACTTGAAAAAGACTATGCTGTAGTTCAGTAAATTAAAAACAACAACATCCCTAGAATATGATTCAAGTCCTTTCTGGTGTTGCACATCTTTTTAGAACTAAAAGGTGTCTAGAAGTTAGATGTAGATTGAAGATGTGAGCCTACTTTTTAAAGCTTTTATTGTATGACGAGTCTGGGGTGATATTTCTTTGTGATGAGAGTACATTCAGGACAAGAAGTGTGCATTCAGGGACAAAGGAAAGATTAAAGTAGAAAATAGTGAGCAATTATGCTTACGAACCACAAATCCAACCCTACTACAGTTTCTCATGATTTCAAATTCCTAATTGTATTTTCAGTTAAGTGAAAGCAGCCTTCTCAGGGAGTGTTGGGATTCAGGTCAAGGCTAACTTTTCAGAATACCTTAGATCCAATTCCATAAACCTATAAACTGAAATAAAATGCCAAATGCAAGCAATACATTTCAATCACATTATAAGTCATTTAAAAAAGAGTTCTTTCAAACTTTGTCCAAAACTAGATCTGGGACAGATTCCAGGCAGAGACAAAAATGCAAAATCCATACTCTCCATTCTTTGATGATTTTACCTTAAAATAGATACCCTTATGTGGTTAATCAAACTTGAAAACTTCTGGTTCATTTTCTTCATTTAACCAAATTGACTAAGTAACTTCGAAATTATTTAAATTAGGTGTGTGTCTTCCTATTTTTAACCCAGTATGTATTTTTCATATGTCAGAAACTGTGGACAGAAAAACATCTATAAAATTGAATCAACCTTCCAATTGATTTGAAGAGGAAGCTAGGCACAGCTGTCCTGGAGAGTCCCCAGCTCAAATGATCCAGGTTAGTGGTAGGATTAGGCCTCCAACTCAACAGACATCAGGGAAACGAAACCTGGGAATTTTTCTAAAACACTGAGTCATTTAGGATGGACTTTACGATGTGGAGATACAAATAGTGGTTCTGTAACTGACCTGACAGAAATAAGATATTCTTTTGTGTCCCTGGATTGAAACAACTGACCCCAAGAAATGGGAATTTCCCTGGGGAATCTCATGCTGGGAGAAGAAAAAAGCTCAGAACCTTTGTCTTCTGGGAAAGAGATTTTGTAGTCCTAACACCTTGTTAGAACACCTTGCAAGACTGGCCTAAAGCCCAGAAAATGAGGGGTCAATAGTGGGCAATAACCTACTGTTAACTGAGATTGGTGAAAATTTGGTGGTTCTCAACCTGTTGGCTGACTCCTGAGGGTCTAATGACCCTTCACAGGGGTCACATATCAGATATCCTGCATATCAGATTCATAAAAGTTGTAAAATTATAGTTATGAAGTAGCAATGAAAATAATTTTATGGTTGGGGGTCACAACATGAGGAACTGTATTGAAGGGTCACAGCATTAGGAAGGTTGAGAATCACTGTAGATATTCATCTCCATGGCTACCTATGTAAACTTGAATTTCATTTCAGGATCTCAGAGATTGACTGCATTGTGGTGCTCACTGGCCCTCTTTGGCCCTGTTCTCCAATTGGCCACATTAAGCAAATCTTTCCACTGTTAATTTGGCTGTTTTAACTGGGTTCTCCAGAACAGGTTTATGGGGACCAAGACTGTGACCTCCAGTTGGGTAAGATTTTTCCATGACCCGTGGCTCCTTGAAGGGGTCGATTCCGAGAGGGATGTGGTAAAATGCCTGGGAACGTCAGGCAGTGTGACTTCCAGACGCTGAAGAACCACGTGCCCTTAGCAAAAGTGCTTTGCTTCCTTAAAGACTAGCAGCCAGCAAAACTTCCCAAGTTAAGGCTGCCCACCACTGGCTCCCTTCCCTCACTTGAAAATTAAAAAATCATGTATGGGGGTGATACACGATAAAGGGCAGATTACAGGGTGCCTGGGTCAGTGGTGTCATCACTGGTTATTTTCCTATTACTAGTGTTTTAGAGACTTCCTAAGTGCCAGGCAACAATCTACACAAAGCAAGAACACTTTCATTCCAGCTCACGGTCGCGAACGAGCCAACTTGTGCAAACTTGCGAGCTCTCTCTTAAGGGCTTGGGGCACAGCGGAAGCCCCGCCCCTTAGGGCTGGCGCAGGGAGGTGGGAGGGGGCGCTCCTCTGAGAGACATAAGCCAGAGAGGCGGGGCGTGTGCTTCCGGGCCGAAGGCGCTTCGCTTCCGGGGGGAAACGGGCTTCTAGGAGTGCGGAAGCGAGGCTGGGCGCCGCCGGGTCCCGGGTCCGGTGGCTTAAGCAGGCATGAAGATCACCAGGCAGAAACACGCCAAGAAGCACCTGGGCTTCTTCCGTAACAACTTCGGAGTCCGCGAGCCCTACCAGATCCTTCTGGATGGCACTTTCTGCCAGGCGGCGCTGCGGGGTCGCATCCAGCTGCGGGAACAGCTGCCCCGCTACCTCATGGGGGAGACCCAGCTGTGCACCACGAGGTGGGCTTGCGGGGCGGGGTCGCGGGCGTGCCCAGGAGAAGTCTGTTCCCGCCCACGGTCGCTGGCGGATAGGTCAGGCGCGTGGTACTGTGCCCCGCGAATATTCCCCATTATTCCCGGGGAAATCAGAACGGCTGTTTTGTTTTTTGTTTGTTGTTTGTTTGTTTCGAGACAGGGTTTCTCCGTGTAGTTTTGGAGCCTGTCCTGGATCTCATACCTGTAGACCAGGCTGGCCTCGAACTCACAAAGATCCGCCTGGCTCTGCCTCCCGAGTGCTGGGATTAAAGGCGTGCGTCACCGCCGCCCGGCGGAATAACTTTTTAAAAGTTGATGTAAAGTCAGATGAGGTATAGTGTACATAGGACATTTTCAGGACTTTTTCAGCATACAAAAGCTACCCTCCCCACCCCACCCCACCCCCGCCCCCTTTCTATGGTGGTTGGTACCTTTAAGTTTAACCCGAAGGTTTTCAAGCCTTCCTACTGCCAGTGAGTTCCTAGGAAAAGAAGTTTGGAGATTGAAACCTTTGCCCAAAGCCATTTATAAGTCCCAACCAAATGTCAAGCACTGTTCCAGACTCTGAGGACACGTAGTGGGCAGGACAAAGGCCCAGCCTTCATGGGCTGTAAAGTGTATAAAGTCAACTCTCAATGGTTGTTTTCATCCCACATCTGTGCATCCTCACTCCATGTAAGTGAGCACACACTTAGGGTAGAACACTGTGGGAGCAGGAACCAGCGGGAGGGTGGGGGTGTCATTTAAAAAGGTTTGGTAGAGTCGATGTTTGAGTCCTGAAGCTTCTTCTGACCTGAGGAGGGAAAGTCTGTTCTGAATATATAGAAATGGTGACGCTGCCGTTTGAGAGAACTTTTGAACAAATGCAGTTGGTTGACGCCTGAAGAAGAGGTTGTATCTAATATTGTGGGACATGAAAGTAAGGAAAAGGGGAACTGAAACTAGACCATGAACAACTCTTATAAAAAGGTGGCGCACGCCTTTAATCCCAGCACTCGGGAGGCAGAGCCAGGCAGATCTTTGTGAGTTCGAGGCCAGCCTGGCCTACAGAGCGAGATCCAGGACAGGCGCAAAGCTACACAGAGAAACCCTGTCTCGAAAAACCAAAAAAAAAAAAAAAAAAAAAAAAAAATTTAGTGGTGCCCAGCGGTGGTAGCGGCACACAACTTTAATCCCAGCACTCAGAAGGCAGAGCTAGATGGATCTCTGTGAGTTCTGACACCAGCTTGGTCTACAGAGTGAGTTCTAGGACACCCAGGGCTGTTTCAGAGAAAAACCCTCTCAAAAAAAAAAAAAAAGAATTTAACTTCTGAGTCAGTCAAGGTAGGTTACACTTGTAATATGAACACTCCAGGAAGCTGAGTCAGGAAGATTACCATAAGTTCGAAGCCAGCCTGGGTTATATACAGAGCAAGAGCCTGTTTCAAAAAAAAAAAAACATTGCCAGGCAGTGGTGGTGCACACCTTTAATCCCAGCACTCATAGAAACCCTGTCTGGAGAGGAAGAACTTAACTTTGGGAATCATTTTATCTATCTTTTTCTTTCTCTTTTCTTTTCTTTCATTCCTTTCTTTCTTTCCTGAATGGGGTTTTTCTATGTATCCCTGACCATCCCAGAACTTACTCTGTAGACCAGGCTGGCCTCCAACTTAGAGATCCATCTGCCTCTGCCTTCCAAGTGCTGGGATGAAAGGTTGTGCCACCACCAGCTAGCTATTATACATTTTTAAAACAACACAAAAGTAGAATGATGCAGCAAAACATTAATACCCGGGCTGGAGAGATGGCTCAGAGGTTAAGAGCACCGACTGCTCTTCCAGAGGTCCTGAGTTCAATCCCCAGCACCCACATGGTGGCTCACAACCATCTGTAATGAGATCTGGTGCCCTCTTCTGGCCTGCAGGCCCAACACTATACATAATAAATAAATCTTTAAAAAAAAAAAATTAATACCCAGCATGTGCCCGTACCAGAATGCTCATTCTTGTTGACCCCATCTTTTCCCTACCTTCTTACTCTAGAGTTAGAGCATCTCCTCTCATTCTTTGCTGTTTGTCAGCTGTTTTCATTTTATTCTTCTCTCATATAATAATCCTAACTGCAGTTTCCCCTCCCTCCCAGTTCTCCCTAAACTACCCCTGTCCCCCAGATCTGCTCCTCCTCTGTTTCCCTTCAGAAAAGAGCAGGCCTCCAAGGTCTATGAACCAAACACGGCATAACAAGATACAGTTAAGTCTAGGCACAAACCCTCATATCAGGGCTGGGTGAGGCAAGCCAGTAGGAGGAAAGGCATACCATGAGTTAGAGATACCTCCACTCCCACTGTTAGAATGTCACAAAAACACCAAGCTAACAGCCGTAATGTCTGTGCAGACCTAGCGCAGACCCTTGCAGGCTCTGTGACTGCTGTTTAGTCTCTGTGAGCCCCTATGAGCCCTGATTTGTTGATGCTGTGGGCTGTGTTCTCCCGGTGTCCTCAACTCCTCAGGCTCTTACGATTATGAAGAACCTTTTTAAAAATCAGGATTCAAACAAGATACACAAGTTGCTTTGGATTCTGTGTTAGCATATTTTGAAGTTGTGACAGCAACCTGGAGTCCTCTGCAAGCACCTGGAAGGTTCACTCTCTGGCACCTCTGTAAGAGGTATAGATTTGAGGATAAGCTGGAAATTAATTCAATTTATCACCTAGCTTCAGGAGTCATTTGACGTTAAGCAATAACATATGTGAAGAGCACTCTCCTTGCTTCCTGTACACGCAAGTGCTCAGTATATTCTGGCATTGATACTCTTTCCGCTTGGAGTATGTATTTTTCAATTCTTCATTTGAGAAGAAAACGGCAACCATACTATAAATTCAAATTTTGGTGGTATAGTTTTACATTTTTAAAACTTGAGTATTGTGTTCCTGCTTGCTTTGTATAAACGAAAGGAATGCATTGTGATGGTGAGCTTCTCATGACTTTTTTTCCCCACCAGATGTGTGTTAAAGGAGTTAGAAACACTGGGGAAGGAATTATATGGAGCAAAACTGATCGCACAGAAATGCCAGGTTCGAAATTGTCGTCATTTCAAGAGTGCAGTGAGTGGATCAGAATGTCTCCTGTCCATGGTGGAGGAGGGAAATCCTCATCATTATTTTGTGGCAACACAGGTAATGTGACTTTTAAAACTGTAGTTCTAACCATTTCTATGTATGCTTCATGTGTATATTTATAATCAGAAAAAAAAAATAAGTGGAAGAGATAATGTAGTGTTGGAATTTTATTTACTTGCTTATTGTGATGTGTTAGACAAGGATTCTATCACTTAGCTATAATCCACGTTTCATGTTTGGATTTTAAAAATGCAGACTTCTAAATGGAACCAATAAAAGCAGTTACTTGAACATATAAGGAGAAAAGCTTAAGTACATGCAGTTTCTTCTTCCAGAAGTTTCCTTGTGGAGGATAAGGAATTGTTATAGTAGTGTGCTGATGGCCGCAGGCTTCTTCAGGTGGGGAAGGAGTGGGGCACAGTCTCCGCAGTCTGTGTTCCTAACTGTTGTTCATGTTTAGAATTCATACTATTTCTCAAAAAGTCATGGTCATATCCTTTAAGACCAGCTTCAGGGGGCTGGAGAGGTGGCTCAGTAGTCAAGAGCACTGGCTGCTCTTTTAGAGGCCTGGGGTTCAATTCCCAGCACCCTCTTTTGGCCGCCAAGGCCGTGCATGAGGTGCACAGATGTACACGCAGCTAAACATAAAAACATAAAAAGAAATAAACCTTAAAAGAAAAAGACCAGCAACACGTGGAATGTTGAAGGCATTTAAAGGCTGGGAGGCAAAAGGCGAGACTGTCGGGGTTGACATTAAAACACTCACATGCCGATCTGCTCAACTATACTTTCAGAACGATTTCTGAGTCAGTGCACTGCTCCACTTCACCCTCTTCCCATGTTGATGTTTCGAGGGAATATTTTAGCATAGAAACGAGAAACTCCCTAATACATTTACTTTTACATTAGTTCATAGTTCATGGCCCCTGAGTATTGACCAGTCTAGCCCAGACTGCTGTTACCTACCTTTCTTTAACATAGTTTTTATGTTTCTTGTCTTCTATTATAAGATAAGCTTTGATTAATAAAACATATTGATCTGAGAGAAAAAAATCCAGTCTCTTTTTTTCCATATAGCTTTATTTAAACTCTTGTAAACTGGATTGGGAAACTAAATCCATTTTCTTTTTAATAGGATCAGAATTTATCTGTGAAAGTAAAGAAGAGTCCCGGAATTCCCCTGATGTTCATTATTCAGAACACTATAGTCTTGGACAAGCCTTCTCCCAGAACAGTGGCCTTCGTGAAGGCGGTGGAGTCAGGCCAGCTGGTCTCGGTGCATGAGAAACAGAGTATCAAGCAGCTAAAGGAGGAGCAAGGCCTGGTGAGGAACCCTGAGCGGAGGAGGAGGAGAAAGAAGGTGGGCGGACCCAATCCTCTCAGCTGCTTGAAGAAGAAGAAGAAAGCACAGGACACAAAGTCGCCCGCTTCAGAAAAGAAGAGGAGAAGGAAAAGAATCCGGAACAGATCGACCCCAAAAGTCCTATCCGAGCAGCAGGGTGTGGAAGGATGATGCGTGCTGTGGATATTCTGGAAGGCAATGGGAAAACTGATGGACTTCTAAAACTGTCAAAGTGTTTACAGCAAAGGACTAAACTTAGTTTTGTAAATTAATACTGTCACATATACTTTTGCCTAAAATTAAAGATGGTTTGGTTTCTTTATCAGCATTCATCTTCAGTTGCTTTGAGAGGTGCTTTTTTATTATAAAACTATTGTCTCCTGTTTCCCACCTCCCAAGTGGTATGTATGTGCGTAGTGTGTGCATTAGTGTGTGTTTGCTTATGTGCATGTCTGAGTGTGTGTGTGTGTGTGACTATATGTAGGTATGTGAAGAGACCAGAGGTCAACATGAGGTGTCATCCTCTATCACACTCTACCTTTATTTTTGGTGCCAGGGTCTCTCACTGAACTTGCCAGTTAAGTGATACTGGTTGGCCATTAAGCCCCAGGGATTCTATCTCTCTGGTGCCGGGATTGCCAGCATGCACTGCTGAACTGGGGCTTTTGAATGAGTCCTGGGATCTGAACGCAGCTCCTCATGCTAGTGTGGCAGGTATGTTGCTGAGCCATTTCCCCAGTACCATGTGTGTATAGTTTAAAAATCAGTCCTAATGGCTCACCTGGTAAAGATGCTTACTGCCTAGTTTAATGATTAAATCAGATCCCTGTGACCACATGGGGAAGGAGAGAACTGACTCCCAAAAGTTGTCTTCTAACCTCCATACCTGCAAAAAGAACAGAGTAATGTGCTTTGTAAAAGTCAAGGGAAAAAGGGGATAAACTTAACCCCATTATTTTGTACAGTAAATATATGGCAATAAAAGTTTAAAACAAGTTCTAAAAGGCTTAAGACAAAAGTAGTTCCTTGGACACTTTGAGAAACCTTCCACATTCATTGTTTGAATTTCTATCTCTAAATTACACAATAGAATGCTCTCAATGGATTGGAAATCATGCTTATACACCTTCCATTTTTCTAATATATGTCTTGTGTTATTTATATGTCACTAACTCATTTTCAGCACTTTTCATGGCTAAATAAAGTGGCATGTAGGGTGGCTGAATTTGTTACATTGTTACATTGCTGTTCCTGAAACTACAGGCACCCTAATGGTCTTCTACATTGCCCAGTAACACAGCAAAGACCCTTACAACCTGATTTTCCATATAGTTACACTCACCCGGTAGTGCCAAGTCATTTTTCCCACAAAGTATTTGGCTGGGTTCTACTGATGCCCTCCAGTGTACTTAGGTTTTCTGGGGACATGCTGCTCAGCTGTCATTATGTACTGTCTTCTCCAGAAAACTGTCATGTTGATTTCCCAGGCTTTTTTAATATTGATATTGATAAAGCATAGAGCATGGAAGGAATCCATATTTTGAGAATCTGGATCTATTGCCTGTATTACAAACTACATGATTCTTAGCTGGAAGTCATTTCTTAAATCTTGTTTATTTATTGTCCTGAGGGAAACCTGCCATTTTTCAGCCCATGTGCTCATTAAGATGTTGATTTTTTTTTTTGTTTTTTTTTGTTTTTTTGTTTTGTTTTGTTTTGTTTTGTTTTGTTTTTTTCGAGACAGGGTTTCTCTTGTGTAGCTTTGTGCCTTTCCTGGAACTCACTTGGTAGCCCAGGCTGGCCTCGAACTCACAGAGATCCGCCTGGCTCTGCCTCCCGAGTGCTGGGATTAAAGGCGTGCGCCACCACCGCCCGGCCGATTTTTGTTTTTAATAGCTGATCTGAATACTGCCCCTCAATGGCAAGAATTCCTAAGTAATGTTCTAAGACTGGGTATCCTGTTGAAGTATCCAGATTATTCAATTCAATTAGGAATATTATATGTCTGGATCTATGTAAAACAATTTTACATAGATGTTATGATTTGACAGGATTAATAATAGTTTTTCATAAGTAGGTAGAATGAAAAGCTTAAAATCTTCAAAATGTTTTAAAATAGTCATTTTATTATACTAACTTATACTAAGAATTTTTAATTTAGACATAAATGGAGGGAAGAAGGATTGGTTACACCCATCCAAAACCATCAGAAAGCCCTAGCCCTCCTCCACAGAGATGAGGGAGGATGTTGAGGTACTGTAAGCTCCTAACTTCCTAGACCTGGGCAGTAGTCCCACAAGGAGAGCTTATTGATGGTTCTCTAAATTGCCATACCAGCAATTATGCAATACCAGACACTTTCACGTGTCTGTGCTCACACCCATAAACAATAAGGTTCCCAGCTATAATCACAGCAGCCTCTCTCTGCGATGAGTGATGATGAACACAGAGACTCACGCCTGCCTAAGATGCAGCCATGACAATTGTGAGCCCAGCTCTAAACAAGACATTATTATCCCCACCACCACCTCCACAGGTCTCGGGGAACATTACAGAAGAGGGGTCAGGAAATGTATTAAGAACCAGAAGATGGGGTGAGGCTGCAGAATTTTCTAGACTGGATACAATCACCACAATCATTAACTCAAAACTTGTTACCTGCCCTGGACCCACCCAAGAAGTTCCAGAATTTATTTATTTTTTTTTAAATATGGAACGCTTCACGAATTTGCGTGTCATCCTTGCGCAGGGGCCATGCTAATCTTCTCTGTATCGTTCCAATTTTAGTATATGTGCTGCCGAAGCAAGCACCAGAATTTATAATTGTTAGGCACACTTAGAAAGTGCATGTGTCATCAGTCATATTGTCTCTCATGTGTAGATTAAGGGTCACTGGGGTAGGAAAAGTCAAGTGGAAGCTGTTGGGATTTCTCCTTCCATTAGGAGAGTAAATAAAAAAAACTAGGCCCTCATTGGCAGAGTAGCAGAAATCACCGCCATTGTTGCATGCCTGAGTAAGACAGATGTGCTGATTTCATGAGAGGAATAGATGGACAAAGGAGAGCTAAGAATCCTTAACACAAACAGATGCAAAAGAACAAATAATCCAATGGTTAAAACAACCAACAAAACTGCAGGGATAAACCTTCCCTCCTTTACATGATTTCTCTCATGTATTTGTCACAGGGAGGACATTAACATTCTAATTAACAGTCACCAACTTTATATCTAACCATCATTTCTTTATTCCCTCTGTCTCATGTGTTGTGATTTTTTTTTTTCCTTCTTGACCTAATGCAGAGGTTCTAGTAGGCCAATCCTGCTTCTCACTCTTTGGATCTTGGATAAAACAATCAGTTCCCCCTAGATGACATAAAGTGAAACTGGATAGGGGACAGTTGACCAAACAAACCAAAAAGGAGTTACCAATGCCAAGACAGTTAAAGGCAGACCAGGCCTTTAAGAGTCACATCTGACACTGTTGTCTTCACAAGTTGTGACACACTGTCTGAACCTTTTCTTCACTTCAGAATTATTCTTTTTTTTTTTTTTTTGGTTTTTCGAGACAGGGTTTCTCTGTGTAGCTTTGCGTCTTTCCTGGAGCTCACTTGGTAGCCCAGGCTGGCCTCGAACTCACAGAGATCCGCCTGGCTCTGCCTCCCGAGTGCTGGGATTAAAGGCGTGCGCCACCAACGCCCGGCGTTTGTTTGTTTTTTAATTTTTGTTTGTTTGTTTGTTTGTTTTTTCAAGACAGAGTTTCTCTGTGTAGCTTTGGAGCCTGTCCTGGAACTTGCTCTGTAGACCAGGCTGGCCTCTGCCTCCTGAGAGCTGGGATTAAAGTCGTGCACCGGCACCGACACCACCTGGCACCAGAATCCCTCTTAGTTGCGAGGTGAAAAGGCAAACAGTAGAATGGGAGAGAACACATGTCTTGTAAAGGACATATGTGGAAAACAGAACAATGACTAATACTAAAAGGACCACACAGTACCTAGAATTGGACACAGAATATATAAACTATAGACACCACTACAAAGAAATTTGCAAATGGCTAATGAGCACACATAAAGATGATCCACATTGTCAGCCTCCAGAGAAATGGAACGTAAACAGAGACAAGGTGTCTCCTCACCTCTAGGAGGACTGCTATAATCAGACAGAAAACAGCAAGTGGATGAAAAGGAAAAATCAGAAAGATCATATATTGCTAGTGTCATTTTAAAATGGTACAACTCGCTTGGAAAACAGTTTGGCAGTTTTTCAAATTGTTAAACATGTGTTTACAATATTATCTGGCAGATTCACTCCTAGGTGTTTGTTTTAGAGAAATTAAACAGATGCCCAGATAAAACTTATATGCAAAAATTCACAGTGGCATTATTATTACTAATAAGATGAGAACATCACAAAAGTCCATCAATTGGCAAATACAGTGAGATGAAACAGAGTACTGCATGGCAGTAAGGAAGAAACACAAATATATACTGTGAGATGGTTGAGCCCGGAAGAGTTTCGAACTGGAAGAAACCAAAGGATCAAATAGTCAAATCATATGACTATATGTCTATGAAATATGCAGAATAAGCAAATCTATAGTCAAAAAAGATTAGTGGATTGCTAGGACAAAGGAAGTGGAGCAGGCAGGAGAGAAAGAGACAGAGATTCCCTTTGGGGGGTAATGAAAAGAATAAACTTGACTGCTGACTGACGCATTGCCGTGAGAATATATTAACATTGTGTGATCTTGTACACTTAGTGATTCAGTCATCTATTAAATGAATCATATATCAGCAAAGCTGTTTGAAAAATGTACCCATGCAAAGCATAGTATGCAAATGTATTCATGAATTAGTAGAGTAACCAAGAGGACTGAACAAAATATACTCTGTGCTTTGGATGCCAAAGAAGAAAAGAGAATATATGCCATTGTATCTGGTTTCTTTCAAGGAGAAAAAAAAAAAAACATGTCCTGACAAGCTCTTTGTGTGCTAATATGCCATTTCTTTTCTTCCTGTGAACCAATCTCCAGCGAGTCTCCGCCAGCCTAATGCTCGCTGTTCTCTGTTCCATGCAGTTAGAAAGCTGCCATCTGTTTCATTCAGTTGCCAGAATGGTACAGATAATCCATAGGTAGTAATTGCTAAAAAGCTAAGTCTTCCAAACACTTCTCATTCTACACAACCATTCCACAATGATGTTTTGACCAACCTGACATGAAAATGATAATGCTGCTGCGATGGAGGAACTCTGATCTCCAGAATCGAATTAACAAATGTAAACCTTTGAATGGTGAGCAGCAGAGCAGGTTGTAGCTCAGCCCTCTGGAGCCATCAGGTTCACACTAGCCTGTCACAGTTTCTCATATTCAGAAAGAGTTGGGCATGAAGGGGAATGTTTGAGAACATCATTAAGATTTAAGTACCCATGTTCATGTCCTGAGCCTTCTTAGAATGGTGGTAAGCTAGATGGCTGGGCAGGCAGCTAGCAGCTCCGACTGTAGTAGCTCTGGGTTTTATTGTGTTTATATTTCCTACATTAATACTTTTAGACACTTTCCAACTTTGAAGTTCAAAGACCTATCTCCTCCCCTACTTCCTCCTTTTTCTCCTGCTCCTGCTCCTGCTCCTCCTTCTTCTTCTTCCTGATGCTTATGTTACTTAGCTTTTCTCTTCTGAGACAAGAAATACGAGATGGACCACTTATAAAAGACAAGATGCTGATTTTTTCTCATCGTTTCAGAGATTTCTGCTCATGTCTGTTCAGCCTTGTTGCCTAGGCCTGTAGAGGCCCGATCTGTTATGGGGGGAGTATGTGAGAGGGGGCCGTACACAGAGTGGTAACTAGTAAGTAAAAGGAGAGGAAGTGAGTAGGTAGGGTCTCAGTATCTTCCTCCAGGGCATGCACCCAAGGGCACACTCGTACTAGACTGTACCTGCATGTTCCATCACCTACCAATAACACCACAGGCTAGGACAACAGCTGCAGCGTTGTCCTTTACACCAAATTATATCGCCATTATTTTATGGTAATGGCTCATAGCGCTGGTAGCACATATTTAATGAAGTTGATGAATGTTAAATGAATGAAACTGACTTAGATGAAATCTACCATCATCAGTGTTACAGGGTCTCCAGGCTTTATAACACATGTCTATCTAGATCACAGTGTTGGTCTTCCAGGTGGTACAAAGGTGTAGCCATCTTCACCTGGCTTGCCCATTCTGCTCACACATAGATCAACTCCTCCACCCAGCCCCCAAGACTCACTGACATTTGAAATAACCAGCAGCTTAAAAAAAAAATCACACTAAATGGATTCACTGGGTCTAAAATTGGAGCACACGTGGGGAGGATAGGAAAAGAATTGGAGGAAGGGAATGGGGAAGAGATTTGATCAAAACATATATGGATGTATGAAATTCCCAAACAGCATAAAAGGAAGATATAAAAATTTACATCTTGGTGTGAAAGAAGTCATACTTAGAAAAATACATCAGCTAGCAAAATACTGTATATCCTAACTGAAAAATTACTGTGTATAACTCTAAAAGTTACCCTTTCTCACCACTCTACGTTATGAATGTCTGAGTGATGGTAATGTGTGTGTGTATGTGTGTGTGTGTGTGTGTGTGTGTGTGTGTGTGTGTGTGTGTGTGTGTGTACTCCATATGTTGTGTAACAATACTTTTCCTGGAGAGATGCAGCACACACATATATTCACTCCAGATAGGAAGTCCACAACAGACCAAAGTCCAGCTTGGTGAACCAATGAGTTTCACTGCAGTTACTTAGAGGAGGAATATGGCTGAGGGGTTACTTATAACAGCAAAAATGACTCAAAGACAGTACATCACCAGCATGGGTGACAGTTCACAAAAGCTGGGACCCTGGAGCACACAGCATAGCCTGCAAATAGCTCAGCAGGGTGAAGAGTGTCCTTTCTAGGTGCCTTAGCTGGTCTAAACCTCTTCCAGGCAGCGCTGCTGGTGTCTGTTTCTTCCAGGCAATTTGGTTTGTCTTGAGGTCTCCTTTGCAGTTCTGCTAGTTTGAGACTCATGTTTGCAGGTTGAGTTATCTGAGCATCTGTCTCCTTTCCAGCTTGGCTTGTCTGAGAGTGACTCTCTGCCCTCTTTATTGCTTACTCTGGCAGGGACAGACCTAGTTAGTCTGGTCAATTTCAGGAACTTCCTTTCAGGTATTTGGAGTTGTTCATCTTCTGGTTTAAGAAGCTTCACTGAAGGTTGAATTGTTTCAGTCTCAGAGGAAACTGTTATATAACACCATAGCACATAAAACATGAATGATTTTGTGGGAGGCCTTATTGATGAAATTATTAAGGCCACTCCACATAGTTAAAAGGGAGGTTTATTTAGTGGCATAACTTACAAATGAAGGGATAGGTAGGTTGTAGGGTCTGGGAAAGACGTAGCAGTCCAGCTGGAGAACTCTGCTTGGTCTACCTCCAGTGTCCAGGATCCAGGAACCAAGAGAGGCGGCACATCCAGATCTCGGGTCTTCAGGGTCCTCTCTTGGCCCCACCTTGTAGGCATGACAGTTACCAAAGCCTCAGTGGGGGTTGGAACTTCCAGATCAAAGCTGGAATGGCCACCCACTACAAGGCCTTGCACCCTGTTCTGCCCCAGCAATTCTAAAGCTGTCTAGAGAAATCATCTCTAATTTTATCTATTTTAAGAGGACAGAAGGCTGTGTCTTGCCTTCTTGTGGGAGCCCATTCTCGGGTTCCTCGTGGCTTTACCCAGCAGGTCCGAATAGAGGATGATCAGGACAACAGGCCTGAGTGCAGGTGTCTGAGATGGTCTGCACTTGGCTGTGCTGGGGGAGGAGGTCTTTTGCTCCACCCCTTGGCGTCTCTATAAAAACCCTGGCTCAGAGACAGTCGGGGCCCGTTGGAATAGGTTCCAGGCCCCCTCGAGGCTATCCTTTATTTTCTGTTTATCTCTGCAAGGTTCTCCACTATAAATCCTTCTAATATTTCCTACTGCTCACACTCAAGAAAACTCTGGGGAGCTGTGGGGTTGGTGGGTAAATGCCCCACACCTTCTTACATCTATCAACCAAAAATGATTGATGATAAGTGAGCCATCATTGGGCCAGCATCTGATTCTTATCTTTCTTGATGCATCATTATCCTTTTCCCTGTCATGTACCTCTCCATCCTCTTGAGATGACAGCAATCCACATTTCTCAGTCCAACCAGTGAAGGGGAATTCTGCACATCGGGGCTCCCTTCCAGATCCCAGATTAGGCACAAGCACACCCAAACATTTGTTTTCATGGAGAAATCCTTTATTAAGCGGGGGAAGAAAAGTTAAAGTGGCTGCTTTCTGACTCAGGTAGAAAAATAGTAGCAAATGATCTTGTAGGTATCAATCTATTTTTTTTTAATTTTGAATTTTTAAATCTTTGCTTTATCTTTTCTTTTAATTTTTTTCATTTTACATGTCAACCACCGTTCCCCCTCCCATCCTTCCTCTCATTCCCCCCATGACCCTCCCATCCACTCCTTCAAAAGGACAAGGCCTCCCATGGGGAGTCAACAAAGCATGGTACATTCAGTTGAGGCAGGTCCAAGTCCCTCCCCCCTGCATCAATGCTGAGCAAGGCATCCTACCACAGGGAATGGGCTCCAAAAAGCCAGCTTGTGCACCAGGGATAAATCCTGATCCCACTGCTAGGGGCCCCTCAAACAGACCAAATGGCCAAAACACATTTAAGGAATTACTCAACATCCTTAATCATCAGAGAAATGCAAGTCAAAACAACTCAGATACCATCTTACACCTATCAGAATGGCTAAGATAAAAAACACTGAGGACAGTTTATGTTGGACAGGATGTAGAGTAAGGGGAACACTCCTCCACTGCTGGTGGGAGTGCAAACTTGTACAGCCACTTTGGAAATCAGTATGGTAACTTCTTAGAAAATTGGCAATCAATCTACCTCAAGACCCAATGATACCACTCTTGGGCATATACCCAAGAGATGCTCAATCATACCACAAGGACATTTGCTCAACTATGTTCATAGCAGCATTATTTGTAATAGCCAGAACCTGGAAACAACCTAGATGCCCCTCAACCAAAGAATGGATTAAGAAAATATGGTACATATACACAATGGAGTATTACTCAGTTGTAAAAAAAAAAATGACATCATAAAATTTTCAGGCAAATAGATGGAACTAGAAAATAGCATCCTGAGTGAGGTAACCCAGACTCAGAAAGACAGACATGGTATGTACTCACTCATAAGTGGATACTAGATGTAACCAGACTACAACCCACAGCTCCAGAAAAGCTAGGTAACAAGGAGGGCCCTAGGAGGGAATGCATGGATCACCCTGGGAAGGGGAAATAGATGAGATCTCCTGGGTAAACTGGTGGTTGGGAGGTAGGGAGGAAGGAGATGGGGGATGAGAATGTGAGATAATGGGATGGTCAAGCAAGGGGAGAGATGGAGTGGGAGAGCAATGAAAGAGATATCTTGATAGAGGGAGACATTATGGGGTTAGGGAGAAAACTGGTGCTAGGGAAATTCCCAGGAATCCACAAGGATGAATCCAGATTAGACTACTAGCAGTTGCTGTGGATATCACTCTGTATAAATAAAATGCTGATTGGCCAGTAGCCAGGCAGGAAATATAGTCAGGACAAGCAGAGAAGAGAATACTGGGAAGTGAAAGGCTGAGTCAGAGAGACGCTGCCAGCCACTGCCATGACAAGCAAGATGAAAGGTACCAGTAAGTCACGAGCCACGTGGCAACTTATAGACTAATAGAAATGGGTTAATTTAAGATATAAGAACTAGATAACAAGAAGCCTGCTGTGGCCATACAGTTTGTAAACAATGTAAGTCTCTGTGTGTTTACTCCAATGGGTCTAAGCGGCTGCGGGACTGGTGGATGAGAGAGATTTGTCCTGACCATAGGCCAGGCAGGACTGGAGAAAACTCCAGCTATAAGCAATAGTGGAGAGGGTGCCTGAGCAGGTGTCATTATTAAGAGAAAAAGGGGAGGTCTGTGTTAGAATTGGCTAGGATGCAGTGGTAAAGGAGATAGAGGATGAGGGGGAAGGGGAAGAGAAGAAGGGAAAGGGGGCAGGGATATATTACTCTGGATAGAGAGGAGACAGACATGGCACATAGGCAAATGATTATAAAGGTAAAGGGGGAAACCCTGTGTTAGGATGAGTTGCTTGACTTTAATTGGGCATGTTAATAAGGTGAACCAAAGGGGCTTCTGATTGCTGGACTTTGATAGTTAGCCTCAGGAGGAAGACGTGGCCAAATATGGAAATAGACCTTGGTGGCTAGCTTTAGGAGTGTAATCTAATGGTTTTTAGCAAGGCAGAGTGAATGGGGGAGAAGAACAAATCCTACTATAGCCACATACTCGAGTGGGCTAGTGTTACTTCAACCAGAAAGTACTGTCACTTTTGTCCCTGTTATGTTCAGGACCTTGTTGTAGAATATAATTTTAAGGTGTGTTACTTCATTTATGTTGCATTTGTTTAATTCTGTGAAGCTGTGTTACTGTGCCTCTGTAAAACACCTGATGGTCTAATAAAGAGCTGAACTGGCCAATAGTGAGGCAGGAGAAAGGATGGGTGGGGCCAGCAGGCAGAGAGAACATAGAGAAAGAAAAGAAGAAGTAGCCAGAGAAGGAAGAGGACTCCAGGGGCTAGCCACCCAGCAAGCCACAGTGAGAGTAAGTAAGATTTATAGAAGTAAGAGAATGGGAAAAGCCCAGAGGCAAAAGGTAGATGGGATAATTTAAAGTTAAGGAAAGCCGGCAAGAAACAAGCCAAGTTAAGGCTGGGCATTCATAAATAAGATTAAGCCTCCATGTGTGATTTATTTGGGAGCTGAGTGGTGCCCCCCCACCCCCCGCAAAAAGAGCAACCCCCCTCCAAAACAAAACCTTCTGAGGATTTTGAAGGGAAGATGTAAAGTAGAAAAGGGGAGAATGAGGAAATAAACCTGGACAAGGAAAAAGAAAGTCAGAAATCATACTGCAATGGCTAACATTACGTTGATGGCTCACTTTATGTTTAAAAGTTTTAAGTTTCTGTGCTTAAGAGAACTATAAAGCAATCCTGCCCCAGACTTCCCTTCTGGACCAGAGAGAGAGCTCCCATCCTGCCCCAGACTTCTCTTCTGGACCAAAAAGGGCTCCCATCCTGCCCTGGACTTCCCTTCTGGACAAGAGCACCCATCCTGCCCTGGACTTCCTGTCTGGACAAGAGCTCCCATCCCTGGAGTTCCCATTTGGACAAGAGAGCTCCAATCTGGACAAGAGAGAGAGACTTCATGAATCTGTCAGCTCTGTCTGAACCAAGTGCGCTGTAAGACCAAGAATGAACCACAAGGAGATGGGCAGACGTCAAGGCAGAAGTACATACAACAAAATGAAGAACAATACAGCATCACCAGAACCTAGCCCGCCTCCAACATCTAGACCTGAACATCAAAAATTGGAAGAAGCAGAAGAAAACAGCCTTATGAATAACATCATGAAGAAGGTAGAGGCTTGTGTAGAGGAAAAGACAAAAAATGAGAAGAACGCTATAAACAACTAGAGGAAAGGGCAAACAAATTAGAAGAAAACAATAAAGTCCTGGAAGAAAACAATAAAGTCCTGGAAGAAAACAATAAAGTCCTGGAAGAAAACAAAGTACTGAAAGAAAATCATGAAAAAGCAATGAAACAAATAAAGGAAACAGTCCAAGACCTGAAAAGGGAAAAAGAAAAAATGAAGAAGACACAAACAGAGGGAATGCTGGAAATAGAAAATCTGAGTAAACGATTGGGAACTTCATATGCAAGTATAACCAACAGAATGCAAGAGATGGAAGAGAGGATCTCTGGCGTAGAAGATACAGTAGAAGAAATAGATTCATCAGTCAAAGAAAACACTAAAGCCAACAAAGTCATGAACCAAAATGTAGCTAAAGTTTTCCGCCTTGCCCACAGTCAGGACAAATCTTTGTCACCTGCCAGTCCCACAGCCGCTCAGACCCAACCAAGTAAACACAGAAACTTATTTTGCTTACAAACTGCATGGCCGTGGCAGGCTTCCTGCTAACTGTCCTTATCTTGCTAACTGTGCTTTTATCTTAAATTGATCCATTTCCATACATCTATACCTTGCCATGTGGCTGGTGGCTTACTGGCGTCTTCACATGCTGCTGGTCATGGCAGCGGCTGCAGCGTCTCCTTCTGCCTTTCTGTCCTTTTATCCTGCCTAGCCACGGCCAATCAGGTTTTATTTATTAACCAATCAGAGCAACTTGACATACAGAACATCCCCCAGCACAGCCAAGTGCAGACCATCTCAAACACCTGCACTCAGGCCCATGGTCCTAATCATCCTCTATACGGACCTTCTGGGTAACACCACAAAGAACCTGAGAATGGGCTCCCACAGGACATACAGAACATCCCACAGCACCAAAATGTCCAAGAAATTTGGGACACCATGAAAAGACCAAACCTACGAATAATAGGGATAGAAGAAGGAGAAAAATACCAACTCAAAGGCACAGAAAATATATTCAACAAAATCACAGAAGAAAACTTTCAGCCGGGCGGTGGTGGCGCACGCCTTTAATCCCAGCACTCGGGAGGCAGAGCCAGGCGGATCTCTGTGAGTTCGAGGCCAGCCTGGGCTACCAAGTGAGCTCCAGGAAAGGCGCAAAGCTACGCAGAAGAAACCCTGTCTCGAAAAACCAAAAAAAAAAAAAAAAAAAAGAAAACTTTCCCAACTTAAAGAAGGAAATGCCTATGAAGATACAAGAAGCCTATAGAACACCAAACAGACTAGACCCAAAAAAAAGTCCCCTCTCCACATAATAATTAAACAACTAAACGTACAGAATAAAGAAAGATTATTAAGAGCAGCAAGGGAAAAAGGCCAAGTGACCTATAAAGGCAAACCCGTCAGAATAACACCCGATTTCTCAATGGAGACTTTGAAAGCCAGAAGGACCTGGACAGATATAATGCAGACACTAAGAGACCATGGATGTCAGCCTAGACTAATATACCCAGCAAAACTTTCAATCATCATAGACGGAATGAGGGATGAACAAGACATTCCAAGACAAAGCCAGATTTAAACAATACTTATCCACAAACCCAGCCCTACAGAAAGCACTAGAAGGAAAATTCCAACCTAAGGAAGTCAGACACACCCTCAAAAACACAGGCAATAGATAAAGCCACAGCAGTAAACCCCAAAGAAGAGAAGTACACACACTACCACCAAAAAATAACAGGGATGAACAATCACTGGTCATTAATATCCTTTAATATCAATGGACTTAATTCACCTATACAAAGACATAGGCTTACAGAATGGAATGAAAGCAGGACCCATCTTTCTGCTGCATACAAGAAACACATCTCAAATTCAAAGACAGACAGTACCTAAGAATAAAAGGCTGGGAAAAGACTTTCCAATCAAACGGTCTTAAGAAACAAGCGGGTGTAGCCATCCTGATATCCAACAAAATAGACTTCAAACTAAAATCAATCAAAAGAGACCAAGAAGGGCATTACATACTCATCACAGGAAAGATCCACCAAGATGAAGTTTCAATTCTGAACATTTATGCCCCAAACACAAGGGTACCCACATATGTAAAAGAAACATTACTAAAGCTTAAACCACATGTAAAACCCCACACATTAATAATGGGAGATATTAACACCCCACTTTCACCACTGAACCGATCTCCCAAATCAAAACTTAACAGAAAAATAAAGGAGTTAACTGATGTCATGACCCAAATGGATCTAATAGATATCTACAGAACATTCCATCCTAACAAAAAAGAATATACTTCTTCTCAGCACCCCATGGAACTTTCTCTAAAATTGACCACATACTTGGCCACAAAGGAAATCTCAACAGATGCAAAACAATTGGAATAACCTCCTGTGTTCTATCAGACCACCATGGTTTAGTTAGATTTCAACAACAACAAAAACTACAGAAAACCTACAATCTCATGGAAACTGAATAATGCTCAACTGAATCACCAATGGGTTAAGGAAGAAATAAAGAAATTAAAGACTTCCTAGAGATCAATGAAAATGAAGACACCACATACCCAAACTTATGGGACACTATGAAAGCAGTGCTAAGAGGGAAATTCATAGCACTAAATGCCCACATAAAGAAGTTGGAGAAATCTCACACTAGTGACTTAACAGCACACCTGAAAGCTCTAGAACAAGAAGAAGCAAAGTCTCCCAGGAAGAATAGACGCCAGGAAATTATCAAAGTGAGAGGTGAAATCAATAAAATAGAAACTAA
Source organism: Peromyscus maniculatus bairdii (assembly GCF_049852395.1). Classification (NCBI taxonomy): domain Eukaryota; kingdom Metazoa; phylum Chordata; class Mammalia; order Rodentia; family Cricetidae; genus Peromyscus; species Peromyscus maniculatus. The sequence continues at coordinate 11,694,832 of NC_134871.1, read as the reverse complement.
GAGAACAATACAAAAAATTAATGAAACAAAGAGTTGGTTCTTTGAGAAAATCAACAAGATAGACAAGCCCTTATCCAAACTAACCAAAAGACAGAGAGAGAGAATCCAAATCAACAAAATCAGAAATGAAAAGGGGGACATAACAACAGACATTGAGGAAATCCAAAGAATTATCAGGTCATATTTCAAAAACCTCTACTTCACAAAACTGGAAAACCTAAAAGAAATGGACAATTTTCTGGATAGGTACCACATACGTAAGTTAAATGAAGACCAGATAAACTATTTAAATAGTCCAATAACCCCTAAGGAAATAGAAACAGTCATTAAAAGTATCCCAACCAAAAAAGCCCAGGACCAGATGGTTTCAGCGTAGAATTCTACCAGATCTTCAAAGAAGAGTTAATACCTATACTCTCTAAATTGTTCCACACAATAGAAACAGAAGGAACATTACCAAACCCCTTCCATGAGGCTACAATTACCTTGATTCCTAAACCAAACAAGGATACAACAAAGAAAGAGAACTACAGACTGATCTCCCTCATGAACATTGATGCAAAAATACTCAATAAAATACTGGCAAACAGACTCCAAGAACACATCAAAACAATTATCCACCATGATCAAGTAGGCTTCATCCCAGGGATGCAAGGGTGGTTCAACATACGAAAGTCCATCAATGTAATACACCATATAAACAAACTCAAAGAAAAAAAACCACATGATCATCTCACTAGATGCAGAAAAGGCATTTGACAAAATCCAACACCCCTTCATGATAAAAATCTTGGAGCCATCAGGAATACAGGGAACATACCTAAACATAAATAAAGGCAATTTACAGGAAGCCAACAGCCAACATCAAATTAAATGGAGAGAAACTCATAGCAGTTCCACTAAAATCAGGAACGAGGCAAGGCTGTCCGCTCTCCCCATACTTATTCAATATAGTACTTGAAGTTCTAGCCAGAGCAATGAGACAACATAAGGAGATTAAGGAGATACAAATTAGAAAGGAAGAAGTCAAGCTTTCCCTATTTGCAGATGACATGATAGTATACTTGAGTGACCCAAAGATTCCACCAAGGAACTGATAAAACTTATAAACACCTTCAGCAACATAGCAGGATACAAGATCAACTAAAAAAAAAAACCAGTAGCCTTCCTATATACAATGGACAAAGAAGATGAGAAGGGGGCTGGAGAGATGGCTCAGTGGTTAAGAGCACCGACTGCTCTTCCAGAGGTCCTGAGTTCAATTCCCAGCAACCACATGGTGGCTCACAACCATCTGTAATGAGATCTGGTGCCCTCTTCTGGCCTGCAGGGACACATGCAGGCAGAATACTGTATACATAATAAATAAATAAATCTAAAAAAAAAAAGAAGATGAGAAGAAAGTCAGAGATACATCATCCTTTACAATAGCCACAAATGACATAAAATACCTTGGGGTAACACTAACCAAGCAAGTGAAGGACCTATATGACAAGAACTTTAAGTCCCTGAAAAAAGAAATTGAAGATGTCAGAAAATGGAAAGATCTCCCATGCTCATGGATAGGCAGGACCAACATAGTAAAAATGGCAATTTTACCAAAAGCAATCTACAGATTCAATGCAATCCCCATCAAAATACCAACACAATTCTTCACATACCTGGAAAGAATAATACTCAACTTCATATGGAAAAACAAAAAACCCAGGATAGCCAAAAGGATTTTGTACAATAAAACAACCTCTGGAGGCATCATGATCCCTGACTTCAAGCTCTACTATAGAGCTACAGTAATAAAAACAGCTTGGTATTGGCATAAAAACTGACATGTGGACCAATGGAATTGAATTGAAGACCCTGACATTAACCCGCACACCTATGAACATATAATTTTTGACAAAGAAGCCAAAAGTATACAATGGAAAAAAGAAAGCATATTCAACAAATGGTGCTGGAATAACTGGATATCAATGTGTAGAAGGCTGCAAATAGATCCATATCTGTCACCGTGCACAAAACTTAAGTCCAAGTGGATCAAGGACCTCAACATGAATCCAGCTACTCTGAATCTGCTAGAAGAGAAAGTAGGAAGTAGTCTTGAATGCATTGGCATAGGAGATCACTTCCTAAATATAACACCAGTAGCACAGGCACTGAGAGAAACAATCAATCAATGGGACCTCTTGAAACTGAGAAGCTTTTGTAAAGGATACAGTCAACAAGGCAAAGCGACAGCCTACAGAATGGGAAAAGATCTTCACCAACCCCACAAGTGACAGAGAACTGATATCCAGAATATATAAGGAACTCAAGAAATTAGACATCAAAACGACCAACAGTCCAATTAAGAAATGGGCTATAGAACTAAACAGAGAATTCTCAACAGAGGAAACTCAAATGTCTGAAAGACATTTAAGGAATTGCTCAACATCCCTAGTCATCAGGGAAATGCAAATCAAAACAACTCTGAAATACCACCTTATGCCTTTCAGAATGGCTAAGATAAAAAACACTGAAGACACTTTATGCTGGAGAGGATGTGGAACTAGGGGAACTCTCCTCCACTGCTGGTGGGAATGCAAGCTTGTACAACCACTTTGGAAATCAATATGGCACATTCTTAGAAAATTGGGAATAGATCTCCCCCAAGATCCAGCTATACCACTCTTGGGCATATACCCAAGAAATGTTCAATCATACCACAAGAGCACTTGCTCAGCTATGTTCATATCAGCATTGTTTGTAATAGCCAAAACCTGGAAACAACCTAGATGCCCTTCAACTGAAGAATGGATAAATAAATTGTGGCACATATACACAATGGAATACTACTCAGCAGAGAAAAACAATGACATTTGTAGCTAGAGTTTTCCTGTCTTGCCCACAGTCAGGACAAATCTTTGTCACCCGCCAGTCCCACAGCCGCTCAGACCCAACCAAGTAAACATTGCTTACAAACAGTATGGCCATGGCAGGCTTCTTGCTAACTGTTCTGATAGCTTAAATTAATCCATTTCCATAAATCTATACCTTGCCACGTGGCTCGTGGCTTACCGGCATCTTTCATGCTGCTTGTCAGGGTGGCAGCTAGCAGTGACTCCTTTTGCCTTCCTGTTCTTTCTTTTCTCCTGTTAGTCCCGCCTATACTTCCTGCCTAGCCACGGGCCAATCAGTGTTTTATTTATTGACCAATCAGAGCAACTTGACATACAGACCATCCCACAGCACAGCCAAGTGCAGACCATCTCAGACACCTGCACTCAGGCCCGTGGTCCTAATCATCCTCTATGCGGACCTGCTGGGTAAAGCCATGAGGAACCCAAGAACAGGCTCCCACAGGACATACAGAACATCCCACAGCAGACATCATGAGGTTTGTAGGCAAATGGATGGATCTAGAAAAAAAAATCATCCTTAGTGAGGTAACCCAGACTCAGAAAGACAAACATGGTATGTACTCACTCATAGGAGGATACTAGAGGTAGAACAAGGATGACTGGACTGCTACTCACATCACCAGGGAGGCTACCTGGAAAACAGGACCCCAAGAAAGACACAGGATCGCCCAATGACGGAGAAATGGCTGAGATCTACATGAACAGCCTGGACATGAGTGGGAGTAATGAAGGGAGAGGGTCGAGGGAAAGAGAGCCTGTGAGAGCGGGAGATCCCAGCTGGATCAAAAACAGAGAGGGAGAACAAGGAATAGGAGACCATGGTAAATGAAGACCACATGAGAAAAGGAAGAAACAAAGTGCTAAAGAGGCCCACAGAAATCCACAAAGATACCCCCACAAAAGACTGCTGGCAATGGTCGAGAGACAGCCAGAACTGAACTACTCTGGTGATGGGATGGCCAAACACCCTAATAGTCGTGCCAGAAACCCCATCCAACAACTGAGGGATTTGGAATGCAGAGATCCACGGGTAGGCCCCGGGTGGAGCTCTGGGAGTCTAATTAGCGAGAAAAAGGAGGTTTTATATGAGCGAGAATTGTTGAAACCAGGGTTGGATAAAGCACAGGGACAAATAGCCAAACTAATGGAAACACATGAACTATGAATCAAAGGCTGAGGGGCCCCCAACTGGATCAGGCCCTCTGAATAGGTGAGACAGTTGATTGGCTTGATCTGTTTGGGAGGCATCTAGGCAGTGGTACCGGGTCCTGTGCTCATTGCATGAGTTGGCTGTTTGAAACCTGGGGCTTATGCAGGGATGCTTGACTCAGTCTGGGAGGAGGGGACTGGACCTGCCTGGACTGAGTCTACCAGGTTGATCTCAGTCCTTGGGGGAGGCTTTGCCCTGGAGGAGGTGGGAATGGGGGGTGGGCTGGGGGGAAGGGGAGGGGGCAGGAGGGGGGAGAACAAGGGAATCTGTGGCTGATATGTAGAACTGAATGGTATTGTAAAATAAAATAAAAGGAAAAAAAAAGAGAACTATAAAGCAAAATTGGACTTCCAAATGTTAAGGGCTGTTAAGGGTTGATTTTTTTTTTTATAATTGCCTGGCCTTGTAAAATTTTAACCAAACTATTGTTTCTGCAAGGTAATAGGTCATAAGGTCAACTGCTGTTTCTGTTCTGTAGACAAAACCTTGTTTTGCAGGGGAGGACCTTCTGCTTGCACTAGACCAGAATGTAACTTTGTGTTCTTTGCCTTTATAAACCCTAGACTGAGGTGACTCGGGGCTACATTCCTGAATCCTGGAGTCTCTGGTGAAGACCAGGCATCAGTAAGTGAATAAAAGCGTCTTCTTGGTTAAAATGTATTGATGGTTGGACTGGTGAGTCTCTGAATCACTGGAGACCCATAACAATACCTTTACAATCAGCCCCAGAAGGAGAATACTGAGAGATAAAGTATCCAGCCCTGACTGTGCAAAAGAATCATGGGAAACCAAATACATTTCCAACCGAAAGAGTTATGTTCCTTTCACTGGGGTCGGGGTCCAGGCACTTGCTTAATTTAAATATTCTCCAGGTATTTTTAGTGGGCAGCCTGGCTGGAATCTTTGGTGAAGAACCGAAGAACTGGAATGGGAGGATTAGATCAACCTGGGTATCTGTCAGGCTTCTTTCAAGTTTGTTTTCTCATGTGCACAGTAAAATTAATACAGATTGTAAACCAGAAAGTATCTGCCTCCTAGTGTATAAGCAACATATAATCATACCGGAACACTATACAGTCATTAAAATTCATTCTAGTTGGCTATTTTAAATGATCTAAAAAGTATCCATTTGCATCTGTTCAGTTCCCTATCTCCCTTCCAGCAAACTTCTACAGCGTCATGCATACCTCGACCCAACTTTTCTAAGGCAGACCTGGGCCCTGCCTTCCTTCCTAAGGGCATTGTGAGTCACAGAGGCATTCCTAAGCTCTTGGCTGCAAAGTTGTCTCTCACAACACCTCTTAAAACTTTAAAATACCAGTCTTTAAGGAAGACATCTGGGCTATGGACTACTCTAAACACTCCTAACTGACTAATGTAGTATCAAGGTTCAAAAACACTGAATGGACAATCTTTGGGAAGCCTAAAAGTCATTTGTAGATTATACGAAAACTTAGCTTTCTGAGCCTTACTTTTAGAGACTCTGAATCACAGGTCTGAGGGAGAACCTCTATGAAATTGCATCTTTAGCACAGTCCCTCATGATCGGTATCAGCACTCGCTGGGAACCCGTTAGAAATGCAAAGTGTGGGCCCTACTTCACAACAGCAGGCTCTGGGCAGGGGTCCAAGAACCTCTATTTATGTGGTTATATATGTGTAGATGCCCTCAGAAGCCAAATAAGGGCATAGGGTCCTCCCGGAGCTGGAGTTACAGGTGATCGTGCTCTGCCTGATGTGGGTTCTGGGAACTGAACTTTGGTCCTCTGCGAGAGCAGCAAATGTTCTTAGCCACTGAGCCCTTTCTCCAGCACTGAGGAACCTCTCTTTTAATGTGATTGCTATGTGACTCTTGGCTGTCTAAAGTTTAAGAGCCACATGGCCACACTAGCCTATAGTAAAGTAAAACACAAAAGAAGCAGTGGGATCTGGGAAGTCACCACGATTCTAACAGTTCAGGCTTGGGTCAAATATCAGCTCCAGATCCAGAGTACGAGGCCTGTCTCAGCCAGACCAGGACCACCAGGCACAAGGAGAGGCAGACTGGAGGAGAGCTTAGAGACCATTCCCACCACAATCAGCTAAGCAAACACATAGCTATTCTATACACACACACACACACACACACACACACACACACACACACACACACACACACCTATGTTATATTGAGCTATTCTGAGAGTAGAATAAAATAACTCATGTAAACATGTCATTTCAGTGTCTGGTACATAAATGTTTAGTTACCTACAAGATTTATTTTTATTAAAGCAACTCATTGTAGACACTCAGCATAATTGGATTAGGAAATAGAACCTTGACATCTCTGGGTTTATGTCTATGATCTATACTAAATTTACGTTTGTGTAGTAAGCAAGTTAAGGGTAAATTTTGATTGTTTTCTTCTTGGAGATATCCGGTTGTTACAGGACCCTAAAAAAAAGACTTTTCTAATTGAATTACCTTGTCTTCCATTTTTCCATTTCGATAGTACTCTCCCACAGAGCTTAAGCTTGGCATTTTATGCTGTTGTAGCTGCATTATTTAGAATTTGTTCCAGTTCTGAATAATAACCACAAAGACAAGAGCTCAAACAAGTCTGTCGAATACATTACTCCTCAATGACAAACCATCCCAAATCTCATTGGCTTGAACACTAACCGTTAGGATTGCTGGCTGTGTTTGCTGAACCTCACCTGGCTGCGTTTTGAATTGGGGCATTTGAGCAATCTGGCTCCTGATTGAAGGTCATGTAATGATTCCTTCTGGAAGAAGAGAATGAGGGAAGTATTAGGGACTACCTGGAAGAGTCAAGAGACTGTGTTAAAAGCATGATATGTGAGTTCTTGTATTCTCTTCAATAGTTTCATGATAAAACACTGGATAAGGCCAGGAGGCCAGGGTGTTTACAGACCTGGCACATAGGAACATGGTTTATAAAGGTAGAATGGGAAACCCCATGAGGTGTTTAATTTTAATTGGGTATATTAATTAGGTGAACCAAAGAGGGCTTTTGATTGCTGGATTTTAATACTTTGATAGCTGGACCCTGGTGATCAGCCTCAGGAGGAGGAAGTGGCCAAATAAGGGAATGGACCTTGGTAGCTAGCTTTAGGAATGAAATCTAGTGGGTTTTAGCAAGGAGGAGGGAATGAGGAGAAGAGCAAGACCTGCCAGTGTGAGTGATATATTATGCACCCCAATAAACTTATCTGGAGGTCAGCGAATAGAACAGCCACTATGTTAAACATAGAGGTTAGGCAGTGGTAGCACAGGCATTCGGGAAGCAGTGGTCCATCTGGATCTCTGTGAGTTTAAGGCCACACTGGAAATAGCCAGGCATGGTGACACATGCCTTTAATCCCAGGAAGTGATGGCAGGAAGCAGAAAGATATATAAAGCATGAGGACCAGGAGCTTTAGCTTTCTAAACTTTTAGGCTTTAAGCAGCAGTTCAGCTGAGATCCATTCGGATGAAGACTCAGAGGTTTCCAGTCTGAGGAAACAGCATCAGCTGAGGAATTGGCAAGGTGAGGTGGCTGTGGCTTGTTCCATCTCTCTGATCTTTCAGCGTTCACCCCAATACCTGGCTCTGGGTTTGTTTTTATTAATAAGACCTTTTAAGATTTGTGTTACATGCCAGAGCCTTGAGCTGGCCAGAGACCCTTCACACACAAATGACAAAGTCAATGGAGAATTGTTACTAGACAAACACCTATATAGGTCTGTTAGTCTCATATGCTCTTATTTGACATAAAATCCCTATTTGGGGAGGTTGGACAGCTGTGCAGCACATTGCCTCCCAACCAGCTTTAATAAAACACCTCTGACATATGGATTATGATAACAGTCGACTGTGTTACTTCCCAGCACCTTGAAGGTCACTTTTCCAAAAATACTGACTCATTCTGGACCCAGTAGATAGCTGATGGATAACTAATATGAAATAAAAGACTTGACATAATGTTTTCATATCTGTCTACTCCATTGGTGTCTTTTTTTTGTGAGAAAGACGAGCATCCCAGACTGCCCTTGAACTCACTAAGTAACCAAGGGTGACTTTGAGCCCCTGATTGTCAGGCCTCTACCTCGCAAGTGCTAGGATTACAGATATGTAACCAGAGCTGGCTTTCCTTTCATGTATTAATCTGCATCAGCTCTGCATGGAGACACACTGACCAGTTGAGGAATGCTTCACCAGACACTACAATATGTGATTTTCTGGGCCTGTTATCTGTTGAGATGGCATTTTTCTTCTACAGTGTCCTTATTTGTTCTTGTCAGTTTGGTCATCCGCAGTCCCAGACTTATCCTAAGGTACACACCCATAAGGCCAGGATGTCCCTGAGAGATGATGAATCTACCAACAGTTAAGATTTTACCAGCTCCTGCGTACGTCACTGCCCATTAGTCCACCAACACATGGCCAGATTGCCTGAGTTCAAGGAAAATATTCTTTAAAACTCTACCCATACTTGTGACAAATGGGTAATATCCAAACTTTATTCCCGTGTCCCAATCAAATAAAGACTTGCTGCTCTCTCTATTCCAGGAGCTTTCTAATCACTGTTTTGGTCAGACTAGCTCCCTTTCTCCCCTCCAGTTGAGACCCTCCCTTCATCAAAGCGTTGCTGGCCTATTCAAATTATGTGGATTTGTTTTACTCCATCTGTGTCCTTGCGCAAGCTCCTACCAGCCAGTATCAGCATCCACAGGGGCAGGCTAGGCAGGGCTGCTCTTCCAATAAAGGAAGGCAGAAATGCTGGGAGCATCACAAAGCTAAGAGAGCCAAAGATGGGAACACCTTCTCACCTGGAAATGATGGGATGGGGACAGGGAGGAAAGAAGACTTAAGGGCAATTCAGTTGGCCCCGTCAAAACAGAAGTCTATTTGTCTCCTATACAGTTCTGCAGGTGAGTGTGGGCCTTGGCATTTTCAGGAACTCCAGATCCTTCCATTTTACTGATCTTCTATGTGTAACCCCATGGTCAAGGTTCACATGTGAACCAAGGTGACCTCTTCAGCTCTAGTCACGAGGTAAGAAAAAGGGACAAAGTTGAAAGGGTGGCAAAAGTCACATACCACCTGTTGTGGTGATATATTGTGTACCCTAATAAAATTTGCCTGAAGATCAGAGGACAGAACAAGCCACTAGGTTAAACATAGAGGCCAGGCAGTGGTGGCACACACCTTCATTCTTAACACTCAGGAGGCAGAGATCTGTCTGGATCTCTGTGAGTTCAAAGCCACCTTGGACTACATAAGACTGATTCAGTCTAGGAGAGAAACAGAGCCAAGCAGTGATGGCACACACCTTCAATCCCAGTACTTGGGAGTCACATGCCTTTAATCTGAGCACTTGAATCTCATGCCTTTGCTACCAGTATTTGGGAAGCACACAGGCCATTAATCCCAGCACTAGGAAGGTTGAGACAGGAAGTGAAATGGCTGGGTGGAGAAAGGCATGCAAGGTGTCAGGAGACAGGAACCAGCAACACCTTTCCGCTGAGGACTCAGAGGCTTTTAGTCAGAGGATTCGTGGAGATAGGATGTCACCTTCCATTTGGCCTGAGGATTTGGTAGTGGTGAGAAAGAATTTTCTCTAGTGGCTTATTTCTTTGTCTGTCTGATCTTTCAGCATTCACTCCAATATCTGGCTCCAGGTTTTTATTAAGACCATTTATGATTTGAACAACAACCTGTCATTTATGGAGGGCTCCTAGAAGTTGCCACACCAAATTTACTCAAGATGCAGACATAGTTTCTTGGAAAATGACAGTATGATCTTTATCCCAGCCAGCCTTGTATTCAGGTAAAACAAAGACACTATTACTAAGAATGATCTGCAGTGATTTGTACACAGCCTTCTCCAGACTATGAATTTAACACATAGTTGTTGCTTTGAAATAACAATTCTATAAAATGCAGGTTCTTCACTTTTCTATTAAAGAAAAGGATAATAATTGTCAATTAGATAAAAAGATGGCTCAAATTTATTAATATTGGGAGTCTTCTTTGAGGCCCCACAGTTACGGTACTAGTATTTTTTTCTGCCGGACTCATTGGCTTCAATCCGCATTTTTTATTAGTACATTTATTTATTGCTGGGGGGGGAGGGATGTATGGGGGGAGTCTCTGTGACCTTCAGAGGCCTGAAGGGCAAAGATCTGAGGGAAGCAAGAAGACAGCTCAGTTCCACACGGCTTAGTAGCCTGTGTTGGTTCAAACGTTGAAAGCCTGACCCTGAGTAGTTTATTTTAGGCATATTTAAGCACAGCACAATTTGGTGGAAACTTTTCTGGTGATAATTAACTCAACCCCATGTGCACAACAAAGCATAAACGAATCTCTTTGAGGAACAAAGTAGGCTAAATAAAAGTCGGATATTTGACTATATCAAACTGTTTGAAAAGCACACATGACATCTTTCATAAAGATAGGATCTATAGATGGACCGTGAGAAACAAGCTTATGTTAAGGGTCTGCAGGAGGGGCCGACCTCACAGAGAGCACAAAGGTCACTAGGCTAGAAGACACAACCACTCCCAGCCTTGTGAGCAGATAACAGATCTTGCACACCTTCCCTTAAAGGAACAACCCTGTGTGCTTAACATTCCAGGTCCCCCTCATGCTTATTTGTGAGTACAATGACCTCCTGCCTCCTACGCATGTGCATGCCATGGCACCAGTGTGCAGGTCAGAGGTCAAAGGAGAGGACAACCTTCAGATATCAGTTCTCTCCTTCTACCATGTGGATCCAGGGTTGAGCTTAGGTAGCCATATTTGGCAGCAAGCACCTTTACCTGTTGGCCTGTCTACCTGGCCCTCAATAAGAATCTAATCACAGAGGCAGCACTAATGAAATTGACTGTTACAGCAAAGTATCACTCTATAACTATTACAGCAGCCACATTACAAAACCAGTTGTAGTAAGGCTAGGGATAGATTAGAACTCCAATACGCTGGTGGCAGAGATGTGGAACAACACCCCAAAATCATTTTGAACTGCTTAAAAAGCTAAACATTGATTTATCATTAAGACCAGAAATCCCATTCCTCAGTGCCAACCCAAGAGAAATAAGAGAAATGTCTCCTTGCAAGAACCTTACCCTTTATCCTAGTCACAAAAACCCAGGAACATCCTTGGGTCTCTCCTTAGGCAAGTGAGTGACCATTTCTATTATATCCAGGCAATGAAACATGATTGAGCAACAGAAAGAAATGAACTATTGGTCCATGCAGAAACATGGATCTCACAAGAATTGTCCAACAGGGAAGAAGCCAGTGGCAAAACCACAAAGGGTGTGGTTCCGTTTGCATAACATTCTTTTTTTATTCTTTCTTCCGGAACTGAGGACCAAACCCAGGGCCTTGCGCTTAGCTAGGCAAGCGCTCTACCACTGAGCTAAATCCCCAACCCCCTCCCCCACACCCCCAACCCCCCGTTTGTGTAACATTCCGAGAAGAACAAGATGGTAAAGACAGGGAATAGGCCAGTGGTGGCTGCAGGCTGAAAGGGAGGGAGGGGAAATGACAAACAGGCACAAAGGAGCACTATCCGGTGATGGAAATGTTCTTTCACTCAGAGTGACGGTCACAAAATCACACATGCTCCCAAATTCATAGAAGGTGTACCTAAATTAAATGAATTTTATTATCTCTAAATTATCCTTTTAAAAAACCTGACAAAATTCTTGGCTGTTTTTTTTCCCCAACCCTACGTACACCTCGAGTTAAAATCGATAAAATGGAGGAGGGAAGAGTGATTGTGGCTTAAGTTGATGATTGCAACTTTGAGAAGACAATGCCCTCAGTTTCTTCCACCATCCAAGGTCTATGCACTTAAGTTCAACTTCAAAGAATTCATTCCTTTTGTATTTTAATGTCTGCAACTGCACAATTTGAAATGGATAGATCTGTTTAGGAAAATGCCCCTCTCTCAGCATTATCTGATACTGACTCAGACAAGTCTCGAGTCATAGTCTATTGGACACTGAAGGGCTAAAAGAAGTTGTTTCCATAATGCAGAATGACGTATCCTCAAACCAGGAAAATGATGAGAAAATTCCATATAAATAACTATTCTGTTCTTGTAAAAGATTAATAGTCTCTCTCACGGCCTCCAGACACAGACAGTCTTTTGCCCTCATTATCATGTAGGCTTACCAATTTCAGGGGATCCAGTGATTTTCCTGAAGGAGGACTGTGGTACTATGGCTGTGAGAACACAGAATCCCCTAGGCAGAGAATAAAGGTCCAGAATAGACTGATGGAGTTAAGGGGTACGGGAAGAAATTGCCCAGAAAGAGACCTGTTCCACGTTGTAAACATTAGGGAACCATTGTAGAAAGTACACTGAACTTACATGAATGTTGAATTAAATTATATTTTCATCTCTGAGGAGTTTGGTTAGGAGATGGGGGTGGGCAGTGGAGTCTAACTAGGACACGGTTGCATGGTGATTGATGACCAACCACATCCTGAAATGAGAATCAGTCACGGTGGGATGGAAAGGGACAATTTGAGATGGGTGTAGTACCATCTCTTCTTTAGGATAAATGTCTGAGGAAGACAAGAGAATTTTCAAGAACAAGAGAGAAGGTTCAAGTTTTTTTTTTTTTTTTTAACATGACTTATGAGCTGAGTCAAGAGCTGGATCCAGCCTCTTTATATGACTCCATCCACCTTGGTGTCTTTTGGTCCACACCCCATCTTCCTGCCATTCATCATCTTGTTAGTTTGGGTCCCAGGAAGGTTTGCTGAACAAGCTGGAAAAATAGCCTGGCATGTTCAGTCCTAAAGGAGAAAGTGTAGCAATGGTATTGTGGAGGTTACACCTCTGAGGCTAGGAACATAGAGTGGGTGTGTAAACGCACTCTTATAGAGAAGAGTGGTAGTGAGCTGGGGAGATGGCCCAGTTGGGAAAGTGCTTGCCATGTAACCATGAGCATCTGAGCTTAATCTCCAGGTCCCGTGTAAAAGCTGGGTGCTGCGGAGTTTGATCGTAGCCTCAGTGCCATGACGGCATAGAGACAGGAAGATCCCAGAGCTTGCTGGCCACCCTGTCTAGCCTAATCAGTAAGCTCCAGGTTCAGCAAGAGACCCTGTCTCGAAACATAAAGTGGACCCTGGCTGGGGAAGACATCTGCTGCTGACCTGTGTCCTCTGTACGCATATACATACACATACATGCACCTACACATATATGAAACCTTGCTCTTCCCACCCCTCAAAAAAAAAAAGTTGAAGAAGAGAGGCATTACCCGAAGGATGAAAGTAATTAGTCATGAAAAAAATTATACAAAGGCATTCATTATGTTCAAACTCTTTAGAAAAGGTGGAGTTGGTGATCAGTACAAAATGATACAGCAAAACCAAGAACAGGCCCAAAGTACTCTTGCATTTGGCGCCACCTGCTGGCCTGTGTCTGCTCTGTCTTATTTGGAGTTGGCACTTTGCTTTTCCCTTCAAGCAAATGCTAAACTAGACCAATACAGCGAAAGGTGCAAAAATGGTAGGGTCCCAAGACAACTGGAGCACACGGTTGCCCCCATTCTGCATCCTCTGTCTGCCAGGGCTTATGGCAATCTCCTGGTTAATTACAGCTCACACTTCCTTGGCTGTCACTGGAGCAAGAAGCCAAGGTCATGAAGATCCATCCGCTGCCTCTTCACTGAGATAGGAAGAAGGTTCTGTTTCTTACACTTTAGCTGACCCTCCCCACCCCACCCCATCATCACCAGGACAGATGACAGCATCCTTGACCTCTTTCAAAGGGGCACAAGATGAGGACCAGGAACCTGTGCATTAGATTCAAGGTGTCCCGTGTAGCTTGCTTTTTTTTTTCTATATTGCTTTGATAATCAAGAAAAATCACAAATACCTAAAAAATAAATAACCTCTGTCATTCTCTACACCTTTAGCTGCTAGCAGGTAATACTATATCACTCTCTGTAGCTAGCCTTTAGGCTCGTTGAGGGTGAGGGCAGGCCTTTCCTCTCTGCCTGGTCCTTTTCCAGCACTCATTCTATTAAGTTAGTGTCATTTCAACGACTGAGCTATAATTTCAGCAGTGGAGTTAAACTGGAGGATTAATCTACCGTTATTTAGAGACGCACTAGTTTATCATAATGCTTTGTTTGATGGTGACAGCATTTCGTCTCTTATCATCCTGGGAACAATCGTAAGAGACACCATCACATCAATGCAGATGAGGACATGGAATTTATTTTCAGTAGTACTTTAAGTTTCTTAGAGCAGAATTATTTTTGAAAAGATAGTAAGCTAAATGAAGTAAATTCTGACATATATTTGGCTTCCCAACTAAAATTTAGCCTTGTAATGTTTTCACAATGGTAGGTGTATCAGTCTCGGTTCTCTAGAGCAGTGGTTTTCAACACATGGGCTGCACACCCCTTTGTGGGGGTCAAACGACCCTTTCACAAGGGTTGCCTAAGACTGTCGGAAAACACAGATGTTTATATTATGATTCATACCAGTAGTAAAATTACAGTCATGAAGATGTAGTAACAAAAAATAATTTTATGGCTTAGGGGTCACCACAAGATGAGGAACTGTATTAAAGGGTCACAGTGTTAGGAAGGTTGAGAACCACTGGCCTTGAGGGCTCCTAAGAATCTCTGGTCTTGAGTCCACATTGGAAGGCCAAAGGGGCTGGGCTCTGTATTGGTAAAAGATGGCAGGGCAGAGGAGGTGACAGAACGGAGTAGCTGAGCTCGCACAGACAGTGCAGATGAACTCACCAGAGGGACATGAAGGAAGCAGGCACCAAGGGAAAGCTTCTCCCGTCCACTTCCTTACATCCGGGCCTTAGGGGAAGGTGCTGCCCACACTTAGGGTGGGTCTTCCCATTTTAAATACCCTACTCATGAAAAGCCCTCAAATGTATGCCCAGGAGCTGGTTTCCTGAGTGGTTTTAGATCTTGTCAAGCTCACCACCCATACTAATCACCATTGAAAGTGATGGTGATATGGTAACAAATGTGTGGTAATTGGCTTTCCTGCCAACAAACCCTGATGTTTACTGTGATGTAAATAGTCTAACGATGGCTTTCTCCAAAGTCCCATGTGAGGTCACTGAACAGGAACAGAAAAGAGATACAAATATCCTTCCCCAGCTCCTGTGGGCAGGTTCTACATAGCTCTGAGTAGGTCAGCACACTCGGACCCCGGCCTATGGCTGATGTTGTCCTGTGGTCTTCAGTCAGCCGACAGATGTTTATTGAGCAGCTACTGCACACAGAACACCAAGATACGAAGATATGTAACTCCTGGGGGACAGAGACGGAAGATGAAAAAATGAGCATAATGTAAAGAATAACAAGGAGATGATGAGTAGGAACAGAAACAGGACAGATCAGGACAAAGGTACTTGAGAGAGTGAGAGATATGTAATGTTGAACTGTGTGTCCAAGGTGGGCTTCTCTAAGAGGGAAGAGGGCTTTTGAAGGAGCCGAGCAAGGCGTCCTGTTATCTAGAGCCAGGATATTGGTTTTTGTTTTTTCGAGACAGGGTTTCTCTGTATACTCCTGGCTGTCCTGGAACTCCTCACTCCGTAGACCAGGCTGGCCTCGAACTCACAGAGATTCTCTTGCCTCCGCCTCCCAAGTGAGTGCTGGGATTAAAGGCATGCACCACCACCACCACCACCACCACCACCACCACCACCACCACCACCACCACCCAGCACACCTTCCTCTTTCTATGAGGACACTATTCATCTTGCAGTAAGAGCAAAGCTTGATCCAATATGCCCTTATCTTGACTAGTTATACACAACAATGACCTTATTTCCAAATGTAGCCTGACCCTCATTTATGATGGCTTGACTTATCCTTTTATCCTTTTTTCATAAAAATTTCATAATGGTACAAGAGCAATAAATGAACAGCAGAAGCCACATTTTGAATCTTGAGTGTTTCCTCAGGCTAGCCATTATAAAGTGTGCAGCACTCTGGGTTGTTGGATAGCTGCTATGGGTTGCAGCTCCTTCCTAGGCCCTAGCCATGAGGATGAGTGGCTCATAGCCTACACTGTATTGTTACTAAACTGCAGATGTCTATGGGTTAGATATATTAAATTAAAGCATTTTCAGCTTAGGATATTTTCAACTTATAATGTACTTATTGTGACAAAAATCATGTCGCACACCAAGGAATATCTATAACATCAGACTCTAAGGTTCTCAGGGGGAGGATTTTTACAATTTTAAGAGACATGATCCTTGGCTGGGCATGGTGGCACATGCCTATAATACCAGCACTCAGGAGGCAGAGGCCAGCAGATCTCTGAGTTTGAGGCCAACCTGGTTTACAGAGTGAGTTCCAGGACAGCCAGGACTAGACAAAGAAACCCATTCTTGAAAAATGAGAGAGAGAGAGGGAGAGAGAGAGAGAGAGAGAGAGAGAGAGAGAGAGAGAGAGAGAGAGAGAGAGAGAGAGAGAAGATACAACCTATAACAAGGTAGGAGGAAGAGCGAAAATCTCAGGCCTTGTGTCAGTGCTATAAGGATGCAGTGAGTTCTTTTGGGGTGGGGTGGAGTGGGAAAGACCAAGATTTCCAAAGAACACAAAATCATAGCCACAGAGACAACTAGCTCATTGTTCTACGGCTGAAAAGGGAGCAGAGCCTAAATTATTGTAAATTTATGTGGATTACATAGCAATAAGCCAGAGAAAAATTCCTCTTATTAGAAAATCTGTTATACTCTGAACTCAGTATTCCGTTTCCCGAGTGAGAACTTGAATAATTTACATCAACAGGAAGCTCTGAATATTCCTCTTCACACTTATCAGAAACATTTCTGTTTTTCAAATTCACCTTTGTACTCAGATAGTTTAACACTGAGGATGGGGGCCGGGATGGGGAGAAAGGCTTTTTGGAAATCCTTAAACGCTTTCTGAACTCTAGAGAGGTAGAGTTGGCTTTATGGGCATGAGTCTGAGTAAACACTTGTTTGTTATGTAAATTAGTTGTGGGTGCCACATCGGGACCACAGTGCTGTTGACTTAATGTTCAGAACTTTGAGTATTTTCAAGCTATTCTGTCTTTAGGGATTACTGGATGGTACAGATTGAAGCCAGTTCCAAGTGTTATAAATAAAGGGACAGTTCTACTGGAGGACACTGGTCTCCCTCAATCCCCTGGAACGTGAGAAGCTGGGCTCCATGATGACCTGCAATAAAGAATCCCAGACGGCCACTGTTCAGCTCCACAGCTCCCCGTAGAAATTCAAGGGCTCCCGCTTTGCGTTCACTCTATGTATTGACTTCATGCGTTCACTTCTAGCTGGCCGATTGCCTCAGCTGTACTTGTCATGTTACCTACAAGAGCATCTCAAGCCTCTGAGTTTATATTGATCGCTGTACAAAACCAAGGGGACCTGCTTATTATTCATCGTCTCCAGACCTCGTGTTCACGTACGTGGAGGAGGCACTCAATGGTTCGTCCTTGGTCTAACCAACTGTGTCACAGGGAAATGGCAATAGTCTCTCCAGTGCAAATGCTGACGGAAATCCTAGCTTCAGTCACTCGCTCTTATGAATCAGATGACCACCACATGGAGTAAAGACCTCACTCCCACCGCAGATTAAAATGCATTGGTGATAAGCAAAAGAGTGTGTGTGTGTGTGTGTGTGTGTGTGTGTGTGTGTGTGTGTGTTTCCTGTAAACCTGCATCTGCATGTGATGTCAGCTAGCTAGTGGCTGGGCTTAAAGAAGGGTGGCCCAGCATCCTAAAGCAATGTTCCGCTTTGGAGTCAGCCTGAGCTAGGCCATACATTGATTCTTTTGGCTGTAATGACAAGGGCTTCATCCTCAGTAGACGCTAAGCCACATACTTCTTTAGCCTTTTTTGCCAATAAATAAGATTCCTCAGCCAGGTGGTGGTGGCAGTGGTGCATGCCTTTAATCCCAGCACTCTGGAGGCAGAGATAGTCAGATCTCTGTGAGTTCAAGGCCAGCCTGGTCTACAGGGGGAGTTCCAGGACAGGCACCAAAACTACAAAGAGAAACTCTGTCTCAAAAAAAAAAAAAAAAAAAAAGAAAGAAAGAAACAAAACAAAAAAAGATTCTTCAGTTACTCACCAGTGCTGTCCAGGGCTGACTGAGAGCTCTTAGTGGTGGGCTGAAAATGAGGGGCTTGTGCTCCTGTCTACAGTCAAACTTTATTTGGCTAGCAAGATGATGATGCTCTATCAGATAATAACAACCACTGTGGTTAACCTTATAAAAATTATTTACATTTTATTTTAGATAGAGTAGACAAAGTTGTGGTGATATATTGTATCCCCCCAAAATATTGTATACCCTAATAAAACTTATCTGGGTCAGAGAACAGAACAGCCACTAGATTAGACATAGAGGCCAGAAAATGGTGGCACACATGCCTTTAATCCTATCATTTGGGAGGCAGAGATCTATCCAGATCTCTGTGAGTTCAAAGCCACACTGGAAACAGCCAGGCATGGTGACAAACACCTTTAATCCCAGGACTTGAGATCTCATGTCTTGCTTGGGAAAGACACACACCTTTAATTCTAGGAAGTGATGGCAGGAAGCAGAAAGGTATATAAGGCATGAGGACCAGGAACTAGAGGCTTTTAAGCTTTGAGTCTTTTAGCAGCAGTTCAGCTGAGATCCATTTAGATGAGGACTTTCAGTCTGAAGATTTGTGGAAACAGGATCCAATGAGGAGTTGTCGAGGTGAGGTTAGCTGTGGCTTGTTTTGCTTCTCTGATCTTTCAGAATTCACCCCAATACCCGGCTCCCGAGTTTCTTATTAATAAGACCCTTTAAGATTGGTGTTACGCTGGGCAGTGGTGGTGCATGCCTTTAATCCCAGCACTCGGGAGGCAGAGGTAGGGGGATCTCTGTGAGTTCGAGGCCAGCCTGGGCTACAGAGTGAGTTCTAGGAAAGGCGCAAAGCTACACAGAGAAACCCTGTCTCGAGAAAACAACAACAACAACAACAAAAGATTGGTGTTATACTAGTCTCACTGTGACTAGTCAGGAAGTCT
Source organism: Peromyscus maniculatus bairdii (assembly GCF_049852395.1). NCBI lineage: Eukaryota > Metazoa > Chordata > Mammalia > Rodentia > Cricetidae > Peromyscus > Peromyscus maniculatus. Next base: position 11,675,688 of record NC_134871.1, on the reverse strand, counting down.
CTATGTAGACCAGACAGGCCTGGAACCCTAACTCTGTACCCCAAGTTCTGGGATTAAAGGCACGTTCCACCCTGCCCAGCAACTTTTTTTCCAAGTTAAATGTTACTTCACAATGTGTGTATTACTTTGTTTAATCACCTAAGGAAAGGATCCTCATTTTATAGGTGAGAAAACGTAAAAAAAAAAAAAAGCTCAAGTAATTTCCCTATGACTCCTTAACTAGAAAGTGATGATTCAGATTTGGACCTGGGGGCAATTACTAACGTGCACACCCTTCAAGACACTGCAGGTATTCTCAACGTCTAAGACTTCTAATTGCTCTTGGTATTTTTTTCCTGGGATAGAAATTGAAAGGTCCATGGAGATGCCCCTTTTCCGTTTTCATTGATTTAATGAAGATGTTTATATTTCATGAAAGATGTTTATACTTCAGACTAATAAGCAAGCAGGATTTTTAACCAAAAAGGCCTTAAGCAGAGGATCTGTGAGAGTTACAGACTCTTCGTCATCAACATACACAACTCATCTTTTAAAAAAAAGACAGAGCAAGCTTTAGAGCACCCTGCTTCGGTGTCTGGCACGTTTGTTTAGCTAAGAAGTGATGTTGAACACTAAGCCAGTTATTCCAGAGGCCCTTGCGATGGTCAGGGAGTCTGAGAGACGATGAAGCAGTTGTGGTCTGTGAATGACCATCTATTCATTGATAAAAGAAGACAAAAAGTACATGACTGTGGGGGCTTGGGCTCCTTATAGCAGATGTGCCTAAAGGTCTCAGCTAAAATCTCCTAAATTCAACTCTTGTAACACTTTCTGTGTCTTTTACATTTAGCAGAGTGGACTGGGTCATCCAATGTTCTATAATGTTCCTCAGATGTAAGCTCATTAAATTATGCTGTTGCCCCACAGTCGTATTCTTATTGTGAACTTATTGTCTGTGAGCTCCTACAGATAAAAGGGTTTCCATGTTCTGTGTACTGCTGAAACTCTATTGCCCAAGCACTTTGTTATGTAGTGGACATTTGTAGAAGTCCAGATAAAAGGAAGACAGATAGCCTTACTAGCTACCCAAGAGAGAGAGAGAGAGAGAGAGAGAGAGAGAGAGAGATCCTCTCTGGCTACTTTGGAAAGCTTTTCAATGGCTAGTCTCCTCATTTCTAGGATTAAATGCCTATAAAATATCTAAACCTCTTGTCATCAAAAGAAGAATCTGGTCCTGTGGTATCATTTTATGACTTGGTACTGAGTACAAGGTCATTTATTCTTGGTTGGTCACTTTGTGAATTCGCAAACTGAGCCTCTGACTTTCTGTCTCTTTCTCACACGTACCCATAATAACCACTCTTACAACAGTTTGTGTATCATATATTTTATCTACCATAAAGTCAAATTGAATTTCATTTCAGGTTAGTTCATCATTTCCCCATAAAATGCTATCAGAAGTGAAATTTGTTCAGGTGATCATAAATTTACTAATAGATTTTAGTCTTGAAGATGGTAATCTTATTGTACAGACATCTGTGTGCTTTAGAAGCATACTATTATCTAAGTTATAACTTGAGTTGGTGTTGTAAGTAGAAAAGGCGACATCTCCGGTGACACCAACAGAATCAATTTCCAGATTTAGAGCTGGTGCAGATGTAAATCCCAGACGTCAGAACGATTACATTTGCACGTGACAGAAAACTAGCTTGCAGAAAGTAGAGTTTATTGGGATACATAACAGAAAAGCTCAGAGAAAGACTTTGCGTCTGTCTCAGCTGGATCCAGGTGTTTCATTTCTCAGAATCCATCTCTTACTGCTTCTGTGCGTTTTACTGATTTTACTCTGAGGGATGCATTCTCCATCTGTGTCTTTGCCGAGGCTATAGTTTCAAGGCCAAGAAAAGACATTACCTCTGTCTTCTGTCTTCCTTGCTCGCCAGATCCCAAGACTAGACAGCTCCTGCACCACTTGAGGAAGCCTCAAGTGTGGGGCTGGTGCTCCAACTCTGCCACACGCTGAACTATGGCTATGATCGTGACGCTGACGCCACCCAAAATGCACGAGGGCAGAATGGATGAATGTGTCTCACCAGGGAAAGTGCCACGCTGCCTAAGGAAGGTGGAACAGAAGCTCACATGACAGAAACAGATGGCCACTGCTTATTTCTGTGTATTAGAGTCAAATTAAAATCCCGTTTGGGCTATTTTATGTGTTCATATTTACTAGTGTTTCTAAAGCTATGGTATAACTGGCTGTAAACTCTCGGTTATAATTAACTGGCCTTTCAGTAACCATTAGGTGAAGATAACATCTTCTATGGCCGGAATATTTGTGTCGCCTTTGCTTCCAGTCCATGTGTTGATATCTGCCCACTATTGTGATGGGATCTGAGCATGGGGACAATGGGGTGACCAGATCATAAGGGGAGAACATTAAAAAAATCATCTGCCAGAGGCTACTTCTACCCTATGGGGTTACAGTCAGAGGCACACCTGTTAACCAGAATAGAGTCCTCAGCAGACATCAGGTCTGCTGGCTCCTTTGTTTTGGACTTCCCAGCCCCCTGTGAGAAATAACTACTGTTTATAGGACACCCAGTGTATGATATTTTGTTATAGTAACACAAAAGGCTAAGATAATACCCATCATCCAGGCGAAGAATTTCACAACTTATCTCCATCTATTGCCCACCACTCTTGCTTCTTCATCTGGTTTTGGCCTCCAGGTATAATTAACAGGAAATGAATATAATTTGGAGAAATGCTGTGAGTACATTTGCTTTTTCTGTTGGATTACAGTGCAGAAAACACCTGACAATTCTTTTTCCCTCAGGTATATCTGAGATCACAAAGCAAGATGACACTAGTCAACATTCTAGCATGGAGTGGGAAGAGGCATGTGGTGGTTTGAAAGAAAATGTCCCCCTAAAGGGAGCAGCACTATTAGGAGGTGTGGCTTTGTTTGAGTAGGTATGGCCTTGTTGGAAGAAGTGTGTCACTATAGGGGTGGGCTTTGAGATCTCCTATGCTCGAGCTACACCCAGCGACACAGTTCACTTCCTGTTTTTTGTGGATCAGTATGTGGAACTCTCAGGTACCTCTCCAGCATTATATCTGCCTGCATGCCACCATGTCCCATCATGATGTTTAATGGACGGAACCTCTGAAACTGTAAGCCACCACCTCAGTTAAATGTTTTCTTTTATAAGAGTTGCCCTGGTCATGGTGTCTCTTCACAGCAATAGAAAACCTGAGACAAAGTACATGAGTTCCTGCTCCTAACCAAGGAGCTGAGGATTGTTGATGACTTCTGGGGGAGGGACACTCAGTTTTCTTTAACAGCGTGGCTCCTAGTAGGTCAGTCATGCTTCACTGGATAGTTCCACACCCAGGAGTATATGCAGAGCATAAATTAAATAGTTGGGCTATTTTTTTTAAAGGAAGACACAAAGTTGAGCATAGAGGTAGGTGGAGGTGAATCTAGGAGGAATTAGGGGTAGGAGCTGGGGGTGAATAAGATCAAACTACATTATATGGAATTTTCAAAGAATCCAAAAATATTTTCAAAGTAAATTTCAAAAAAAATCCCACAACAACCCACAAACATGTGTGCAATAAAAATTAAACAACAAAACCAAAAGTCTCCCTCTGTTCTTGACTATTAGAAGTATTTATATAGCTTAGGGATTTTGGATGACAGGACTAGATGCCCTTCCAAGTTGAACTGAATTATAACATTTCATAGAATATAATAATATTGAATTATTTAATATTAAAATGATTGCAGTTACACAGTGTATACCAAAGACTCATTTTTAGAAACATAATTTCCGTTGTGTGTGGGGGGTGGTGTTGGTAAAAGTGCTTGCTATGGGCAAATGGATGGATCTAGAAAAAAATCATCCTGAGTGAGGTAACCCAGACTCAGAAAGACAAACATGGTATGTACTCACTCATAGGAAGATACTGGATGTAAAATCAAGGATGACTAGACTGCTACTCGTAACTCCAGGGAGGCTACCTAGTAAAGAGGACCCTAAAAAAGACACAGGGATTGCCCAATGACAGAGAAATGGATGAGATCTACATGAACAAACTGGACATGAGTGGGGGTAATGAAGGGCAAGGGTCAAGGGAAAGAGAGCTTAGGGGAGCGGGAGATCCCAGCTGGATCAAGAACAGAGAGGGAGAACAAGGAAAGAGAGACCATGATAAATGAAGACCCCCATGGGAATAGGAAGAAGCAAAGTGCTAGAGAGGTCCCCAGAAATCCACAAAGATACCTCCACAACAGACTACTGGTAATGGTCAAGAGAAAGCCTGAACTGACCTACTCTGGTGATAGGATGGCCAAACACCCTAACTGTCATGGTAGAACTCTCATCCAATGACTGATGGAAGCAGATGCAGAGATCCACGGCCAGGCTCCAGGTGGAGCTCCTGGGAGTCCAATCAGCGAGAAAGAGGAGGGATTGTATGAGTGAGAAATGTTGAGACCAAGATGGGGAAAAGCACAGGGACAAATAGCCAAACTAGTGGAAACACATGAACTATGAACCAATAGCTGAGGAGCCCCCAACTGGATCAGGCCCTCTGGATAAGTGAGACAATTGATTAGCTTGAACTGTTTGGGAGGCCCCCAGGCAGTGGGACTGGGACCTGTCCTTAGTGCATGAGCTGGCTTTTTGAAGCCTGGGGCCTATGCAGGCACACTTTGCTCAGCCTGGGTGAAGGGAGGAAGGTTAACGAAGGGCAAGGGTCGGGGGAAAGAGAGCTGGACTGAATCTACCAGGCTGAGCTGAATCCCCAGGAGAGTGCCCTGGAGGAGATGGGAATGGGGGGGGGGGTGAACTGGGGGGAGGGGGTGTGGAGGAGGGAGGACAGGGGAATCTGTGGCTGATATGTAAAATTAAATTAGAGTATTTTTGTTCATAATTTTATATTAAATAATAAATTGCAATAGTTTATGAATGCTAAAAAAAAAAAAGTGCTCACTACCAAGTCTGGTAATTGAATTCAATTCCCAGGATTCACTTAGTGGAAGAAGAAAATTTACTCTTGCAAGCTATTCACTGACCTCCATAACCACGCTGTGGCTTGCATTCCCACCTTCTCCTAGCCCCCACAAAATAAATAAATAGATGTAAGAAAATTAGTGAGTTTCAACTTCAATATTCAAACATCTTGTATCTTACATCTCGATATTTAACAGATAGTTTTTTTGATGAATGTGTAACCAAAGGATTATTCTTCATTCTGTCATTTTGTGATGTTGCTTCAACAATGCTGCCACATGTTTTTTTCCTTAAAGAAATTTCCTATCCAAGCCTGCATTTTTAAAGATACCTCATCTCTGCCCCTAGGGGGAGCTCCAGCCTCCTCTACGAATCACCTCATCACCATTCTGCAATTTTATTTTATTTTATTTTTTTAATTTCTTTTTATTTTACCTTCAAGAGGAATTGAGAAGAATCTGTTAAGGGCAGATTTCTGAGTCTGTTTCTTGAAGAGTGGATCTTCTGACCAACCATCCATCCCAACATTTGTCCAAGGTTTCTGCTGTTTGGGGACTACCCCACTAAGAAAGTCTCTGGTTGGATTTTGCTGTCCATATTAAATGGATTGACTGTGTTATCTAAGTGCTTAGTAAGTGCCAGGTGCAGTTGTGAATGCTGGCATAGAACAGTAAGCAGTGATAGAAGTTGTCTGTTTCTTGATGTATACACTCTAGTGTGTTTTACTAGCTCTGCCTTGGTCTATAGAAAGAACTCTTAAATACAGGTCCAACCTTAGTAGGCTTACCTAGCATCTAGATTCCTAGTGATATAAGGTATTCTAAGTCCTCTCCATTTTGGCAAGGATGGGTACTTAAATATACACTGCCACTGAGTTAACGTGTACCCCTTCCCTCCTGACCCTCATATGCCCTGGACAAAGCTCATTGGCTAAGGGGAGGGGGCCTTTGACCAGAAGAGGCCATCCTGTGGGCTGATGATATTGTGGCCAGCTCTACCTTGATCGTCAGCGTGGACCTCTAAGGTTCCCTCTCCTTAGAGTCATTAACAGTGAGTTGTTGAATTGGTTTACCACAGCTGCTGCAACAGATAACAGAGATGGTGTGGCTTAAAATAACAGAACTGATTCTTCTCACAGCTCTGAGTGTTCAAAGACTGTCATCAAGTGTTCATAATGTTGGCTGCTTCCTCCTCCTCCCCCTCCTGGACCTCCTCTTTCTCCTTCTCCTTCTCCTCTTCTTCCTCCTCCTCCTCTTCTTCTTCGTGTGTGTGTGTGTGTGTGTGTGTGTGTGTGTGTGTGTGTGTGTGTGTGTGTGTAGCTCTGGCTGTCCTAAAACTTGTCCTAGTCTGTAGATGAGGATGGCCTTGAACTCAGAGTGTGCATCTGCCTTGTAAGTGCTGGGATTAAAGATGTGTGCCATTGTCACCCGGCTGTTGGTTGCTTCTGAAACCTCTCTCCTTGGCTTGCATAGGGCCACCCTCCCCCCAGGTCTTCACTTTATCTTCCCTCTGTGTGTCTGTGCCCTCTCCTGAGAGCACAATCATGTTGATTGGATTTGCACTCTTTTTTCTAAGGACTATATGTTAGCTTAGTCAGCCCTCTAGAGACCCTATCTGCAAACACAGCCCCATTCTGAGGCACAGGGCTTATGATATTCCACAGCATATGAGTTTGTGGAAGGCACAATTCAGTCTGTAATAGAGACAAGGAGAAGGGTCACTTGGTGACGGAAAGAAAAGTAGACCCTGCCTCATATGAAGAAAGTGTCCAAAGAACCAAGAACTATTAGGAGTTGGAAAAGTGTGGGGATGAATGTATAAACTGTACTTTAAACCCATATTGAATGGCATTCATCGAGCTAATACTTAGTTCAATGGCTTGGGCAAGAACATTGGATATGGCCACGGAAGCACAAGCGACAACAGCAAGTGTAGACAGCTGGAGGATACACAAAAACACTTCTGTCCACCAAAGGAAACCATTCAGCCCAAAGAGTGGGGAAATACAGACCAACCACAATCTGACGTAAGGACTGGTGTTGACCAGAATGCCAAGAGAAGGGGATGCAGCCATTTTGCAAAGTTGTGTGGCGGTCTCCTTAAAAAGTCACAGATAGGAACAATACAGGGTTCAGGGTCCTCAGTTCTGTGTGCATAGCCAAATAAGCTAAAATCAGTATGTGGAAGTGATATCTGCACTGGCATGTTCATCCTAATGTTAAAAACAAACCAACAAACCAAAAACCAAGATACAGAATGAACAGATAAAGCTATCATATATACACAAAGATATGATATATATGTGTTTATGTAATATACACACACACATTTGTATATTCCATCCTAGGAATATGTATATGTTTCAGATGGTGTCCTGCCCTTCCATTTATGACAACATGGATTGATCTGGATGACGTCATGCTAATTGAAATCAGTCAGGCATAGAATAATAAATACCATGTGAGCTTACATAGGGATCTCAATGAACTAACCTCGTAATTAGATGGTTCCCAGAGGTTAGGGGGTTGTGCTGAGCATGATGGTGTTGATCAAAGGATACAGAATTTCAGCCAACAGGAAGGGCAGATTTTAAGGCTTATGTATAATAGCATGACAATCGTCGATAATAGTATATTATAATTTCAAAAATAACAAAGAGTGAATTTAAGCGTCTAGTATAAAAATAAAAAATAATATATATTAATATATTTGATTAAGTTATTCTGTACTGTAAACAGTTACAAAAGTATCACCTTGTATCCCATAAATATCTAAAATTATGATTTTTGTTGATAAAAAAATAGTAATGTAAATTTTGTCAACTAAGTTTTAAAAATGGCCGGGCGATGGTGGCGCACGCCTTTAATCCCAGCACTCGGGAGGCAGAGCCAGGCGGATCTCTGTGAGTTCGAGGCCAGCCTGGGCTACCAAGTGAGCTCCAGGAAAGGCGCAAAGCTACACAGAGAAACCCTGTCTCAAAAAAAAAAAAAAAAAAAAAGTTTTAAAAATGTTCAGTGTAGCCAGGTGCACACCTTTAATCCCAGCACTCGGGAAGCAGAGGCAGGTGGATCTCTGTGAGTTCAAAGCCAGCCTGGTCTACAGAGCTAGCTAGTTCCAGGACAGCTAGGACTGTTACGCAGAAAAAAACCCTGTCTTGAAAAACAAAAATCTCAGTGAGGTCCTAAGAATACATTGGCTCTTATTTTACTCATTTCAGTGAGAACACTGAGGCGCTTTGCCCACATTGAAGGATTTTGTGGCAGAACTGAGGTTTGAACTCAAATTGCAAAATCAAAGTGGTTTGGGGGCGGAGGAGAAGAGAGAGGCAGAGTGGAATCACCATGGCCGCACAAGCTTAAAATATACGGAGGCCATCTGGATGGCGTTTACACCTTCAGGGTGGTGGCTTGTGATGTTTGGGTGGAATGTGACTTTTGCATATAGCCACAAGAAATTTATAATTGCTTTTAGAGAATAGATAACTTGAGGGGGAAAGGGAAGATAGAAATATATTAATATTTTTGGATCTCTTGTGTGCTTTTAAAACTTGTTCTGAAGGTAGTTTTTAAATCAGGAGAAATTTGAGACAATGTCAGCACCACAGACAAAACTTTTTCCCAGGGTATTATTTTGAAGGATAATACCTACTTGGAGTCTGTTTAGATATGTGTAGCTCATTTTCTGAATACCTACATGTATTGGGAGTCGATAATGAGTAAGACGTAGTCTCCCCTCATGAAGTTTGTGACGCACTTGGGAAAGCAGTGAATTTTATTATGCTGAGATTAGTGTTACGATAAAACTCCTACCAACCATAAAACCCGGTGGTTGTAGAATATGCAGCATCAATCTCACTTTGTTTGGCATTGGCAAGATATTGTAAACTAGTAAATAAATTCATTTCCTTACAAATATTTTTAAAAATCATTCTTCTCGGGAGCTTAGAGAAAACTGGGTGGGGAGTCGACATCTGAAGTAGGCTTCAAGGTAATTTAATAACGATACACACACAAAGCCAAAACTACTCAATAATGCTTCTAAAATGGGCTAGTGAGGAAAGCTGTCTTAGTTACTTTCCTATTGCTGTGATAAAACACCATGACCAAGGCAATTTATAGAGAAGACTTTCTTTGGGACTTTGGTTTCAGAGAGCTACAAGTCTATCCTAGTGGGATGCAGCCCTGGCAGCAGAAACCGCAAGTTGAGAGCTCATATCTTAAATCCCAAGCCTGAAGCTGAGAGAGTGACCTTGGAATGTGTGAGTCTTTTGAAATCACAAAGCCCACCCCCAGTGACATCCTTCCTCCAACAAGGCCACACCTTCTAAGCCTACCCACCTAGCCCTACCTCTGTGGAACACATATTCGCCCACCTGAGCCTATGAGAGACATCCTCATTCAAACCACCACAAAAGAATTAATCCTTTTCTTTATTTCCCTTGAGAGAGTCTGCATTCTGTAACCCAGTTGACCTCAAGCCTGAGCTACACCTGTCTCCATAGAAGGCTGGAATTATGGGCATGTATCGTAAGGCTCCATACGAAGCATCAGGGTTTCATTTCATGCCGTATATCTTCAATGTTTTGCCTTTAATATGAGCTACCCATCCTGTTTAAATTATGTTTACTGTGGTGGAAAAGGCCTTTTGACTTCACGTAGCGGGTTCTCCGAATGAGTAAATGACAGTAGCATAATCTACCAAATGCAAGTTAAGCAAATGCTGGTTACTCACGCCTAAAGCTTGACAGGAGAGATCAGTGCCCAGCAGCCCTGATTTCATGCTCCCGAGCCATTATTCAGCCATCCCCCGAGTGCCTGGTAGCCTTTCACCATGCTGAAGGGGCTTAACACTTTCCCAGGTTACAGACTCTGTATTTTCCCAGGATTGACTGCCCCTTCATGTTATTTTTCAGGCCCTTCCTTATGAAGGCACAAAACCAGCAGTGAAATAAGAGCTGGATTTCTCACATTCTCACCCTACCAGGCACAGGCATAACTAACTATAGCAGGGATGATTCTTTTGACATAGGCCAGCGTTTCTCCAATGTGGTCCATAGAACTCCTGCATCAGCATCACAAGAAGGCCTCACCAGCTTGGCATGCACTGTCCTGGGCCCCTCAAAACCTCCTCAGTGCATGCTTTTGTAGAAGAGCCTTGGATGTATATTTTATTTAACTTTGATTTTTAAAGCTAGCCTACAAAACAATGGGTTTCATTATAGTATTTTTGTTCATATGCCATTATTCTCCATGTTAGTTTGCCCCCTACCATTAATCTTCCCTGCTCTTGCTGGTCCCTTTTTGCCTGCAAATACTCTCCTATTCTGACTGCAAGTGCCATATATCCCATTGTTCTTTCTTGTTTATCCTTTCACTTAAGATCTCACCTCTGTACCTCCTATTTGCATGGGGTGTGTGTGTGTGCACGTGCACTTAGGTGATGATTCTCATGTGCCTTGAAATTTAAAATCCATCCAAGAAAGATGTAGAAAATGAGACTCTTACCCCTCCCTCTCGTGGCTTCTGTGTTATGTTGGGAGATGGCTGGAAGCATGCTAGCCCTTCCCCTGGGGCTGCCCTTCACCTGGGGCTGCCCTTCACCTGGGGCTGCCCTTCCCCTGGGGCTGCCCTTCCTTCACCTGGGGCTGCCCTTCACCTGGGGCTGCCCTTCCCCTGGGGCTGCCCTTCCTTCACCTGGGGCTGCCCTTCCCCTGGGGCTGCCCTTCACCTGGGGCTGCCCTTCCCCTGGGGCTGCCCTTCCCCTGGGGCTGCCCTTCCCCTGGGGCTGCCCTTCACCTGGGGCTGCCCTTCCCCTGGGGCTGCCCTTCCCCTGGGGCTGCCCATCACCTGGGGCTGCCCTTCACCTGGGGCTGCCCTTCCCCTGGGGCTGCCCTTCACCATCTCAGACTTCTCCTCACTTGACAATTCAGTTGTGTAATCGGTACTAAGCCTGTCTTACAGATGAAGTGACTGGTTCCAAAGGCTGAGTGTTCTAAAATTCACAGGTAGCCTTGGGGCTCTCTCACTGGGAAGACTGAGTTAAGGGGTGAGGGTGCTTGCTCTCACTGACAATGCCTGCAGAACAGGGGCTGGTGGAGAGGCCCCATAGGAATGACAAATTGCCAGCCACTGCAACACCTCCAGGACTTCAGATAGACCAGACTGGGAGCTCATCTTATTTTACTATCTTCAGTACTGGGATGAACCTCGGGCCTTGGGATTCTAGACAAGCCCCTTACCACCGAGCCAAGGCTGCCGGCTCTTGAGAGACAATATGTTGCTTCTTCAACTTTCTTTCCTTTCTTTATTTCTTTTTTTACATGAAGCAATTACACATTTGTAGAAAAATGAAGCATAGTAATGTGACTTAGAAACTAGTACTCGGCCGGGTAGTGGTGGTGCATGCCTTTAATCCCAACACTCAGGAGGCAGAGCCAGGCAGATCTCTGTGAGTTCGAGGCCAGCCTGGTCTACAGAACCAGATCCAGGACAGGCACCAAAACTATAGAGAGAAACCCTGTCTCAAAAAAACCAAATACACACACACACACACACACAAATATATATATATTTATATATATTTGTGTGTGTGTGTATGTGTGTATGTATGTATGTATGTATGTATAAGTACTCTTGATAGGGACTGGTGAAATAAAACATAGCATAGATCCCCTCTACAGAATTCTGTGCATCCATCAAGAAGATCAAATCCTCACTGTCCAGAAGCGAGGATAAGAGGATCAGTGAGGCCAGCTTGATCTATGTAGTAGGTTAGGTATACTCAGGCCCATACTGAAAACAAACAAAGAAACTAAAACTGGAAAAGAAAACAACAGCAAAAGCAAAGGAGAAACTGAGGCAGGGAAACATGCATGCATGGTTACTGGACAAGCTTTGAGGGATGTGAAGTAAAAATGAATGTCAGGACATGACTCTACTACCATCCTAAATGTGTGTACAACACAAAAGATGCACCTACGTATGTGTGCTCACATACACAAGGTCTGTAAATGCAGGGAGAGAGGGACAGTTGCTCCAGACATGTCAAATGGAGTAGCTAGGAGAGAAGTACTTGGTGTTTTGTTTCATTTACTCCATTCCTAAAATTCATTTTTCCATGGGACTGTATTAAAATATGTATGTACAGGCATGGGGGCTCATGCCTTTAATCCCAGCACTCAGGAGGCAGAAGCAGAGGCAGAGGCAGGTGGATCTCTGTGAGTTTGAAGTCAGCCTGGTCTACATAGTCAGTTCCAGGACAACTAGGGAGGTTACACAAAAACCCTGTCTTAAAAACAAAACAAAACAAAACAAAAAAAAAAAAAAAAAAAAAAAACATGTATACAATTTAAAAGAAGCAGTACAACTTTTTAAAAGTGAAAGTCCAAAACAGCTTAGCTGATCTGAAGATAAAGAGCTTGGCATATGTATATTCATGCAGTCATCTGTAAATATTTATCTGCTGGATGCTGGATGAGGCGCTGAAGGTCAGTAGCTATCACCCCCTAGGACTTTGTTAAGATAGGTGTGGGGCAGCTCAGCAGTGGGGCACTGGTCTAGCATGAAGAAGGGCATGAAGTCAATACCCAGCTCTGAAAAAATAAACCATTTAAAAAAAAACCCAACTAAGTCACACTTCTATATTTATCATGACTGTGATATATGTGTGTATTAGGACTTGGATTTGGAGCAGTGGTTCTCAACCTTCCTAACACTGCGACCCTTTAATACAGTTGCTCATGTTGTGGTGACCCTACACCACAAAATTATTTCCATTGCTACTTCACAGCAGTAATTTTATTACTTTTATAAAACGTAGTGCAAATATCTCATATGCAGAATATTCAAGTTGGAACCATCCAAGGACTCATGACCTACAGGTTAAGAACCATTGATTTGAAGAATCAGGTAATGTTTCCCAAGGAAGAGACGTGTGCTAAATCCTGAAGGCTACACAGGAGTTAGGAAGAGAATGGGAAGTCATTTCTGCTTAAGTAGATAGCACAGGTGATGACTCAGAGGAAAGTGAACTGATTTCCTTCAACCGAATGGAAAACACTGGACTAGGCTTCCCTGGAAGCAAGCGGAAGTCCATCAGTTGCCTAGCAATTCTAGGGGAGAAGCCAGAAAAGGAGAAAACAGCAAGATACTCTCTTTATTCTCTATCCTGTCCTTCTTTCAAGCATAGCACAAGCAAGGCTGATGACTTGGGACACACTTGTAGTCTTCTTTTGATTTTAAGTGACACTTAAAATATGTTGAGTTGATTATCAACACAGAAACTGGGAAAATAGACACACAAATATGAACTAATTAGCTTTTTCAAAAAAATACTTCATGATCTGGCTTTATTGAGTGGACAAGAATTCTCCAGTTCACACACTCCATGTTTGTCTCATTGATTAATATACCATTTGCCCCTGTCCTGGTGAATGCTTGAGTTCTGATCTCTTTTACAGTGGTTGTACCTTTCCTTGACTCCTTGCAGAAATTGGTGGGAAGATTGACAGCTCTGGACTTGGGAGAGAGGTCAAGACATTTCCATGGTTCTCCATTGGTGGTTGTTACCTGACCAGCAGAAGTGGCCAACAGCATCTCACTGTCCCAAACTGAGACAGATTAACTGAGCTTGGCAGTACCTTGAAGTAATGCATGGTGATAAAAAACCACCCCAGTGCCCATCCTTTCTTTACAAATTCCCTTTGCATGTTTATTGCAAATTGAAAAGTGATGTGTTGGTCATTTTCTGAGTTTATCAATATACTTGTCTGCCTGAACATCAATGCTATATTTCTTGATAGCTACATCTTTATAGTAGTTTTGGAAGACAAATAGTATGGGTTTTCAATTTTACTCTCTTTCAAAGTTGTTTTTACTCTTCTAAGTCCTTTGTTTTGCTTACAATGTACATAATTTGCTCATCAGTTTCTACAAAAGTCCTGCTAACCAGAACCTAGAAACAACCTAGATGGCCCTCAACTGAAAAATGGATAAAGAAAATGTAGTACATTTACACAATGGAATATTACTCAGCAGTAAAAAACAATTAAGTCAGGAAATTTTCAGGCAAATGGATGGAACTAGAAAAAAATCATCCTGAGTGAGGTAACCTAGACTAAGAAAGACAAACATGGTATGCACTCACTCATAAGTAGATATTAGATGTAAAGCAAAGGATAAACAGGCTACAATCCACAGCTCTAGAGAAGCTAGCTAACAAGGAGGACCCTAAGAGGGATGCATGGATCACCCTGGGAATGGGAAATAGATAAGATTTCCTGGGTAAACTTGGAGGAGGGGAAGAAGAGGAGAGGATAGGGGATGAGAACATGAGGGAACAGGTTGTGGGATGAGAACATGAGGGAAGAGGATGGTTGAGGAGGGATGGAGCGGGAGAGCGATGAAAGAGATATGTTGATAGAGGGGGCCATTATAGAGTTAGGGAGAAACCTGGTGCTAGGGAAGTTCCCAGGAATCCACAAGGATGGTCCCAGCTAAGACTCATAGCAATAGTGGAGGGGGTGCCTGAACTGGCCTTCTGTAATCAGACTGGTGACTACCCTAATTGTCATCATAGAGCCTTCATCCAGTAACTGATGGAAGCAGATGCAGAGATCCACAGCTAGGCACTGGGTGGAACACCTGGAGTCCAGTTGAAGAGAAGGTGAAGGGATTGTATGAGTGCCAGGGTGGAGGTCAAGATCATGATGGGGAAACCCACAGTGACAGCTGACCAGAGCTAGTGGGAGTTCACGGACTCTGGATTGACAGTTGGGGTGCCTGCAGGGGACTGAACTAGGCCCTCTGAATGTGGGTGACAGTTGTGTGGTTTGGTCTGTTTGTGAGGCTCCTGGCAGTGGGACCAGGATTTATCCCTGGTGCATGAACTGGCTTTTTGGAGCCCATTCCCTATGGTGGGATGCCTTGCTCAGTCTTGGTGCAGGGAGTAGGGACTTGGTCCTGCCTCAACTTGATGTGCCAGACTTTGTTAACTCCCTATAGGAGGCCTTACCCTCTCTGAAGAGTGGATGGAGGGGAGAGAAGGTGGGATAAGGGGAGGAAGGGGGAACTGTAGTTGTTATGTAAGTGAAAAAAAAGTCCTGCTAAGGTCTTCAGTGAAATTGTGTTGAAATTATATATATGAATATCTATATCATCTATCTATCTATCTATCTATCTATCTATCTATCTATCTATCTATCTATCTACATATGAATATATAGTTTTGATATCTGACCCATAAGCATACTATGTATCTTCATTTATTTAGGTACTTAGCTTCTGAAAACGGCAGGAAAACAGCATTAATAACAAGCCTAGTGGGTTTAATAAGTTTATCTTTCGGTTCCTATTTGCAACACCCAGTATTCCTTTGAAATACCAGTCAGGACTGGCAGTGGCCAGCAATAAGCTTCTGTCTTCCAGAATTAAATGGCTCATGCTTTCTGATCATTCTGTATGGCAGTGGCCTTTGTCCCAGATTGGTGTCTCACCACAGTCAAGGAACTCGTATGTAAGTATAATATAACAGTGAAAAAGGTTTCTATTCCCATTAGGGAGAAGACAGAAAATAGCCTATCAAAGTCTGGCCAATCTAGGTTTTGAAAGACCATATGGTCCTTCCTTCTTTCCCATATTTTCAGTCTCTCATGTATTTTTTTCTTTTTCTTTCAGTAGAGAAAGAAGATATAAATTTAATATGGGTTGTAAAAAAGAAGATCACAATGGCTATAAAAGAAGTGGCCAGGAGCAACTGGCTTCTTTTACCTCTCACGGTATACACACTTCATCAAAAAACAATACAATTTGAAAAATTCACCAAAAATAACAAACAAAACCCACACAATCAATTTCCCAAAGGGGCTGGAGGCAGGAAGGAGAGGTGGGAGGGGGTGGTAGTTTAGATGAGATATATCCCTCAAAGGCTCAGACATTTAAACACCGTTCCCCAGATACGGTGCTACATGGGAGGTGGTTCGCTCTTGCTGAGGAAGTGCGTGACTCGGGGTGGAATTTAAGAGCCCAGAGCCTGGCTTCACTTCGCCCTCTGCTTTGTGCTTGTGATTGAAGATGGGATCTCTCAGCTCCTTGCCCTGCCTGCCTGCTGCCATGTGCGTTCACTGCTAGTATGGACTTTCTCTCTGGACCCTTAAACCAAACTAAATGCTCCCTCCTGTGAGTTTCTTTGTTCGCAGTACTTTATCACAGCGATAGAAAAAGCCACTCATACAGACAGGAAACTGCAAGGGCAGATATCCAAGTATTGGAAACCCTTCCAGGCACAGGTGCTGGCGAACTGGAGAAAAGAACGGCCGAGAAGTCTGTGGTACCCTTAGACTCTGTGTGGTGGAAATCTGCACGCCGTTGTCAGGAAGATTCAACCCTCCATGAGAGTTCCAGCTCTCAAAGAGAAGGAGCATGCAGAGAGCCCTTGGCAGCGGATCGACTTCCCTTGGTGGGGAAAGGAGAACAGAGACGCCTGAGCCTTTGCCCTAACCCGCCATGGCCAGTGGATACCATGGCCAGCAGCACTCTTCAGTTTAGAAAGAGACGGGTGCGGTGGAACGGAAGTGTCCGCAGAGATGGAGCTGCTCAGGGCCAACTGCAGGCTGAGACTGTCTTGAGAAAGGGTCTGTTACTCATGTCTGCTTCATGTAAGTTTTCAAGTGTGTTGACAGAAAGTTATTAATAACAATAACAACGATAGTAAAAGGCACCAAGAAGAGGTGCAATGAGAAACAGTCCACTCTTCTAAGATGTTGGTAAGGAATAAAGGGAACGGATAGAGAGGGGTCAGCCACTGATAATGTCTGGGGCTCCATTGCTACAAGAAAAGCCACGCTAGCTGCACAAAGCCAGAGTATTTTAAGAGATGTTTTAAGTTTAAAAGATCAGTGACCTTATGTAAGGAGACAAGAGAGTAAACACACTTGAGTTTTTAAGGAGGAAAATTGCATAAGTTTTTAAGGAGAAGAGTTATGTATCATTTGGTTATCTGGAATCCATCTTCTCTGCTTGTTATGAATGTTTCATGGGACAAAATGAAACAATTTGTTCTACTGGTTTCATTCTAGATAGGACTATATGGAACAAAAAATACCTGAAGAGATGTATCTTCAAAATCTGGGTTAGCTGGCTGTCTTAGTTTGGGTTTTATTGCTGTGAAGAGACACCATGACCACAGCAACTCTTATAAAGAAAACATTTAATTGGGGTGACTCACTTACAGTTCAGAGGTCCAGTCCATTATCATCATAAAGGGGAGCATGGTAGCATGCAGGCAGACGTGGTGCTGGAGGAATAGCTAACTTGCAGGCAACAGGGACACTGGGAGTAGCTTGAACAAAGGAGACCTCAAAACCACTCACGCAGTGAGTGACACACTTCTTCCAACAAGGCCACACCTACTCCAACAAGTCCATACCTCCTAATAGTGCCACTCCCTGTGAAATTAAGGTGGCCATTTACATTCAAACTACCCATACTGGCTATCTGAAGGGGTAGCATTAGGCTGTACCATTTCTGGAGCCACTGATGTGGAATAATAATAATAATAATAATAATAATAATTATTATTATTATTATGAATACTTATTTGGAAATATATAATTTATTATTTATTATATAAGCATTAACAGTTTATTATTATTATTGTTGTTATTGATAGTAGCAACTATTATATTTCAGATATTTGATGCATATATAGGAAATAAACTCTCTTAAAGTTTATCTAAGTATACACCAATCCCAATATAGAGGTATTTTATCTTCATTTCCTAAGTAACAGAATTGAAGTTCAGATAAACATTAAAAAAATTCTTAGTGTTTCTCAACCACTGAAAGTTACAGATGTGATTTAAAACCAGATCAATGAAATTCCAAATCCAAAATGCTTGCACAATATAGCATGCAAAGGTATAGCCAGCCACATTAGCAGCCCTTGGGAAGACCTTAAAGGATGCAGAATTTAAGGTGTGTGGGTGTATTTCACTGCTGGATTTGCCTAACAATGTAGGTGGTTTGCAAAGCATGTGCAGGACCTTGAATTTTATTCTCCGAACTTTGGATTCAATCCCAAACACCGAGAACAGAAAAAGAATGCAAGAAGTGAGTTTTACCTCCACCCACACTCAGGAGAGCATCCTGAGGACGGCATTACAGCTGTCATCGACCAAGCTGGCCTGACTTGATCGTTCTAGGGCAAGAGAAATGAGGGGACTTGAATAGTGCTCTCATCATGAATTCATTTGGAAGTTCAGGGCACTGCTGGATTCTGCCCTTTGAAATCTAAACTCAACTTAAACAGAGATTGACAGGTTTCCCTTAGAAGAAATATCATGTTTGCTCAAAGCCTGGGGGAGAGTTGGCCAAGATGTCATGCTGTTCCACTTTAGCGAGTCCTTTGAAAATAGAATCAGGAAAGTTGAATTTGCATGATCTCGGGTAGGAGCTCTAAGGTTATGTGGCTGAGGCCAGGATTCAATTTAGTCTAATTCAACCAACATTTATTAAACAGCTTGTATATGCCAGGTGCTGTTTTAGACTAAGAAATCAAAGAAAATGAGACACAGTTGCTACCCTGCAGGAAATCAGGGTAGCTGGGGAGATGGATACAGTCATTACAGTAGGATGGAATAAATAGGACACAGCTAATGGACACAGAACATGAAGAGGGCTGCTGGGGAGCAGAGACTCCGCGTGAGGCTGGGAATGTCAGACCCAGACTTGTCAGTGTCACTTGGGTATTTCCTGTGCAGGTTTTCAGCTCAAGACTTTTTCCTATGAGCCTGTGCCATTCCAGGTACGTGACAATCATGTCACGTTTGTTGTTGTTTCTGGTGATTTCTGATATAATTCCAGGTCTCTGTGATCAGATTAAACTGTGAGGAAGAAGGGAATTCCAGGTGGGGTTGTGGTGTGCTGACCCTCTGGCATCCTCTGTGAATTGAGGATGGCACACAGCCTTTGAGTTACCACAAGGAATTGATCCTGTAAGTACACTTTGTTCAGTCACTTGCCAGATATTAATAGGAGCAGCCAAGAGGTTTTTTGGCAGAAAGATATGGTCAGAACCTACCCTTGAAGGATGACATTTTTCTGAAATATGTGTTGAAATTAGACCATACGATGACTATATTCTACAGTCCCAGAAAACAAGCTACATCAAAGTGTGGAAATATTAATAACACCCATCATTCTAATTACTTCTTTAAATTGTTATTTTTTCTTTGAAAACCTGTACTCCACCAAATTAGAAAATCTAAAAGAAATGGATAATTTTCTTGATACATACCACTTACTAAACTTTAACTCAAGATCAGATAAGCAATTTAAACATACTTATAACCCTTAGTGAAATAGAAGCAGTCATTAAAAGTCTCCAAACCAAAAAGAGCCCAGGGCCAGATGGTTTTAGGGCAGAATTCTATCAAACTTTCAAAGAAGAGCTAATGCCAATTCTCCTCAAATTATTCTACAAAATAGAAAATAGAAGGAAAATTGCCTAATTTGTTTTACAAGGCCACATTACCCTGATACTAAAACCACATAAAGACCAAACAAAGAAGAGAATTACAGACTTATTTCCCTTATGAACATAGATTCAAAAAATACTCAATAAAATACTCAGAAATTGAACCCAAGAACACATCAAAAAGATCATCTACCATGGTCAACTAGGCTTCAACCCAGAGATTCAAGGATGGTTCAACATACAAAATTCAGTAAATGTAATCTACCATATAAACAAACTGAAAGAAAAAAAGCATATAGTCATTTCATTAGATGCAGAAAAGACATTTGACAAAATCTAACACCCCTTCATGATAAAAGTCTTGGAGAGATTAGGACATACAAATGACAAATGGACTGAGAAAGAAATCAGGGAAACAACATCTTTCACAATAGCCTCAGATGACACAAAATATCTTGGGGTAACTCTAACCAAGCAAATGAAAGACTAGTATGATAAAAACTTCAAGACACTGAAGAAATAAATTTAAAAAGACAGCAGAAGACAGAACGATCTCTCATGCTCATGGATGGGAAGGATTAACATAGAAAAAATGGCCACTCTACCAAAAGTAAACTACAGAGTCAATGCAATCCCTATAATAATAAAAGAACTACAGGAAGTATCACCATCTCCAACCTCAAATTATACTACAGAGCTCTAGTAACAAAAACAGCATAATATTGGCACAAAACAGAGGCATTAATCAATGGAATTGAAGATTCAGACATAAATCCAAACACTTATTTATGGACATCTGATTTTTTCGTAAAGAAGCCAGAAATACTCATACACACTGGAAAAAAAAGACAGCATCTTCAACAAACAGTCTGGTCAAACTTGATGTCTACATATAGTAGAATGCAGATAGATCCATACTTATCATCCTGCAGAAAACTCAACTCCAAATGGATCAGAAACCTCAACATAAAACCACATATATTGAATCTGATAGAAGAGAAAGTGGAGAATGACTTGAATTCATTGGCAAAGGAGAAGGTCTCAACAGAACACTGATGGTGCAGGCACTAAGATAACAGTTAATAAATGGGACCTCATGAAACTGAAAAGTTTCTGTCAAAAGACACCATGATTTGGACAAAGCGACAACCTACAGAATGGGAAAAGATTTTTACCAACTATATATCTAATAGAGGGTTAATATTCAATATATATATATACATGTGTATATATATATATATATATATATATATATATATATACAAATTAGATATCAAGAAAATAAAAACCCAATCAAAAATAGGGTACAGATCTAAATAAAGAATTCTCAAAAGAGGAAACTCAAATGGATAAGAGACAAAGAAATGTTCAACATCTGATGTGCAAATCAAAGTCCTTTGTGATTTCACCTTACAACTGTCAGAATGGCTAAGATCAATAACAAAAGTTACAGCTCATGCTGATGAGAATGTGAAAATCAGGGTGTTGGTTCCTCAGGAAGATGGGAACAGATCTACCTCAAGACCCAGCTATACCATTCTTGGGCATATACCCAAAGGATACTTCATTTTACCAAGGAGACACTCGCTCAATCTTGTTCATTGTTATTCTATTCATAATGGCTAGAAACTGGAAACAACCTAAATTTCCCCCCCAAAAAATGAATGGATAAAGAAAATGTGGTACACTTACACAGTGGAATATTACTAAGCCATTAACAATTGAAATCAGGACACTTGCGAGTAAATTGATGAAACTAGAAAAAAAATCATCCTGAGTGAGGCAATTCAGACCGGAAAGACAAATATGATATGTATTAACTTAAATGTTGACATTAGCTGTTCAGTCAATGATAACCAAGCTACAATCTGTGGAACCACAGATGTGTAGAGTAAGGGACTAGGTCCAACAGATTTATCTTCCTAGGAAAAGAACATAGGATAGATACTTATGTATGGGGGGGGGTGATACTGGAGCAGAAAGATCAAGTGAGGAAGAAGAGGGAAGAGGGGCCTAGCAAGGGAATATGGGGACAGATAGCAAAATCAAGGGCCATTTGGGGAGTAGTATGAAAACATAATGCAGTAGAAGCTTTGTAAAATAATATGCACATATAAAGGGGATCTAAATGAAATCACCAACAGGAGAGAGAGAACCCCAACTGGAAACCTCTTGCCACCAAATGGAGCACCCAGTACAGGGATTGAGTTCTATGTAATTGAATTGTTGGCCAAAGGAGTCCCATGGGAACCCCCCAAACAAGCAGGCTGTTGCCAAGACTATACGTTGCTCTCCACAAACTGACACCGAGGCCCCATTGCTGAAGACAACACCTACATAACTCATTGAATGTGGAGAAGTTGAGCTGGTGTCCCACGAGAGCCTTCACCCCTATGTTCTAGTGTCTTTGGCACAAGAAAGTACCCTGCCCACTACCAAATGAGAAATGCAAACGTCAACCCAGTCACACAGCCTTTGATCTACAATGGTGCCCTGTCTGCACGATATTGTTGGGCAATGGTGATACCAAGCTCATGGAAGGAAACAACCAATATCTGACTTGACTTAAGGCCCCACTCCACAAGGTGGAACCCACACCTGACATGACTTAGGTTATCTGAGACTAGATAGCCCATTAACCTAAGGGAACACCAAATGGTGTTGTTCCTTCTAAGGACTGTAGCAATAAAATAACTCCTAATGACATTCTGCTGTACTCATAGATCAGTGCCTTGTTCAGCCATCATCAGAGAAGCCTCCTCCTGCAGCAGATGGGAACAAATACAGAGACCCACAGCCAGACAATATGCAGAAAGTGACAGATTTTGGAGCACTTAACTCTAAATGGGATGTCTCCATCAAATCCCTCCTCTCAGGGTTCAGGGAACCCATGGAAGAGGAAGCAGAGTATAATAGCCACAGGGGATAGAGGGTACCAAGAAAACAAGACCCTCTAAACTAACAGGATTGACTGCCATATGAACTTAGAGATACAGAGGCAGCGTGCACAGGGCCTGCACAGGTCTACCTCAGATGAGGTCCTAGAGCTGAAAGGAGAAGTGAACATGAGCCCCCATTCTCAACCCAGAGGCTGTCTCCAATTGATAACCATTTGAAAATGAAAATTTCGTTTTCTCCGAGTCAGTCTCCCTGGAGAAATACAATACTCTCAAGGGTAGGCCGCATGCCCAGCAGTAGATGGGCCAACAGACAATTAATTCAATGGCATGATTGGAAGTTTCTTATCTCATAATGTCTTAAAAGTTTTTTATCTTATTTTTATTTCATTTTAATATTTTCTTTCTCTTTTTACTCTACAAGTCTCTTGTGGCTATTGTGGCTTCTAGTTTAGTGGGTTTTTGTTGTTGTTGTTTTGTTTTATGGGATTCCTGGGTGTGTGAACAAATTGGTCTCTGTGTCTGTGTCTGTCTCATGTGCCCTTTCTTGGACTCTTTTCCTTCTGCTTGTTTGTTTTGTCCTATTTTAATACATTAGTTTTTGTTTTACCTTACTGTAATTGACTTTATTATTATCCCTTAGAAGCCGGTTTGCTTTCTATGAGAGTCTTAAAGGGGGTGGATCCGGAGAGGAGAGGGGGGGAAGGGGGGATTGGGAGGAGTGGAGGGAGGGGAAACCAAAGTCGGGATATATTATGTGAGAAAAAAAATTATTTTCAATAAAAGAAAAAAAGAAATAAAAGATTTTTTAAAAAAGAATAAAAGAAAACATTTTCTGGTATAGATGTTATTGTTGGGAGAAAGCCTAGTGAAACAAACACTGGATTGTTTTGGTAACTTTGATAAGTCTTAAATTAGTTCAATGTAAAATGTTTGAAAAAGAAAAAAACAAAACAAAAACACATTAATTTTTCTTATAAAAGTATAAAAGTATAAAAGTAAAAGGGGAAATGTCAAGACAACTAGTACATTAACTCATGATTGCCACTACGGAGTTCTGACATAAATATGGGGAATTCAAACCACACAGGTTTACTCCCTTGAAGTTCTCTTAAGTTAGAACCCTGAACAGTATTTCTCTGGGCTGAAGTCAAGGTGTCCATAGGGCCGGTTATTTCTGTAAGCTCCAGGGGAGAGATCTGTGTCCTTTTCACCTTCCAGAGACCACCCACACCCCTTGGATTATAAACCCCTCCCACTTTTGAAGAATACCATTCTGATTTTGCTTTTGTCATTATATTTATCTCTCCTCTGATTCCTCCTGCCTCCTCCACCCTTATAAGGAATGATGTGACGAATTGGACAAACCCAGAAAATCCAAGACCCTATGTTTCAAGGCCTTTAATTACATCATCAAAGTCTCTATTGTTATATTAAGTAAAATTCAATGGTTCTATGATTATAGCATGTAAATATTTGGAGGCCCATTATTCAGTTTATAGTATTTCCTATTTTTGTTTTGGGATATTGGATTAATATGCTTCAAAATTTTTTATATAATTATGATCATTCCATATATACATTGGTTTTATGCATTTTCTGTTTAACCTGTGTTATTTGCCCATCCCAATATGATCTTTGAAATGCTTTTTGACATAATACTTCTCTAGGGCAATATCCTAATTTACCTAGTCATTGCATTACATCTTGTTTGTGTTAGGAATCTTGACTGCAATTATAATGAATAGAAATCCAACTCTCTCTGGGTAAGCAAAGGAAGTTATTTGCTCCAGCAATTTGGTAAAGTATTAAACAAGCTCCATGGGTTCTTCGGGGGCTTTGGGAGCCACTAATACCAGGGATTTCGCAGAACGGTTATACTCCATCCTCTCCATGCTCCCTCTGTGAAAGACTGCCACCTCACTCCCAATGTTCTTCCACTGGGGGAAGTGTGGTAATCTGGCCACATACAAACTCACTCACGTTTTTGTTTGTTTGTTTGTTTATTTTTACATCCCGACCAATGATTCCCCTTCCTTCTCTCTTTCCATTCCCCCACCCCATCCCACCCCCGTGCCACATCCACTCTTCCTCCTCTGTTTCTCTTCAAAAGGTAGTGGGCCTCCCGTGGATATCAGACAGCCGCGGTATGTCAAGTTGCAGTGAGACTAGGCACCTCCTCTTCTATTAAGGCGGGATGAGGCAATCCAGCAGGAGGAAAGGTTCCCAAAAGCAGGCAAAAGAGTCAGAGACAGCCCCTGCTCCCACTAGTAGGAGTCCCACAGGAAGACCAAGCTACACAACTGTAACATATGTAGAGGGCCTGTGTCAGTCCGATGCAGGCTCCGTGGTTGTTGATTCAGTCTCTGTGAGCCCCGGTGAGTTGCTTCTGTGGGTTTTCGTGTGGTGCCTTTGACCCCACTGGCTGCTACAATTCTTCCTCCCCCTCTTCTGAAGGATTCACCATGCTCGGCCTAATGTTTGGCTGTGGGTCTCTGCATCTGTTTCCATCAGTTGCTGGATGAAGCCTCTCTGATGACAGTTAGGCTAGGCACCAATCTATGAGTATAGCAGAATATCATTAGGAATCAATTCATTGACTCTGTGTGTGTGTGTGTGTGTGTGTGTGTGTGTGTGTGTGTGTGTGTGAGAGAGAGAGAGAGAGAGAGAGAGAGAGAGAGAGAGAGAGAGAGAGAGACAGAGAGAGAGAGAGAGAGAGAGAGAGAGAGAGAGAGAGAGAGAGAGAGAGAGAGAGTTGTTTTTGGTTCTTTCCTAGGTCAAACTCTCTTTTTAACCAGATCCATCCATGCCATCAACAAAAAAACAAAATCGCAGTATCTCAATGGCCTGGGCATTTTTTATAATGTTTTCATTAATTCTTTGAGAATTTCATACTTTCACCCCCTCTAACTCCTGCCAGATCCATCTCACTTTTCTTACCTGTCCAACTTTCTGTCTGTCTGTCTTTTTTTTTTTTAAAAAAAATACATCGAGTCCGAGTTCAATTTGTGTTGCCCATTTACTCTTGAATGTGGGATCATCCACTAAAGTATATCGGACCTACTAGGCTTCCCAACTGCAAAGAAAACCGACTCTCCTTCTCTCAGCATGTATCAATTGCCAATATCTCCTCAACTAGGGATGGGTGTTACTTGAATTTAATTTCAGGGAATTCAGTCACTAATATTAATGACTGAGGTCTTTGCTACATGTAACAACAGCATCAGAAATACCTAAGGGGCCCTTCTGAGAAGCAACAAATCAACTTCACTGTAACAATGTCCAGGTGGGGTGCAGACCCTTCAGAAATGCTATTTATTGGCCTTCTTGGCTTCCTTCTATTTTTGTTGGTGTTGACAAGGCCTGTGTTGACTGAGCAGCAGTCAAGGTTGATACAGCAGAAAGGAGCAGAAAGAACAGTCCACTGAGATTGGAACTATGCAGGCCCACAAGCCTCAGAGGCACACTCCTCCTGAGACCAATGTTGTCTCTGTAGAACAGCTCCTCACACTATGGGGTAGTTAAAACAGACTAGCCAAGACCTGGAACTGGACTATCCATAAAATGTCTGAAGCACCCCAAGAAAATATGACTTGCCAAGGAAATGGTTTGGGCTCCATCCCTGTGTGGCTCTCCTAGACAACTGGCTAATTAGTCCTCCCATATGTCTGTAATTATGGTGACACAATGGGCCGACTAGGGTGAAGCTATCATAATGTGATGCCATTTTGTTGATCATCTGTGAAATTTTTTTCCATCCTACATAAATCACCTGTGGGGACGTGCATCTGGGGCTGGTCTGATGCCCATTCTATTAAGAAGCATATGGCTTTCATATTGTTGCTAGCCAAGGCAATGTCCAACCCTGAGTAATACCTAGGAGAAAAAAACTAAGAGACTGTGCAGAGGAAAAGAATGACTTTAAAAATGATCTTCAGGAATATGGATGGGTAGGCAACAAGGTTTTGAGCATCAGGTACACTTATTCTATAACAGACTTGAGAAAGAGGCTTGAATTCTCTGTGCTTGGGTCCAAATCTTAGATATGTTGATCAGAAAAGTGGCTGTAGCTTCAAGTATCAAACATTATAATTCAACAGAATGAATAATAAGGTCATGGATTCTCTCAACTAACCCCTGTCGGAAAAAGCCATTGAATGTCTGGGATTCATATCCATCTTCTCGATTTCTTTTCTTTCTTTCTTTTTCTCTCTTTTTATTTTTGTTAGTCTTGCTATGTAGCCAAGGCTGGCCTTGAACTCTTGACCATCCTCCCATCTCAGCCTCCCTAATGCTGGCATTACAGACATGAGCCACCACAACTAGCTTCCTGCCTTTCAGTTCTGTCCTCCATTGACATTATCTTTAGATTGACAGAATGGCCACGTGTATCCTAGATATTAGTTCTTACATTTCTGTGGCTTATGTTACATCTCATGCCCACACCTGCACTAGAAGCCGGAATAGTAGGGCCCAGAGTGGATTAGACAAATAAAAACATATTCTCTGGACTTGATGATAGAGCTAGTCTGCCTTGAAAAAAAATGGAATTCTCAGAGAAAGGAATAAAACAAAAAGGATAGTGTGAGGAGAACAGGAAAGGCAGAATGTAGATGGATGTGAGTTGACAACCTAAGGCAGACCGGCATCTTCAGATAGGGAATTCAACAGAGTTTGTTTTGTGGCTCAAGAGATTTAAGAAGGATTTAAGAAGGATCAGCCATAGCTGGAAAGATGGCTCGGTGGTTAAGAGCTTGTAATGCTCTTCTTGCAAGAGGATCTGAATTTGGTTTCCAGTATCCCTGCTAAGCTGCTCACAGTTGCCTGTAATTCCGCTCCAGGGGGTCCAATATCCTCTACTGTCCTCCATAGGTGGCTGCATTCATGTACATATCACCTCTCTCTGTCTCTCTTTCTCTCTAGTAAACACACATAAATTTGAGAAATAAAATAACTCTTGCAAAAAGAAAGTCACTCTAACAACTTTCCCCACATTAGCAAAAAAAAAAAAAAAAAAAAAAAAGGTTTCCAATGACTTTTCATGAAGAACAAAAATAAATATTACCAGAGCTGGAGATAGTATCAGAATCTACCAGATTTTCAGAGACTAAATCCTACCCCATTTTCTTTCTAATTCTCCAGGGTTGGGGGGAGAAGCTCTAGGCATCTTTCTAACCACAGGTGGGATGGGACATGGGATGTAGAGAAGCAATATGGAGGTATTCATAAAATACAGCATGGTCTAACTTTGTGGGCTTGTATCTTTATGTAGTATTGAAATATAGTTTTACAAAGAAGAAGAAAGTTAGATGGGCAGTGGTGGTGCACGCCTGTAATCCCTGCACTCTGGAGGCAGAGGTAGGCAGATCTCTGAGTTTGAGGCCAGACTGGCTTACTGACTGAGGTCCAGGACAGTCAGAGCTACAAAGAAAAACCCTGTCTTGAAAAATCAAAACAAATGAAGAAAGAAAGAAAGAAAGAAAGAAAGAAAGAAAGAAAGAAAGAAAGAAAGAAAGAAGAAACTGAGCAAAAAGTAATTAGGTTATTATTTCTTATGATTCCAAGTAAATCTAGAATTATTTCAATATAATAAATTTAAGTAAAATATTACACTGTTGTAATATTTTTCTTCATAACTGTTTTTCATACTCCATTAAATTTTTCTCATGGCAAACATCTCTACTGCCTGCCTCTCATTTCCACACTTAGACTGAGTACCTTTTTTTTTTTTTAACTAAATCATCTTTAATAAATAAGGTATCATTCCTGTGTTCAGTTTCTTCATCTGCAAAATGAGAATGATAGCAGAGAGAGAGAGAGAGACAGAGACAGAGACAGAGACACAGAGAGAGAAAGAGACAGAGAGAGAGAGAGATTTTTGTTGTCATCCTCAGGATGAAACATGAATGAATACAAAATAATTTGTCTAGAGCTGGACAGATAGGCCAATTACAGTTAAATGTTCTTTATATAAAACCCTATCAAAACCAAATAACAAGAATACACACATAGTCACAGAAGTTTGTGTAAGAAGAGAGTTCACTTTGTTTAGTGGCTGTTTCCAAGCAACAGAGCCTGTGTGGGTCCTAAAACATGTACTCCTCCTTCCAGGTTGGGCTTCATAACTGTGTGGTTTGAGCAGCCTCACAGACCCTTATGCTTGGTTTAGTGTGTTGCTGATATCACCTTGGAATTCTGATTGAGTTTTCAACAGAGGGCCTTATGTCAGCGTGTGTGTGTGTGTGTGTGTGTGTGTGTGTGTGTGTGTGTATATACATTATATACATGTGTGTACATACACATCTGTTTTTGCATTGACACATTAAGTCACATAGGTGACCTACCCTCCTTAACCAAACCATCCAAGTCAGTATCTTCCCAGAGTGAACAAGACTTGCCATGCCGTTGTTCCCATCCCATGGTGGAGACTGGAGTCCCTTGTTCCTCTGCAGCCAAAGCAGAGGCTCATCAGCTGCTCTCTCCTGACCCTTCTCTTATTCCATGATGCTCCCCAAACCCACCAAGAGAACCTTTACCCATAGGTGGATGCCCCATTGGCTTTGTAAGGACAAAGCTATGGGTGGCCTGCAAAGGATAATTTCCAAGTTTGTGGCTTTGGTACTTTTGTTTAGCCATTGTTCGTTAGGTGGAAGGATTTTATAGACAAGATCAAGGCTCTTCACAGCCACAGGAAAAATAATAATCTCTGGGTCTTGAAGAAACAGAGGAGGCACAAGAAGAAAAACACAGAAAAAAAAACCCACTAAACTATTGCTTTAGTTGTATTTGCAAATTGCCCAAACCACTACAAGGGCTGAAGTGTCAGGAGAGGCATTCCTGGGGTTTTGCAGACAGCATGGGGAAGGCATTTCTCTGTGGGATGGCTGAGGATGCAGACAGGAAAAATGATCCAGCAAAGAAATATTGTCCTTGGAGCCACGAAGTGTGAGTCCTGTTTGTCCAGGTGCGGTGCTTATGAGCGAATGTGTGCACTCAGCCGCTGTGCCAAGACAGCCAGGTGTGCCCCAGGTCACCGGCTTAGCCTCTGGGAAGCTGGACCGCTTGTGAAGCTGAGCGGACCCAGGGAAGGAGTCTATGGTGTGCCTGGAATGACAATGGATGTAAATCAAAACCAAAGGAGCCCACTGCCTAGGAATTCCAGCCAGCCTTAGCAATGATGAAAACAAAAAAGAAAACTTACCTGGGGTTCAGACCGGTGCTAGGGTTCTGACAGTTCATAAATCAACCTGGAAAATGCTGTCTAAACCATAAAGCTAGGCAGTTGCAATACTCTTGCTAACTAAATATTATTTTAAAACACTGGTTATTAACCCTCCTGATTCTTCTGTGCAGACATCCTTTCTTTATTCATACCAAAGTTTGCTCCCTCCGGGAGACAGTGGGACATATTGGCACCAAAAATGGGTCCTGCCACTCCTGGTTATATAAATATAGGTGTGCTATTTAAGATCTCTGGACCTCAGCACATTCCTCTATGAGTGGATTTGATAGTAAGTGTTTATGGAGATGTGTTCTTCGAATATGTTTCAGCAACCTGGAGTGAGGTAGACAATTTAATAACATTATGCAATAAAACTACATTCATACACCTGAGTGTTGCTGAAACAAAGATTTTTTTTATGAACTAGTATTTCCAGTGACAGAATTTGCTGCACTCATACAGCTCATCTTATTTCATTTTTAAACTAGAAATAGTG
The DNA here is from genome assembly GCF_049852395.1 of Peromyscus maniculatus bairdii. NCBI lineage: Eukaryota > Metazoa > Chordata > Mammalia > Rodentia > Cricetidae > Peromyscus > Peromyscus maniculatus. The sequence goes on along the minus strand of NC_134871.1, from coordinate 11,645,604 downwards.
GTTGTGACCAACCAAAGTTATTTCACAGCTGAATGTTTCAAAAACATTAAAAAATCATAATAGGTGTGAGTGTTTAGCTCATAGTGTTTAGTAAATATGAATGCCTGTGTTTCTTTCCTCTAGGAGAGTTAAAGTAACATTCACCACAGTTTGTGTCTTGGAATTCTATGACATTTACATGTGACGCTCATGTAATTTTCACAGTTCAGTAAATGGAAAACATAGGAAACATCTTACTAGCACTGTTCAGTTGGTGTGAACAGACAAGTGGTTAGGTACCTCTGAGCATTCACTAGGCATGCCTAAGAACCTGGATCATATTTAGTTTACAACAAACCAGTAATTCAAGAAGTAAACTTTTTTTTTTTTTTTTTAGAAAGAGGTCTCTTTAAATAGCCCCAGCTCTCCTGGAACTCACTATGTAGACAAGGGTGGCTTTGAACTCCCAAAGATCCACCTGTCTCTGCCTCTGGAGTACTGGGATTAAAAATGTGTGCTATCACTGGCACTTCGAAGTCAATTTGCTTTTAAAGGGCCCTGTTTTTTTTTAATTATCATAATTTTTTATAATCATAACTTTTTATTGATTCTTTAGGAATTTCACACCATGCACTCCAATCCCACTTATTTTCCTGTCCCTCCATGTCTACCTTTCACCCTTGCAGTGTCCGCCCGCCCCCCTCAAAAGAAAATTTTAAAAAATTAATTTAAAAAAAAACCCACTTTGTTCCTCCATCTTTCTGGCCTCCCCACCACCTGTCCTTTCCTGTTCGTACCCCTGGGAGCTGCGGTGTGTCACTGAGTACACCCTCTTGTCCAAATAGCTTTACTTGCAATTCATTGTTCATTGTAATGAGTTGTCGGTCTGGGTCAAGGCCTCTGGCTTTTGGTCCACCGTCAACACCGGACCCTCACTGAAACTCCTCACAGGTATCCTGCTGTTGCCCCAGTCATGGAGATTCTGCAGCTCTGGTTCCACAGGACCAGTCCCTTCATGCTGGTCATGGATGGGGTACATGTTGGTGTAGGCCAACTTAAAGCACTGGGTGTAGTGGGCCTGGGTGGCAGCTGAGTTGGTCAGTCCGGGCCTCTGCTAGGACTGCCCCTTCAGGGGAGGGGCAGAGCCAGCTCTCCTGCACCTGTGGCGAGGGGTGAGGTGTAGCAGCCATCGAGGGGCAGGGCCAGATCTCCCAGGGCCAGCGAAGGGTGGCGCCAGCTCAGTGCAGCTCCTGGATTTCACATGTATTGTTTGATTGGCCCCTGGTGGTAACATGGGCCATGGCCATCAATACAGCTGCAGCAGGACCACAGACCCAGACATGGCCCTCAACAGCAGCTCAGGTCTGGATATCATCATGGTCCTGGGTGGCAGCTCAGTCCACTCAGATCAGTACTGCCCCAGTGGCAGCATGGCCCTTGAACACCAACGTGGCCTCAGGTGGCAGCCTAGAGCCCCGGTAGCCACACAGCCTTCAGTGGTAACAAGAGCCACAGATATCAATACAGACCCTATCTGCGGTAGGGTGATGGACATGACCCTTGGCAGCAGACCATGCCCTGGTGTCATCATGGCCCCAGTTGGCAGCTCAGGCCATTTGAACTGGCATGATCGCAGCAACAGTGTGGCCCTTCAGTACCAATATGGTCCCTGGTGGTGGTCCAGACCTGGACATCTGCATGACCTTTGATTGTAGAAGTAAATATTTTTAAAAGTTGCTAAGGATCACATTTGTGTCCTCAACCCTATCTATAGGTTAGAATAATGTTGGGGAATTTTCAAAAAGTAGCCAATGACGTTTTGACCATGAAGTGTCTACAGCCTGAACACCAGTGTTTTCCAGAATAGTCTTGGGTTAATCCAGTGTGTGCTCAGGTGGCATAATGCTAAGAAGATGATGTTACATGGATAGATATAAAAACATAGTGAGTACTGACTACCATTGCTCTAGCTGCATGATTCCCTCAACATTACACATACGAAATCTCTGCTGGAAAAAGAGTTCGGCAATTTGTTTCAATTATTGTGTTTACCAATTACAAAATGAAAAGTCTTAGAAAGCATTCTCAATGCAGACTTCATGATAATTACTATTGACTATTTGGGTGGTTTAGTATGAACTGTGGGGTCCAAATGCTTATCATCTATCTACCTTAGTGGGCAACTTCAGGATGGTAGAGACTATCCTGCTCTTTCATGCCTGCTATCAACAGCAGCCCCCCTCCTTTCTGTGCCCACCACAGTAGGTTCACTCTGTGTAAACAGAGGGTTTTTTCCCATCCCACTAGTTCCCAACTAACCAATCAGAGGCTTAATATTAGTTATAAATGCTTGGCTGGTAGCTTAGGCTTATTACCAACTAACTCTTACACTTAAATTAACTGTTGAGGGAGGGCTTCTCTTCATGTTCCACCAAGCCCCACAGTCCCACAATCCACATATAAAATAATCACTCAGACGCTTATATTATTTATAAACTGTATGGCCGTGGCAGGCTTCTTGCTAACTGTTCTTTTATTTTAAATTAACCCATTTTTATAAATCTATACCTTGCCACATGGCTGGTGGCTTACCGGTATCTTTACATGCTGCTTGTCCTGGCAGTGGCTGCAGTGTCTCTCTCTCCTTCTTCCTGTTTCCCCAATTCTCCTCTCTCCTTGTCCCACCTACACTTCCTGTCTGGTCACTGGCCATCAGTGTTTTATTTATATAGAACGATATCCACAGCACTTCCCCTTTTCTTCTTTTTTTTAAAAAGGAAGGTTTTAACTTTAACATGGTAAAATTACATATAACAAAGCAATTATCAAGCATGAATTACAGTTACAATATTAAAGAAGATGTCCTGTCTATCTTATATTTGTGAGTTTAAGGCTTTATATCTAACTTACCTTTTATCATAACTGAGGAAATTACAACTATTTAGTCTTTAACCACATCAAAGACCTGAGAAGGAACATAATGGTACCTGAGAAATGGTAGATGGATGCAAGCAACTTTCAGGAATCTTGCAAGAGTAGACCAAGACAGCTGGCAGCCTGGACAGTCACCTAATGTTTCTCAGCATTGTTGGTGCATTCAAATTGGCTACAGGCCTAGAGTATATGACAGACCATTTTCATAAGCAGGAATTTTGAAAGACCATCTTACCCTGTCTTGGCAGAGTACAGTGGTCGCTTCCCTTGTGTCCTGCTTGTCCAGAAAGGACAGCATTGCATTTGTACTGTCAGCCATCAAGGCAAGGGCAGTTCTTTGCCCAGTAGGCCATTTTGTGCCAAGAAGACAAACTTCCAAATGGAAATATCTTAGAAGCCCAACATTCTCTCTGGATCAAATTGGTGCAGCCAGGAGCAATTGTGTCTCACGTCAACAGAATTCTAAGTTATTTAAATGCCATATTCTCTAGGTCTATGAAGTGTTTGAAGATTACCAATCTATCTGAAATATATCTATGTATACCTAGAAGACTTAACTAACATGGCTACAAATATGATTATCATAGATGACTAATTATTAATCTAATTTTTAATTATCCATTACAATTTTATATCAGGGACTATTGGGGTCCAGCCCCTAATAGTCTCCTTTCCAGGGTCCACGGAAGAATCTATCAACCAGCTGAGAATCTATTCTTTAAGGTCGGCAAATCAATCTACGCACGCAGAGTTCTTTGGTCCATTCGCTTTAATTCTTCCCCTCATCCCTTGCTTTACAGTTATATATCCCCCAGAAAACACAATCCTCCCCTCTACCCAGGACACCCAGCCTGAACTTCCTCAGGCAGTGATTGTCTGCTATCAGGATCAAATGGAGGGTTGATAAGAATTACAAAGAGGGGTACTAGTTGTTAATTACCATTTGTGACCCAAAGGGGAAGTGACTAATGAATTAACTAAAGGCTAAATATGGGTAATATCTAAGAAGAGGGATCTTATGTGCACAACTATAATCTTAAATGTGTTTGGTAAAAGATGTTAAAAATCTATAAGTTGCTAGGTCAATGGGAGAAAATAAAACTGTCTGCTTTTTTCCTGTGGCTCCTATCTGTCCAAGCTGTCTGCCGTTTTTCTGCATGGTGGGGGAAAGTGTGCTCAGTCTCTAGGCAACCTATGTACAGCTAGATGCCTCTGGTGATAGTTAAAAGGAGATCTGGAACTGGAGGTAAGGTTTGGGAAAAGAGGAAGTTAGGCCTTCTCAAACAGGTAGCCTGGATGCTTAAGTCTGTTCTTAGAGAGTACAGAGGTATCTCAGATAAGGTACTTTCCTCCATCCGGCGATGGACCTGGCCGGATGCTACCAATAATGATAATTACAGGGAGGCTTGAACTGGGAGTTCTGGCTGAGCATAGCTGTTAGCACAGAAGGTTATCTAAATATTCCTGGAAGTGGTTAGGTAAGTAGTTAGAGGTCTATAAAGTTAGTAAGGCTGTAAGAAAGGAGGGGTCTGAGCTAAATTGTGTAAAGCTATTACTTAATGTCTACCTGACTTGGGCGGTGTCCCCTTGTGGAATTTACCTTAAGTCAGGAGACTCGCCTGTGGGTTGTTATCACTGTTAATCCTCGGGAATTGGGTGACCACCTGAGTGATGTCTCCTTTAGTCCTTGGAAGTGGCTAGGGGAGATATCTGATTCCAGAGAAACCCTTTCCTGAGGCTGTTCTCCAAATACCTGGAATGTGTATGTCTAGAGAGTGATCAGTCCACATTGTTAGCCCTTCTTAGGGAAAAGTCAATTGGGAAAACTATGAAGGCACACATGATTTTCATAACAGAATACAGCTGATATATAACAAGCCAAGTAACACCAAAAATTCCTTGGAATTTGGCTTCCTCTGGAGGAATTCCCTGATCCCTCCAGGTAGTGACTTTGCCATAACCAGCTGAGTTCTTATGATATATTCCTGCGGCCCGCAGCAATTTTAAATGAGTTACATAAACATAATACTTCAAACAAGAATAGAAATATATATATATATATATATATATAGTATAACAAAATTAGCTTCAAGTTTGTATCAATAAACTAAAATTTATACCAATGTAAAACATTTTAAACATAAACTAAAATCTATACCAATGTAAAACATTTTAAACAAGTTGTTCTTTAAAAGTAGGTTCATTAATCTACCCTTTTATCTTATCATCTTATCATCATCTTATCATCTCTATATCCTCCTATATATCTATATCATATCCCCTTTTCTTTTTTAGAAAGAGATCACATTTATAATCAACCTGTTTTTCTCTGTCCCACACCAGAGGGCTCTTCTGATTTGGGACACAAGAATCTCTTAACCATTTTTTTTTAAAGCAATATGTCTGGGTTTAGAAGTGAGCCAATTCCACCTCTAAAGCCAGCTTGGTATATTTGGGAATTTGGGCGTAGCATCTCTTATTACTTCCTGCTGGAGGGGAGCGCTGTATCTTATGGGGACGCAAAGAAAATTTTAGGCTTATGGGGTAGTCCGTGAGGCTGTATTGTGTGAACCAGTTGCCTTGAAACTCTGGATGTTGGATCATCTGGGCCATGGTGTCATCGGAGACCTTTCAGGGGGTCTTGGCTGGTGAAACCTGATGTATCTTAATCTGGAACAAATCCACAGCCTCTGGCTTTCTGTGGAAACAAAAGCAGAACCTCTTTTCCAAAGCAACATATCCTTAAATCCAAATTTTGAAGTCAAGGTACCTTTAAAATATACATATTGGTTTAATTCAACATCTTTTTCGATCAAATGTTTTTTTGTAGTTAAAAATCCCAAAGACAACACAATCCAGATTGTCTGTGTAATATTCATCTTTATGTGGCTTTTTTATATTAATTTATCTTTTTTTTGTCTCTTTCAAGCCTATGTATTGTGAATCTATTGCTTTAAACTGCAGTATTCTAAGACTGAAACGGTGCTGTGGCTGCTGGCTCCACCCATTTCAGCTTACCAACATGGCGTTTTTCGCCAGTTCTGTGAGTCATCAAGTCTCAGAAATAGTGGATCTCAGCTTTTATCAAAGCAGTGTGTAGCCTAGAAACCTTTTTTTTTTTTTTTTTTTTTTTTTAAATACTAGTGAAGACTAAATCTACCACACAGCGTAATGTGCCGCTGGCAGACGCCTCATTCCCGCCATACTGCTGGTCAAACACAAATGCTAGGAACCCGCCAGTGTTCAAACCCGCGTTTTGTGGTGTCTAGCTGCCCTTATGAGACATGAAGCAGGAACCTGGTTTTGGCTCTGTTTAGAATTGGTTATTAAATATTCTCAGGTTTAAGGTGGAAACTCGAGCCGTTGGGCGCCATTTGTTGCTGGAGGGCTTCTCTCCAGGTTCCACCAAGCCCCACAATTAACCCATAATTCTTATCTACTTTTAGCCACATGGCTTGGTACCTTTTCTCAGTTAGACATTCTCATCTTAGTTCTGCATCTGGCTGGCAACTCCTGACTCCACCCTTCCTCTTCCCAGCATCCTTACTTTGGTCATCCTGCCTATATTTCCTGCCTGACTACTGACCAATTAGCATTTTATTAAACCAGTTCAAGTGACAAATCTTCACAGTGTACAAGAGGATTATCTCACAGCAACTCTGCTGTCACAGTCTGCAGACTTCACTGAAATTCATCCTTTCCAAGCTTGTTTCACGTAAACACTGTGGGTCTTTAGAACATGCACCATGGTTCAGACGACTTTAAATTTCCCCTACTCGCACAGGGCCCAAGGTTCAGAAATTCAGCCAGTTTTGTTGAATGGATAATGAGTACTCTGTGGCTGTCTGGGAAGGTGAGGTGGAGCTGGGCATTACTGTGGCTTCTGAGTCCTTTTATCACTGCACCCCTTTTGCTAAAAGATGGGTTGCTTTATTACAACGGCAAAGGGAAGTGTCTTCTCTTCACCATTACAGCATGGTAGGGTGTGTGTGTGTGTGTGTGTGTGTATGTGTGTGTGTGTGTCATCCCAGTGCTCTGGAGGCAAAGTGAGGAATTGCAAGCACATCCATTCAAGGCTAGTCTGTCCTACGTAGCTGCACCTTGTTTAAAAACACAAAATGAAGACCCTAAAAAAGAAGACAAAGTCTGAAGACTTATGATATGCAATCTCAAATTCTGTGACGGATTTCTGGAGTTTGGCATCTGTTCGTTCTTTACAAGGAAACTTTTAAGTGTAGTATAGTGATATGTCCCTGTAGTCCCAGCACCCAAGAAGGAGAGCAAGGTTACCAGGAGTTCATGGCTATCCTCTGCTACACAGCAAGTTCAAGCCCAGCCTGAGACTCTGTCTCAGGCAAACAAAGAATGATAGCAACCAGACAACTTCTTACAGTCTTCTAATCTGATCATAAAGGCAAAACATTAAAAATCTACGGAAGGCAGTAAAACCAACCATGGTCTGATTCCATAGGGAAATATTGAAGGTATTTTTGTGTGTACATTTTGCAGTATTCTAATTACATGTATGTATGAATATAAAAATATTACACACAGCTTTATAGCCAAAACATTCACTTAAAATATGCAGTAGGGCCCTGAGGATTTATACACGGTTCATAATTGATAGGGAGTGGGAGAGAGACATTTTTCCCCCAGTGGTGTAACCATGGCAAGGTGCCTATTTCCTCATCCATGCTTCTGTAGCAATCCCAGTGAAACTAACTGGGTTTTACTCACACATACATGTATACACACACATACACACACACACACACACACACACACACACACACACACACATGAGAGAGAGAGAGAGAGAGAGACAGAGAGAGAGACAGAGAGAGAGAGAGACAGAGAGACAGAGAGAGACAGAGAGAGAAAGAGAGACAGACAGACAGACAGACAGAGACAGACAGAGACAGAGAGATATCAAAGGAGGGCTAAGGGAATAAGGGAGGAAAATGGGGTGAATATGATCAAAATACATGTTCACATTTTTTTAAAATGTCATAATGAAAACAATAAGTAAAAATAAAATATTCATTAAGCTGAGGAAGCAATTCATGATAGCATATGGTGGGTTTTATTTGCAGCACAGGGCAAAAGCCACAAAAATCTGTAAGTAGCTCAAGATGAAATTGCTCTTACTGAGGCTGGAGAGACGGGTAGCAGTCCCTGGCTGCTGCTCCAGTTCAATTCCCAGCACCTACATGGTAGCTCGCAACCATCTGTAACTCTCGTCTCAGGGGATCTGATGCCCTCTTCTGGTCTATGCAAGCATTGCATGAATGTTACACACAGAGGCATGCAGGCTAAAGAGCCACACACATAAACTCAGAAAGTAAAGGGGGAAAACATGCTCTTACCCTTAAATAGCCTTCAAAACCATCACCTTTATCTAGCCCAGGAATCTGCTACCAGGAAGTATTCGTAATCGCCGTCCGTCTGTTTCCAGGCTAATCATGCTCTTAACTAATTCCGAAGCACGGTACCTGCTGGGCACCTAAGGTTCTGAGCCACACCATGGGTGCTCCGTGATGCGCACGGGACTGAAGGAATCAGCTGCCTCCACAGCCAGCTCCTGTGTGTTCGCCACTTATGCAAAGGGCTGTTCCAGGAAGGGACGTTCCTTTGCAGACACAGTTCCCAAAAAAGACAGCCTTTCCTTCTGGAGTTCGGGTGATACGACTGGACACACTGCGTCCACAGCATCTGCCCCCTACAGGAAGGACTATCAGATCTGCTGCAAAATCTGTAGCTCATCCGAGCTCCTGTCCTCAGCAAAGGTGATCCTAAGGCCCACCCCCAAGGAAGGTGATGGGACAGACCTGAAGGTTCGTTTCTCAGAGTGGCTGTGGAAATGAAGTCTCTAGAGACCCTCAAGTGAGTGGAATTCCTTCTCTTTTCAATCACACATTACATCACAGCTTTCCAAGTTCCCTCTGATAAATGGGACCAAATCGGTATTCTGGAGAAGCTCCACTCTTCCAAGTTTCAATTGGGATTCCATCTCGGAGCACTTTTACTTATAATCATAGCTTATGTAACTAAGTCACCCTTTTGGTCCCTGGGAGTCTGGTTTGCTTTTTTTTTTTTTTTTTTTTTTTTTTTTTTTTTTTTTTTTTTTTTTGGTTTTTCAAGACAGGGTTTCTCTGTGTAGCTTTGCACCTTTCCTGGAGCTCACTTGGTAGCCCAGGCTGGCCTTGAACTCACAGAACGCTGCCTGCCTCTGCCACCTGAGTGCTGGGATTAAAGGCGTGCGCCACCACTGCCCAGTTCTGGTTTGCTTTCTAATGGCATCTTTCAACTGCATTTGATTTACTTTTGATGAGCACATGCCCTCTAGACACTATGGAAGCAGCAGGGTTAGGTTAGGTGGACAAGGAGGAAAATCCTGGAGGCTTATGTGGTTTATTATTCATTTGTCTATACATTAGTTCATTCAACATGAAACATTTATTTATGCCTGGCATTGGGATAGGTGCTACACTACAGAGGTGGTACAGAGGTGGAAGGTACTGTCTTCCCCCCCAGGAGCTCACATTTCTGTGGAGCTGACAGACACCCAAGAAACATTGTTGCAGTATGGTAACACTCTAATAATATTCTCAATGTTTGTTAACTGTGTGCCAGAGACAGTCTGGAGCTGAAGGTAGAATAGTGTATTCACAGAATTAGACACTAAAAGTTTACATCCTACTGTTAAGAGAAAGTTACACTTGATGGCTATGGGAACAGTTATGAAGCCATTTAAAGATATTTAACTTTTTGTGGGAAAATCATAGAACTGAAGTGATTCCTTCCAACTGGGCAAGAGTATCTAAACGGTAGTAAAAGGTATAGGTAGGATACTCCATTATTGCGGAATATTACTTTAGCTAGGCAAAGATGTGTTACATTTGTTTTTGCTGCTGAATATTGCTCTGACTGTGTAAACATGTTTTACATTTGTTTATGCTGCATTTGTTTAATTATGTAAAGATGTGTTGCTGTTTTGCCTTGCCTGCCTAAGGCACCTGATTGGTCTAATAAAAAGCTGAACGGCCAATAGCTAGGCAGTAGGGGGGGGGATAGGCAGGCCTGGCAGGCAGAGAGACTAAGTAGGAGGAGGAATCTAGGCTCAGAAAATAAGAGAGACTGAGGGCGAAAGAGAGGGAGACTGCCTGGGGCCAGCTAGCCAGACACAGAAGAAACAGGAAAGCAGGACATACAGAATGAAAGAAAGGTCAAAAGTTCCAAGGCAACACATAAATAAACAGAAACAGATTAAAACAAGACTACGATAAGGCCAAGCATTTATAACTAATAACAAGTCTCTATGTCATGATTTGGGAAGCTGATTGGTGGCCCAAAAGAAAGCCTGCTCCATTCCACCAACACCTATCACAATGCCAGGCATAAATAAATATTTAGGCAGAAGAAACATCTTCCAGTGCAGGTATGGCAAGTGGATAAAGATGAAAAAATGAGACCAAAGAGCAGAATGTGTGACTTTGTAAGGAGTACAGACTTCACCGTTCAGCAGCTAGAACTGTGCAAAGGCATCCCTTGGAAACATTGGTGGTTTAGAATGCTTTTGTTTTTGAGACAAGGTATGACTCCTCTGGCTGGCCTGGAATTTGCTACATCAATCAGGCCACAAATTCACTCCAACTTCCTTCCTCTGCCTCCTTCCCCCAGTGCTGGGACCACAGGCATGTGCCATTATGTCTCTTAGAATGATTTTCAGTGTCAAATAAATGATAATCAGCATACAACTCATAGACCAAGAGTGGTCAGGTATAGAGGAAGGGGACTAGCAGGGACACACAGCCTTATTCAGTCATCACCAGGGAAGCTTCCTCCTGCAGCAAATGGGAACAGATGCCGAAACCCACAGCCAGCCATTACAGAGAGAGAGAGAGAGAGAGAGAGAGAGAGAGAGAGAGAGAGAGAGTCTCTTTGGAATACACAACTCTAAATGGAATGTCTCCATCAAATCCCTCCCCTCAGCCCTCAGGGAATGCCATGGAAGAGGGGGCAGACAGAGTGTAAGAGCCAGAGGGGATGGAGGACACTAGGTGAACAAGGTCATTTGAATCTACTGAACAAGGCTCAAATGAACTCACAGAGACTGAAGAAGCAAGCATAGAGCCTAGGGGAGTCTGCACCAGGTCCTCTGTCTGTATAGTATAGCTTTCAGATATATATCTGAGTGTGTACACGAGTGGCAGTGTGATTTGTGTGCCTGCTCTTGGGGCTCTTTTCCTTTTCTTGGTTGCTTTGTCCAGCCTTGATATGATGGTTTTTGTTTTATCTTAGTATGCTTTATTTTGCTATGCTTGGTTGTTACCTGTTAGGAGCCTGTTGTTTCCTAATGAGAGATAGAAAGGGAGTGGATCCAGAGGAGAGGGGAGCTGGGGAGGAACTGGGAGGAGTAGAGGGAGGGTGTAGCTGGAGAATTTCTCTCCAGCTTCTGCCGCCAAGTCCCACAAGTCCCACTTATAAAATAAACACACAGACTCTTATATTATTTAAACTGCTTGGCCATTAGCTCAGGCCTGTCATTGTCTAGCTCTTACTCTTGTATTTAGCCCATTTCTATTAATCTTTGCCACGTAGCTTGTGGCTTACTGGTACTTTACATCTTCCTTGTCCTGGCGGCGGCTCCAGGCTGTTTTCTCTTTTTTTTTCCTCCTTCCTCAATTCCTCCTCTCTCTTTGTCCTGCCTATACTTCCTGCCTGGTCACTGGCCAATCAGTGCTTTATTTATAAAGAGCGATATCCACAGCAGGAGGGGAAACTGTAATCAGGATATATTGTATGAAAAAAGAATCTATTTTCAATAAAAGGAAAAAAGAATGATGTTCAATGGCAGATGATAAAAGGGGGGTTTTCAAGGAAGGAAGTGGGCAAAGACAATGTCACAGAGAAAAGTTGGTGGTCTTATGTAGTTATCTACAAAGGAAAATGGTAAGAGCTCGATTTAGAAGCAGTGGTATTGCCACTGGAGAAAAGAATGATGAATGCAAAGGTAAGGAATAAAATCTGTGGATCTACAAAATGTGAGTTGGATGAGAAGGATTGTAAAGGATGAAATTCAGACTGAATTTCCTTTCTGTGGCTGACATATTACCATGGGCGGTGTGTTGGCTGTTCTTTGGCTGCGACACAATGCTCAAGAAAACAACTGAAAGGAGTATGGGTTTGTTTTAGCTTGTGGTTCTGGAAGTTGCATCCATTATCAGCATGTGATCCTCACTTTGGGCCCGAGGTGAGACAGAACATATCACATTAGTTATTTCATTGCTGTGACAAAATACACTGGGACTTAAGGGTGCAGTCCATCATGGGGAAGTCCTGCTGACAGAGCTTGAGGCAGCTGGCCGCATTGCATCTGCAGCAAGGAAGCAGAGGACGATGAATACTGATACACCACTTGCTTACTCCTTTATATGTAGGCCAATAGAGCAGATCTTCCAACCATAACTAACCTAATCTACGTAATTCCTCACACACTGTCCTGTGTCCAGAGATTTGTCCCCAAGGTGGTTCTAGATCCTGTAAAGCTGACAAACAGTTGGCATTGTCAGGGTGAGCATGTGGTAGAGGAAGCTTCGTACTTCATGGCAGCCAAGAAGCAGAAGCGGAAGAGGCCAGGCCAAGGCTGAATCTTCAAAGGTAGGCCCCCTGGTCCCCACCTTCCATAGTTTTACCACCTCCCAGTAGTCTATCTGAAATGTGGAAACCATCAATGGACCGAATTATTATGTAGGCCAGTCTACAAATCATTTTTCAGCATGCCCTCACAGACACCCCCAGAGCTTTCCTAACTGTCTCTCAATATAGTCAAACTCACAAGATTAACCATCACTGACTAGAACCCTAGGAATTACCTTGGGCAGTCCTTTGCAAACTTTTGGGTTCCTCTGTTTAAAAAAAACAAAAGTCATCACAACCACGGTGCAGACAAAGAGTTTGATGACTCATGCAAGTCCTTTTAGGCTGAAAATACAGTTGTGACATATAGGCACAGATGTGTGTAGGTACTTATATACCTCCACTTGGCTATATATCATTATCCATGTGCTTAATGATATTGCATCCTTTTATTTTTAATGACATGTTAATAGATCAGGGCAGTATTGAGGTCATGTGCCCAGGCTCTGGAACCAGAGTGTTTAGGCACACGCCTTAGCTTCGTTCCTTGCTTGAGGAGTAACCTAGGATGAAAAAATGGAACTACTTGCTTGCTCACTACCTGCCCTCCATAAAACTGCCATAAGAATTACATCTGCCTCATGGTCATATCATGAGAGTTAAGTTAGTTTGTTAGTTCATTGCAAATCTAGCCTGTCTGATAAAAGGTAATTGTGCATTGACCACCATCTCTCTGCCAAGATTGTCTTCACAGGAATAAACCCTCCAAGGGTTTGTGATGCTTCTTGGATGGGTTGTCTGTTTGCTGCTTACCTGAAAAGCCCTGGCTCCCCACCAGGCCTATGGTGATGGCTCTGCATTTGTTCTCTTCATCCATTTTTCACAACAGAGTTATAGGGGCCTGCAGTACAGTGATCCTGATGTTAAAGAGGATGCATAGTGAGTGATGGGCCTAAACGTGCCCCCAACAATCACACAGCTGGACAGCAGAGGAAAGGTCCAAAAGAAGACTACTTGACTTGTCCCTATGGTGATATGAGCTGTTGTGAGGATAGCCAGGAGGTAAAGTTGCCAGATGTTTCCAGCGGGGCATGGCTGGAACGGATCTCATTATTATGGCATCATGAGCCTCCTCGGCCCTCTGGATGTTAGAGCCTAGTCAAGTACCGCATATGATGGTAAAACACAACCTAGGAGAGGGTTGCATCATTTAATAGGTAGACAAAATGCGGTAGTTTGAATAGGTATGGCCCCCATAGACTTACGTGTTTGAGTGGTTGGTCCATAGGGAGTGGCACTACTAGGAGGTGTGGCCTTGTTGAAGTAGGTGTGTCACTCTTGGGGCAGGCTTTGAGGTCTCCTATGTTCAAGCTACTCCCAGTGTGGGACACAGTTTCCTGCTACTGCCTACAGATCATGGTGGGGAACTTCTAGTTCCTTCTCCAGCACCATGTCTGCCTGCATGCTGCAATGTTTTTTTGTCATGATGATAATACACTAAACCTCTGAAACTGTAAGCCAGCCCCAATTAAATGTTTTCTTTTGTAAGAGTTGTTGTGGCCGGGCGGTGGTGGCGCACGCCTTTAATCCCAGCACTCGGGAGGCAGAGGCAGGCGGATCTCTGTAAGTTCGAGGCCAGCCTGGACTACCAAGTGAGTCCCAGGAGAGGCGCAAAGCTACACAGAGAAACCCTGTCTCGGAAAAAAAAAAAAAAGTTGTTGTGGTCATGGTGTCTCTTCCCAGCAATAGAATCCCTAATAAAGACACTAAGCTTCTCCCTTTCTTTCTCTCCTAGACATTCAGCCAACTACTACCAAGTACTTCCCCCTTTTCCTTCAGGGCTTTAAAACTGCTTTTAGAAAGCCTGACAGGAAAGACCTAATTTAGTAGTTTGCAGCCCATTGCCACACATGAGATGGCAAAGGTCACTTTAAGTTGCAATCACCTTAGTTGTGTTTAACTGAATCATAAAAGCTACTTGTAAGAGAACAGACTTTGGATGTCCCTCTCCTCTGTGCTTACTCTCTGAAATCCCCATCAGTTCCTTCACAACTTGCTGGCTCTCAGTAAACATCAAGTCTCGGATTTCATTCCGCTTCTCACCGAGGTTCCTGCACACCACTGATGTGCCGTGAGCTGCCGGTTTTCAAAAAGATTTATCTGGTGCTTGACAATCACAGGCTTTTTGATACAGTGTGAAATATTTACCAACCCCACTGTCTTTTCCAATTGCGAGCTGAGACATTGAGACTTGGGAGTCAGTTATTGACACAGACTCTTTCCAAGATGCTGAAGCCTGAGAACTTTGTTCCACTCCAGGTCCTTCGGATCCTCCCTTTCAGCCAAAAGTCTGACACAGACAGCTTTTCCTAAAGTTGTGAAAACTGAATTTCTCAAGTATTCAATTTGCTGCTGAAAACAGGTATATTTTCTCTCTACTGATACCCCTTCCCCTCTCTGCCAGTCTCACATTTCTCCTGGAGAAAGACCTCTGCTCCCATCAGTCAGCTGTGATACTCTAGCACAGTTGGGCATTTGAAACTCTCCATGTTAAAACAGACAAAATGGGTTATGGGCCAATCTACCAACCCTCCATCACCCCGGAGTCTTTCCATCTAGAGGCCATCAGCAAAATTCTTACTTCAGACTTTCCAAGAGTCCCTCATTTCGTGAAGGAACTATTAGTAGTTTCAAAGTCCTTGGTTGACCTGGACTCAGCACAGATCTCAAAAAGTAAAAAAGAAAATTTTTCATGTGTATGTTATTAAAATATGGTGTGCATTCTATAACCGATGGTGATTGCCAAGTCAATGGAAAGTTCACTAAATGACAGGCTTCGGAAGGAAAGTCTTCTCATGGGGGCAGGTGTGCTCTCCAGAGTTTGCTGCTGTGCACACTGGCAAACGGGGTGTTGTCTCAGGAGTCTTTAAGGGATTTGGAGGTGTTGTGCAAAATACTGAACTGCAGATAAATGGAATAAAATGAGAAAGGAATGATACTTCATCTTGTGTTGCTTTGTTTTGACACACAAAACCCAGTTGTATTTCTACATTAGCTGCAACAATTTGGACAATATTTTCTCTTCTTTAAAAATTAGTTCGTTCTTTGGCCATTTTCTCTGTGTATAGTGTGTTCTGATTCTTCTCTCTCCTCTCTACGTCACTGCTGTTTCTATCATCATCCCCCACCCCCCACTCACCTCCCTTCGCAGATCCATGAGTTTCAGTTTCGTTTTGTGACCCATGTAGTTTAGCCCGCTCCATCTGTGTTTCAGTTGCATTGGAACTCTCCAACTGGTAATGAGTCCCTCCTCTCCCTGAATCTATCAGTAGCAAACAGTTCAGTGTGAAGAGACAGAGTCCCTTAGGCCCCTCCTCCGTTCATGCCTGACTGTTGAAGGGCCTCTTCTTGTACAGACCCAGGGTAGTCATCCACAGCTGCTCAGTTCATGACTGCAATAGCTCATTGAAGTTGTGATTACCCGCACAGGATCTTCACAAGTTGGGGCTCCTCACATTCCATTATGAGTTGGGTGGGGCTTGGAAGGACCCATCTCTCCCCTAGGAGGTATTAGGAATTAATGGTTATTGGGGGAAAGGTATCATTTTCTTCAGTGATGCAGCCATTGGTAAGTTTCCCGTGTTGCAGTAAATAACCCTTTCCCCATGTTCATGTAAGAAAGCTAATAATCTTGGTGAGTCCCAAAACTAACAAAAGATGTGAAAGGAAGACAGGGAATTGTCTGGCGGAGAAGGGGTTCAGCAGAAGTGGGAGCGGGATGAGAAAGGGTAGTGGGGGATTGAGGTGACAAAATTATGCTCTTTATGTATGAAATTGTCTAAGAATAGTGAATGAGCAAATACATAAAATCCTGGATTACGATTGCACGAACTTGGTTGAGAATCTTTGCATCTGTGGTTAAAGATATTTTCGGCGAGTGGATTCCAGTTTTCTTACCATTTTTTCTCTGTGACTTTTAAGTTCTCTCTGCTGTTATCTCCACTGCTTCCTTTCCGGTGCTCATCATGTGTTTAATGAGTTCTGGTTCTTGTGTGTTAACTAAAAGCTGATGGCATTGATAGACCTCTCTTCCTCAGGTTGGTGAACTTCTATGTGCTGTTTAGCTGAACGCCAAGTGGTTTGGGACTTCTAATTTTTTGTTATGCATATGAACTATATGTGATATAGGGCTTCATTATAACAGTTTCATTCATGTATATAATAATGTAGTTTGAACATATTCATCCTTTAGAATAATCTTGTCCCTTTCTGCTCCCATCAATCCCTGTCTTCTTTCCAACTGTCTTACTTTTGTGTGTGTGTGTGTGTGTGTGTGTGTGTGTGTGTGTGTGTGTGTAACGCATGCATATGTGTTACTTAGAAATATGGGTATGGGCTTATTTATAGGAGCATGACTAAGTTAACCAATGGCTACACCACTAAAGGAAATGTCCCCCCTCAGCAACCATGAATGTTTATTGATCCTCAGGGAAGGGTGAAGCCTTGTAAGGCCCCTGCCCAGCTATTATAAGCTGACTTAAATCCTCAGGCAGGGTTACAGCATTGTGAGACCATTCCTTCTAAATTCCATTAATTAAATGGTTTATATTTTCATTTTTACCAATTTAAATTTATCCATGACCTCCCTTTTGACTTCTTTGTTGAGCCATGGTTTATTTAGAGTCTGTTATTTAGATCTGAAGTTTTCTGGTTCCCTTTTAGTTTAGTACCATTGTGATCACAGATCAGGTAGTTGACTCATTTCTAAGTCTTAATTTGTTTGAATCTTGCTTTGTGGTCCAGGCTATGGTGAATTTTGATGACTCTTCTGTACACGTTTACAGAGAATGTGTATTCTGCTCCTGTTAATGGTAGAGTTCTACGAGTGTCATGTAGGTCACATTGATTGACAGTCTTGTTTAAGTTGGTCATATCCTCAGTGGTTTTCTGTCTACTTTTTATGACAGAGATGAGGAAAATACACATCTCTAATTATGGATTTGCCAATTTTGCTTTGTGATCTACTGAGTTTCCTTCAAGAATAATGAAATTCTGGTATTAGGTATATGAATTAGGATTCCGTATTGTCATGATAAATGAACACTTTTGTGATTATGTGAAGCAATACTGCTGGCAACAGTTTTTTTGCTCTGAAATCTCTGTGAGATATTAACATAGTCACTCCAGTTTTCTTTGGGTTACTGTTTTCATAGACTACCTCTTTCTATCCCTTTATGGCTAATCAGTTGCATTCTTAAAGTAAACATGACTTTTCTGGCTTTCGAGATGTTGAATTTGCTGTGTTTCTGATGAAAATGAAATGATTGTTTTCATCTTTGGTTCTCTTCTGCATAATGAATCTTTGCTTCTTGGTTCCTTCTTCACTGGGGGTTTTAAACAATTGATCTACTGTGGAGTTTTTCCTGTTTATTGTAGTGGGGCCCTTTTGTTCTTCTTTGTAGTGTTAGCACATTTAGGAAAGTTTTCCCCCTTATTTTCATAGAACGTTTCTGTGCCTCTTTCGTTCAGGGACTCTATTTATTAAGCTGCCTGCATTTTCCCGAGAGCTCACTGACTGTCCGTCCGACTCATGCCAGCTGTTCCCTCCCTATGGTTTATTTCGGGAGTTCTAACAGCACATCTTCCAGCTGCCTTTCTCTTTTAC
Organism: Peromyscus maniculatus bairdii; assembly: GCF_049852395.1. Taxonomy (NCBI): domain Eukaryota; kingdom Metazoa; phylum Chordata; class Mammalia; order Rodentia; family Cricetidae; genus Peromyscus; species Peromyscus maniculatus. Next base: position 11,627,387 of record NC_134871.1, on the reverse strand, counting down.
GACCGTGTCTACTCATATTATCTGGTAATTTTTTTTTCATTTCAATCATTATGTTTTTCACTTCTAAGAGTTTGATTTCAATCTTTAAAGGTATCCGTGTCACTCACTTGTTCAGTCCTCGTCTTCTTGGACACATGGACGATAGTTATAATAACCCTTTCCTGTTCGTCACCAGCTCTGCCATCAGCATCATTGGACTCAGCACGTCTTTTTTTTATAAATATTTTTATTTTATAATTAATTTAATTTTACATATCAGCCACGGATTCCCCTGTCCTCCCTCCTCCTGCCCTCGCCCTCCCCCCCAATCCATCCCCCATTCCCACCTCCTCCAGGGCAAGGTCTCCCCTGGGGAGTCAGCCCAGCCTGGTACATTCAGTTGAGGCAGGTCCAGTCCCCTCCTCCCTACACCAAGGCTGAGCAAAGTGTCTCAGCATAGGCCCTAGGTTCCAAAGAGCCAGCTCATGCACCAAAGACAGGTCCTGGTTCCACTGCCTGGGGGCCTCCTAAATAGTTCAAGCTAATCAACTGTCCCACTTATCCAGAGGGCCTGGTCCAGTTCCATGGGGGCTCCTCAGCTATTGGTTCATAGTTCATATGTTTCCACTAGTTTGGCTATTTGTCCCTGTGCTTTTACCAATCTTGGTCTCAATATCTCTTGCTGTTATAATCCTTCCTCTCTCGCGCTGATTGGACTCCTGTAGCTCCACCTGGGGTTTGGCCGTGGATCTCTGCATCTGCTTCCATCAGACACTGGATGAGAGTTCTATCATGACAGTTAGGGTGTTTGGCATCCGATCACCAGAGCAGGTCAGCTCAGGCACTCTCTCAACCATTGCCAATAGTCTATTGTGGAGGTATCTTTGTGGATTTCTGGGGACCTCTCTAGCTCTCTGCTTCTTCCACGACTCAGCAACGTCTTATACGTTCTTTTGTTTAGGAAAGTGTGGAAGCTTTGGATTTGCTTCTGTCAACTGTACTAGGTTGGATGCTGAACAGTTTCATTTTTCTGTATTCTTGGAATTGACTGCCTGCTTTCTTTCCTTTCCTTCCTCCCTTCTTCCTCCCCCCCTTCACGTCTCCCCCTCAATATGCTCCTGGAATATTGGAATTATAGGCCCGCAGCACTGCCACCAACTGCTTGAGCCTTTCTTACCTGATGTATTTATGTTCCTGGGGAACACTTGGCTCCCTCCTAGTCTTTCCCTTGTTATTAGATGCAGAACAAATTTCATCTTTTCCTTGTCCTCACCACCGAGGCAATAACCTTCTGAGGTCTTTACCTAAACTCCACTCATTATCAGACTTAGCACCATGAGCAATGGAACATAAACTCTCCCCATCTCTGTAGTCTTCTGGCGCCGAGCCACAGCTTCCTCTATGTGTTTCTTTCCCAGGCTCTCTGGTTCACACGTATGGACCAGTTAGCATTCAGATACGGATTCAAGGTGGACCGACCATCTTGCAATGCTGAAGGTCTTTCTTTGCAGATCCATTTTACTCACAAAGGCTTTGACTACTGATTAATGTATTTTTAAGCTTTCCAAATTAAGAGGTGGGAAAAGTCATATCACTTGGACCTTTGTTGATGGATTATTTGGAGGTGAATCAAGTGAATTAGTTTCTATCCACCTTAGAATAGAGTTTAATCTGAAGTCAGACTTTTAAGGGTTCTCCACACTCAAAGGCAAAAGGATGGTATTGTTTTTAAGTTCTCATTGAAAAGCAGCATTCCTTGCCATTATAAACACAGACAACAAACCATAGAGTGTCAAGAAGAGTGCCAGTGGTCTCATCAACCTGAAGAAAGCACACGTGTTTTCATCTCACCCTCTAGTTACAGTAAGTAGGCAAGTTATAATTTCTGTTGTTTGGTATTCATGATTACATCAAAAGTATGGCTGAGATTGACTTGGTATCAGATCTTGTTATTTAAATATATTAACAAGAAACATTATTCTTTGTCATAAATGGGTTTAAAACATTCTGTTAACTATATTTCAACAAAATCCATGTTCTCTGTCACGTACCTGTAACCTTGTGCACATATAAGGACTGTTTTGACAATCAGTCCTCTCCATGGCTGGAGGGGTAAAATAGACACTGGTTGGAGTCATCCTAAGAAGAGAATTGGTAGACAGAAAGCCGTTAATAGTTTGTCATGTCTAGCTCCACCCTGGCTGGAAGATTGAGGGTGTAACCTGACTCTCAGAGAACCTGACCTTCCGCACAGTATTTCCGGCTCAGTGAACTGCAGGCAGCCAGCAGCTGTGATATGATGGTTTCCATCAGGAGCAGAACTCAGTAGATTTGGGGGCAGATACTTCTCTGCAAGGTTCCACTGCCTGCCTTTCCTGATGAGACCACGCCACGATGACTTTCCACAGGAAGGAAACTGTTTCAAATCTGACATTCCAGCTTGGGGCTACTTACGTTTAATCAGCGCCATTCATCCCCTGTGTTGGAATCCATTACATTCAGGGCACAAGGACTGTATCATCTCACTCACCTCTGCCTCTGCCTTCCAACCCCCCCTCCTTTGTCCCCATGCTCTCCAGCTGGGGCAGGTGATGAAGCCAGGAGGCTGCTAGGCTCCAGCATCCCGGCCTTGCCAATCCCTGCTGAGACAAGCTATCAGTTTTCACCCTTGACAGAACAGAATGACAGGAAATCAAGTCCAAAGCAAAGGTCACTTGGAGTTGAAGTCTCTGATCTTGTCATTCTTTGACACCAATACTCTCTGACCCAGAACTCTTTTTCTAAGATGAAACCAAAGACAAAACTTTTCCATTTGTGTTAGCTGAGAAAATTTTACTGCAGACACCACTATTTTCTGGTTTAACGGTAGTAAGAAGGACCAATATTTTATGGTTTCTGAAGTGCTTTCTTAGTAATTACTTAATTCTGAAAGGGACATCAGACAACAGGTTTTCTTGTTCTCATTTGCTATATGGGAATATCTGATGGCAAGTAAGACAACTCTGTGGGTTAAGATACACAAGGATGGTTAGCTTCCACTCTCAACTTGACAAGACCTAGAATTGTCTGGGAAGAAAGTCTTAAGGAGAGACTGACTATATTGGATTGACCTGGGGGCATGTCCGTGGGGACTGTCTTCATTAAGTTAATTGATGTGGGAAGACCCAGCCCACTGTGGGTGGCACATTCCCTAGGCAGGCATCCCAAATTGTATAAAAGTGTACACAAGTGCAGCTGAGCAGCAAGCAAACAAGTGAGAATCCATGCACTTGTTTCTCTCTGCTCTTGACCGTGGACGTGATATAGCTAGCTGTTTGAAGTTCCTATCCTGACTTTCCCCTAGAGACTGACAGTAATCTGGAATTTTAAGCAAAATCAACCCCTCCTCACCTAAGTTTTATATACACACACACACACACACACACACTAACACACCACTAATAAATAAATGGATATTTAAAAATCTGTCTACACTCAATAGTTTTGAGCCACAAGCTGGGAGTCACTCTGGTACTCCTGCCTCCAGAGACAGTGTTAGTTCTACTGCCCAGGCTTCCCGCTGTAGGATGAGGTGAATGTGTTAACACACCGAAGACATCTCAGTCTATTTCTGTGTGTGTGTTCTGCATATAAGGCTCGTTTCTTTCAGATAAAAATCAGTTTCCAGATATTTGGAAATTTCAGGCTAGGGGGAAAACTCAGTCACTAAAATACTTTACTGTACTGGGGTGGAAGAGATAGGTAAAAACCCTGGGGCTGGCTGGCCAGCTAGTCTAGCCTGTTTGGCAAGTTTCAAGACAATGACAGACACTATCTCATTTCAAAGAAAATGATGTGGACAGTGTTCAAGGAGTGACAGCTGAAGTGTGCTCATGTGCGCACACACACACACACACACACACAAGTGTAAACAGATATTTAGAAGGGAGTTTGGCGCTCAGTCAGTTTAGTTAAATAGCAAGTCTCTCCCTTGGACCTATGACTTCCCTAGGTATAGGTTCTTTCTTTTTATATTTATTTTTATTTATGTTTTATGTATGTGAGTGCTCTGTATATATACCTGCATGCCAGAATGGGGCATCAGATCCCACTATAGATGATTGTGAGCCACCATGTGGTTGCTGGGAATTGAACTCAGGACCTCTGGAAGAACAGCCAGTGCTCTTAAGCACTGAGCCATCTCTCCAGCCCTAGGCATAGGTTCTTGATGAGGTCCACAGTACCAATATGGGTTCCCTTCTGTGGAGCAGGTCCCAAATCCACTAAGAGGATGGCTGGTTACCCTCATAACCATTACGCTATGATTACACAGATGGAGACCTCTTTACTTGGAAAGTTGGTTTTATTATTGCAGTGTTCACAGCTAGGTAAGACTATTTTTTCCCCTTTATTCTTCTCTTATACATTACATCCAAACCACGATTTTCCCTCCCTCCACTCTTTCCAGTCCCCCCCCCACGCCCCCAGCCACAAACACAAATCCTTTATCCCCCAAATCCACTCCTCCATTTCCCTTTAAAAAAAAATAGAGCAAGTCTCCCAGGGATATACACTGAACATGGCTAACAGGTTACAATAAAACTGGACACAAATCCTCACATCAAAGCTGGACGAGATAACCCAGCAGGAGGAAAAGGGTCTCAAGCAGGCAAAATAGTCAGAGATACTCCCTACCCCTACTATTAGGAGTCCCACAAGAGCGCCAACCACAGACCATAGGTATATGCAGAGAACTTAGCTCAGACCCATACAGGTCCATGTTTGTTGCTTCAGTCTCTGTCAGCACCTATTCGCCCTGTTTCATTGATTCTGTGGGCCGTGTTCTCATGGTGTTCTCGACCCCTCTGGCTCCTACAATCCTTCTTCCTCATCTTCTGTGGGATTGCCGTGGTTCTGCCTAGTGTTTGGCTGTGGGTCTCTGCATCTGCACCAGTTAGTTGTTGAATGTCAGTCCTCTGATAACACTTGGGCTAGGCACGGATCTGTGAGTATAGCAGAATATCATTAGGAACCATTTCATTGATGGTTTTTTTTCCCCAGTTGTGTTTGCCTCTATCCTGGGTCTCTGAGCTGTCCGGCCTCTGGTTCCTGGCCATCCAGATGGGGTCAGGGATTGGCTCCCTCTTGTGGCATGGGCCACAAGTTGGACCAGTCATTGACTGGCCACTTCCACAAGTCCTGTGCCACTGTTACTCTAGCACATCTTGCAGGCAGGACAGAATGCTGGTCTCAGGTTTTGTGGCTGGGTTGATGTCCCAGCTCCACTGTTAGGAGCCTTGCCTGGTTAGAGAAGATGGACAGTTTGGCTCTGTATCACCCATTACTAGGAGACTTCGATGGGTCACTCTTGTAGATTCCAGGGAGCTTCCACTGCACTAGCTTTCTACATTGCCCCCATATGGCCCTCCCCCACTCCAGTTGTCTCTCCCAGTGTTCCCTCCCACCACACACCCACCTGATCCCTCTTGTTCCCATTCCCATCTTCCCTGCCCATCAACTGAAAAATCTATTCTAGTTTCCCTTCCCAGGGAGACCCATGAGCTTCCCTTGAGCCTTATGTTCCTTAGCATCTCATGGCCTGTGATTATCCTTGACTACTGTCATTATCTTTTACTTTATTATAATATAGCTATTATCCACTTATAAGTTGGTACATACCACATGTTTGTCTTTCTGGGTCTAGGTTACCTCACTCAGGATGATCTTTTCTAGTTCCTTCCATTTGCCTTCAAATTTCATGATGTCATTGTTTTTAAAAGCTGAGTAATACTCTGTAGATGAATTTCTAATGGTCTTAAATAAAAAACATGGAGCCAAATAAAGGGGTGAAAGCCTTAGAGAGATCAGGGAAATAGGGAAAGCCACCAGCCAACCTCACCTCAAAAACTCTGCAGCTTCCAAATGAGAGTTACTTCCTGTCTACCCACGCACATATGCCTTGCTGTTCTGCCATCTGATTTGCTCTCTGTCCAGCTACATCACTTTCTCTTCCTACACAGCTCTGTCACTTTCTGTCTGTCTGTACAGACCTCCAGACCTCCATGGTTAACTAGTGTTGAAATTAAGGCATGTGCCACCACACCTGGCTCTGTTTCCAGTGTGGCCTTGAACACACAGAGATCCTGCCTGCTAAGTGAAAGGATTCAGGGTGTGTGTGCTGCTGCCTGACTTCTTTGTTAACTTATAATGGCTGGCTGTTTCCCTCTGATCTCCAGGCAAGCTTTATTTATTAAAGCACAAATAAAATATCACCATAATACTCTGTTGTGTAAATGTACCACATTTTTGTTATCTATTCTTTGGTTGAGAGACATCTAGGTTGTTTCCAGTTTCTGGCTATTATGAATAAAGCTGCAGTGAACATGGTTGAGCAAGTGTCTTTGTGGTAGGATGGAGTCTTTTGGGTATATGCCCATGAGCAATTCCCAGTTTTATGAGGAACTGCCATATTGATGTCCAGAGTAGCTGTACAAGTTTCCACTTCCACCAGCAATGAAGGAGTGTTCCTCTTGATCCACATCCTTGCCAGCATGAGCTGTCACTTGTGTTTTTGAACTTAGCAATTGTGACAGGTATAAGATGGAATCTCAAAGTAGTTTTGATTTATATTTCTGTGAGAGCTAAGGACTGAACATTTCTTTAAGTGTTTCTCAGCTGTTTGAGATTCCTCTGTTGAGAATTGTTTAGATCTATACCCCATTTTAAAATTGTATTATTTGGTTTGTTGATGTCTAGTTTCTTGAGTTCTTTATATATTTTAGACATTAACTCTCTGTCAGATGTGGAGTTAGTGAAAATCCTTTCCCATTATGTAGAGTGCTATTTTGTCCTATTAACGGTGTCCTTTGCTTTACAGAAGCTTTTCAGTCATATGCGATCCCATTTATTAATTGTTGATCTCAGTGTCTGTGCTATTGGTGTTCTGTTCAGGAAGTTGTCTCCTGTGCCAGTATGTTCAAGGCTATTCCTACTTTGTCTTCTATCAGGTTCAGTGTATCTGGTTTTATGTTGAGATCTTTGATGCACTTGGACTTGAGTTTTGTGCAGGGTCCTATTTGGATCTATTTACAATCTTCTACATGCTGACATTCAGTTATGCCAGGACCATTTGTTGAAGATGCTTTCTTTTTTCCATTGTGTATTTCTGGCTGTTTTATAAAAAATCGGATGTCCATAGGTATGTGGATTTATGTCTGGGTCTTTGATTTGATTCCCTTAATCAAACTGTCTGTTTTTATGCCAATACCATGGAATTTTTATTACTATAGCTTTGAATACAGCTTGAAATTGGGGATGGTGATAGCTCTAGGTGTTATTTTATTGTACAGGATTGTTTTTGGCTATCCTGGGTTTTTATTTTTTTTCCATATGAAGTTGAGTATTCTCCTTTCAAGGTCTGAAAAGAATTGTTGGAATTTTGATGGGGATTATGTTGAATCTGTAGATTGCTTTTGGTAAGATGAGCATTTTAATTATGTTAATCCTATCAACCCATGAGCATGGGAGATCTTTCCATCTTCTGATATCTTCTTCAATTTCCTTCTTCAAAGACTTGAAGTTTTTGTCATATGAGTCTTTCACTTGCTTGGTTAGAGTTACCCCAAGGTATTTTTTATTATTTGTGGCTATTGTGAAAGGTGTTGTTTCCCTGATTTCTTTCTCAGCCTGTTTGTCATTTGCATGGGTAAAACTGTTGATACCTTTTCTCTCCCAGCTGTCTGCATAGCAACTTCAGGCAGTTTGAAAGCCAGCAACCAGGGAAGAAGTTTCCAGATCAGTTCCAGTTTACCTTCTGTCTAGCAACCAAGGTGTAGGGTGTCTCCAGCAATGGGGTTGCATGCTCTAGAACTAAGGGACTCTGTTTATTTTTAGCTTGATTTTCCTGGAACCTGTAAAACTCTGAGTTTGTGATTCCTAATAATGTCAGTTATTTGAAAACCTACGTAGTAATAATCACTTTGGAAACTGTGAGAATGCACGGGTCTCTAGGATTTCCTCCAACTCAAGTGACTGAAGTGCTCAGGAGTCATCGGTCATTTGAAAACACCTCTGGTTTTCTCAGATCACCAAGCCAGTGGTTTAACGCTTGTGGATCATCGTTTGGGATTCCTCTTGGGGAAGCAAACTCTACTTTCCAGTGAGCCTCCTTCAACAACCCTTTGTGAGGGAACCAAAGTAAGCCAGAAGTTGACTGTTACTGAGAGCCAGTCAGGTGGAAACAACCCTTTTAGAGTGTGTTACGTGTGGAATCTCATGAATTCACTGTGCTGGCCCTATGAAGTGAGGAAAGAAAGCAGCTGGAGATGATCACAGTGCCGATTCCTGATCCTTAACAAATTCATAAAACTGTATCTTGTTCATGCTGAAAGAGCCCACGCAACGCTCTGAACGTGTGCTCCAGCATTCACATGCGGGGAAATCCCAGTATAACAGTGTTCGGGGTGATAGCTAAGGGAGACGTGATGGCTAGCACTCATTCTCACTTGACTGCATTTACAACCACCTGGGAGATGCAACTCTGGGCTTATATTTGAGGTATTTCCAAAGAAGTTTAACTGAGGAGGAAAATCCCACCCTGAAGGTGAGGGTGGTGTCTCATGGATTGGGGTTCTCAAACTGAAAAAAAAAAAAGTAAAAAGAAGAAATGAGCTGAGTGTCAGCATTCATCTGTCCGAGCTTGGTGACCATGGGTGCAATACGACCAGCTGCCCAGTGTTCCTGATATCATGCCTTCCTACCACGATAGACTGTTTCCCAAACTACAAACCAAAACAAACCATTCCTTCCTTTAGTTACCTTTTCAGGCATTTTCATTTTCTCACAGCTAGGGGGAAAGTAGCCAATGCAGGAGGTGTTTACATCATGAGAAGTGCACCGGTGGATGGACCCATCTGCTCTCCAAGAGCTTTTGTTGATGAGTTTGATCCTTACAGCTTCATCATGTAAGGACACAGATTTCCTCTCCTCTAGAGGACATAGCAACAAAGAACCAGAGGTGAAACTCTCCAGTGTCTTGATCTTGGGCTGTGTAGCAACCAGAAATATGGGAAATAAAAGTCAGTCCTTCATGAATGACCCAGCTTCCGGGATTCTATTACAGCAGTCCTAAGTGGAGGAGAACAGACCTGGGGACCATTCACATGGGAGTGCTACTCCCACTCTCTGCCTCTAGCTTCTCCACCTGGAAAAGGTGCAGAGAGAGATGGGTGACAAATGTCAGGGCTTGAAAATGGCTTCTGACATCTAAGATTTTGCTTTCCCAATTCAGACTCAATTTCATAGAACATTCTTTCTTCTTCTGAAATGGCGTTTTTTTTTTTTTTTTTTTAAAAACAAGCTCCTAATGACCAGATATACCTCTACAGTATTAGGATTTAGTTCTTGAGGATGGGATAAGTAGGGTGACTGTGCCATGAATCTAGTCGGTCACAGACAAGAAATACTTCTGCATAACACAGGGACACGCTAGGCTAAGTGGACAAGGAAGGAGTATATAGCAACCTACAGACAATATTATACTTTTGAGTACTTATTTTTGTGTGTCTATTCTTTGTGAAAGGCACCTGTCAGAGAATGACTTGGCAGAAGTTGATTCTCTCCTTCCAGCATATGGGTTCTGGGGGTGAACTCAGGTTCATCAAGCTTGAAGCACTGAGCTATCTCACCAGCCCCGAGTTACTTCTTAGTACAAGATCTTGCTGTCTATTCCTGGTTGACTTCAAACATCCAGTCCTCCCAGTTTAGCATGCCAAGTTCGGGGTTTGCAGACCGTCACCAACACATCCACCTTGGAGTAACTTTTCAAAGAATTTTCATATATATGAAATGCTATATGCGAAACATATATGATTTGCATGCTGGCTCAAAGAATTCCAGAAGTTATGATCAGAGATCCTGAACTATATCTGGTCAGAGATTCTTGTCAACCAACAAAATCATGCTCCCTCAAGACCCCCAAGAGCCCTTTATCTCTCAAGCATAAGCCACCCAGATGCTAGAAGAGTGCGTGAAAACAGATGAGTCTCGAGTGCCTACATTTGTTTGTTCTTCAGAGTTTGAAATAGCTTCAGGGTAGGAACAAAAGTGCTGTGTTTGAAAGTAAAAACCTGGGGTAGTCTTGACTAGTGAATGAAAGTTGGGTGACCGGGAAACTGGGAGACACTGACAATCTTTTTTTTTTTTTTTTTTTTTTTTTTTAATGTTGGAGAGAAAGACATTGAAGGTGATGTTAGAACATAAGACAGGCAGCTAAAAAGGAATTCAGTTTACACGACTCGGGGACCGGGATGCTGTAGCACAAGTACTCTAGATTACACTTTATAAGGTGATCCTTTGAGCAAACTTTAGTCAGGAGAGCTTCTGTGGGTGAGGATAAGCCTGTATTATCTTAATGGATTTTTGATGGAATACCAAAATTTGGAAGCCACAGGGCTGTGCTTTAATCAAGAAGTAATTCTCTCTACAACCCATTTTTCATCTTAATGTGCAGTGCAGTGACTTGCTCATCACGCTTTCCCTTCATTTTCATGACCGTCTTAAGTGTATTTTTCCAAAGAGCAACCGATGACAACCCCCAGAGCACGTGCGTGAGCTCTTACTCCTGCGAGCATTTCAGGTGATACTGTTCTTAGCATTCTGTCATCTTCCTTACGCTTTCATTTGCTTTCTCAGCTGCCAAAAGCCCCCCATTTATCTGTCTGCTTCCTCTTGTGTCAGGCCATCCTGAGAGGTAATTTTTCATCTTGTCAGTTTCCTTATCCCAATGGCCCATTCATTTTCTTCAGCCCCCTTTCCCTTTTTCCTCCATTCCCCGTCATGACAGCCTTGCTTGAGTGAAGTTTTAACGTGTTCAAGAGTCGACGGCAGAAGATGGTGATCGGAGTAGAATGCAAAGATGGGTTGATTTAATAGCGATCCCAGGGTTTTACATCAATCACTGCTCTTGGTTGTGAATGGTGGAAACTCAAGTTACCTTAAGGAAAGGGGAAATGTTGAAAGACTAACTAGAAAATGATTGTAGGGTGGCTTAGAGTTTCTATTGCTGTGGTGAAACACTGTGACCAAAAGCGGCCTGGGAAGGAAAGAGTTTATTTAGCTTATATGTCCATGTCACAGCTTATCAGTGAAGGCAGTCAGGGCAGGAACCTGGAGGCAGGACCTGATGCAGAGGACAGGGAAGAGTGCTGCTTACTGGCTTGCTTGGCCTGCTTTCTTACACGATACAGGACTACCAGCCCAGGGATGGCACCCCTACAGTGGGCTGGACCTTCCCACATCAATCACTAATTAAGAAAATACCCTAAGACTTGCCTATAGTCCCATCCTAGAGGGGTGTTTTCTCAACCGAGGTTCCGTCTTCTGACATGACTCTAATTCATGTCAAGTTGACATGAAAACAAGCTAGAATGCAGGGTAAAACAGAATGGAAGAAGCTGATGGAGGATGGTCATAAACTAGCTCCAGGATTCAGTGCCCCTACATCTTGGTATATTAATTACTTCTCTTGTTGCTGCAACAAAATACCCAGTGAAAGCAGCTTAAGCAAAGAAAGGTTTATTTGGCTTACAGTTTGAAATGGTCCGGTCCGTCAGAGTGGGGAAGTCATGGTAGCAGTAGGGTAAGGGGGCTGGCAATATTGCATCCACAGTCAGCAAGCGTAAAGTGACGGATGCTGGTGCTCTCCTTACATTTCTTATTCAGTCTAGGACACTAGCACATGGAGGGTTTCCTTCTGCATTTAGGATGGAGCTTCCTCCAATTAACCTAATCTAGAACATCTTCTTGTGTACGTACCCAGAGGCTTTTCTTCTAGATAATTCTATTCCCTATCAAGTTGATCATCAATATGAATCATACACAATGAAATGACTAAGGTAATGCCATCCTGTCCTAAATTGGTTTTGTGACTGCCTGGTCACTTCTCAGTCTTCTACCCGACTCCCACTCCTAACAGCTACATTCCCCTTGGCAATGCTTCTGGGGCTGTCTACGATCTTGACGGTCCAAACAAATTATGTGGTGTCTGTAAAATGCCACCAAGCTTTATAAAGGAAAAAGGCATTACTAGTCCACCCCAAATCCCTCACTAATGTATCCCCTAGCCTTGATGTAATTATAGATTTATCTTTTGAAATGCTGTATCCCTGAGCTTGGGTACCAAGAGACTGTTCACAGGTGTGAGCCTCTTCTTGGTCCGTCCATTAATAAAAGGACTCAAAACTTGGATTGACAACCAGCATGGTTGTCAACAAGTCTCTCATATCAGTCATTTCAACATGGGCTGTTTTTTCCCCATCCAGCCCATTTGCTTCATTCTTTAAGCAAGATGTCTCTGTGTCCTGAGAAACGGGGCTCTAGTGTTTTTATTCCAGATTTCCATCTTCCAGAAGACAGCCTCTCTGTCCTGTAGATGTAATTCTAAACAGTCTTATTAAATAAGAAACACAGAGCCAAATAAAGAGTAAAAAGCCCAGAGATTGAGCAGTAGCCAAGAGCTAAGACCACCTTATCATACCACTCACGTCCTTCCCCTGAGAGAGAGACCTTCTTCTTGTGTCCTGTCTTTTTATTGCCTTTCTGTTCTGCCTTCTCATTGGCTCTAAACCCAACCACATGACTTCCTCGTCACTGCCTGTCTATACAGACTGTACCTTGCTCTATAGATTACTGCCAGGGAAGACAACTAGTTAGTGTCACTGGTCATGTGGGCCCGACTCTGAATATCAGGCAGATCTGAGTCACATGGTGAGGTGGTAAGGGCAAAGACCTGGCACCATACCTCACCATATTGTAGCCAGGTTCTGGAGAGCAGTGGATCTCCACAGGAAAGAATGATAAGGGGACAAAAGTGACATGTGGGTACTGTAGAATGCAAACTATCTTTAAAAACTGTCTTCCTGCAAAACCATGCAGGAAGTAGTCTCTTCCTCTGGTGGGATCCTGAATTATGATGTGAAGACTACATTGAGAATTACAGTTGAGAAATTTACCCAATAGCTTTTGTTTAAAACTATCAGATTATTTTTAAAATGTCTACAGTAATCCCTTTCTCTGAATCCTCACTATAAAATGGTTTCCTGTTGTACTGAGTATAGACTTCAAGAATATATCTTGGGGGCTGGAGAGATGGATCAGTGGTTAAGAGCACTGACTGCTCTTCCAGAAGACTTGGGTTCAATTCCCAGCACCCACATGGCAGCTCACAACAGTCTGCCAGTCCAGGGGATCCAAGACCTTTACACAGATATATGTGCAAGCAGAACACTAAGCCTTACACATACACACACACACACACACACACACACACACACACACACACACAGAGAGAGAGAGAGAGAGAGAGAGAGAGGGAGAGAGAGAGAGAGAGAGAGAGAGAGAGAGAGAGAGAGAGAGAGAGAGAGAATGATGTACATGAACATAGATAGGCTGGGCGGTGGTAGTGCATGCCTTTAATCCCAGCACTCGGGTGGCAGAGCCAGGCGGATCTCTGTGAGTTCGAGGCCAGCCTGGACTACCAAGTGAGCTCCAGGAAAGGCACAAAGCTACGCAGAGAAACCCTGTCTCGAAAAAAAACAAATAAATAAATAAAAATAAAGAAATAAATACATATTTTAAAAAAGAATGTATTTTCTTTGGCCATTGAAATAATAATAAACAATGCAAGGCAGAATTCTGAAACATTAAAAGTGGCCATTCATAAATCAGACACATGAATGATTCCCTCAACCAGCAGGTGACAGTCACACAAGTGAAGGCTTAGCTGTCATCTTATCCAGGTGTGGCGAATTGTTGAATTCAGGGAGGCTGAATGAGTATGAGCAGAGGATTTTGGGATTCTTTTGATTAGGGATTAGAAACCCAAATAGCTGTCAAAGAATGACTAACGTATGGTGATATTTTATTTGTGCTGAAATGTGATTTTAATTGTATATTAATAAATAAAGTTGCCTGGGGATCAGAGCTAAGAGCAAGCCATTAAGCAGAAGTCTGGTAGTGGGAGCACACACCCTTATTCCGATCACATGACAGGCAAAGTCTCTGTGTGTTCAAGGACACAGTCAGCATGGAGACACATGCCTTTAATCCCAGTACCAACCATAGATACCTGGAGGTCTGTAAAAACAGGCAGTGACAAGGAAATCATGTGGTTGGGTTTAGAGCCAATGAGAAGGCAGAACAGAAGGCAATAAAAAGATAGGATAGAGGAAGAAGGTCTCTCTCTCAGGGAAAGAATGGCAGCAAATGGTAAGATAAGGTGGTCTTAGCTCTTGGCTACTGCTCAATCTCTGGGCTTTTAACTCTTTATTTGGCTCTGTGTTTCTTATTTAATAAGACCATTTAGAATTACATCTACACTAACATACGTGGAATCCCTGAAACTAGAGACTTCACAGTGTTGTGTGGGTAGCAGTCACTGGCTATGGGATTCATGTATCATCCCGGAAAACCAGGGGAGAGGGGAAGAAAGTCAAGTTGTAGGATGCTCTACCAGTTAAAATGTGTGCAGTTTGAAAGAACCGAGGATGTAAGATAATAAAAGTATGTGTCTGACTTGTTTTACTTACAGAATGCCCTTAAGGGCTATCCACGTGGTTACAAATGGCAGGATGGCACTTCATTGTGTATATGGACCACTTTGACTTCACCCATTCACCTGTTCTTGGACACTAAGGTTGATGAAGAGAAAGGCCTTAAATGCTGAAATCGTTTACATGTCTTACATTTACAATAGCTGCCCTGCCCCTCACCGGTGGGGGAAAACAACCTTCACTATGTCGTCTTACCTTGCTGAAACCGACTTTCACACGAAGGCGTAGCATTGCCATTCTGACAAGGCATTCTTCCTGGAGAAGCTGCCTCCTTGCTATTGTAACGACGTTTGTGGAGCTTTCCAGATTGCAAACCTTGTAAGTGTGTGCATTCCCCAATTAGTGCTCACAAGAATATGGGTCTTGGTGAAACATTTTATATGCAGCTTCTATAATTGAGTGACTCCAATAATCTGTGATTTTAGCAGGGTCAATCTCAATAAATTTGAGGTGGCTTGAGGTTGGAAAGAAACTTTGTACATACGAGATGCTATTACTGTCCAAACAGCAAGAAGAAAATGACACTGTTATTTCCTGGAGAGCAAACATCATCATTCTAGTAATGAGTGTGGGGATTTAGAATCCCAAATCGAGGATTCTCCCCTACTTTCCCACCTACTTTAATTTTCCCACCTATTTTAATTGCCTGGCTCTCCCAAACTGGATATGTGCCTTTGGCCATTTGTCATAACAGTCTTACAAGCCCTGTAGGGGTCACTGTCTCCTGCTTTGGTGGATGAGGCAGATGTCTGTTTGGTGGTCTTCGAATGGTTGGGGGAGCTAACACTCCATGGATCCAATTTTTGACTATTAGGAGATAGGGGTTTGTAGATAAATATTTCTCCCTCTGCTTACTAAGACAAGATAATGATACTTTCAAACCTGTAAGAGTTTCTAATCTGTTCTCAAAACCATCAGTACCAGTATTGGTGGTTGTTGGGTTTCATCGGACTTGTTCTCATCCTTTGCCAACTGTCTGTTGCATCCAGTAAAAAAAGTCATCATGCTCAACTTAGTCACACTCAGGGCCAGGTAGTTCAGAGTGCTCTCTGTCTCTCTCCCTCCCTCCCCCTTCTCTCTCTCTCTCTCTCTCTCTCTCTCTCTCTCTCTCTCTCACACACACACACACACACACACACAATCAAAAACCTCCTAGTCTACTAATGAAGAGGTAAATGATAAATTTCATCAAACAGGTACAAATAAAATACCACAGAAATAAAGATTGGGGGATGGGGATAGAGGAGGACTTGCTTCCACGGAGAAGCTGATTCTTTTGTACCTACTGAAAATGTTGAAGGAGGCTCTGCTTTGTCCCTATTGGTACTTCCGGCACTGGTTATACCTTGTTCAAAGGAAGCTTTCAGGATCTGTGGTCGTGGAGCAGCTAACAGGCTGTGGCTCCCATGGGTTACACACCACTAGTGGGTGCTTTCCTTGTGTTATGCTAATTTCCACAGGGCTAGTAAGTGTCCTAAGAGAGCAAGACTTAAGAAGCTAAGATGTCCACCATGGTTTCTAGTTACAGGGAGAGCCAACACAGAACACACCTTACTCCAGTCTCACTTGAAGGGCTGAAATGCTGTTTTCCCATCACTGTGACTATCTACCCTTTGGCACACTTACTCATGATCATACCCATGTTGCACTGTCAGCAGCTGGAACAACCAGAAAGGAACACGACAACCCCTTTGACCATATGCCTTCTGGAAATAACACGGTACCAGTTACTCATCATGGCAAGCCTCATTACATCTTAGAATTGTATGGGAATTACCACGCAACAGCTGTTGGCCAAATGAGAATGTATTAGGCCCTGAGCATCACTAAGAGCTCATCACAGGACACATCCTCCCAGCCGGAGCTCCCACCAGTTGGCCAGGCTCTTGAGATGGCAATCTCACCTAGGAACTGCCTGCCTCAGTATCACAGGAGTGCTCAGTACCATCCTGGACCAACCCTTAGGACCACAAGATCCACTGCTTTCCACTGTTTGGCTTTGGAGATTTGAGATGAGATTTTTCTCTCTAGGTTTACATCCAAGCCGTGCTTTCTCCTAGGTTGAGAATGTTTGTATAATAAATAGTTAACAGGATCATGGTGTGTGTGTGTGTGTGTGTGTGTGTGTGTGTGTGTGTGTGTGTGTGTGTGTGTGTGTGTGTGTTTAATAAAAAGGCAAATACACGATATGCATGTATGACTGTTGAAGTCCAGCCTTTGGTAGGCTCATTAAAAATACCCTCATTATATAAACTTTTGGCATAAATAAGGTCAGGCCACCCACTCTTCCTTTGCTTCTGGAGAATGAAATAAAGGCCATGGGAGAATTGAAGGCAGCCATTCTGTGCCATTTGGAGCTGACAGAGGAAAAAGGCCAGGCAGTCTTGCTTTAGTTAAAATTATTTTCCCAGACTACTCATCAAAGCCACTGAGTCCGATGGTACACATTCCTGAAAGCCTAGCGCTTTGGGAGACTGCAGCAGGAAGACCCAGAGTTTAAGGTCAGCCTGGAAACGCTCTCACAAACAAAACAAACACACATCGTGAGACCTAAGGTATAACGTCTGTCTGCAGCTGTATGGCTTACATGGCATTGATTGTGATCATAAATCATGTTTAAAAATTGGGAGTGTTCACTTTATTTGCCAAAAATAAACTTGATTATGGCATGACATTGTAGTGTAGGCACACAGCACATAATGATCAGAGTAACTGGCATGTCACCTCAAGACTCAGCATTTTAATTGAGAACATTCAGGATCCTGTTTTCTATTTATTTCAAATATCCCACTAATTACTGTAAACTATAGTTAACACACTGTGTTACAGAACGTTAGGCATTATTCCTCCTACCCAAATGCATTCCTGTACTCAGAAACCATCCTCTCTCAAAGCCTTCCTCCATCCCGATTTCCCCAGACCTTGCAACACCTGAGGTTCTCTAGAGATCAACCTTAGGGCTTCCACATATGGGAACATGCATTTGTTTCCCTGTGTCTGACTTTTCTATCTTGAAAAGTTCATACAACATATTTTGATCATGTGCATACAGTCCCCAACTCCTCCCAAATCCTCCCCCACCTTCTTATATGCCCCCAACTTCATACCCACTGTTCTTTCTTAATGTCCCATTGATCCCAATTTGTGCTGTCCTGGGTATGGAGCCATCCACCGGAAGGTGGTCTACCTACCAGGAGCCACACCATTTAATAAAACCGATTCTCCTTCCCCCAGGAGCCATCAACTGCCCATTGTTTTTCAGTTATTGGTGGGGGCTCATGAACCCCCTTCCCACTCCATGTTTAAATATTGACTGGGTTGATCTCATTCAGGTATGTGCCAATTTATGTCATTCGGGTCCACCCACATTGCTTCACGTGACAGGATTTCACCTTTTAAAAACATAGTTTAACTTTATGTGCATTGGTGTGAAGGTGTCAGATCTTCTGGAATGGGAGTTACAGAAAGTTGTGAGCTGACCTGTGGGTG
This sequence comes from Peromyscus maniculatus bairdii, assembly GCF_049852395.1. Taxonomy (NCBI): domain Eukaryota; kingdom Metazoa; phylum Chordata; class Mammalia; order Rodentia; family Cricetidae; genus Peromyscus; species Peromyscus maniculatus. The sequence goes on along the minus strand of NC_134871.1, from coordinate 11,609,331 downwards.
CTGGGAATTGAACCCTGGTCCTTTGGAAGAGTGCCTGTACTCCTAATCCCCAAGCAGTCTCTCCAGCCCCAGATTTCACCCTTTATGTGGCTCAGTATTCCATCACATACACAGACTATATTTCTCTTTTATCCATTTATCTGCCAATGGACACTTAGCACACTGTTCCCATCTTTGGCTATTATGAATATATGTGCTGTTGCAGGCATGTTTTAATACACTGACTTCAGTTCCTCCAGTAGTGGAATACGTGAATCATATTGAAGTTCAATTTTCAGGTTTCTGTGGAACTTAGGCCATTTGCATAGGGGCTAGACTGACATTTCTACCAACAGATGAAGGTGCCCTGTTTTGAAATTGAAGTGTCCCTCACAGGCTCCTGTGTGTATACACTTGCTCCCCTGCTGGTTGGTGAGGTTTGTTGGGGAGGGGGGTGCTGTCGATCTTTGAAAAACAAGAGACTGGCTGGCAGAAGCTTATACTCACTTCTCATTGAGGCAGGCTGCCTCCTGTTCTGTACAAGCAGCTCTAGATGCTGAGCCTAGCCCACCACGACGGGCTAGAGCCTCTCCAAACATGACAAAACAAACCTTTCCACTCTAGCTTCTGTCTGGTATTTTGTGATAGTAATAAGGGTCCCCTTCTCTCACATTTTTCCTGGGCTTCTCTTGATAACCTTCCAAATGTAGTAAGGCTTGTCCGCACTCACAAATGAAATTTCAGTAGCTTTTCCTTCTTTGGACCCCCACCCTACTCCTGCCCTACTGCCAACATGAGCACTGCCTGCCTCACTGCTGTACTTTTCCTGAGATCTGATAGGAAACCAAGAGATCCAAAAACAATTCCACCTGGGTCTAGCTTGGTGCATCAGGTTAATTGGGATTGCTTGCAGGAGCACAGGCCACTTGCAGGAAGCCATAATACTGAGTTTCTGTCCCAGCAAGTATTAACTGTTCACGTATCTCCAGGGAGAAGAGGGACCTTGTAGGCCGCCTCATGCACCCCTGGCTTTCACGAGGGAATGTCACCAAGTCTGACTTTGAGAGGGTTCATGCAGACTTCAAGGTAATGGCTATTGTGTGCTCAAGGACAAGTTCTACAATAACATCCACATTCTATGTACTTAGAACAACAGGAAAGGGCAGTGGAAAACACAAAAGGGAGGAGCAGATGCTGCCAGGCAATGTGTTCTTGAAAATAATGTTTCAATTCACAATAGCAAAAATTAGGAATCAACCTAACTGTCCACCGATGGAGGAAGGGACACTGTCGTAACAAGAGATGAAATGCTACCATCTGGCAGTACCAACGCACCTGGAAGGGACTAAGTACAATAGAGCAGGTCTAAATCAATGGAAGGATTTCTTTGGAAATCAAGTGGATCTCACAGAAGTTACCAGGGAGTGGAGTGGGGGCGAGTTATAGAGATTCACCGATGCCACTAGATTGGATGAAGTTTTGGTGTTCTACTACACAGATGGATGTCCACAGCCAATTGTAACCATGCTTGAAAATGGCTGGATTTTAAACGGGCTCCCGACAGAAAAGCAGTTAATATGGTGAATATACCAGAATTCTTGATTTTATTACAAAATCCATTCATGTGTGGAAACAGCATCCTCTACCCCATAACACTCCCAGGCTTCCTGCCCCCCCCCCCCCCCCCCCCCCGGTTTAAAGTTACCTATTCTGTCTTGCTGGTTGGTTGACTATACAGAAGGTGGCTTGTGAAGAGCTAGTCTAGTGTGGCTGTCCCTAGTGAAGCCCTGGGGGCCATCATGTCCAGGGACTGCTTCATAAATGTCAGGAACATGGATTCCAGTTTTTAGAGGAGACCAAGTTTAATAAATTATTCATATAGGACTTGAACAACATTTACTTTTGACATTGTAAGTTGAATGAACAAGAAAAGGAGTAGTGGAATGTAGCTGGTACTTCCCAATGCTTTGTAGGTAGTTATGTCTATTGGCATCCACAAATCCCATAGAGCATGTCTTGCTATAGAAATTTATTGATGAAGAAAAAGGTTTGGAGAGATGATGTTCACCCAGGGCCTGATCAGTGACAGATAGAGCCAGGCTTTAAATCCAGGCCAAGTCTGACATTTCTATCAAGAGCTTTCATACGTTAGCCTCAAAAACAAAACTAACTAGTTTCAAGAGACGTTTTTGGAGAAGCCATCACCACCTGGCCCCTTAATGTATTTCTACACAGTGTGAATGGTCAACCTGTCTTTGGGCCAGGATTCTATCCCAGCCGACTAAAGGACCAACCCTGAGAATTCTGAGAGCTTGGGATAGTTCACATATATTTAGCATTACAGTCAAACTGGTGGGAAGATTTTGAAAAGATCTTAAAACTAACTGCTTCAAGTACTGCCAATTATTTATGTCACTTGTTTTTTGGGGGCTTAAAGAGCATTCAACCAGGAAGCCTGACCTAGTGCGGCACAGGGTGTGGATTAGCACCATCTCCCCTGAGGAATTGACCCTCTGCTGAAATCTGAAAGGCAAGCAGCCTTTACTGCTCACGTAAGCAGTTCACACTGCAGACAGGGAGGACAAGATGCTCAAAGGAGGGATTCCCAGTAGTAACTTGAGTCTTCCCAGTCTCCTTAACCATTACCAGCATCCTGAAGACAGCCTATTTCAAAACATGAGTTCCTTGTTTTAAACATTTTCACATAAGCTATCATTTATTGAATACCTAGTTTAAGAGACTTCACTAGTCTTTATTTCAAGAGTTCAAGCCTGAATTTTGTAATTGAGAAAACCAAGAACACACTAATGCCAAAAGGCACACACAGTGAAGTTTCAAATCCTGGTCCACTTTAACTGCAAGTATCAAGTCTCTCGTTGCCACATTCTCAAATTCAGGCTATGGTGGCATGATGCCAGGGATTACTCTCAATTATTACACTGTAAAAACATCTTTCAGAAGCATCAATATTACTCCCAAGATTGTGCAGCAGACCCACAAGCTTTATAGCTTCTTCTATTTATTCAGTTATCATTGGATAGGAAACGAGAGGCCAGAGGAACACTTTGCAGGGTGCAGGCCCACCTAGCCAGTCTGTTTTCAGGTTCACTGGGTGTGACCGAAGTGGACAGCAAGGTAAAGTGTAACCACAGACAATCTGAACTTCCCAGCTTCTGCTCCACCTTTACAGTTCCAGCTCCATTGGTCTCTTTCTCTACACTTGGACACTCACCTTCTCCAAGAGGCTTATTCGGCCCTCCCTGCTCTAACACTGCAGCCCACCCTACTATTCTGGACCTGTGACTTAAGCGTACCATTACTTGCCTCCCGTCAGGATGTAAACTCTAGGAAGGCAGAGTAACTTGTTGTGTGTGTGGACTCCAAACACCTTGTCTAGGTTTAGAATGACCTTAAGACAGCGCAGCCTTTCAACACAAGTTGTCAGATAATGGTCACTATTATTCATGTGGCTACTGAACTTAAAAAAAAAAACTCACCTAATTAGCACAGATTATTCTAGGTAAGGCAAATTAAATATTTGGCCGTGTTAACTTTTTCAGTCAACATTTCTCCACCAACTGAATATACTCCAAAATGTACAGCTTGAAACACAATTTTTATTAGAAAAGTTATACATAACATAGCATCAACTATTTTCAAGAACAATATTAAACCCAATAAGCGACAAAAACCAGACTAACAAAATGTGTAACAAGAAACTAATGACCTTTCTATAATCAAGCATTCGATTATCTACAATGTCTTTTTACAAAGGGGATATCCATGGTTTACAGGCACGTTGTATTGAAAATAAAACTGCAAGAGCAATTTTATACAATTACTCAAGAAACTGAATCATTAAAATAGTAATTACGAGTTCACAAATTTAAAATATTTCACATAATTTTAAATTACTGGGTATACACGGAAGTCGTAGTTTTAAAATTGATTTCCCCCCCATAAAAGTGCCAACACTTAAGCTAGAACTTTCAACATAATTTGCCCTACAAAGTGAAGACATATTTTGATTTTCATATAGTCACATAATTTCTGGTGCTATCTGGATCTGTTAATAATAAAGCCTTTATCTGGATGTTCTCCATTTAAATTATAGGAAACTGATACAGGATTACAGTTGCAAAGCTATTAAAATAAGTTTCAAATACAGGAGTGTGCAGCATTGGAAAGAGATCAGTACTAACATTATAATAAATATCAGAGAAGCCATTAGTTTTTACAGCACTGTTTGCTTAGAGCAAAGTCAATCTGGTGTAGTTTCTCAAGAGTCTGCCCTTCAGCAGGCAGGGGGAAGTTTCTCTTTTCATGATCTCATTACTCAAGCAAACATACTCAAGCATCTTTGAGAAAGTGATCAGCAGCTCTGGAGTCACGCCACTGTAGAAGTCTCTCATCTCATCCTTCTGAGCTGCACTAATGTCAGAGTTCCTAAGACTCACACGGAATGATTTCAGAACAGTCCAAGAGGATCAGTCACAACACAATTCACAAATTCTTGCTCATTATGGAATTACTTTAAAACATGATCAAGAAGACAACTGCGATGCTTCATGTGCTATCCCTAGGTACAGTGGTTAACCAGACTGCTGGTGTCACTGATGGGAAGACATTTTCTCTTCCTGTCAAGGGACTCAAACCATAGCTCTTAAAGTGTCAGGCATTTTCCTAGGCAGGTTTTCCTTCCAACACAGTAATGGAAACCTAACATAAAAATGGGGACTTTTGACTGTTACTCCATATTATTACATGCACCAATATTGCACACATCTGTTCTTTGAACTGTTATGAATCTTCTGGGTTCTTGGGGTAATGTTTTCTCCAGGAATACAAACCCAACCCAAATAAGCAGTTTCCCTTAAAAGATGGTGGACAAATTACAAACACTGGGGGGAAAAATGAAGAAAGAAAAGGCAAAGATTTTGTACAAACAGAAATCTAAAAACTTTCTTAAAGGGTTTTGGTGCCCTACACACGGGGGCAATTTGTATGTACTAGTGAGTAAACACTAGCTCTAAGCTTCTAGCTCCTCAGATAATATGGAACCTTGGTCCAGGGGTTGCAATGATGTCACTGTATGGCTCTTCCTGTGTGAGCTCGATGGCTTGCTGCTTTTTAAGAACCAAAAAGCTGTAGAACTTCGCTGCAGCCTGCTTTCTGTTTGTGTTTCGACACAGCTCAAGCAAACTGATAGACTCAGCCCCAGTTTTAGCAAGAGCTCGCTGAAATAAAACAAAGCAAAACAGATGAATTCAAGGAACTCACACAATAAAGGAGCAATTGGATGATACAATTTTTGTTTTAGTAAAAGTAAACTACATTTGGTTGGGGCTGGAACTGGACATTCATACTGAGTTACACACGAGTGATTCTCATGTTATTCAATAAGGTAAAGGGCCATAACATATTACAACATATCTAAAGACCAAAAAAAAAAAAAAAAAAAAAATTAAGTTCAAGAAGTAAGCAAAGTTGCTTCAATATAGATGTGAGACAGCAAAAATAAGCACTTAGTGAATTTACAGCGAAAACAGAAAATCAAATCAGTCCCACTTCAACCCCCCAAACTCTAAGTCCCCATTCCTTCAAATCCACTGTAGGGAACCTTCAAAGACTTGCTAGGAATTTCATTTTGCTCAAGCCTCATCTGTGTCTGGCCTGCTAACTGACACTCTATGACTTAGCACACTAACGTGCTCAATGGAAATAAGAAAACACAAATGCACACAGGAGTTCTCTCCATCACTGCATCACAGATCTGCTTTTCAGGATAACCCTGGCTAAGTACCCTAGATGCTTCCTAGGTTTACTCCCGGCTCTACAATTCATGCCTGAACACAGTGCACCCCCCAATGACACTTGCAAAGGTGTGCCTCCTCGAGGCTCCAGCTAGTAGGGCTGCTGCCTGGGAGAGGACTCCCTGGCGACTGTGCCGGCATACCTGAAGGCCATGAAGCATCTGCTGAGTCCTTTTGTTCCACCTCCTTTCTTCTTGATCCTGGTCACCCCCTGACGCATCTTCATCCTGAATAAATGAACACCACAAGTTGAAAAAACGGCTCTGCTCAAATGAGAGCAGCATTTCTCTGTACCTGGAAAGCTTTTGGTTAACATTGTCCGACTCATCTACAGAAAACTGTAATCCTGCTGCTTCAAAATCATTTGCCATCTACTACGAACTTCGAAATTTATCTTCCTGATCACAAAGACAAGTACTTGCAAGCAAACATTTGAATATAATATCTCTGTATTGGTCTACATGGATGTGGTCTACCTAGTACAGGCCATGGTTAAGAACCTTGTGCCAGGACTCAAACCACATTAAGTACAATGTTTCTTTCAATTACACATAGCTCAGGCAAATGAAGTATGTCTGGCTATTTGATTTCTGGGCCACAGGTGGAAGGTTAGACCAGAGGCTGGCTTTAATAGTAGTAAGAATTGAATATTGACCATAAGATAATGAAAAGCAACCAGAAGCAATTCAGAAATCTAACAACAATCTGCAAGGGCAGTCCCATCTTTCCTCTTGAGGGGAACATGGGAATTACAACACAGCATAAAATGTGATGTACTCAGTGATTCATGGCCCTAAGAATTTAGTTCAATTTTGATTCTATCGGTTTTCATCACTCTGATGCCCAACATTAATTAGCTTGGCTTAAACTGGGAATGGAATTTCCTCATTGTAGATCTTCGGTTTTCGTACCTCCTCCTCTTCTTCCTCTTCCTTTTCTTTCTCTTTCTCCTTCTCCTTCTCTGGCAGAAGCTCTAACTCTGGTATCAGCTGACAGATATTTGGAGGCTCTTCCGGAGGAAGCTCTACTGGTGGTATTTCCATCTGCTCTACCCGCTGAGGCTTAAATGATAAAAGGCGGTGATTCAAGATCTAGGTTTTAATGGTAGTCTTTAAAACGCAGGATCAGGTCAACTACTTTACAGTAACTTACTATCCATCCTGTGCTTTCAGAAAGAGCTCTGGACTCAGCAGCAGGTAACATGGAAAAGGGCACCTGTGCTATTTCATTTTGAGGTTAATATAAATATCTGAGAACATTAAAAAAAGTCTTTAAGAAACTACCAGGACAGAAGTCACTGATCTGTGACCTGTTCAAGCTTCTGTGCTCAAGGAGAAAAGGGCTGTTACTGACAAGTCCTTTCCACCACAGGGCACAGAGAAAGTTCTCAAGGCTAGCAACAAGCTGTGCTGTCTGTCAGCAGTTTATGATGAGGGCTGGAACAGCCCAATGTTACTAAAGGCCTGCTTTCCTGATTTATCCCACAGACTTCAAACGGGGAAGTACTGAATGAAGCAGCCACTTAGCCACTGTTTTTCACTGAAGAATATACCAATTATTTTAAAACTTGCCCAGTATTGGAGACATGTAGAATTTTCAAATAAACCAGTACAGGTTTAGACCCCACTGACCTCACACTGACTAAGGTTATTTTGAACCATTCTGAAGCAAGACTATTCACAAAGAATCAAGACATCTCTGCTAAGTTCATTAACATCCTTTCCCACATACGATAAAAATACTGTGCTCCTAAATTCTATTGCTAGTCTTCTGGATCCATTCCTTGCCATTCTTTGCCTAAACCAAGACACTCCTAAATCAAAGACTCCTAAAAATGCCACTTGGAACTAACTGCATGACCATCCCCCAATGTTTCCTTTACTTACAGGTATCACAGGCTCTGGGTCAATCTGTTCAGCTTTTCGCTTAACTCCCTGAGTGGGCGGTGGGGGCATGGCAGATTCATCTAGGTTTGTTCTGCTGGTCTCCATCACTGACTCCTGGAGGCGGCTTGGCTCCTCCAAAATGGGCTCATCTGCAATTATCACAAGAAAAGAATTTGGCTTTCAACAGCATTCAAACAATGTGCTTGGCCGGGCGGTGGTGGCGCACGCCTTTAATCCCAGCACTCGGGAGGCAGAGCCAGGCGAATCTCTGTGAGTTCAAGGCCAGCCTGGGTTACCAAGTGAGATCCAGGAAAAGTGCAAAGCTACACAGAGAAACCCTGTCTCGAAAAACCAAAAACAACAACAACAACAACAAAAAAACCCAATGTGCTTTTAAAATCCAGTGAGCACCGCACCAGGATTACTCAGTCTGTAACAATGCAAGTCTAACAGCTGGGGAGAAGTCTTAAATGTGGTTCACTTCCCAGTCCTCTGCAGACAACCCCTTTAATTATCAAAGCCCTACAGCTTCCCGAAGCCGAGTTTCTGGAAGGTGAGGAGATACATGTATCTCCATGACCCCAAACAAGCACACCCCTTCATGCTACACCATGGCTGCTTTGACAGCACAGAGGTGAACTTGACGGCATTTCACGCTTCATCTGGGAAGCCTCTCAGCAGAACTGACCGATGACATCACGCTGCTGCTGCTGCTGTTGTTGTTGCTGCTGCTGCTGTTGCTGCTGTTCCTCTCTAGGAACCTCTGGATTCTCAAACTCCTTGAGGAACTCATCCAAATTATCAGCTTCTCCTCCTTTCCTCCTTTTCCTAAGGTCTTCTGGTACAAGTGGTGTAAGACAGCGTGTGAAGAGCTATCAAAAATAAGCAACATTATCAACTATAAAATCACACTAATTAAAGACTGACTAACTTTTGTATTTTCTATTTTCATTAAGGAATGTTTTAACAGTTTATAACCAGTAATCAATATATGCACATTTTAGTATTTTTACTTACCATTCTCACACTTCATTCCATCTTAAAATTATTTGAAATATAAGTGTTAAAATTATAATTGCAGTCATTTCAGAAAGTTGAAAATAACTGTGTCTATTATTAAGCTTCAAGGTTTTATATTTACCTGCAGTTATTTTCATTGATAAATTGAATACTCTGTCACAAAACTGCAGTTTTATATTGTGCTTGTCTTCACATAGCTTAACTACTATGGGAAATTTTACAAATTACCACATAATATAGTCTTACTTATTAACAAGCACGTAAAATATGGAACTATTTCATGAATGAAGAGCACCTCACAGTTTAAACAGCAATGTAATAAGCGTATTAGCCAAAGTTTTTCCTCCAAATTTTAAATTCTTGCCTAGAAATAACAAATCTATTGAATCAAAGACTAATTTTTTTGAGATTTTTAGTAGCCTACATTCATTATAAGAAAATGGGTTTACTATGGTATTTTAACACATGTACATAATCTAGTCCTTCTACTCCAAGTGTCTTTGAAAGTGAGCCAAGCACAGTGAGTTTAATCAGGGATGCACATGTGAGCACGGGTGTGGAGCTAGTTACACAAACATGGGTGTATTACCAGTGGCTGTGTGCTGAAGAAATACCTCCTTCCAGAGAGTCAACGTTTTTTACAGGCCGCCTTCTTGACAACTGTGTAATAAAGAACAGCCAGCCCATCATACCCTCGCTGCTTTAGAGTACTGCAGAGAAAAATCAACTGTTTCTCTACATTTCAGCTTTCAAGAGTCAGAGCCTAGCAGCACCATTTCAAGCCAACAGACACCACAAAAACTTATTCTCCAGTAGTATGGGTTAATGAAATAAAAACTTCTAATTAGTATGTGTTTGGGTATTTTTCTTGGAGGGGGGGCATAGTTTCCACAAAACTAAAGCATGCCGATCTGAAACACAGTGTATACTAAGCACAACTTAGCACAGGGAGCTGAGGAGAATGCATTGTTATTAATAATGGCATTCTGCACCTGGAAGAACCCTTCCCAGAAACACTCGGGCAGGGCTGAACTCAGCACACGGTGATGTAAGGGAAGAAAGAGAAGTATCTGGTCAGAAGGTAAAGTACAGGTTTAGAAGTCAACTGCACACAAGAGAAGCCGCCCCGCCAGAGGCACTACCTTCAGTAGTCTGTTATTCCACAAAGGCTGGGCTGGCAAGGAGAAAAGCTTTTCCACTCCCCCGGTCTCTTTCCACATCATCAGCTTCTTGGTGGGCGGGGCCAGGTCCAATGTTGTCACAATATCCGAATAATCACTAAGTTGGGCTCTAATTGTCTTACTATCCAATTCTTTGACACTGTCAACAATCAGTTTCCTCTTCCTCTTGGCTTTTGTTTCTTTGACTAGAACAAAAGAATGTAAAGTCATTTTCCTGAGAGGCCAGCCTGGCCCATTCTCCCCCTCATCCTGCCCTGGTCATTATCTTCTGCCTTTCTAGACACAGATCCTAGGAGCATGTCCTCATGAAGACAGTATGTCTTAACTGATATATCTAAGAGTCTTAATTGATATATCTAAGATTATCTAAAATAATCTCAGAGTCAAAACCTTGAAGCCCATATAATTTTACTCTGAACAGCCCACATACCACACCTGTCCGACGTGAACCAAAGTCCTAAGTTCTAACATTCTTTTTTTTTGAAATCATGCTTATTTTTTAAACAGTCTTTGCTTTCTGAGAATATAATTATACTATTTCCCTTTCCACCCTCCCCATGTGTTCCCCCCTTTCTTTTAAATTCATGACCCCTTTTTAATTGTTACTGAACATACGTGTGCATGTACACATAAATATAGTCTGCTCAGTCCAGATAATGCTACTTGTATGTACGCATGTTTTCAGGGCTGACCATTTGGTATATACTGGGCAACTTCTGACATTCTTTTCTTTTTTTGTTTTGGAGACCAGGTCTCACTATATAGCCTTGACTGGCAGGGAAGCGATATATAGACCAGTCTAGTCTCAAATTCAGAGAGATCCACCTACCTGCTTTTGCCTCCCTGGTGCTGGGATTAAAGATATATGTCAGCATGCCTAGTCCTTTTTTTCCCCCTCCAGACTGGGTTTCTGTGCACCTTGGCTGTCCTGGAATCACTCTCTATAGACCAGGCTGGCCTTGAACTCAATAGATCCGCCTGCCTCTGTCTCCCAAGTGCTAAGATTAAAGGCGTGCGCCACCATCGCCCGCTGCTAGGTCTAACATTTTTAAATGTGACTATGAGAAGAAACCTAACTTCAGATTGCTTAATTTTTATTTTGTTTGAAACAGGCCAACTACTTATAACAGCTCTAAAATGTTCAGTGTCTACAGAGTAGTCAGAGGTGCCAAGAAATGGTTTAGTACCTTTTTGGGCTGTATTTATTTGGCTTTTGTTGCGTAAGTTATGATTCAAAAACTGCAGCAATATAGAGCTGACCGACAAAGGGGAAGAAGCCCAAGGCCAGCCAGAGGGCCTGGAAACACCATCATGACCCCCCTCACCTATTGGTGTCTAGTCCACACCACTTTGGAAAGAAGGCAGTGTATTACCTGCCTCTTCACAGAAACTTCTGGAATGAAATTCGATCTCAGTCACACTTTATTGCCCGTGTTTTATAACAAAGCACTCAAGTTGAGAAAAACAAAAAGATGCTATGTTGTGGGCCTCTCCACACCTGTCCTCCACCTAGAGTTGCCTCTCTTCCCCCAAAGTGAAATATCATTCTCAATTACTAGATTATTCTCCACAGAAAACCCAGTCATCACATTCTTACTAGAAACACACTTTTTAATAACGGTATTTGGTCTTTTCTTGGTGTGTGTTTGTGTGCAGGAGCACAAGACACGTGCAGGTCAGAGGACAATCTGGGGGTGCCGGTTCTCTATTGACCATGCAGGTCACGGGGATTCAATGAACTCAGGTCCTCAGGCCTGGTGCAAGCCTCTTTACCCAACTGAGCCATCTCAGTGACCCAAAATTACTGATGATAGTTAGTATGTGAGAACCCCCCAAGGACTAAAATACACAGTAACAAAAAAAGCTGTTCTGTAATCTCACACCTTGCAGCTCACTGTACAGGTCTACCACAAGACATCAAATATACTGGACAGAGTGAAGACCGAGACAGACCAACATGCAAGATGCAGCAGAGGAAGACAGCACCTAGGACCTTCCGTTCTACACACTGTGGAATCTCAAGGATTCACTCACCAGTTATATCAATGGGCTCCAATGCAAAAGCCTCTTCCTCATTTGGGACAAGTGTTGTCTGGTCAGTCATAGTTGGCATTGGTTCAACAGGATCCACTGAATCAGGGCTATCAGGCCCGCCCACTGTAAAAGCAACATGGTCATGAAAGACTTAGGTTTAACATGCACACCCTACAAATGGAAAAGGGAATCCTGTTTAGGAAGTGTAACAAAACCCCATGGGTTTTAAGAAAACCACGTGAGTGTTTTCCAGGCAGCCCTTGCAGAGCTCAACTCCATGTACAAAGAGCAGACTAGAACAGTTACCAACACTGAAAACACAAGAACTAGCCACCAGTCCTAACCAAGCCAGTCAAGGGCATTCACAATTCACTAAGAGGAAGACGTGTGCTAGCATCTGCTTTGTGACGTGTCTTTTGTTGCTTCGCCACCACCCCAAGAATCCTGAAACATAAAATGCTCACTGGACACGTTGTCATCTTCATCCATATCATCGTGTGCAGGCTGCTCTGGCAACATGACCCCTGCCTCAGACAAGGCAGGGGGATCGTCAAAGATGCCACCATCATTATTACTTATAAGTTTGTCATCTGAAATAGAATAGAAGAAAAATAGAAAACTGTTAAAATCTGAGAAATGCTGAAACCACAATAACTAATCCAGGGAAAAAACTACTAGGCTTAAGGGGATTAAATTTAAACTGTATTCAATTTGTATCTGTTTCTCTCAAGATAGTTTATAAAGGCACAAAACACTTAGTATTTGAAAAAATTTCTGTCCACCACTTTTTTTTTGAGACAGGGTTTCTCTGAGTAGTTTTGGTGCCTGTCCTGGATCTTGTTGCTCTGTAGACCATGCTGGCCTCGAACTCACAGAGATCCACCTGGCTCTGCCTCCTGAGTGCTGGGATTAAAGGTGTGTGCCACCACCACCCGGCCTGTCCACCACCTTTATTTCTAGTTCATATATCCACAAACTATCTACTTATTAGATATCAAACAACACAATAGCTTGATCAACCAGTGGACTTCAGAACTCTGGGGACAAAAGCATATATACAAAGCTAAATATTTTCTGGCTAGTTTTCTAGAAAGCTTTATGAGACAACTAATCCCAGTTTACCCATTTGTCTCTAGATAGCTGCTTAGGACTCAGAGTTGGTGATTATTCTGAAACAGAACCAAAGAAAGAAACCGCAGCCCACCTAATATACCACCATCATTTCCTTCTCCAAAATTATCATCTTTGTACTGGTCTTCATATTCTAGATGGTTGATTTTCTCGTTGAGATTGCTGGTGCTCTGCTCGGGCTCCAAGAGGAGGTTAGAAGCACTGGTGCTGACCAGCATGTCGTCATCCTCAAAAGCACTGCCTTCTCTCATTATTTCACGGTCATCCATCCCAAAGTCACCTACACACACCAAATACGCCATTAGTTGAGAAAAGCCAGAAATGCTGCTGTTAAAAAGCTGATGGTTTATTACAGTTGTGGTGTTACATTGCTTACTGAAGTCTTATTTAGTGGTAAATATTAAAATATCTGGTTTAAACGCTGTACCCCTGGGGAATGTCTATAAAATTCAGACTTGCATCTAAATTTAGGTTATCAGGACTTGTAGAAGGTAAACTGAACATGCACAACTAACACCGACGTCACCTTTGATGTGAAGTGCTGCCATCCAGCAAAGGACGTGACTTCCTGCCAATCTGACCACCTAAGCCTTTGAGTAATGAGCACAGTAATGCATTAACTGTTCCAAAGTGAGCATCACTATAGCGCTTGGACGTTCCACACTTGGAGTACAGGCTCTCTCACTGCATGGGGAACAAGAGTAGCCAACCCCCAACTCTGCTACATCGATGGACATGGTGCCTCACACGCAGTAGAAAGGCAAGTTGTTGATGGACACGAGTTAGAGACAGTAAGGTTTTCTGTCCACAGGGAAATAAGTTTAAGCCCACTATCCTTTGTAACTCCTGGCAATGTAACAATATAATTAAAATCGAACTAACGACTAGCAATTACCGAAATCATTTTCCTGTAGGATACTAATGTTCCCAACTTCTTCTCTCATGGTTATCTCTTCCACTCTGCTCTGGTTCAGGCTGAACTGCTGGGCGACATCGATGTCACTTTAAAAAAAGTTCAAATACACATTATCAAGTTTCACAAAGTATCCCAATTTTCTCTATATACCCTATCAACTCTGAGAAGTCTAATGCTTTAGTCAACAAATCTCAATATAATCCAAATATGATTTGAACGTTAATTTGTATTTAAAAATTTAGTCATTAATGATAGGTTAGCAAAATATATTAAAATCACTACCTAAGGCAATGAGGTATTTACTGTAGAGCAAAAACTTAAAAATGATGAATTACGTTAAGTATCAGTCCTGAACCTTAGGGGAACTGTATGAACTCTAAACTTCCTTGTGTTTCTGAAATGTGTTTATCTACTAACAAATAACCACCTCTTGTATAATTTAAAAGTACATGTTAATCATTGATGAGAACACCACGGCAAATTTAGAAAACAAATGATGAATAAATGACAAAGGAAAAAAAATAGATACGAAGCTGGAACCCTAAAGGACCGATGTTTATTAGACATATCTACCAAATGCAGTCTGCAGACTTCATGTAGCCTCAAACCAAAAAGAAAAACATCTACATCTAAAACCTAGAGGGAAGGTGCTGAGACAACGGGGACATTTCAATGCTGACTGGATAGATTAAGAATCACTAGTATTTCTTGTACTGGGCATGGTGACACGCGCCTTTAATCCCAGCACTCACGACTGGGAGGCAGAGGCAGGTGGATCTCTGTAAGTTTGAGGCCAACCTGGATTACAGAGCAAGTTCCAGGTAAGGTGCAAACCTACACAGAGAAACCCTGTCTCGAAAAACCAAACCAAACCAAAAACACATAAGCTTTGCCTAAGTCCATCAGGATTCTCAAATTGTAGCTATGTTAGATGTTGACAAACACACAATTACCCAGAGAACTTTGCCTAAACTGTGCATCTTATAATTAAGAACAATACACTCTTAAGTAAGTATATTTGCTTTAATTGGCTCGTAACTCAGTATCAAACACTAAAGCATCAAATACAACTGGAAGTCAGCAATCCGCTAACATTTTAAAAGGTGAGGAATTAGGAAGAGGAGGGGACTTAGGAGGAGACACAGAGAGACATACTCTAAGTCTGGCAGTGGCTGATCAAAATCATGAAATTCTTCAGGTAGAGTAATGGCATTGTAAGCTGCTTCCCGATTTTCCTCAGGTAGATCGACAACACCTGGAAAAGAGATCATCAAGCTTGAAGGCCTTGCTGAACACAGATTACATGTGGGTCAGAGGGAACAGGACAGTAAGTTCCTGAGGTTATAGTCAAGAAAGCTGGTAGACATGCAAAGTCACGCTTGCTTTTCTGCTGTCTCATTACCACGAGCCACACCACTTGTCCTACAGAAATAGTCCAGGCACTGACACTAAGCTGAGGGCATGTCAATAAACAAACACTGTTAGTTTTCTACTTTTACCAGGAAACTTATGAGTGGCAATATGAATGGTTGCAAAGGGGTGTAATAAATATACGTTATCTTAATGTAATCATGTTTTCCTTGTGTGCAGTGTGGAAGCCAGAGGTCTGGGTTAGGGGACTTCTTTCTTGAGGCAGGGTCTCTCATTAATCTTGAAGTTCAGCCTAATGCTGGACCAGATGTAAAGAAGTTCCGGGGATCCCGTTCTTCCCCAAAACTGGAATTTCAGATGCCACTCAACCCCGTGTTTTGTCTTCTTATAACGTGGGTACTAAACTCATGCCCTTCATGTTTAAAGGGCAAGAAAACTAAGAACTAAGTCATCTCCCTAGCTCAGTAGTTGGTATTTTAGGAAAAATAACACACAATTTTAGCCATGCTCAAAAATTTCCATGATAAGCCGGGCGGTGGTGGCGCACGCCTTTAATCCCAGCACTCGGGAGGCAGAGGCAGGCGGATCTCTGTGAGTTCGAGGCCAGCCTGGGCTACCAAGTGAGTTCCAGGAAAGGCGCAAAGCTATACAGAGAAACCCTGCCTCGAAAAACCAAAAAAAAAAAAAAAAAAAAAAAAAAAAAAAAAAAAAAAAAAAAAAAAAATTTCCATGATAAAAATATTTAAAAATAAAATGACAAGCTGGGTGGTGGTAGTGTACAACTTTAATCCCACCATTTGGAAGGGAGAGGCAGGTGGATCTCTGTGAGTTCTAGGCCAGCCATGGGCTACACAGAGAAACCCTGTCTCGAAAAGCCAAAAATAAAGTGACAAATATCAAGGAAAAAAAATGACACTATTTAGTATGCTATTTATAATAAGCACACTTTATTAGACAAAAAAAAAAAAAAAAGAATACTATGTAGTCTACTGTCATGTGTTAAAATAGATGTGTTAGTTGGCTCAGTCTGGGAGGAAGGGACTGGACCTGCCTCGACTGAGTCTACCAGTTGATGGCAGTCCTCGGGGGAGGATTTGCCCTGGAGGAGGTGGGAATGGGGGGTGGGCTGGGGGTAAGGGGAGAGAGTGGGAGGGGGGAGAATAGGGGAACCCATGGCTGATATGTAGAACTGAATGATATTGTAAAATAAAATTAAATTAAAAAAAAAAAAGATGTGTTAGAATACAGCCTTAATACAAACTGTTATATATAGAGCACCATCCATACATTCAAATTCTTCTTACTTATTACTATTGAGACAGGATCTCTCCCTCCACACACAGCTCACAGGTTTCTGCAAGGCTAGCTGGTCAGAGTCCCAGGGATGACACTCCCCAGTATAGGATTAGAGGCGGGTGCCGCCATCCTCAGCTTTCCCACGGGCACTGGGGAGTGATCTCAGGCCCTCCATGTCTGCTTGCAGGCAAGCTCAGCTATCTCCAGCCCATACTCACTCAGATCATTTTTTAAACAGAGTAACATCTCATCAGTCAAAATTATAGACTGTGAATTCAGAAGAATACTCTTCATAGGTACTATTTACTTTGGTTGGTAGAATCCAATTCTAGAACCAAATCTTACCCCAAACAAAACAACAGCAACACCACCACAACAAAGAACATTAAATAAAATGTCTCAGGATTAAAAGTGCATTTGATTTTAATTAAAAGTACATCAAAACTGTTCAGGAAAAAAACCAAACCAAAGCCCACAGTTGCCCTTTCTCAGTCATCTTTTAAAATTCATCACTTATCTCCTAGTTTTCAACATCTCAGCTCTGATGACTCTGCTGGTGTATTCCAGTCGCTTTTGCTTCCCTTTGAAGGGTTCCTTATGTCGCTATGAACACAAAAGACCCCTAACTAGAACACGTGTTTAGCAGTTTCCATTCAAGGTCTGGGAAACCCCACAGGTTCAAGAAAGAAAGGCACCCTACCTGGCCGGAAAGCCATCTTTATCTTAATAAATGCTTCGTTACAGTCTGCGAGGAGGTACTTGGCTTTCCTGTGGTAGATTCGGACAACTCCCAGGAGGAGGTGTCCTGATGTCCGGAGTGCCATCTTCACCTGAGTGAGATATGAAATTCAACGTTCCTTAAACATTAGAGGTAAGTGTACTTTATTTACAGAGACTTTTCGGTTTTCCTTACACCCCGTATGATTTAAAGTTGGCTAATAAACAGCTGCACCTTACCATTTACTGCCCTAACCTATCAGTTCTTTGAGTAGCTCCCTTAACGTAGACTAAACAGCAGGAATTCGTGAATTCACTTAGACATAATGGCAGCCATGAAGCAGGAAGCAAATCTTCCCATGGACTTCACCCAGGAGAATGTGAACTCTGATTTTGTTACAGAAGCAAACGTTCTCAGCCATACAATGATTATTTCATCGCTGTCTGCTCCGACTTGTTATTGGCCAGGCATGCTTATTATACACTCCAGTCAACTGAGAAATGAGGGTGAAGTCTGCCAGGGAATTTCTGAGAAAGACTGAGAATAACAGCCTGTCTTTGTCCTTCTCCCTTTCCTGCTGTGAAAAGAGAGACACGGACAGGAGTCAATGAGCAGGACACTGAGGCTCTGGGATGTCTCTGAGCTCCTGAGCCAATCAGATCTGCCTAGAACCTCCCTTTAATATATTTCCTTTGTTAAGCCACAGTTCATTACTTTCTATTACTAGATTAGAAGACACAATAATGACCCAAATAAACATACTATTAATGACCTAAACACAAGTATTCAAAATTCTCCTGGCTATAAGAAAAAATAATTTAGAGAATGTAAATATAAACTCAGAGTTTCCCAGATGGTTTTTCCAAATCATACCATAAACTTAAGCTTCCCAAGTTCTATGGTAAAAATATGTTGTTATCCCATAATTCATGACATCAAAACATTGGCTTTTCCCTTGAGATTCAGGAGGGCCAAAGCAACAGCCTTTGGCTTTTTTCTCTTTTTTCCCTCTCCCTCCCAAGGGTTGAAGGAAGGGATCCATCCTCACTGTTCAGAGGCATCCACTCCCTCCCCTAAGTCAGGCTGAGAAGGAACCAGCCTGCTCTTCACCCCCTCCTGATTTGTCCCCCCCCCCCCCGCCCATTTATTTTTTGTTTCCCCTCTACCTCCTCCCAACACCTCTGAAGCCATTTTATGAACTGTCATGTGCCACCTGAGCCTCCAATAAAAGCAAAAGCAGGCTTAAAAAAATGTTGTTAAAACATATGCCTAAAATTAAATTATATGCATTGTGACTTAAAGTATGTAAGTTAGATGTGCACATTGCATTTTTCTAGGACTCTATTTGCAATCTAGTCTCTGTATTTATGGTTATCTTATGTGTTTTAAAACAAAAACAACAAATTTGCCAGTGTAAATTTTTACACATGTCAAATTGTAACAAATCTTATGAAATCTAGGACACAAAAAGTAATTTCCAATTACTATCCCACCCCTAACTAATGGAAAAACAATCTATGTGTATGTGGTCTAAGAGATTTTCAATTACAGATGGTACCGCTACCTAAGAAAGACGTCACATGATCTCTTCCTTGTCTGGAAAGAGCAACTCCCAAAGTGTGTAACTTCCTTGGACAAAGGGCTTTCTTTTTGAACTAGTTTGGTTAGAGTGGGTAAAACGAAGCAAGACATGCTTTCAAGCAACAGGATATAAAAATGATTAAGTATGAAGAGCAGAGACTGTATGTTCACGCAAAGGTCCCTGGTCTGGCTCTCTTAAAGGAGAGTAAGGAATTCATGGAAGCCTGCAGTTCCGGACAGAGCCCCAAGTCTGACACAACCTCAGGAAGTAAACCATTTCCTCATACGAAATGCTCAATAAGGCAAACCATATTCCAGGTCAGCTGACCATGTCAAAATAGCTCCACACCGTACTCTATATATATAGGCAAATACAAAGCCTACCTACAGTGACTTAACTTTCTGAGTGAGTAATCGGTGCTGTCCCACAGTCATCTTTTACTTTACTACCAAACTGCCTCCATGTTTGGTAACACACTCACCTATCAGTCTCAGCATTTCCATGTGTACAAAGCACTCTATCTATATGTACTATAAAAAGCATCCCTGGGCTCGGCGGTGGTGGCGCACGCCTGTAATCCCAGCACTCGGGAGGTAGAGGCAGGTGAATCTCTGTGAGTTCGAGGCCAGCCTGGTCTACAAAGCTAGTCTAGGACAGGCTCCAAAGCTACAGAGAAACCCCGTCTCAAAAAACCAAAAAACAAAACAAAACCATCCTTTAAGATGAAGTACTCTCAATATTTATGGATGCTAAAGAAAAGCACACAATCCAGTTTTACTTATCACAATGAGTACATTAAAAAAAAAAAAGAAAGAAAGAAAACCTACCACATTCCCATATGACTGGACCAGCTGTGTAAACTAGTACAACTGGAAGCCTACTGCATAATATTGAGAGTTTATTAATTAGTCCATCAACTATCTTCCTTAAAGAAAGCTATTGGGGCCCAGCCCCTCAATAGCCTTCACCCAGAGTTCCAGAAGAGACGCTACCGGCGGCAGATTAAGGACAATTTTAGGATAGGATCAGAGATTTAACAAGGAATGAACCTGCAGGCTTCCCTGGCTTCGAATATACATTCGCAGTTGTTCCACAAGCTCCATTTCACACACGAATCAACAAAGTGGATGAAGTCACTAGCATCACACCTACCTTCGGCGAGATGATGCTTTCCACACTGCTCTCTAAGTTGCACTCAAACACATGGGCTTTGGTTAGCTTCTTGTCCCAATGGGCCGCCAGCCATATTTTGGCCAGAGGCCCTCTTTTACTGAGGACAAAGTGTGCGTAGAACATGTTTCTTGTTTGCTATGAAACAGCAAGAAACCTGAGGAGAGAAAAAAGTTATAAAGTTTCATGTGAGGATGAAATATTTATTAAGACGTAAGAAATGAAAACTCTCGTTTCCTACACTGGATGGAGTATGGGCACACAAATCCGCAAAGTACAGTAAATGTTTTATAAAAGAATCCTATATTTTAATTTGAGGGCAAGACGCATCTCCATATGAAGATGTTCAGGGAAAAGGGTCAAATCACTTTTATGACTTGCTATTGTAAAGACTGTCATCAAAAATCTTATTCTAAATCCAACCGAGTATTAATCCTACTTCTAATCTAATAGCTGATAATAGACACAGTTCTGCTTATTGGCTAGTATCTAGACGTAAAGAAAGAAAAACGTCTAAGCCTAGCATATATGAGGCCTTGGGCTCAATCCCCAGTATCGCAAAGGAAAACAACCAACCAACCAAACACAAACGACCAAGTCTAAGAAAGCCGCCGGCACAGGCAGCCACAAGTACCCGCTGCGCAGAGCCCTTCAGTCCTTCTAAGCAAAACTGAGGAAGTGCCAGCCATCATATCTAATTTTTACATTTTTTGTTTGACTATCTAAACTTTTGCTTTTATGTTATTTAACTTCCCCCTTCACAGAAGATGTTAAACTCCCTCCTTGGTCAAATGAATTTCTGCAATGCCAGAGGCTTTTTTTTTTGGTGGGGAGTGGTGTGTGTGTGTGTGTGTGTGTGTGTGTGTGTGTGTGTGTGAGAGAGAGAGAGAGAGAGAGAGAGAGAGAGAGAGAGAGAGAGAGAGAGAGACACCACTGCCTGACCAGAGGCCTACTTTTAAGAAATAAAAGTATATCTTTAATAAAATATGACTAGTTTTGGCTTAAAAAAACAAAAGCCCTTCTGGGGGCTGGAGAGATGGCTCAGAGGTTAAGAGCACTGGCTGTTCTTCCAAAGGTCCTGAGTTCAATTTCCAGCAACCACATGGTGGCTCACAACCATCTGTAATGAGATCTGGTGCCCTCTTCTGGCCTGCAGACAGAACACTGTATATATAAATACATCTTAAAAAAACAAACAAAAACCCTTCTGTTCAAGGTCAACTTTTTTTAAATTTATTTTGTTGTATATGGGTGTTTTGCCTGAATGAATCCACAACATTCGTATGTCTGGTGCCTGTGGAAGTCAGAAGTGGAAGATGGTATCAGATTCCCTGGAACTGGGGTTAGGGATGTGAGCTACCATGTGGGTGCTGGGAACTGAACTTGGGTCCTCTCCAAGAGAAACAAGCACCCTTAGCTACTAAGCCATATTCCCAGTCCCTAGTTTTGATTTTTTTTTTTTTTTTCGAGACAGGGTTTCTCTGTGTAGCTTTGTGCCTTTTCCTGGAACTCACTTGGTAGCCCAGGCTGGCCTCGAACTCACAAAGATCTGCCTGCCTCTGCCTCCCGAGTGCTGGGATTAAACATGTGCTCCACCACCGCCCAGCGTAGTTTTGACTTCTTAATTTCGAAATGGTACAGATTCACAAATAGCTGTTAATAGTGGTGTCTTCCGAACCCAGGCAGTGACACTGGCCTAAGGGATATCTCTGTGCCACGGTGCTGCAAGCATAGCTGTGTACTTCTTACTACAAACACGACACACAACTATTCCGCCTACCCTGCCTCCTAAAAACCCTGTCAAGTAACACTCTACATATCTTATTGCGGTTATTTTTATACAAACAACACAATTACTTAATTCACACAGAACGGGCTTTCTCTCAGATTTATTAGCACAATGTCGCTGAGATCCATTCACCTTACCATTTATCAATAGTGTATTTTCCTTTATTGTTGAGGAACATTCTGTGAGAGGAAATAAACTACAATCTACTTAGCCACTCACCCAGAAGAACACTGGGCTATTTATTATGTTGGAGCTACTGCTGATAAAGCTGATGCACATATTGTATGCACACTTACTGTCAACCAAACTTTTCTCTACAACCAACGTTCTCAAGTGTAGTTGCTAGGCAGTACAGTAAGAGTACATATAGTTTCATGCAACGATCGATCATAACAGTGCATGTTTTAAAACCACAGACAAGATTATTCTAAAATTAATATAGAGTGACAAAGCAGCTAGAAACACTAACACAACTTCCAAACTGGACAGGAAAACAGGAAGAGTAAGTCCACAGCTGTAAGTCAACATCATGGTACTGGCAGAAAGACACCAAACAGAGAACCCAGAAACAGACATGTGTGGACCTCCAATTGATTTTTCACAAAGACGCCGAAGCAAGTCAACAAGGGAATGATAAATTCTGCAACAAGCAGGGCTGGAGTGACTGAGTCTACAGACCTAAACAGAACAGAAACCAACTGCAAAAGCAGCACAGCTGAATGTGACCCTCACCAGCCACACACTCACTGTTCAGAACATTAGGTTCTATCCACCTCAACACTGGGATGAGCCACTGTGCACTCACCAAGCTGCCTGCTCTAGAGTCAAAGAACACTAAGGAGCACGTTCAGCAAAACCTACCGACAGCAGAAGTCTGGGAGTTTAGTTTGAAATCACTCCATCTGGTCATCTTAACCCCAAATTACTGTCTAAGAAACAAATTTAAGCTGAATGAAAATCTCTTAAAAAATTAGATCACAGCCTTAAATGTGTACTAGAGCACTTTTCGAAAATGGTACCAATGGTACGGGACAAGTACTTTTAGACACAATACTACACTATCAATAATGTACACTGTAAACTGGCCTTCATTAAATTAAAATCTTTCTTAATTTAAGACTGCTGGGAACTCAAACAGAGAAAAGTAATAAACCCCATTATCTGGCTAGAACTTGAATCTAGAACATGTAAAGAAACCATCATGACTAAAAGTAAGAAAAGAAAATACAATTAGAAAGTGAACAAAAAGGAAATTTCATAGCAAAGGACATCCCAATTAGAAACAGGAACAGAAGAAGATCTTTAGTAATTCTAAGCCACTAGGAAAATACAAATTAAAGCCTCATGAGCTAACCAATGTACCCTCCTTACCACAAGGGCTTAAGTAAAAACAAGGGCAACATCAAAAGCTGGAGAATATGTAAACATTTTATAGTAGCTTAAAAAAAAAACAAGAAGAGTAATTATAATTTCATATTTCCACATAAAAGGGAATGGTAAATTTTAAAATGAAAATTTGCTTACATCTTAACTGACAACATGCCCATTCTTTCTATTGATGAAAAGAAACTGTTTTAAAGGTATCATAGCTAGATTTCCATGTATGCCAAAAATATTTGTGGTAAAGAAAAATGAAATTTTCAGGTAAATGGGTAGAACTAGCAAAGATCATAATGAGTGAGGTAACCCAGACCAGAAAGACAACTGTTCTCTCTCATGAGGCTCCTAGCTCCAAATCTTCAGATATTAACCTGGAGTAACTGCAGAAACCAGGAAAGTTAAGTGGGGGGCGTGAGAGAGGAGAATAGCGGAGTGTAAGTGATCTGAAGGGGGAAATGGAAAAAATGGGGGAGGGGGTTTAACTAGGGAGGAGGGAGGGAGATAAATACAGGAGGGTAAAATAACACTAAGGATGTCTGAAAGTCATAAGGAATCATAGTATTATCTACCTAAAATTACATGCATACATAAGTTGTTATAAAAATATACATGTATAATTTAAATGAAAATTTCACTTCTGGGCTGACAATGCTTTCTCCAAGAGCGGAAGACCACCTAACCAAAACTCCACCACAGGCAGGAGAAGCCCCCCTGTTCTGAACTGTTGGTCAGGGCTGTCCAAGAGACTCCCCTCAAACATTACAGATTATGGCTACTGCCCTTGGTTGCCCCAGGTGATTCCTCATTGCTAAGGACACCACACACTCTGAAGGCTGGCCCAAAGCCTCCAAGCTAGACCTCACCTGAAAGCCTCCAAAGAAGAGCAACTAACAGTCCTCCCTAGCTATGATACCCATGAACCACAATGACGACCGGCATGGAACAATATCTCCAAGGGCGCAGGAGTGGCACACACATCTCGGCAGTAACCAACAGCTCTCTGCTTGGACTTAAGAGGGAATCATACCTGGTCCTGGAGACCTAGTCAGTCCCAGGGGCTGGTGAAGTCATGGATCTTGGAGGAGAATCTGCAACCATCCTTTTACTAAGCCAGCACAACTCCACGACAGTCTGAATAACTGCCCTCGGACCCACAGAGAAACGCAGTTCTCACCCCTCGTCAAGGAAACTCTCTTTGCAACAAAAACCATGAACAGAAAGCCACAACCCATCAAAATACCAAATAGTGGAGTCCAGTCCCAAGTGATACATCTACAACACAACTCTTACACCTAAGGCTCCGAGATCATTGAGGAAAGGAGAGATTTTAAAAGCCAGAGGAATCGAAGTTTGCTGTGAGACTGTGTTTACTAGAAAATGTCCGAGGCCACACCCATGAAGACTCACCAAGATGGCTGCCAAAACATGACCTGAATAAGACCACCACCAACAGACAAGCTAATATGGAAAGAGGAAAGCTTATGAATCCTACACAAAAAGAACTAGAGGCAGCTAAGGAAGGCTGAGATCAGGAGAAAAGTCTTCTCCAAGGAAGAGTAGAGTAAATGGCCAGCCCTGAACGCACACATACAAGTAACATTATACAGAGTGGGCAGGTTTTATTTTTATATTTAGGAACATACACACACAGGAACACGCACGCACGCACGCACGCACGCACGCACGCACGCACGCACGCACGCACGCACCTCCACAAACAAAGAGTCTGTGAATTTAAAAGAGAACAAGGTGGGGCACATGGGAGGATTTGGAGGGGCGAAAGAGAAAAGGGAAAATTATGTATTACTTGTGGGATGGCAGTGTGGTAGCAAGACAGAAACAGCCAGGTTTGCCCCAGCTCCCCTTTTCAACACTTAACACTTAATCTTTCAACCAAACATCAGGTTGAGAACTACAGAATACTATAACAGAAAATATTCAGATCAAATGCTATGCGCTGTATTAAATAATACTTCAAGAGTTACGTTTGCCACTTAGTATTTTATGTAAACAGTATGCTTACCATAATTAAAGGGAGCCTTTCATTTGCAAATCTGAGTTTTCAAACATTAGAAAGTTTGTTACAGCAAAACCTTAACTATCCCTAGGTGGCGCATGCCTTTGATCCCAGAACCTGGGAGGTAGAGGCAGGAGGATCTCTTGTGAGTTTGAGGCCAGCCTGGTCTACAGAGTCAGTTTCAAAACAGCCAAGGCTGACACACAGAGAAACGTTGCCAAGAAAAACCAACCTAGCAACCCTAGAGAATTTATAGAAACTCAATATAGCCATGTTTTCTTAGAAATTCAGTAACTGTTCTACATGAAAACCCCAAAACATTGTGTTCCAAATAAGAGAAAAACTTGCTACAACAATGTAGGCCACATGCGTTACTAAATAAATACTTAATAAGAAAATAGGCTATACCAACTGATCTCTTAATTAAGAAATCTAAAAAATTCTTGAGAGTCTAGGAAGTAAAACCACCAGCAAGTTTCAGCAGGTGTCAGGAGTTTACGGCAGCCCTTCAGCTGCTGTCAGGGCTGTGCCTAAAGCATTCCAGCTATGCGATGGCAGACTCCTAAATAGATTCTGGCATGGGTGGGAGATGGTAAGTAAAGCAGAGGACACTAAAATTAATCTGGGAAACAATTAGTAACAGGAGAGCATTCAACCAAGGGAAGCCAGAACGACAGTGGCCACTCCATGATGGCCACTATCTGAATAAAGAAAAATCCAAAGGATCATTACTCTTTACCCTTAGTAATACAAACCTTTTAACTTTTTTTTTTTTTTTTTTTTTTTTTTTGGTTTTTCGAGGCAGGGTTTCTCTGTGTAGCTTTGCGCCTTCCCTGGAACTCGCTTTGGAGACCAGGCTGGCCTCGAACTCACAGAGATCCACCTGCCTCTGCCTCCCGAGTGCTGGGATTAAAGGCGTGCGCCACCACCGCCCGGCCAAACCTTTTAACTTTAAAAAATGGTTGTTTACCCTGTAGAGATTTGAGATTCTAAGTTGTGTTGATCCTTTATAAAAGGCCTCTTACATTGAAGCCAGAGAGCAGAGCCTGTCAAAGCAATGACTTGAATCAACTTTTTCTAAAGCAGCAACTTATGACACTTATTTAGAACATACTCGCTAATGCAAAAATAAAGCAGTTCTATTTATCCCAAAGAAGAAAAGTCAAATTGAAGCTCACATTTCTGCTACATGTCCATCATCAACAGTATTTCACTCACCTATTAGGAAAGTGATGAATAAACTAATACAACCTCTTTGAAGAGCAATTTGGGAAGGTCTTACGAAGCACCAAATGTTTTGACAAATTTCCTAATGACTGTAAACACCAGCCCATCTTACAGAGGAATAGAGTACACAGGGTAAGTATATCTTCTAAGTGCTTGATGGAAGTGTAATTTTTGTTGTCGTCAGCATAACTTACTCATTATTATCTAATTTATCAAAACACCAGAAAGAATCAACCTGACCATTAATAAGTGACTTGAAAACAAACACATCTATACAACAGAATGCAAAGCAGCCTTACGCAATGTCAGCTTGGTACTAATAGGAAGAGGTCCAGGCCAAACTCAGAATACTGGTGGAGGGGGTCTCTACGACTTAATGGATGTGGTCTATGTACATAGAGTTGCCTCAGTTGCCCCTTCTCATCTAAAAGTTCCATATTCTTAGATTCAGCCAACTGCAATGGGAAATATTTTTTAAAAATTTGCCTGTACTGAACATGTACACCTTTTATCCTTTTCATTATTCCCTAAACATTATGGTGTATCAGAGAACTTAAGCATCCCCAGAATTTCTCCCCCTTGGTACGGGAGAAAGCTGTAATCTCTGAGGCACAGTGTGTCCTGGAGCCAACTTCCTACAGATACTAAGGGCCCTCTCAAATTGACATGAACACCTGCATAACTCAGAGCTCTTGCAGGCTTGGTTCCAGACCATTTCCACCCAGTCAAAGGAGGCTCTGGTTTGTCGATACGTGCAAAGTTAACTGTTTTAGGATGTTAACTGGACAACAGCTTTTTGTCTAGGAAAACAAGGTGTTTAGCTTAAGTAAGCAATATTTTACTAATCAAAAATGATCTAATCATGATCCGAATGTTTGAAAAAAACCTACTGTATGGGTCGACTCGATAAAGGGTTCTCACAGACCTTCCACTGGTTTAACAAACAAACAAAATCACCACAGTAGATAGAAAGGCAACAAAAGATGTACAGCACTTTTAATCCACCTATAGGGAGCCGATGAACATGTAGGGTCCAGTGTATATACTTAGGAGCGAGCATCTGCACAAGCACAACGTATCTGTGGAGCACCTATGGAACTGGTGACAAGTTACCTCTGGAGAGTGGGCTGCACTTTTGTACTATTTTGCGTGTATTCATGAATTTTTTTTTTCCCCCCGAGACAGGGTTTCTCTGTGTAGCTTTGCGCCTTTCCTGGAACTCGCTTTGTAGACCAGGCTGGCCTCGAACTCAGAGATCCGCCTGCCTCTGCCTCCCGAGTGCTGGGATTAAAGGCTTGTGCCACCACTGCCCGGCTATGAATGTGGTTTTTTAAAAAACTTGGGCATACCTACATTACCTTTCCAGAATAGAAACTACCACACTAGGAGTCAGACATAATCCTGATTTGCATTAGTTAGCAAGTTATACTTTCTAACCGTTATGTAGTTCACTTTTCCTATTATAAAAACACCTACAGATGATAGCTGGGTATTTTGCTAACTCTGGAAGACATCAATACATAACTCGAAAGGGAATACCTAACTAAAAACGGAGCCATCAGCTAGTGGCATGGAAGGCTTTTGTTTTTTTGTTTGTTTTTTGTTTTTAAAGGAAAAAAAGGATGTGTCTAATCTGCACATTACTATTCAATTCTCCTTTGGTTAGTCAGTTCTAGCTTGAAATTTAACTCCTTCCTTCCTTAGTTATTTGTAATGGATAAGAAATCATTTCATGTCTAATGTTTAGCCTTGGCTTGGTGTCAGTAATCCCAGGACTGCTGAGTCTGAGGCAGGAGGATCTTCAAGGCTAGCTACATAATCAGATTCCCCCAGCTCTCTCAACAACTGACAAAATGTAACAACAACAGCAGTAACAACAAAACGCCCGACTTTTAGCTTTTTCAACTTCACAGTGGATATAATATTCATCAGGTACAATGAAAATTAAATGGAACAGCACATGTAGTGCCAAGCAGACGCAAACAGTGGTCTCAAAAAACAACTTGACCCGTTAGCACCTATAAGACAAAACGAAAAACACAATGTATTTCTCAAGAATTAAAAGTTTCTCCAACTATTCGAGTGTAAAATACTTCTCAGACCCTGCACGATTTGCTAGGTCAGAAAAGAAATTCCCAACTTACTTGTGTCTAATACAGAAAGCACTGAGTCCACTTCTTCAACACCCCTGTAACTTCGCAAGTACAAACCCCAAAGTAATTCAAACACCGGACAGGGCGCGCGCCCTCACCAATGCCTTCTCAAAAAAAGGTGGCTTCCAACATCAAAGGTATTTACAATTTAAAAAAGCGGCTTCGGTCTGTTTACAAAACTCTGTCGCCTCTCAGTCCGCTGGCATTTGATTTTTAATAGGATTTTGCACCCCTGGGTGGTGGGGGTGGGGGAACAACGCTTATCCCACACAGTTTAACGGGAGTAAATATTAACTTTCTCTTGTAAAGAGAAGCCGACATGCAGAAGCCACTTCCATAAACCCTTAGAACGCTGAACACAGCCTAACAAATCGGAGAGCCCGAAGAAATCTTCTACAGCGTTTCCCTCTTAAATTTGAAGGCAGCTTGGTCTAGCTGATCACCTCGATAGTGTCACCTTACACTATCCCTGGCAGAGCATTCTCAAAAGCCTTCCTCTGCCACGAAAAAGGCACCCAGCATCAGAGCGTCTCCACAATACTCGATTCTTAATCATTAAAAAAAAAAAAAAAAAAAAAAAAGTTTAGCAAAGTTAAGGGGAAAACCAGTTACACTCATGTCCCAGAAAGCAATATTACTCTGTCGTGTTTTAAAACAGCCTGTCCAACTTTTGGGATTTCCGAACATAAAAAAAGAAAAAAGCAAATATTCAAAAGAAATCGCGTCGGGGAGACAGCACACTGGCTGGCGAGCCCCGCTGGGCCCTGCGGCCACCAAATGCCTGGCGCGACCCGGACCTCGGACCCCACACCCCGTGCACCGCGACCGCCCAGGATCCTCCCTGGCGGGCTCCCCGCCCTGACCGAGTCCCGCGTCTTTGCGGACAGCCATTTTCCCCCGAGGGGGCGGCCGGATCCCGAGAGCGGGCTCGTTCAAACCTCCCTCCTCTCCCCGCAGCAGCCCCGGGGTTTCTACGGTCGGACCCCCTTGCACAGCCGAGGGGGGCTTTGGGGGGAGCCGCGGAAGGGAGCGGAACCATTCGTAACTCGGCAGGTGGGGGAGCACGGCCCGGGCAGCGAGGACCCCAGGCGAGGGCGGGCCCGGGGGGGGGGGGGGACCGACCCGGCGCGCACGGGGCGGCTGGGTGCTGCACCGGGGCTGGCAGCACGCGGAGGGAGCGCGGTGCCGATCGCCTCTCCCGGCCGCGGGGCCCGCGCCCGGACAGCAGCCGCAGCCGCAGCCGCCGCCGCAGCAGCAGCACGGCGGGGAAGAGCAGGGGGGAGGGAGCCGGAGCCCACGGAGGGGGTCGGCCCGGCCGCTTACCTGTATCTCCGCGGGGAAGCTGGGAGGGGTGGGTGGCCCGGGGAGGGGGAAAAGGGTCGGGGGAGGGGGCGGGGAAAGGGGGAGCCCTTGTGCGGTGTCGCCTCGGAGCCGCTCCCGCCACCGCCACGGCCGCCGCCTCCTTTCCGATTCACTCAAACAAACAAGATGGCTGCCGTTACGGCGCGGCTCTTCCGGCCGCCCAAATCCTTGGTTCAAATCGGCAGGATGTTTACGGTCAAAAGCGGCCTCCTGCGCCTGCGCAGCCCGCCGGAGCCGCAGAAGGGGCGGCGCAGGCGCGCTGGCCGCTTCCTCGTCTTCGGACCACCCGCCCTCCGGCCGTGGAGCAGGCGCAAAGGTGCCCAGCCCGGGCTCTGCTCCGCGGCGGAGCCCGCGCGTCGTGCACGCGCAACGTTTGGGCCGCGCTGTAACTATTTGGGTTTAGCTTTTAACCCTTGGCTTGAGTTGAAGCGTGTCGTCGCTGTTGGTCGGTGTTTCTGTGGGCCCGGCAAAATGGTTGTCTTAGTGACTTTGTAGGGACGAAAGAAGGAAACCAAAATCTTCAGCTAGTTGCCGGGAAAGTACGGACTACTTGGTTTAGCCAGCCTGTTTATAGGCAGTCCTAGGTTTGCAACAAAACGTGCCAGCAAGGCTCTGGGAGAGTTTTTTTGAGAGTAGACGACTTTTACACGGAGTTCTCAGCCTAACCCTGGTTTCCCATTCACGGGTTCTCGTATATGTTCTTGGATGTTCCCTATAACTACATTCGATTCTTCTGAACAGATGCTCTGGCTCAATACACTCAATCATTTCTTGGTACTCAAATGCCAATTAAATTTTTTACTGCCTGAGTTAGCTGCTGATAGTGTCACTTCTGTTTGGAAACACCCGATGAAGGTGCATCTGTCAACTTTAGGGAATTTGTTTAACAAACCATTGGCAGGACAGATTTCACTTTTCATTTGAAAATAATCTATTTTTCATTTCTGACTACTCAGTAATGACTGGTGTGATTTGATACAATAACTATCAGAGAAACTGGATGCTGCAACTGTCTTTTTTTGTTGTTGGTTTTTTTTTTTTTTTTTTTTTTTTTTGGTTTTTTGAGACAGGGTGTCTCTGTGTAGCTTTGTTCCTTTTCTGGATCTCGCTCTGTAGACCAGGCTGGCCTCGAACTCACAGCGATCCGCCTGCCTCTGCCTCCCGAGTGCTGGGATTAAAGGCGTGCGCCACCACCGACCGGCTGCAACTGTCTTATGCCTTACATTGTTAAGTTTAATTCATAATTGCACTGACCTTATGGGAAAGGAAGGATTTGAGTCAACACTTAGAAACAGACTTCACACACCATGTCAAGGCTGGGTGTAGGATCTGCCTAGGCGAGTAGGTATGTCACCAAAGCAAAATCATCAGGGCTCAGGAGTGTGCCTTGGAAAGATGGAGAGGATGTTGGTGAGATTAGGAAGAATGAAAGAGGAGCCCAGGGAAGCTCAGAGACAAAATCTGGATTAGAGCCTATGTAGATCATGAAGACATTTGTCTGAAAATTTTATCATACTTACATTTTGGTACCAATAACATTACAGCTATTTCCCTAGGAATATTTGGCAGTGACTGTTTTGATAAATTTAATAAAATAAGATGGGCAGTATTTTTCCTGGCATGTAGTTGTTTTGGTATGGTATGCAATGTTCCTTTCATCTTGCAAAATGATTTAGGAAAATTATTGACAAACAGGGAAATAGAGCTGAGGTAGAGCTCTTACAACAATGTAACTATCAAAGTCCTGACAATGCTAAAAAAATTGCAAATTAAAAAAATGTATTAAGTCATTACCAGTTGAGAAAATGATATCAAGAATATATTACTTTTATTGCAAAAGAAATGAAGGTGTGTGATGAGAGGGGCATAATGAAAGACAGAAGCTGCTAATTTTTGATAAAGGAGAAAAACGGAGTGATAAGACAAACTCCTAAAGACACTTCTTAGACTGCACGGGAGCCATACATAGTAACTGGTTCTTGTTCCTTGATGGGACAAAAACATTAATTTCTGCAACTTCCATGTTAATTGGAAATCATTGCAAATAACATAAACTTGGGTTGGAGAGATGGCTCAGAGTTAAGAGCACTGGCTGCTCTTCCAGAGGTTCTGAGTTCAATTCCCAGCAACCACATGGTGGCTCACACCATCTATAATGAAATCTGATGTCCTCTTATGGTGTGTAGACATACATGCAGACAGAACACTATATACATAAAAAAATAAATAAAGTAAAAAAGCAAAAATGTATAAACAATTAGTATTGGCATAAAGATTTTCCCTGTGTTGCAACACTGAACTTGTTGCCTGAAGAAAGTGTCTGTTTATTATTGGTGGGCTCTGGTATACTCATGCAGGGTGCACGACAGTCACAGTTTCTAATTTTAATTGGTTTACCACTTGTCTTGAAATGTTATTTCAACTTGGAGAGTTTGGGTAGGCCTAAGAATATATATACTTTATAAACAGTTCCCAGGCAATTCCAAGTCTTCTGCTATATAGATCCTATTTTTGAAGGCATGGTTTGGAGTCATGTAGACCTGAGATTTCATTACCATCTTCCACTTGGTAGCTGCTGGTTTTCAAGTTGTTCAACCTCTATAGGGCTAAGTTTTAACATCTATAAAATTAGGCGAATTTTATCCACCCAGTTGGTGCTGTGGTACTTATTAGATGTGATAATGTATATGAAACATTTAGCAGGGCATTTGGCACATTGAGTTTGATAAGTTACAAATATGAGTATTATTGTGATTGCTCATACTAGATTTGGGTATGTGGTAGTTTGAATATAATTGGCCCCCATAATACCATGAGCTCATAGGGAGTGGCAGTATTAGGCTTTGTTGAAGAAGTGCGGTCTTGTTAGAGGAGGTCCTTGACATGGCTGTGTTCATGTCAACAATACACATTGACTTAGGACTTCACTTGCTTCCTATACTCATACAGTATGGAATTAATTACTCTCGCTTATGTTAAGATGTTAGTTCAACCAATGATAGAATTTTAAGTAGTGGAATAAAAACATTCACTACAAATCATTTGGAACCATCCAATTCCGTGAGATGCTCGCCTCTGATGTTCACCAACATTGTAGGAACTGAAAATAGGATTTATCACTTATACATACATCCTTTTGTTAGCATATATTAATATATGATGAGCCCTGTCTATTTTCTCAATATCAAAAGACCATCATCTGTGGTAGAATCTAATGGATGTTTGTAGAAATCTATCAGTTAAGACATGTTCTCCTGTGTTTTGCAACTTCTGAATGCCATTGTTCATTCATTGATTAGCAAGTGAGTGTTAGTGGATAATGTGGGTCAGATTGTCAGCAGTTAGGGAGCTGAGAAATTCAATGGAAGTCTTCATTTGTTCATCTTGAAGTGAACTTGAACACTTTTTATGCCTTTGGTAACCATGCATTTATTCATGAAGCGTCTTTTAATAATTACCATAAAATGACACTATCTTCTGTGCTTTTTTTCTCTGTGTAGCTTTGGAGCCTGTCCTGGAACTCACTCTGTAGCCCAGGCTGGCCTTGAACTCACAGAGATCCTCCTGCCTCTGCCTCCTGAGTGCTGGGATTAAAGGCATGAGCCACCACCGCTGGGCTATCTTCAGTGTTTTAAATAATCTTTTTATTGTGATGCATTACATGTAATAATTAATCACACTGGTTATATAAAATTATATAATTGAATGCCATTTACTACACTTACAAAGTTTTGCAACAGTCACTATTGTCTAGTTTCAGGTTAATTTTATTATCTCCTAAGGGACCCTCTGCCCCTTAGCAAATCCCTCCTTATTCCCCCTTTCTGTAACCTCTAGAAATTAATTAGCCATGGACTTGCCTTGTCTGTGTACTTCAGATGGTATTGTTTGGATTAAATTTATTTTATTAATGACCTTTGCACTGTGGTGTCAAAAACACATGACAGAAAGAGAGGAAGACTTAAGAGAAAAAGACTTGTTTCCCCGCTCATATTTTCAGAGATTTCAGCCCATAGCTGCTTGGCCTCAGGCTCTTGGGTCAGACAGCTGCCTGGCCCCAGGCTCTTGGGCCAGACGTCATGATGGAGGAGGGGGTGGAGGAAGGGGTGGAAGAGGGGGTGGAGGAGGGGGTGGAGGAGGGAGTGTCTGACCTGGGGCAGCTGTTTACTTCACAAGATAAAGAAGCCAAGAATGCTGAAATAGCCAAAGGCCAGGGATTGTTTTCAAAGCCCCTCCTCAATGACCGGCTTCTACCAGCTAGACTCTGCCATCGCAAGGTTTCAGGGGTTCTCAGCATGGCCCCACCAGCTTGAGAGCAAGTGTCTAAAACCGGAGTTTGTGGGATCATTCCAGACGCTGACGTCAACAGCGGCTCAGAAGCTTATGTGTTAAAGGTTGGTCCCCAGAGCTGTGCTAGTCACTAAGGCTTTGGGAAGATGATTGGGTCATGAGCGCTGACCTTGTTAATGAATAATACATTAATGTATTCATAGCTTAAAAGACCAGGGAAGAGGGCCATTGTTATACATGCAAGTCTCTCTCTCTCTGTCTCTCTCCATCCATGTCCTTTTCCCTCTTCCTTTCTCTCTTTCCTTCCTAGCCTCTGTGAGGCAGTTTTCCCCTTCTGCTTACTCCTATGATGCTACAGGCCTACAACCAGTCAGCATAGGTGAGCATGGACTAAGCTCTCTGAAAGAATGAGCCCCTCTCCTGCCCAAGACCCCCAACTTTCCTTCTTTAAGTTGGTTTCTCAAGCATTTTGTCATAGAAGCTAACAGGTCGTATAAAAATAACCACACAGCATGTTGGTTTTTGCACCTGGCTCTTCCAATTAGCACTGTGTTTTCCAGTTTCATCCCCATTAAAGCATGCATCTGCATTTAATTTCTTTTCATGGCAAAATAGTACTTCACTGTATAGGTCTACCACATTTTGTTTATGTTATGCTGGCCATTCAGGTGTTTTCACTTTCTGGTGTTTATGTGGTGAACTTTTTTATTGATCCTTTGTGAATGTCACATCATGCACCCCAATCCCATTCATTTCCCAGCCCTTCCATGTTTGCCCTCCACCCTTGTCACCTCCCCCACCACAAAGAAAACAGAACAAATAAAATAAAATTCTTGCCATGGAAGCTTCAATGTGTCATGGTGTGTCATATAGCCTTTTGTCCAACTGACTTTATTTGTTAATGTTCGTTGAGATGAGTCATGGGTCTGCTTCGAGGCCTCTGGCTTCTGCTACACCATCTATACTGGACCCTCCCCAGGACTTTTAGATAGCCTGCTGTTGCCCTGAGTCATGGAGATCCTGCAGCTTTGATTCTACAGGACCAGCCCCTTGGTGGGCTCCAGCAGCTCATAAATGGGTTAGGTGTTGGGGTGGGCCAGCACAAAGCCCTAGATCTGGGCCTGGGTGGTAGCTGAGTTGGTCAATCCTCTAGCCCTCCTGCACCCACACCACCAGGCCAGCTCTCCCACCCTGTCCAGATGCACAAGTTTTGGTTGGAGTACTTGTTTTCAGTTTTGAGGGGATGTCCGCCTAGGAGTACAACTGTTGAGTCACGATAATTCTATGCCTAATTTACTGTGAAACAGCCAAACTCTCTTCCACAGCAGCTGAACGTTTGACATCCACCAGCAGGGTAGCAGCAGTCTAGGTTTTTTTTTTTTTTTTTTACATCTCCACCAACATTTGTTATTTTTCCACTTTTTAGTATATTCATGTAAGTAGATAGGAAATTATCTCATTGTGATTTTAATATTTATTTCTGTAGTTACTAAATGACTTTGGTCTTTTTCTGCGTATGTTGTTCATTGTGTATCTTTTAAGAAAGTGCTGCCTCTTCAAGTCCCTTGTCCATTTTAAAGATACTGTTTATTTACATTTTATTTTATGTGGATGTGTCTCTGTATGTGGGTGCCTGAAGAGGCTAGAAGAGGGCATTGGATTCTCTGGAGTTCTGGGAATGGAACTCGAATTCCCCGGGAGAGCAGTCTCCTAACATTATTCTAGCCTGCTGTGCCCATTTTAAATTGGGATTTTTAGAACTGTTGCCTTGCATTAGTTTTTAATATATTCTGGAACCTAACTTCTTATCAGATATATTTTTATATCCTTGAGAAACAATAACACAAAGCTTAACAATCCAAAATATTCCAGCGCTCAGTTGTGTAAGTCAAAAGCATGTTAAAATGTAGTTTGACTACATTTGGGTTTGCTGCTCATAGAACTAAGAGAAAAATAATTCAAACGTTTAAGTTGTAGGAAATCATTTAGTTTATTACTCAAGCATTTTCTAAGTATTAAACATTGAAGTTTTAGCATTTTTTTTTTGTTTTGTTTTTTGTTTTTTTGACAAGTTTTACTAGGTAGCCAGACTGGCCTTGATCTCACGGTGTAGATTGGCTGCACTCTGACACTGAGGGATAGCCTCAGGAAACCTTACAAACAATCAGAGTTTTAAATGTGTAATTTATTCCCTGGGATAATGTTCAAAATTTTACCATAGAATCATGGTTACAAAATGTTAATTGACTTAAAGAAGGTTAGTACAATGGAAATTCAATGTTACCAAGTCCCATGATTCTTGGACCCTTTCAAAATAATACATTTTGGTTAAATTAAACACACGAGTTACCAGGCTTAGCAGTTTGACCTTTTAATGTTTGACATTATAACTGATAGGCTAACTCATTTCAGAACTTAATCAGCTCCTGGCATGCATGCAACATATAGATACCATATGCAATATTCCTATGA
Organism: Peromyscus maniculatus bairdii; assembly: GCF_049852395.1. Lineage (NCBI taxonomy): Eukaryota > Metazoa > Chordata > Mammalia > Rodentia > Cricetidae > Peromyscus > Peromyscus maniculatus. Next base: position 11,572,544 of record NC_134871.1, on the reverse strand, counting down.
ACTACCTAAAGATGATGGGCCACTCTGGGTGTAGTTAGGAGGCAATCAGAATGGAATCTCGTTTCAGGCAGGGTCTTGCTGTGTAGCCAGGATTACAGGCACACTACCACACTGTCTTAAATGAAATCTCGTATGAATTCCGGGAGACTGAAGCAGTAAGAACAGGGCCTGAGTGGGTCGGCACAAGGTCCTCGGTATTTATATTATGGCTTCCCGTTCAGTGTTTTTATGGGATTCCTAGGTGCGTGAACAAGAGGGCTTGATTCTCGTACCTTCTTTAGGCTCTTTTCCTTCTGTTGGTTTGCTTTGTTCTACTTCAATGGGATGGGTTTTCTTTTTATCTTATCTTATGCTCTTTTCTAATGAGAGACAGGAGAGGGAGTGGATCAGGATGGGAGGGGAGACGGAGGAATTGGGAGGAGGAGAGGGAGGAGAAACTGTAATCAGGATGTATTGCATGAGAAAAGAACCTATTTTCAATACAGGAATTACAAGGAACAAATAATTAACTGAACAAAGATAACTCTTGTCTTAGGAGGAGGCTGACCTTCAGATTCAAAGCCTAGCAGCAGTGTAGTTAGGGTTTCTATTCCTACAACCAAACACCATGACCTTAAAAGCAAGTTGAGGAGGGAAAGGTTTATTTGACTTACACTTCCACATTGCTGTTCATCACTGAAGGACTTCAGAACAGGGAACTCAAACAGGGAAGGAACTGGAGACAGGAGCTGATGCAGAGGCCATGGAGGGGTGCTGCTTACTGGCTTGCTCCCTATGGCTTGCTCAGCCTGCTTTCTTATAGAACCCAGGACCAGTCGCCCAGGGATGGCACTGCTTACAATGGGCTGGGCCCTCCCACATCAATCACTAACTTAGAAAATGTTCTACAGGCTGGCTCACAACCCTGCCTTTTGAAGGCATTTTCTCAATTGAAGTTTCCTCCTCTCAGATGACTGTAGTTTGTGACAAGTTGACATAAATCTAGTCAGCCCACTACTGAATAGTAAGTAATGATTTGATAATAAGAAGGGATTAATTATTAAGTAAAGACAATACTGCAGAGTACAAGAATAGTAGATGTGGTGAATGCCTGTTTACAACAGCTGAGCCTACTTAGTCATGGGGGAAGGAAAATCGAGAAGGAGGCCAACCATGAGATTTGCAGCCCAGCAACAGCGTAGAGCATGGTTTACACACTGTCAGCAGGTGCTGCAGATAAAAGAAAGTGGAGACTGGTGTAAGATGCCGGGGTACTAGTGCACTCGCTGGGAATCCCTGTGAGAGGTGGGTAGAACTCAAAGTTCCCTTCTGTGGTGTCCAGGAGACTGTGGTGAGGCTAGCAAAACTCCCAAGAGCATGAATACCCCTGGACGTTCTGCTGGCTGCTTGTCAAGAGTTGCCTCAGCAAAACCATACAGAGAACTTGGTCTCTTCCTCTTTGGCACATCCATCTCTCTTCCATCCCACCCGCTGCTGAGGGAAAAAAAAAAAAAAACATTGTTATTTCAGACTCTTCTGTCACTGAGCAAGATCAAGGTGGACAGGCAGCTCAAGGGTAATAAACAGGTACCTGGCACAGATGGTCACAATACCTGAAGGAAGAATCAAGAAACAAGATGGCTCATTAGGGGAAAATTTGGAATTGACTATTTGTTTTTTTGGGTTTTTCTTTTTTTTTTGCAGAGCTGAGGACCGAACCCAGGGCCTTGCGCTTGCTAGGCAAGCGCTCTACCACTGAGCTAAATCCCCAACCCCAGAAATGGTTATTTGTGCAACCCAGGATAGCAGTGTTATTATTATTTTTTTTTTGCAGGGGGTGGGGGAGTGGGTTGGGTACATGAGTTTAACAATGTCTGACCCAGGTAATTAGTAATCATTAAATAAAAGGTATGGTGAGTTTATCGGAAGGGGCGCACCAAAATATTCCCCCAGGTAGGAAGCTGTCTCCCGGAGAACTGTCTACAAACAATAAACAAAGCAGGTGTTATACAGGCAAGTATGAGCTGACACTGCCTGTGCAAGACGAATGTTCTGTGAAGTCAAGGATTGCAGCTGTCAGCAAGCCAGGGTGTTTTCCCTGCGGGTAATGTAGTGAAGGATCTTTCATACCACGCTTGGCTATTTGGGAGGACCTTGAAAAATATAAACTCTTCCATTTAGGTATATACGAGTTAGTTTTTTTTTTTAAAGAATAAATGACACAAATAGTTTCAGAAATAAGGATCAAGGTATTTAATAATCTCATGCAACAAGCTATCTGGAGGAGGCTCATTAATAACTTGAAAGTCTCGTATGCCCTCGCATCTTTCAGATCTATCATCCTTAGAGTATTGGCTTTTTGCTTCATGGCTGGCAGAAAGGACTCCTAATTTGAGACAGCATTTTACCATTTAGACAAGAAAAAGAAAAAAATAACTGCACTCTATATCTGCATTCAGTGGATATCAGGTGTCAAGCTATTTGACAAGTGGTTTTTGAACCATCAAACGTACAGAAATGTGTCAGGTTATGAAATTCAATGATTAGTCTAAAAATATATAATCTGAACTCTTCTGTGAGCGCTCTTGAGACTCCATTTCTCCCTCATGTATGCCTGACTTTGTACATACAGAGAAGGGCTGGTTTTCAACCTTCACACACCAAAATTCTTTTTCCCCAACCTGCCTGGTACTTTCTGGGAATGATGCTGTTTATTTATACTTACTATCTAATGTATTTGTGGGTAACATTTTATGTAACAGTGTTTTGTGCTGTAAAAATACCTTTAAAATATAACCCCTATTACTATTAGTGAAGATTTTATTCTTTCTTTTTCAGCTTGTCCCCTTAGTCCAAAAGAACCTCAAGTGATATGAAGCTGCCTTTTAAAAGGAGACATTCTCTGTGTTGTTAGTCTGCTTTCCATTTGACCGGAGAGCAGTTTAATGTTGATTGAGGGCAAAGGAAGAAACTCTTAGTAATGTTTAGACAATTTCTCATTATCCAATTTATAACTTTACTGGGGCTGGTCATGCCTTCTGTGTTGTTTTGGATCAATATTTGAGAATGGAAAAATTCCTTAGGCAGAAAACTTTGGTGTGATGAAAGTGAAATTGAACGAACCTAGCATTATTTGATAATTTTGTATTGCTAACTTTAGAACATTACTAGCCAGTATAATTGCTCCATTCATCTTCTGACTCCTCTGATATTTCTAGGTTTATAAAGTAGAATTTTCTTTGCTTTCTTCAGAGAAGGAAATTGCCTGCCAGTTGTATATATATAATTTTTTTTAAATAATGGAAATTTTTTTTTTTTTTGCCTATGACGTTTTTTCTGAGATGGTATTTTCTCAAAAAAAAAAATTTAAATTTAAAAAGCCGAAAACAAATCCACAAAACCCCACTAAACACAGAAGGAGTTGAGCTGCTTTAACAGATTGTGCAAAAGGTGGGAAGCCAACAGACTGATTCACAGCCTCTGATTGTCCCAAGTCACACAGGTTAGCAGCTGAGTACTCTGAAAAGGAGAACAAGCTCGGCTAAAAGATGAGCACAACCGACAGCAGGTATTTTAGAACGAAGCATCCTAGTTCTTGTGACTTAATTTGAATTTCTCAATGCGACATTTCTCAAAAATTCCCTAAACATTATATACGATCTGGTATGTAGAACACTCGACTGTTGAGGAACACCATTTTCCTTCATTGTGGGAGGCACCTTTGCAGTCAGAAGGTTTCCTGTGTCCTGCCCTGCCTGCGGTTGGGACAAATCTCTTTCACTTGCATCCTGAAGCTGCTTAGTCCCAAGTAAACACACAGAGGCTTATATTATTTACAAACTGGATGGCCTATGGCTCAAGCTTCTTGCTAGCTAGCTCTTATAACTTAACCCATTTCTATTTATCTATAGGTTGCCACATGGCTTTGTGGCTTCATGTCTTACTTTCATGTCTTGCTTTTCCTGGCAGCAACTTGCAGCGTCTCTTCTGCCTCCCCTTTCCTCCTCCTCTCTCTCCAGTTGGAATGTACCGCCTAACCTTATTCTGTTTCACCATTGGCCAAACAGCTTTATTTGTCAACCAATCAGAGCAACACATATTCACAGCATACAGAAATACCCTACAGCACACTTTAGCAGCCATATCACTTCCTGCCTCAACCTTCCTAGTGCTGGGATTAAACGTGTGTGATCCCATGTGCTGGAATTAAAGGTGCCACCACTGCCTGGCTCTGTTTCTCTTTTAAACTAGATTAATCTCATATAGCCCAGGGTGGGCTTGAACTCACAGAAATCTAGACGGATCTCTGTCTCTGCCTCCCAAGTGCTAGTATTAAAGGTGTATGCCACCACTGCCTGAACTCTATGGCTAATTCTATGGAAAGCTCTGTCCTCTGATCTTCAGGCAAACTTTATTTCCTAGATTACAAACAACATATAACAGCATCAGCCACAGGTGCAAAGTATTCCAGAAAGAAGGCTGCCTGTAACACACATCAGTTCCCAAACTCCATGCTTCTGAGGGCTTAAAAAGAGAGATTTCTTGGGTTGAGGAAATTAAAAACAAACAATGATAGTAAGGTGGCAGAGAAGGATTTCAGAAATGTTCTGTGAGACTGTGAAATCCAGACTTGAATTTTGTTCTCCTTTTCTGACACACGGCTCCTAACATCCTTGCCATCTTCAGAGTAAGGAGCATTTGGATGCATGCTAATGAAATGACTTGAAGCTAGAAGCTACTAGGTAGCCTTAAGGTGAGGACAGGTTTCAAAAGATTAAAGAATGATCAGAGCTTTCAGTTCTGTCTCTTAACCCATAGAAAGAAAAGAGAGACTGCAGGTTATATTGAACACGAGGACCGATAATACAGTCAACCTGCTTTTGTAATGAAACCTCCATAAAAACTCAAAATTCACAGGAATCAAAAGGATGGCTGAACATGTGAAGGATGTTGACCCAGAAACCCTGAGATGCTACCCACTCACCTTGCTTCTGAGCATCTTTTTCATGTGGTTATTCCCCCACCTCTTCTGTAATATGTTAGAATTTTGCTTTTGGGATCATAGAAAGTTGAGTTTGATATGCCATTATCATTGAACATTACTGATGCCCAATTTTCTTGTAAGGTGAGTATACAGTGCTGTTTTTGTCAAGGCCCAGTTGTAGAGATGATCGGAAGCATTTGGATGCCCTAAGAGGATGATGGTTGTTCATGAGAAGAAATGGAACAGGCATGTTGCTAGAGTTTTCCGCCTTGCCCACAGTCAGGACAAATCTTTGTCACCCGCCAGTCCCACAGCCGCTCAGACCCAACCAAGTAAACACAGAGACTTATATTGCTTACAAACTGTATGGCCGTGGCAGGCTTCTTGCTAACTGTGCTTATAGCTTAAATTAGTCCATTTCCATAAATCTATACCTTGCCACGTGGCTGGTGGCCCACCGGCATCTTCACATGCTGCTGGTCATGGCGGCATCTGGCAGTCAGTCCTTCTGCCTTCCTGTCCTTTTATTTCTCCTCTCTGTTAGTCCCGCCTATCCTTCCTGCCTAGCCACAGCCGATCAGGTTTTATTTATTGATCAATCAGAACAACTTGACATACAGACCATCCCCCAGCACAGCCAAGTGCAGACCATCTCAGACACCTGCACTCAGGCCCATGGTCCTAATCATCCTCTATGCGGACCTGCTGGGTAATGCCACAAAGAACCCAAGAAGGGCTCCCACAGGACATACAGAACATCCCACAGCACAGGTAGGTTGGGTTTCCTGGGTAAATTCTTAGTATAGCAACTGAGAACCTATCCACCAAAGAAAGGGTGAGGCTCCCTCTGCAGCCTTTGGAAAGCTGAAGTCAGGAAGGCACTGTTTCATATTCTTGGTTCCAGCCTCACACTGCAGTAGCTATGCACTGGAGTGAGAAGCTGTCACCATGATGCAGTAAAATAAATGTCATCCACTCCAGTGAAACAAATGTCACCAGCACCCCCACTTTTAATTTGTCAGTTAATGCAGTACATGTCTCCTGAATACTTACTGGAACAAATAATGAAACAGTACACTTGAAGGGGTTAAGAGCGATGGAGAATAACTGTCTAAGTCGCGGGAGCAGAGATGTAGAGTGTAGAAGGTCAGTCAAGACGACCTTTGTGAGACAGTGATGTCTATGTGAAGACTTGTAAAAGGTAAGAGGGTGAGCTGGTGGGTACTGAGACGAGCAGCACCCTGCAGCAAGAGCACAACACACAGTAACTCTGAGACAGAAGTCCCATGGAACAACCAAATGGTGGTACCCGAACAGCTGGCACAGATGAGCTCTCTGCTAGAGGTTCACACTCATTTAAAAGAGGCAACTTCCTAAGTGATCTCTGGCTTGGCTTGCCGTACAAATGTATTTTGTATTACTATAGTCAAAAGGTTTTTTGTTTTGTTTTGTTTTGTTTGTTATTTTTTTGGAGCTGAGGACCGAACCCAGGGCCTTGTGCTTGCTAGGCAAGCGCTCTACCACTGAGCGAAATCCCCAACCCTGTCAAAAGTTTTTGTAGCATTCAAGCTAGTATAATGCCTCTTGAAAGGCAAAGACAAATCCCCTAATACTATCATATTCAGAGCTACTATACTGTAAAATAATATTCTTGCTTCTAACAATGCTACTCTCCGGGTTAGTGTTTTTTCTTTTAAAAAAGATAATCATAAAGATTAAAAATGCATATTCTGATTTCTGAAGAGAGTGTCAACATAATCTGCTTTTTGTTTGTTTGTTTTGGTGTTTTGAGACAGGGTTTCTCTATGTAGCGCTGGCTGTCCTGGAACTCATTCTGTAGACAAGGCTGGCCTGAACTCCTGCATGCCTTCTAAATGCTGGGATTAAAGGTGTGAACCACCACTGCCTGGGCTACTTGTTCTTTTTAAAGCAATATTTTTATTAATTTTTTGAGAATTCCATATAACATACTTTGAATATATTTGCTCCCAATTCCTTCCATTACCACCCCCTCCACTCCACCTTTTCATCACATTTCTTCCCCCATCTCCTGTATGTACATTTGGCATTCCATCACCCAAACTTGGAATCTACTTCCGTTCTTTTAGACAGAATATCATCACTTTTTTTTTCTTTTCCAAGACAGGGTTTCTCTGTGTAGCTTTGCACCTTTCCTGGAACTCGCTTTGGAGAACAGACTGGCCTCAAACTCACAAAGATCTGCCTGCCTCTGCCTCCAGAGTGCTGGGATTAAAGGAGTGTGCCACCAGCGCCTGGCAATATCATCACTTTTATGCAAAGAGATGCAGACTATCTATGTAGTAAGACCCTATGGAGTGGTGTGAGTAAAGAGCTCCAGCAGCTGTGGGTGTGGCCAAGAGTCAGGATTATTGAGGAACAATCCCTCATTCATGTTCAGCTACTAGTGAAACTTCAGAGGCCCCAGGTTTTGTGGAATAGGTAGAAGCCTTTCTTCTGACTAAATTTCTCATACAAAGAAGTGTAAGGGTAACATTCATTTTTTGTCAATGCATATAACAATGTCTCCACAATGGAAATTGGACCCATTTACATTGCAGAAATTATGAAAATTTTAAACATTATTTTTGTAGCTAGAGTTTTCCTGTCTTGCCCACAGTCAGGACAAATCTTTGTCACCCGCCAGTCCCACAGCTGCTCAGACCCAACCAAGTAAACACAGAGACTTATATTGCATACAAACTGTATGGCCATGGCAGGCTTCTTGCTAACTGTTCTTTTATCTTAAATTAACCCATTTTTATAAATCTATACCTTGCCACGTGGCTGGTGGCTTACCGGCGTCTTTACATGCTGCTTGTCCTGGTGGTGACTGCAGTGTCTCTCTGCCTCCGCCTTCTGCTTCCCAGAATTCTCCTCTCTCCTTGTCCCACCTACTTCCTGCCTGGCCACTGGCCAATCAGTGTTTTATTTATTGACCAATCAGAGCAATTTGACATACAGACCATCCCACAGCAATTTTTCATTTTGACAACAGTAACAATGATGAGCATAATAATGACAATGAGACCAGTGAACATATTAAGACTCTAGAAGATACACTTTTTTATGTTTAACTCTCCTATGTTAATACAGACAAGTCTGTACATTTTCAAATGATTGTTGAACTCATCCAACCAAAATTCATTTTCTTCCCTACTTTTTCTAGTACTAACATGCTTGAAGGTCTTGTATAGAAGGTCAAGAATAATGGATTTTGTTGTTGTTGTTTTTTTGAGACAGGGTTTCTCTGTGAAGCTTTGGAGCCTGTCCTGGAACTTGCTCTGTAGACCAGGCTGGCCTCGTACTCACAGAGATCCACCTGCTTCTGCCCAAGTACTGGGACTAAAGGTGTGTGCCACCACTGCCAGGCTAAATAATGGACTTCTATGATAAATTCAGTAAGAAGCCTCTGAAGTAGATCAGGCCGGCTGCCAATGTGGTCAGATTTGAGATGTGATCATTTGGGCTTCTGGAGAGAAATGTCTTGTAGGGGGCTCTCAGCAATGGTCCTCACACTAAATGGAGAGGAAGCAGAGACGCAATCAAGCAAAAGGGTTGACTGACTCAACACAGGCGGGTGAGTACTGCTGCTGGGGATGTCACTCTGTATGCTGTGAATGTGTTGCTCTGATGGATTGATAAATAAAAATGCTGATTGGCCGGTAGCCAGGCAGGAAGTATAGTATAGGCGGGACAAGCAGAAAGATGCAATCAAGGAAAAAGGTTGACTGACTCAACACAGGTGGGTGAGTATCACAGTGCTTTTACTTAGCACAGTTTGGCAGATGAGATTTTTTTTTCTCAAATTTTTAACCCAGATAGTTCCAGAAAAGCATCATGGGCTGTTCCATATGATGGGGATAACCCAGTTCATTATGTAAAATTCTATTTCCCTTACTATCATTCTAAGAGATGAGTTTAGTTACAATTTTATTTGGACAAAGGAAAGAGAGGACACTTGATGTTTTCAAATTTATCCAACAGCAGGCCCTTACTAGTTGTGGAAAATGGAGAGAGACAGGAAGCTTGTTTCCAGACTCTTGCCTTGTGGGATGCTTGGTGACAGATGTAATTCTAATGCCACAGAGAAGTAAGATGAGACTGTCTCCACTCCTGGATGAAATCAGGAAGCTGGAGGGGGAAGCTGGTTGAGGCTTCTGGGTTTTTTGGAGGGTACTGTGACCATGAAGTTGGCTTGAGGTGGTTGGAGGATCTGTTCCTCATATCATCATATTGATCTCACATGCTGTACAATAAAAGGCCAGGCTCCATCACCTCCAGGAGATACTTCCACGCTACAACCTCCCTAGACAGTGAGACTGTGGTAATCTCTCTTGTCTGGCTCACAGACATGCAGATGAATTTGTATTCGATCTTGAATTTTTCTAACTTGATATTACTGCTCACCACGTTTACATAGTGATTCCAGAGTGCCAGACACTTAGCTAAGCATTCTCTTTATGCCAATTCATTTACTTGTTAAGAAAACTATATGAGTTAATTTCCTGGATTCAACTATATAAATGCAGGCACTGATCATATATCTTGATGGAAATACGGGGAGTTACTGCTGGTATCCTCTACATCCAATTTAGAAATCAAAGGTTCCTCATGATGTCTCAGGAAGCAAACTTCTTGGTCTTTGTGAACCAAGGTGTCAGAATAATAAACCCAGACAAGGAAAGTGACATCCCAGAAGCTTTGTAAGTTATCCAAGATCATCATCAGGGAAACCCTGAAGGGCTGAGAATGTGGCCTAGAATGTGAAAGTACTAGGATTTAAACACCAGCGCATACACACATCACACACTTGAGACACTAGTTTTTCATTAGTGAACTAGTGTTGGTAATTGTTGCCAATAGTAATTTGGAGAATCACGTTTATATTTGAATATTTGCTTTGTTAGGCAGTAAGTGAAAGTAAACATGAACTTTGTTTCTAGAAAGAAGTAAAAGAAAATATTGCATATGATATATATTATAATACAGCATATTGTTCATTCTGAAGTGGACGTGATTTTATCTCAGTTTATAGAGGGGAAAAACTGAAAACTGGGAAGACTTAGGTGTAATGTGTTAGTAACTGGCAGACTCACGTTTAGACTCTGAGGTCTGACACCGTGACTTAACTGTCAGCAAATTCCTACCCAGGCACTGGAGATTTAGTTTAACTAGTGGTCTTTGCTGCATTCTACATGGCTTTCTAATTCTAGTCAATTTTCTTGGCAACAGACACCTGTCTGCTTTAAGCACAGATCAGCAGTTCTCAACCTGTGGGTCACAACCCCTTTGGAGGTTTAACGGGTCACATGTCACATATCCCGCATATCAGACATTTACATTACAATTCGTAAGAGTCGCAACATTACAGTTAGGAAGTAACAACAGAAATAATTCTGTGGTTGAGGGTCACCACCACTTGAGGAACTGTATTAAAGGACTGACCGCAGGAGTAGAAAGGTTGAGCACCACTGCCATAGATGGATTCAAAAGAAAGTATCTCTTTCCAGTTGTGCAATCCCAGCCCTTTTAGAGCGATTTTATAACTCACTCAAGACTGCAATTATTACTCCGATGACTTGCTCAAAGTATAGGCTATTGAGAAGAAGTAGTTTGCTTCCTGACATACAGTGCAGCGTGAGGAACCCTTGGTTCTTAATGTGGAGGTGAAGGATGTCAGCTATAACTCCCCATGTCTCCATGGAGATAGATTATTAGTGTCTGCATTCATGTAGTGGAATCCATTATGTTGTAGGAAATTTTCCCCATCCCAGAAGTCAAAAGTTTCCAAGTGGGAAACCAAATTGACTTTCATGTAATTTTCTCAGTTCATTTGTGCCAAGGAAACTTGTACTATGTGAAGTTTTCTGAGTGTAGCTCAGAGGCAAATGAATCCTTCAGTTTGAATAGCATGAAACATCCTGGAATTTGCTCTTATCTATTAACAGTTCACAAAACTACATTTTGTAAAGTATTCCTAAATTCAGGGTTAAATGATGGTTCTCTTCTCCAACAGAGAAAACTCTTTGCTGCTGGTCTGAATTTGGTTTTGATGAAGATGGCAGCTTGCTCATTGATTTAATTAGGTGATACTCATGCTGTTTTACTTTAAGTTGTCTTTATAGAATTCAGTAAATGCATTTTAACAGGGAGATGATTCAGACAAGAATGACGGATGGGCTCCCATCACTGACAGTTGGTCCAATTATTAACCTGGCAGGCTGGCAGACCCTCTCTCCTTTTCAAGAGCACCTATCAGGTGGCAGAATCCAGACAACGTGCCATAGATCCATTTCCCTTGTGGAAACAACTTTACCTTCAGGACAAATGGTAAACAAGATATTCTCTATTAAGAACTTTCTATAAGAAGCATATTGTTAACATTTTCTGTGGGGAATTTACTCACTGAAGGCTTGCAAGCTCAAACATGCATCCACAACACACAGAGCTGGTCTCATTTATTTTAAATGGGGGAGATATTTTCTAGATTGTGGTCTAACCTGTCCAGAAGGAAATTCATCCACCCCTTTCCCATCTTAAACCTTTAATAGTGTCATTGGAGGAACCAACATAGCAAAATATAAGTGCTTACTAAATACAAACTATATTTAAAGACAGTGCTGAATTCATAATTTTCTGTAATATCTTACTTTTGATTTATTCTAAACTTACTATTAAAACCCCTCTAATTAAAAGAAAATACTCTGTGCTGGTAAATCACATCTTCCTGTATTTGTTTAACTGTTTCTCCCAATTGTCTTTAGTTTATATATTATTTGTAGATATTTGGTCTGTCTTGGATCATGTCTTCTTAGTTTTGATTTTGTCAATCATGGCATCTGAAGTTTTTGGCTATATCCAAACCATTAGCAATAAGTAAGGAAGCAAATGAACAATGAGTATCAAGGACAGATACAAAAGGTCATTAAATTGATTCTGCCTATCCTGTGTGTGCATACCCCTGCCCCCATGCTCAACTTCAGCATAGCATGGCTTTCTAAGTTAAAGAGGTTAGAGCAATGCCAGTGGATTGATTTGTAACTGAAGATCTGACTGCTGTGACTAATGCTAGCATTATGTTTCTGCTTCCAAAATACCTGTTTGGAACTCCAATTTAGCAACCAGAAACGGGCTTACTGAGAACTATACTGTAGAACAAGGCCAAGATGAATATACCTAAAAAACACTTTAATTCTTTTATATTATCCTATACAGATTCCCAGGAAATCTCAATTTATTGATGGAATGTGATGCAAATAGAGTCCAGAAACATTTCGTTTATAATTTGTAATATTTTCCTTAAGAATGATGCTTAATGGTGATTAAATTCCCAGTCAATTGCCACAAAAACTTGTGGGAGCTGCAATTTGGATAAAACAAACTACTTTTAAGAAGACAAGGTAGAAAATGGTGGCTGTATCAAAACTAATAATTGAACTAAATGAGGCCATTGAATGAAAAGTAGTCTATAAAGTAGTTATAAAACTCCCATGAACTTCAGTTTCTCTTGCGATAAGCTGGCCCTTGCCTGCTTCCACCCTCACGGGATACTGGCATCGTTCTAACATCGTTCTAACATTGTTCTAATGGTAATCGCCACACAGCCCTGTCACCATTGACTTACTTCTGTTATCTCCCCTAGAAGATTCCTTATGAGATATGGCGTACTAAACCTGATGGAGGTTTTGAGATAGTGAAAAAGAAAAATATTCAGAGTACAGAATCATGAACAGGATGCTGGAGAAAGACTTCTAGAATACCAATTCAAATATTCATTGCCCCTGAGGGTACTTCATTGAAAAAAAAAAAAGACAACAGCTCATTTTTGTCAACATATAGAAAGCAATGTTTCCCAACTGAAAACTTTATTGCTTTTATTTACATGTGTGTGCATGCACTATGCATGCTATGTGTGTGGTGATCAGAGGCCATCTTGCCGGAATTTGCTCTTCCTTCTACCATGTAGGTCCCAGAGCCCAGCTCAGGTCAACAGGATTGATGGCAAATAGCTTTATCTATGGAGCTATCTCACTGATCTGAATATAATGTTTCTTAAGAGATAGTAAGAGTCCATTGGTATTGTGGACCCCTAGAACAAGTCCTGAACTCATTAAGCCTCATCAGAAAGTGCTTATGGATTTTATCAAGAAGTGTAAATTCTAACCAGAGAGAGATCTTGAGTCACATTAGCGTCAGTTCCCAATGAGCTTTTGGAAACCTTTTCTTGCAGAGGTAATGAAGTCTTAGAGCTATAAATAATCCAGATTTTAAAAATGTATTCTAGTTCAGTCTTGTTAAAGAATCTACACATAGCTCCAGCTCTTGGTCATTGTGTGTGTGTGTGTGTGTGTGTGTGTGTGTGTGTGTGTGTGTGTGTGTATGTGTACATGCACTCCATTCTTAACTTGTGCATACAGGATGTGAATAACCATACCCTCAAGAGATGTGATCATTCATGATAAGGCAGTGTTGCAAAAGCATGTTGAAACAAAACAAGACACATGCAAGTGGTTCTGTTTCAGGCCAGTAAGAGCAAGTCCAAAACCCTGGTGATGTAACAGACGTGGTGAAATCAGTATTGCCTTAACCAAATGACGCTGCAGAAAGGTAGGTACCCTGAACAAAAGAGATCAGTGAAGGGAGTTACATAATGACCAGATTTGGATTATATGAATTCTGGTTTGCTTTGAAAACAGATCCCCCCTTTTTTATTTCTTGGAATATTTATTGTGTAGAAATACACTAATTTAATTGAAATAATTTTAATGCCCTATTTTATGGGAGACCATGATCTGTGCCAAGACTTTTTAGGAATGCAGATTGTAGATGTTGACAAGAGGTTATAAACTAAATCAAGAAGAACTTGTTGACAGTATTTTTTATTAGTATGACACACAAGAGGAGAAGAGATGAGTGCTCCCGACAGGCTTCTGGAAGTCCTCCCACAGTAGGAAGCCGCTACTGTGTGGATCAGGTGCTGATAGAGTGGTTTCGTTTCCTGTCTGGATTATTTTCTTCTTAGATGACATGTTCGCTGATATGCACATTCTGATTGGCTTGATAGTTATGTTTTTCTATTGCAAATTAATATATGGCTTTTTTCGTTAAACAAAACAAGAAACAAAAGCTATGGCTCATTCCATCACAGCATTAGAGAGTGGCGCAGGGCAACTTTCTCTACTCTAGCATCTCTCTGTGCATTTGATATAAAGCTAATTAATGAACTATGGTCTTTCTTCAAATCCCAGTATCATGGATAGGCTTTATTTCAGAGTTTTAAAGTTGTCACCCAGATTTGGAACATTTCTACTAGAACAGAAAAGCTATTAGCCAAGGATATTTTCACAAATTATTTTGGTTATCAAGTACCTCTTAAGAGATATTTATGATTCTTGAAATATAAAATGAGGCTTTGTCTTTGTAACAATGCTTAAAATTTTAAATCCAGGAGCAATAATTTTTTTTTAATTAAGAGACATTGTAGTGACAAGCTTATTAGTAACAAGGATCAGATAGTATTATTAAGGACCAAGTTAATATATAAAATAATGCTATCCATGATTAAAATTTATCTTGATTCACTTCCTAAAAATTACTCTTGGTATATTTCATTTCTCTGCTAGTTTTATTATAATATTCTATGAATATCATTTAGCTAGGTAGGCTGTTTCATTAATTAAGAATAAATTCTACTAACTCAGGGCAGGAAATAATAAAAGCTACGTGTAAATTTTAACATACCTGAGAATAAATGGTAAAAATTAATCTAAAAAGATGCCAATCATAAAATTAAATTACTCAGGCTAGAGGAAAATGTGAACATCAAATTAAGAAGAACTCCATTCTAAGTCTGAGACAAGGTGGATGAGCAGAGTTGCGTTTCATATGAAGAGAGATTTGAGGTCAAAACCATAACTAAAGTTTATGGGAAGCCAACATATCTTCATTTAGATTCGTCGTAGCTCAGAGCTGCAGCTAACCCGTCTGTATTTTATGATGAATACTCTCCTGAATGATAATAAGAGGTCTGGAGAACCACTATGAAGAAATGGGACGCGTCCTATATGTATGAGCGAAAAAAGACAACGTAGGTGGACAAGGTGGTCACAAGTTGCTTTGACACCGTTACAGTGGCTTATTAATAAAGGCCTGCTGATGACATACGAGGTCATAAGAGAGGAGTGCACACTACAGGAGAGCCGTGATGAAGAGGCAAATCGCCGTAGCAGGGATTTTGAGGGAAAAGATTCCGGCTAGACGCCAAAGAAATAATGTAGAAGTAAGCAAAGGGTTAATTAAGGCTTTGCAGCTGGGTTCCTAGCTCAAGACCCAACTTCAGCCTTTGCCAGTTGCTTAACCATTGTAAAGTTCATTTCTCCCTCGCACTGAAATGAACATAGTAGCTCTTCTTAGAGTGCTGAAGGCAAATGGCACGGAATGCATTTGGAGAACTTAGCTCAAGACTTGGCATAGAACAGAAGTTCCGAACATGATAGCGATCTTGTTGAAGAGCGGCTTGAGAAGAGTGGCGGAGAGGTGTGGGTGTGGGTGCACTCCTGAGTCAAGGTGCTTTGGATCATGGTGACGCCTCTGGGATCCAGAAGGGGGACTTGGGTGATTTCGGGGAGGATGATAAAAATAGCTGATTATAGCAATCTGGTGCCAGAAATGGTAAAAACAAGTCTTTTAAGGTTACCTGTTGAATGTTGAGCCCTGCCCTGCTAGCCTGGGGAGAAATGCAAAGCATTGGGTTTCTGTGGACAGCAGGGGGCTCCCAGGCACTGGAAAGCAGCAAGCAAGGGTCTATTATTTTCTCTCTTGTGCCCTGTTAGACTGCTACTACTTGTGATAGTGTGCTAGCCTTCACATGGTGCCATGGTTAAAAAGAAGTTGTGTATTTCTATAATTTTAATTGTGTTATTTTTACCATTAGATATGAAGTCCATTGCACATTATAGAGTGTATCATAGTACTTACTGTCTATCTATCCATTCCAGAGTATGTACAGAGTACAGAAGCATTCCAGAAGTATATACAGAAGCATATACAGAGTGCTGGATTAGCCCCCATCGAAGAGGGAAGACGCTTGCATCAGAACCTCAGAGATGAAAGGGAATAGACGAAAATAAAAAGGGAGGATGTGCTGGAGTTGTGGATGTAAAGGAAGGGGCATGTAATAGAGGATGCTCTACCCTGTCTGAGGACTCCCAGTACTTATCAGAAGAGGACAAGGCATGGAGGGCATTCAACTTATAGGGTCACCATGAACTGTAAGTGGAGAAGCAAAATGTCCAAGAAATGCTCCAGGTGAGGCCGATGCCATTTGTAGAAAAGCTAACAATGGAGAAAAAGAGGAACTCATGGAGGGCGAGTGTCTTGCACAGACTCAAAGTCCAAGAGAGGAAAGAAGTCTAGTTTCTCCTACTCCTTGCTGCTCACCTCTCTACAGGGCCACAGGAGTCACAGGTCACTAAGCTATGTATCACTCAGTTGATACATAAGGTGTTTCTACCAGTCTATTTTAAAGTTGCTAATTATTACCCAGTCAAAGAACCCCTTCTCAGAAATCGCATTTTGCCCCCCTGATTCCAGTTTACTGTTGTCTGGTTGTTTTTGTACTTTTAAAGTAGAATTATTTGGAAGCAGATGTCCTTGTTATCTGACCTGCAAGAAGAATGCACACCGAGATCTCATTTTTATCAGATCTGTTCACATCTGCTACTTCCTTGGCCTAAGGAATGTGACCAGACTTGTAGCCAAAGAAAGTTAATCATCAGCCATGAAGCCAGGTCCCCGTAACAACTTTAGAGCAGTGGTTCTCAGCCTTCCTAATGCTGCATTTCTTTAACACAGTTCCCCATGCTGTGCTGACCCCCAATCACACAATTACTTCATAACTGTAATTTTGCTACTGTTATGAATCGTAATGTAAATATCTGTTTTCTGACTGTCTTACGTGAGCCCCGTGAAAAGATCGTTTGGCCCTCAATGGGGTCATAAGCCACATGTTGAGAATTATTTGCTTCGGAGTAATCATTAGATTCATTAGATTGATTGAAAATTGCCTTATTAGTGACATGGTTTCATACACAGATGCTAATTTCTGGGATTAGTATCTTTTAGGACTGAGAAATCCATTTGTTCTTCAATGAATATGGGTTTTAAAAGATGGGAGAAAATGAAGATGAGTGGGGGGAAAAATCACCTGAATGCAAAAACAAAAACAACGGCAGTAACAAAACCCAAGTTTCAGTCAGCAGGAAGCCGTGCACTGGATAGTCCAGAACAGTTTTTCAATGAATGAGTCCCTAACTTCTGGGTATGTGTAAAACTCCATGAATCACAGTGTGTGATGTTAGATGTCAAGCTGTTTCTGTATTATATAGAAACCTAGCATTTTCTGAAACCCAAAGTCAAAGTGCAGGTTGTTTCTTTTTTTTTTTTTGCTAACTGTTCTTTTTTTTTTTTTGTGATATATATTTTTTATTTTACAATACCATTCAGTTCTACATATCAGCCATGGGTTCCCCTATTCTCCCCCCTCCCACGCCCTCCCCTTACCCCCAGCCCACCCTCCATTCCCACCTCCTCCAGGACAAGTCCTCCCCCGAGGACTGTGATCAACTTGGTAGACTCAGTCCAGGGAGGTCCAGTCCCTTCCTCCCAGACTGAGCCAAGTGTCCCTGCATAAGTTCCTGGTTTCAAACAGCCAACTCATGGAATGAGCACAGGACTTGGTCCCACTGCCTAGATGCCTTCCAAACTGATCAAGCCAATCAACTGTCTCACCTATTCAGAGGGCCTGATCCAGCTGGGAGCCTCTCAGCCTTTGGTTCATAGTTCATGTGTTTCAGGTTGTTTCTTTTAAACCCCAAGTTCTTTTTAAATACCCTGCTCCTTTTCTGTGTTAAATGTATTGCCATTGCTTCTGTTTTCCTACTGGCTGTCAGAGGTTGTCTGGACTCCTCAGTTATTATTCTGTATAGGACAATCTCACACAAAGCAACGCTGGTAGCTGGCTATGGTGGTACACGCCTGCTATCCCAGGGGTGGGAGGATGAATCCAAGGGCTGGACTACACGGAGAGATCTGTCTCCACAGCACGGCGCAACAAAATGAGTGATATTGATAACTGAGACATATGACGAGTAATACCATTCTTCTAGGGATTCTAATGCCTTTTTCTGATAAAGGTGATGCGGGTCAGGTAGAAGTGGTGTCCTGATGGAAGAAACAACTCTTCAAATCTTTCCCAACAGAGACCAGGAGATGGCTCAGTGCCTACGTGTACTCAAGTATGAATGCCTAAGTTCAAATCCTCAGCACCCACATAAAAATTTGAGTCAATGGTGCCTGAAACGCCAGTGCCATGGGAGAGGGAGACAGGAGGATTGCTGGGGCTTGCTCTGGCCCACACGCCGGTTCCAGAGTTCCAGGTCCAGTGAGAGACCCTGTCTCAAGAGAGTAAGGTGGAGAGTGATAGAGCACTGTACATGACATTGTCATTGGGCCTCTCATGTGCTTGCATATATGTGTGCATACACCATACATACACATACTCAACCGTACCCCACAAGTAAAAAAATAAAGAAAACAAATCTTCCCAAACAAGCAAAGTCTGTGTGTTTCCAATAAACCTCCCCCTGCCCCCAGAGCTGAGGACCGAACCCAGGGCCTTGTGCTTGCTAGGCAAGTGCTCTACCACTGAGCTAAATCCCCAAACCCAGAATTTTTTATTATCAGAAACTTAATGTTGCTGGGTGGTGGTGGTATGCCTTTAATCCCAGTACTCAGGAGGCAGAGCCTCTGTGAGTTCGAGGCCAGCCTGGTCTACGGAGTGAGATCCAGGACAGGCACCAAAACTACACATAGAAACCCTGTCTTGAAAAACCAAAAAAAAAAAAAGAAAAGAAAATGTTTATTTTAAAAAAAATCTAATGTTTATTTTATTAAGAAGAAATGACAGATTTTTCAGTTTATAATCTTTTATTCAGATATGTATAACTTGAATTCACTTCTCCACCAGGATAGGTTCCATAATGAATATAATAAGGTATGCTTTTGTTTCTATTCAGAATTTTAGTAGGACCTCAGCTCCTGGCTTTGTCCAGTCCCTCATGAGGTAACTGGTTAGGAGTGTGCTGAAAACATTCCTGCATGAGCTTAGAGAGTATTATTGGAATTTCTTTTCAAAATGAACTCATAGAAACATGGTAGTGTCTGTATTTTGTTCAAACAACAGAACCACTCTAATTTTGCCATTAATACAACCAAAGGCTCAAACAACCTCTCATATTTACCAAGAATCACAAGGGATACCTTGAGGTATATTTTCTACCAAGCTCATAGCATTTTGAGTGAGCTGATGGAAAGCAGCTGTATAGCGTACTCCATGTTTCTGAATCATACCTATTTAACAGATGTAAATTTGGGATCTGGTCAATAAGCAAGAAAAAAATGCAGATGAATGAGTGGAACAAACATTTGTATTTTACGTTTGTGTATAATATTTAACTAAGCTACAAAAGAAAATCAAGAGAAAGTTGAAAGAAAATAACCTGAATTTGTAGATTGTTTTAACTGGGAGGACTGATGTAGCTAGAGTATTGCACACTATTCTTGGTGAATTGTCTTGTGTGCCACTGAAGTAAGACACTGTCCAGAGAAGTCCCAAGTACTTTAAGTTTTTGGGGTCCTTGGGCTCAAATATAGTACCCTGTTTGTCTATGGAAGATAGGAATTTCCCTACTTTTATTTTTTTTAATTAAAAAGTTAAATTACATTGTATTTATTTGTGTGTTTGTATGTGGTATGTGGGCATGTGCATGGCACAGCACATATGTAAAGGCCAGAAGACAACTTTGAGTAGTCAGTGTTCTCCTTCCACTACATGGGTCCTGGAGATGGAACTAGAGTTGGGAGGTTTGGCAGCAATCTTCCATAACCAGTGAGTCATCTTGAGGATCCTGTTTTCCTTATTTCAGTAACACAAGGAACACAGTACACATTCAGTGTTAGACATGGATATGATGAAGAGGTTTACAGCTTACAGAGAAAAGATTCCTGCCTGCTGGTGCAATAATGGCCTGACAGCTATGGTTGTAACCAATCACTTTCTTAGTGGATTTTAGTGCTACTCCACAGGAGGAAGTTCATGTCTGACCCCGTAAAGCTGGTCAAAAGCTCATGGCTTGCGGGATCATAGGCACTAGGGGGTGGAGTGCCTACTCTCACTGTTCCGCTAAGTAGTCATTTTTTGTCAGACTGCTTTTCTAAATAGTTTTACCCATGTATTGGTGCTGCTCCCCACCTTGGTTAGAGAAGCTTCTTTTTGCAATGCGTATTAGTTTAGAGCTCTGTAACTTACATTCTGAGAAGAAGTGTGAGTGCTTACAGATGGGAAATCTGTATCAGTCTTCTCCCATCTAAGCCTCAGGGAACAAGGGGCAGAAGGAATACAAGAACTGAGGCTGGGGAGCAGAGTTATGAGATGCTGTCTTCTGAATAGGACGCGCTGATGTGCACATCATCAACTCACAGCAGCTGTGGCTGCCCGCATAAGACCTGCACAAGATCAAAGTCATCCAACACTCCAGCACCGATGTTGGAAGCGCTCCGGAGGCCCCACTCCTACCAGAAGAGTGATTGGCCACTGATGACTCTCCATTGTTCTAGGAATAAATTAGATACTACTATCAGGCACTAAAGAAAAAGTCTGGCTAAGCTATTAGAAATTTTATTTTTCTCATACGTTAAGAATTGAGCAGTTCTAGGGAGATATAACAATTCATTTGATTCTTTTCACAGATAGACTAATTTCAGTGTTCTTTTTATTTTATTTTACAATATAATTTAATTCTACATATCAGCCACGGATTCCCTTGTTCTCTCCCCTCCAGAACATCCCCCTCTTCCCCCCAGCCCATCTCCCATTCCCTTCTCCTTCATGGCAAAGACCCCCCCCCCCCCCCCCACCCCCAGGATTGAGATCAACCTGGTAGACTCAGTCCAGGCAGGTCTAGTCTCCTCCTCCCAGGCTGAGCCAAGCGTCCCTGCATAAGCCCCAGGTTTCAAACAGCCAACAAATGCACTGAGCACAGGACCCGGTTTCACTGCCTGGATGACTCCCAAACAGATCAAGCCAATCAACTGTCTCACCTATTCAGAGAGCCTGATCCAGTTGGGGGCCCCTCAGCCATTGGTTCATAGTTCATGTGTTTCCATTCGTTTGGCTATTTGTCCCTGTGCTTTATCCAACCTTGGTTTCAACAATTCTCGCTCATATAAACTCTCCTCTTTCTTGCCAATTTCAGTGTTCTGATGCTGAGTGTGGCACCTATCCTCAGGATGACATCATGGTTCCAAAGTGACTGTTGGGGAGCCAGTAATTAATCTTCATTCCAATGCAGGAAGAAGTGGACAACATGGAATAAGAGTCATTGGTCAGTGAAGTCTGCCCTTTTAAAAAAAGACCTTTTAAACATTACAATTTTTACATGACAAAATTTCTATACTTATACTGTGGGGACCCACAGAGAATCTGTAATATGACCTTATTCCATCTTGACTCAAGGTCAGAGAGTCTGAGCTTGTTTTGCCCTGCAAGGCTGCATAATAGGATGTTTTGGCAAAAGGCCTGGTTACCAGATATACTTCAAGGCCTAGTTACAGGATGCTTTGCCGTAAGGCATGGCTACGAGATGTTTTGAGAACTAAGGAAGTGTTTACACTTGTCTGTACTTTGTACCTTGAACCATGGCATTCTTGAGAGGGGGAGGTTTTTTGCCTCTCCCCTTGCTGGTGTATAAAATGCCCATGAGGAATAAACTCAGAGTGACTGTGGTATTGACTTAGAGCCCTCTCAAACCTGTTCTGTGGTTCTGTCTTTTTCTTTCATGTCTAGTCTAAATCTCTACTTTTCATATCTATTATTTCTCAATCAACACTTCCCTATCAAGTGCTGTCTGAAAGTCAGCCTGGATTTGGCATTATACCTAATTAGTTGTATATTAATACATAGATATCCCTGTCTGTGAGTAATTAAGGGGAATGTATTATCTTCACAAATCATGTGAACACCACTCATAATAAGATTTATCAGTGGGAAATGAGCAATCTCTACCAAATTTATGGGCATACATTGTAATTGTTTATAATTTCTCTCTAACAAATAGTGTCGTAAGAATATACACAATCGGGCTGGAGAGATGGCTCAGCAGTTAAAAGCACTGCCTGTTCTTCCAGAGGTCCTGAGTTCAATTCCCAGCAACCACGTAGTGGCTCACAACCATCCTTATGAGATATGGTGCCCTCTTCTGAACACTGTATACATAATAAATAAATAAATCCTTAAAAAAAAAAGAATATACACAATCATTTTTTACTTCATTTTTCCTGCAATCGCTGTTGTTTTTTTTTTTAACTTTTGTTGATTTTATTTTCCTCCTACTGTGTTGTATCTTTTTATGACAACTTCATCATTTCTTTCTGCTCTTGGCTCAAAGGAGCCGAGATAATAAACACATTCCTCTTTTTGTTGTACATCACTCCTTTGAGCTTGGTGGCAAAAACATGATAGCAGATTATAACACTGAATTTTTTTTTAAATGATACTTGAAGCTTTTATTTTTATCTTATTTTTTTTTAAAAAAGATTTATTATGTATACAGTGTTCTGCCTACATGTATGCCTGCAGGCCAGAAGAGGGCACCAGATCTCATTATA
Organism: Peromyscus maniculatus bairdii; assembly: GCF_049852395.1. NCBI lineage: Eukaryota > Metazoa > Chordata > Mammalia > Rodentia > Cricetidae > Peromyscus > Peromyscus maniculatus. The sequence continues at coordinate 11,549,836 of NC_134871.1, read as the reverse complement.
GATGGCTGTGAGCCACCATGTGGTTGCTGGGAATTGAACTCAGGACCTTCGGAAGAGCAGCCAGTGCTCTTAACTGCTGAGCCATCTCTCCAGCCCTAGCACTGAATTTTATACATAAAAGAAAGATGAACCGAGGCTGATCCCACCGGATTATTGCATTTGGAGGCCAGATTAATCTGGTAATGTAAACAGGGATGGTGTATAACTCCAGACTCAATGACTTTGAGAAGTTGCATAATCTCTCCGTGTCTCAGCTGTCTCTTAGAAAAATGTTAATTTTGCTCTTTGCCTTACAGGACTGGTGTGTGAATTTAGAGGAAAACACTTGGGACAAAGTTGGTGTGTAGTAAATACAGAATACATGTTGACAGTTGTTAGCTATCCTGTCAGTGAAATTGAATTAAAGTGGGTTCCTGTGGAATGAGAATGGGAGTATGAAGAGAGAGGGAAGGTTCCGGTTAGAGTTGAGCCAAGATCAACTTATTTGAGAGATTAGAAGTGTCCAATGAATAACGAGTTTAAGGATTATTGAGCAAGAGTAGAGGATAGCTAGGATTAAGAGTACATGCTTATGAGAAATATGGACCAGGGTAGTGCCAAGACAACTTAGCCTTAGGGCTGAAGACCAAGGGTGTGTTAGCTTTTCATCACTGTGACCAGCATCCCTGACATAAACAACCTAAGGGAGGAAGAACTTACTCATCTCAGAAGATTCAGCCCGTAGCCACTTGGCCCCATACACTTGGGCAGAATGCTGTGGTGACAGGATCCCGTGACTGGGAAACTTCTTTATCTCCTGGCGAACAGGGAGAAGAGAGCAAAACAGGAAGGGACTGAGAACAAGATAACCTCAAGGACTCACTTCTAGCGATCTGTTTTCTTCAGTGAGGCCTCACCTCCCCAAATTTCTACAAGCTTCTGAAACAACACCATGTGACACATGAGGCCTTGGGCACATTTTATATTCAAACGATAACAACGAACAAGTAGGCTGATTAAGTAGGTCAGGTGCTGAAAAGAACTAGATGAAAAACATCATAAGGGGAGAAAAAAAACAGAGGGGAGAAGAAAGACAGAAGGAGAACACTTCAAAACACACTTTGTACCTTCTTCTGAATTGAAGGATTGAGGTGAATTATGGATAGAAAGATGAGGCTAGAGAGATTTTTTCATAATTCAGGTCTTCAAATACACCCCCAGGGCAAAGGTAAATTCTCAGATGAATCTCATGTGAGTAGAGTTAAAGCGAAGTAAATGGTAGAGATAAAGATGAGGGGATAGAAGGAACCAAAGATGGCATTCAGTTGAATTAAATAGGCGTTCATCGTCACCTAGTATATGCCAGTGAATGTGTTTGGGGTTGTTATATACAAGGTGATGATATTTCTTAGCTTTAAGCTGCTTGTTGATCAGTGGGCTAGGAGGAAACGGTCATTTAAGGAAATATCATTAAGACAAACAATAGACTGATGGACCAACAGCCTACTGACCCACAGTGATGGTGGAGGACTGGCCAGTAGTGCATGCCAGCCACAAAATTGGTGGGGCCTCAGAACATCTTCAGATGGGACTGCTAAACTCAGTGTTGCTGGGAGTCCTGCTGCGAGTTATCAGTGCCGCCTTTACTCTCTGTAGATTGTGAAAGTTTTGAGTGCAGGAAGTAGGTTCTTATATGTGTGCATTCCATCTGCATTTGTAACATTTTTTTAGGACTGCAAGGAATATTTATTGACTTAGCAGGAAAGAAGAGAGATATTTCCAACACTTAAATATGCCACATTAGCCATTTCTTACTGTGTAACACATGATCCCTCAAACTTAGAAGTTGAAACGAATCAACAGTTACTTTCTCAAAATTTCTATATTCAGAAATCTCAGCATGGCCTAGCTGGTCCTACACTTCAAGGTCTCTCCTGAGGATGCAGTCAAGTATTGGGAGTGCCGCAGCACCTTTTGGTGCTGAAGTCACTTTTGCGGGGAGGAGCTGCTCACTTTCCTGGGTGAGCCAGGATTTCATTGCTTATGAGCTGCCAGTCTGGGGGCTTTGGTCCCTGTTTGCCTGCTGCCTGGGATTTGCCTTTGGTCCTTTCTACAAGGCTTTGACTCTCTACATGACAGCTCATGGCATGGCAACAGGTTTCCTTCCAAACAAATGAACACAGCAAGAGTGACTAAAATGAAGCTTCTTTTCTCAGAAATGACCTCCTGGTCTACCCCATCCAGGCAGCGGTCACAGAGGATCATTTTAAAGGTGCCATAGTACAAATACTAGAAATGTTCTGCCAGCTACTGTGTTTTAAAATTTAATCCAAGGCCCAGTAAGATGGCTCAGTAGGTAAAGGTGCTTGCCACCCCACCCAGCCCAATGACTTGAGTTTGATCTCCAAAATTCAGATGGTGGAAGGAGAGAACTAACTCCCACAAGGTCTTTGAACTTCACTCACATGTCAAGGCACATACACTCCATATATAAGATCAATAGATATGGGTAGCAAACAGATAAAACCATTTCAACAAGCAAATGTTTTAAAGCACAGATTGTTTTGATAGATACATTTTAATCTGCATCATCAGTTGCAAATGGATTGTGTTTGTCGATGTCGTTCTCTGCTTGGGTGTCTTTGGACTGTGCATTCCGCTATGCTCAGTTATGCATGCGCATTGGTGGAAGATATGGTATCCTCTGATAGGCAGTTTGCAGAATACGCAGACATTTCAGAATTAAAGTCTCCAAAGAAAATAGGCACTTGAATATTTGAGTACGTTAAAGCAGAAATCTGTTCCTTACAGTGGGTATCAAAGTTGTTGTTTAGATAAATTTGACATTTATTCTGTTTCTCAAAACTTTTGGCTATCACAGTGCATAAAAGGCCTTGCGGAAAAACAAGGTTGTAAGTCTTTTAATCTCCACACTTCCAGGGCATCCGGTTTAGCTAAATCTCAGAGGGCTGGAATTGAAATGTCTTCATGATGAAGAGCGGAGAGATGTGATAAATAATCAAAACTGCATTAAAAGAAACAGTCTCTCTACGTTTAGTGCTGAGACAATGCTGTGATGATCTTCTCAGACTGTAAACTGGCAGTCTAACATTATCCAGCACCATATATAAGAGATTTTATATATTCTCACCCTTCATGGTATCTGTACTTTATTATACCCAATAATTCAATCTGATAAAAGAGCAAGTGAGTCTGGACAGTTAATAGAATTTTTTTTTTTATCTTCTCAAACTAGATTTTCATTGTCTGAGGCAAATTACTTCTACACATGTCTTCACAATAACTTTTAGTTTAGTTTTTACTTCACAGGACTTTCAGTCCTCTGAATGCTTACTTCTAGACTTTACTATTAGGGAGAGTGGATAGATTCAGAAGAAGAATCAGATATGAGAGGTTTAGAAATGTAAATCTACTACTTATTATTTTCCACTCAAACAATACACCCATGACAAACCAGCTTCTTCTTTGGTCTATGATCTTTTCACTCTAGAATCCAAGAGCTGCCTGCCTTGGAGAAGAGTAGATGTAGGCTGTTTGATGGCATCTCTTTTCTTTTTGTACTTATTATTTTTTGCTGGCAAATATCATGTCACCCTTTTGCTCATAGTATATTCCCATATGCAAACTCCACCTCCTACCCTGAAATCAACCAAATGAATAAACACAGTCTTTCCATTGAGAGAAACAGACAACATTATGAAAAGCAACACAGCCCATCATATATACTTAGAGACATGATGGAAATAATTATATTGGTTCCATATGGTCACTGGCAGTTCATGATGGTTGTCTAACTCATTGGAACAATCACTACTTCCTCCCCATATCACTGCCGTCATTCAGACCTGACTCAGTTTCTCTTGGAATCCTAGAACCGAGAGATACCAGTCTTTCTTTCTTTCTTTCTTTCTTTCTTTCTTTCTTTCTTTCTTTCTTTCTTTCTTTCTTTCTTTCTTTCTTTCTTTCTTTCTTTCTTTCTTTCTCCTTCCTTCCTTCCTTCCTTCCTTCCTTCCTTCCTTCCTTCCTTCCTTCCTTCCTTTCTTTCTCTTTTTGGTTTTTCAAGACAGGGTTTCTCTGTGTAGCTTTGGAGCCTGTCCTGGAACTTGCTATGTAGCCCAGGCTGGCCTCGATCTCACAGAGATCTGCCTGTCTCTGCCTCCCGAGTGCTGGGATTAAAGGTGTGCACCACCACCTCCCGGCCAGTGTTTTTTTTTTTTTTTTTTTTTTTTTTTTTAGATACAATGCTTTGTGATGCTGCAAACATCACAGTGTTGAGTAACCTATCCTTATGGTACAGACCTCATTCATTTATTTCTTGTATATAAAAAGTAATACTATACTTAATTTCCCTGAATTGTGGAGAGGAGATAGCAGCATCTCCAGTGAAGAGAAAGACTCATCAGCAGTGATTATAGTGAATCCTGTGGCCCACACAGCACTGTGGAACCATATGCCTAGCCCAGCCAGGTCAGAGGAGGTCTGGTCCTGCCTGGAAGGTGGGCAATGATGCTAATGCTGTATGCTCAACTTGTACAGTCTTTTCTGTCCTTCAGATTCCTATAGGGCCCACAAGATGCTTGGAAAGAATGGAAACAAGTCGGAGAACAATTTAGAAGATAAGCCACAAGATCAAACAAACATTATTGACTATGTGCCAGCCACTTTGAGACCTCTGTGATCTGAGGGTCATTTTTCAAAGGTTTCAAGAACCTAAAGAATGGTTGTGTTAATTTATTTCTGAACAAATGGAAGCAGATACCTATAAAGTCACTGGGAGAGCCTGATGGGACAGTTCTTAGAGACAAAGTGATACTGGCAATATGTGGTTTTACTAATATATGAACATTCACAGCAGGCACGGAAAACAAGAGAATCAAATGAAGATAAAATCAGAACACTGAAACTGAAAAAAAAATTGACAAACATGTCAATGAACATGTACATGAAATGAATGGCAATGCTCAGAACCCCAGTATAGAATGGGGTGGCCAATGGGATGGTGCATTTTACCTTATCCCTTGACGAAAAATAACAGTCTCTTAACATCTTTCTCTGAAGTTCTGATTCTTCTGGGTGTACATAAGGGTGATTAGATCTCAGGCTTCTTTAGCCCCTATAACTCTGGAGCACTGCTGGAGTGCTGGGTCAATTCTACTGAAGAGGGCTTGAGAAAGCTCTTTGAATCCACAACAGTTCACACCTTCTGTCCTAAAACACAGGAGACACAGATGCTCGAGATCTGAGAGCGCCTCCCGGGAAGGAGTGCTCAGGCAGGCGAGACACTCACACTTCCTTTCTGTTATCAGCAACGGTGGGTGGACACAGCAGAGGACAAGCAGCCACCTATGGTGGTGAGATTGCTCACGCCTCTCATAACCTGAGCTGGGGATTTGCAGGCTTTCTGCCTTATGAAGTGGATGCAGAAATCTTGCCTAGAATGTTTCCTTCTCACAGTAAGTAAGGAGACCGAATATGGAATATTGTCATGGCCACGCTTGTGTTGTGTTCAAAGGTTTTTTGTTTGTTTGTTTGTTTTTGTTTTTACCCCCCCCCCAAGTCAAAGTCTGAAAAAAAAAAAAACAACCCTAGACTTTTGGAGAATCATTCCTCAAAGTATCCACACAGTCTACCCTTCCTCAGCCTTAAATATATAGTTGGGACAATCTGTCCCTGTGATGAAGGTATTGGTTCCATTAGGAACAACAGAGGAAAATTGTTTGTTGTGGAATATTCCTTTATACTGCGTGAAGACGTGTCACTGTGATTGGATTAATAAAGAGCTGAACAGCCAATAGCTAGGCAGGAGGTATAGGCAGGACTTCTGAGGACAAAGAGCTCTGGAAAGAAGGAGTCTCTAGCTGGATGCAGAGGGAACAGACATGTAGGAAGATAGGAAAAAGCCATGAGTCATGTGGCAATATGTAGATGAACAGAAATGGGTTAATTTAAGTTCTAAGATCTAGTGGGACAAGCCTAAGCTATAGGCTGAGCTTTCATAATTAACAATAAGTTTCTGTGGTTTCTTTTTTTTCTTTTTCTTTTTCTTTTCTTTTCTTTTTTTTTTTTTTTGTGTGTGTGTGTGTGTGTGTGTGTGTGTGTGTGAGCTGGTGGCCTAAAGAAAAATACATTTACAAATGGCACCCAACATGAAGCATGTATTTCCACATAAGACCTGAGAAAGCTTAAAAAAAGGGGGGGGGGCTCAAGCACATAAAAATGGAGCCAAACGCAGCTTCCTAGTCCCACAGTCTCACAGAGGAGGTGCCTCCCAGCTGATGCCTGCGGGTCTGAGCCACCAGCATACCATGAGCTGAGCTGCACAGTGGTTTAAGGTTTTGCTTATGCAGATAGAAAAGGTTACAGAGATGCATTAAATTAGGTTAAGATGGGAAAAAAAAACCTCTAAAGAGGTTACAGTGTGTTTAACAATGTGCGTCGACTTAAGAAAAAAAGAAAAAGGATATAGATAGTCATAAAAAATAAATAATTTAAAAATAATAAAGTCTTTAAAGAGAGAAGTGAAGTAAATAAAAATAATAAGCCAGAATAGGTGACATGTAAACTGATCCCTCTGCATGGACACAGCTCAGAGATGAGATGAGACTTGATAAATCTTGTTGGCTACAGAGTCCTCATGACTTATTATTATCCTTTCATATGGCATGGATGGAGATTTATATTCCAGTTTGCTTATGTAGTCTAAACAGACTTTTAAAGTTGACAGATGTCTTTTACCTGCTCAAACATAGAACAAAAAAAATCATCTTTAATTGACTTGTGCATAACACACATTCCATACTTGTGTTAATACAGATATGTATGTTACTGTTAATAGTCTGTGTCTTTTCAGAGCAAGGGTACCAGACACCAATGAAAACAGGTGTTCAAGATGACCCAGGATGGCAGAATGCCTATATCGCAGTTTCCTCAGAGTTCTGCATCCAGAATAGCTTCAAGGCTGCTGGCTGAGATGGTCCAGCCTCACAGACTACAAGAGCAGGACTTCAGATAAGTCTTGTACTTTCTCATTACACAGAGACTGGACAACAAATGATACAGCTAGCTCTCCCAGGATTTGACGATTATCCCAATTTTCTCAGGATCTCCTAAAGATGCCAGCATCCCCAGACAACAAGAAGCAGTCTAGAGAACATAATGCCCACATTCCCAAGAGGTGGGGTAGATGGTTTTTGGTTGTTTTGTGGGGTATTGGATGTTTGTCATCATTTAGGGGAGATTGGTTGCAAGTTGTTATTGGTAATGGTCAGGAAAAAGCTAAACAAAGAAGATTAGATTCAGGGATCTCTTTCTGAAGGAAAGAGGGGGTATATAGTATAGAAATGTTGGGATAAGAGTGGATTGTTCAGTCTACTTTTGAACAACTACTAGTCTCAAATATTTTACATTGGTATGGATATTTGGATATTGATACAAATTTAAGATTTTTTTGTTATACTGTGTATGTTTCTATTCTTGTTTAAGATATTTCCCATGCAGCTCATTTAAAAATATAATGTAAAGTTTTAGTCCTGGAAAGCTATTTAGGATAATAAAGAAATACAGGCTGATAGTCATCTATAACAATCAAACTTACAGTCTTGTTAGGTATGTTTTCAAGGTCATACAAAGATATATTTTAGATAGCTAGATGATCTTCAAACACTTCAATGATGCACAGAACATGACATTTAAAGTGTTTTAATAACATAGGGCTTTTCATGACAGCGAGACATGTCTTCTCCTGGCATCACCAATCTACTTCAGAGGAGATGATGGGCATCAAAGAACCTCCATATGTAGTTTGCTTTCTTTGTGGCAAAAGTTAGCCACTGGGCAAGAAACTGCCCTTGCCTCAACTGCTGATAGTATGCTGTGTGAATTGGACAAGCAGGACACAAAAGAAGGTGACTGATAAACTTTGTCAAAACAATGTAGGATAGTCTTTCAAAATTCCTGCTTCATAGAAAAGCCTGTCAGATATTCTAGGCCTGTAGGCTAAAGATGGATAACCCATCATTACAGAGGAAACTTGGGTGAGTGTATAGGCAGCCAGCTGCTTCTGTCATTTCTACAGTTTTGGAAGTTATTTGCTCTGCATTTCCTGTTTACTCAGGTAATATTATGTCCTTCTTAGGTCTCTTGTGGAGTTGAAGACTACATTGTTATAGTTACAGTTTTCCTTGTTACCAAATTCAGAAAAGAAATTCACAAAAGAGGTGTATAGTGTATAAGGTTGAGAGACATAAAAGCTTAAATTGTTTATCTAAGAAAATGTTTTGAGGTCTAAAAAATAGTTTTGGGTTTGTAATACAAATTAGGATATAAAGTGAATTAGGTACAAAATTTTGGACTCACCAAGATTAAAGAGTATTTTCTCCAAATATGCCAAATACAAATGGACTGTACATTATGAATGGAATTCTTACCTGATAATTGTTTTTATTGTATGTATGTGTTAGAGTTAAGGCCTTTCTTTTTTTATTTGGACAAAATGGGGGAATGTTGTGGAATATTCCTTTATAATGGGTGAAGATGTGTCACTGTGATTGGTTTAATAAAGAGCTGAATGGCAAATAGCTTGGCTGGAAGTATAGACAAGACTTCTGGAGACAGAGAGCTCTGGGAGAAGAACGGAGGAGTCACCAGCCAGGCACAGGGAACAGACATGCAGGAGGAGTGAGAAAAGCCATGAGTCACATGACAACATGTAGATGAACAAAAATGGGTTAAGATATAAGAGCTAGTGGGACAAGCCTAAGCTATAGGCCAAGCCTTCGTAATTAACATCAAGTCTCTGTGTTGGTTTTTGTGAGCTGGTGACCAAAAGAAAAATGTTTACAATTGTTTTGTTTTTGTTATTTTCTCATTAACCACCATAGCTGCTTTTAGAACTTGACAATGTAATTTCAGAACAGTGAAGAATGGGAACTGAGGGAATTGTGACATTCTCAGTGGACAGGCAGGCAGGATACTTTTGAAATTTAGTGAACCTTCTACAATACCTTGTTTTTTGTTCAGATATAACAAAGAACCACACAAGTGTGAGACAGCATGGCTGTATGGTGGAGTGTTTGCACTCTGTACAGCAGCATCAGGTTTTGATTAAATTGCCACCAACGTTATTTTTAAAACTGTCTTATCTTTTTTTCACAATAATTTTTTAATGACTCCCTTTTATTTTTTATGTGCATTGGTGTTTTGCTTGCAGATATGCCTGTGTGAGGGTATCAGATCCTCTGGAACTGGTTACAGATGATTGTGAGTCACCATGTGGTTGCTGGGAATTGAACTAGGGTCCTCTGGAAAAGCAGACAGTGCTCTTCACCTTTGAGCCATCTTTCCAGCTCCATAAACCAGTTTATCTTTAGAAGGGCCTTTGGGAAGACTCTCCATGTACAAACTTCTGTTGTCTTCCTTGCAGCCTTGATTGCATACCACATCCACTCTATGGGGTGACGGGAAACTCAGAAGTCCAGCGTGAGTTTTGGTTTAAAGAAGCCATGGGTTTGACAGTCAAGCTTGACATTAAAATGAAACTCTGGAAAGATTCAACAAGGCTCAGCAAGGTGACCTGGGAACTCAGCTAACCTCTGTGAGTCACTGAAAAGAAGCGCTAGAAGTTCCAATGGTGGGGCATGATATTCAAGAGGTTGAAGATGTGTTTCCAGATCAGCACCTCAAAGCTCTGAAATGCTTATCTCTGGCTCCCCGCAGTCACAGGGGACAGTTCAAGTGTAAGAAGACATCAGAAGAAGACTATGCTCCTATGTGCAAAGGTGACCTATCCAGCCCTCACAAGCTCTCAGCTGAGCTTCCCTGTTGGAAATCAAGCAGGAACACAGGGAGAATGACATGTGGATCTAACCGTCTGACATGCAGCTTATTCCTAATGTGTACGCCTTGCTGAAAGTTCTGTGCATTCCTGTATTGAAAGTTGAGGGTGAGAGATGCAAAAATGGGTGCAAGAGTCTTAAAATATACTCCAGGAATGCTTTGATAGATCAGAATTCAAGCATTTTGGCTTTGGTTAGCATACATTTTGACGTAAATCATGATCTGGATTTAATGAGGGACACGTTAAACTTTACACAAGCCAGAGCATCCTATAGTTAGCTCAGAAACCATTGAGGATGCCCAGGAGAGCTAAGGAATTCTCTTGGGGGCTACAGAGATTACTCAGTGTTTGAGAACACTTGTTGCTTTTGCAGAAGACCTGGATTCAGTTCCCAGCATCTGAGTGGTGGCTCATAATCATCCATAACTCCAGTTCCAGGGGATATGATGGTCTGTTCTGATCACTGTGGGCACCAGGCATGCATTTGGTACATGCATACATGTAGGCAAAACAGTCATACCCATAAATAAATCTTAAAAGAAAAAAAAATCCCTGCCCCTCTAAAAAATCAAACTTCTTACATTTGATAATGGGAGAAAAGTAGGTGTAATAGGCTGCCGACTCACTGAATATCTCTGCTTATGGGCCTCTAGGATGACCATCGAGAATCTGCTCACTTAAATGGCCATTATTTGAACAATCATGTTTTGAATACCTGTCTGTTCTTCCAGAGTATGGCCTTGATGAGGTCACACTTCTCTGAATGATCTCTGCTAGTGGAGCTCTGAAGTTGTTTTAGTCATTTTACTTATTTATCTGTTTATTTATTTATTTAAGACAGAGTCTCAATATGTAGCTCTGACTGTCCTGGAGCTCTGTCCGGCCTTGGACTCACAGAAATCCACCTGCCTGTATCTCCCAAGTGCTGAGATTAAAGGTGTGTGATTCACTTCAGACACAACATGTATTATCTCTATGGTGGACACTGAGTTACCAAGGTTTTGAAAAGGTATGGAAGAGAGGAATGTATATAAAATACACAAAATGTTGCATGGATGTCCACTTTTGACTTTTGACTAGTAGGAGTTTTAAGTGTGTTAGTGAAAATCTGAAATGGCGGCACCAGGGAGGTAGAGCCGGAGAATGCAAGTTTTAGTTTAGCCTGGGCTGCAGAATGAACTCAAGACCAGCCTGGGCTACACAATGAAACTCTGTCTCTAAAAGCCAATGACAGAGAATAAAGCCCCGTGGTAGAACATTTACTAGAGGGCTCGTGGTCCTGCACCGAAAAGAGAAAACAGCACCAACCCCAACTGTAATGGACAGCGACAGGGGCTACCTGACTGAGGCTGGGGAGCTCGTTAGGGTACTGGTGCAGGTTTGGTCATTTTCTGATGAACTTAAAGGAACAAGTTATGGTTAAAGCTGAGATGGAAAAGCCGGACATTCCTGCTCTGTATGTGGCGGCGGCGGTTTGCATTCTTTTGGTGAGCCTTCCTTTTTTCTGTAAGCCTTTCAGCATGGTAAATGTCAGACGCTTCTGCTTCATGCCTTAGACAGGATCGGAGGCCATTCACCGAGATAACTGGCTTGTCTACTTCCTTCTGTACTTTCCCCAAGATTATATCTATTGCCTTGTCTTTATTTATAAGCAAAAACCTATAAAAATGGTGGTTTTATGGTTTATTTAGAAATAATTCTGAAAATATCATTTTTTTTTTTAGTGAAAGAAATCAGTTTTGTGTAGTTTATTTCAATCTAAGGAAAATATCAAGTTTATTTTATTTTATTTTTTAAAGCATACCCATGGATGTTTTGAACGCTGTTTGGATCTTGCCCCCGGGGCTTCAGTTTATCTACCCAACAACTGGGTCAAGAGGAGATGCTAATCTCTTATCTTACTTGCAAACAAAGTAACCCAGAGTGTTTATACAAAGTCTCATGGTCAGCAAGGGGTAGGGCTGGGAAGCCTTTGCTCCCACAATCTCCGCAAATTAAGTGAAGGAGACAGTGAATGGCTTTTGGCATTCCACAGGCAGAGGGGCATGTTTGTTAGCTGTAGGTTAACCAGAAAATGAAAGGGCCATGCGCGCCACAGAGTCCTGAATGGGCCAAACGATGAAGCTGTTCGTGAAAATATTACAAATATTTATTTTAAGGCTTACAAGGAACATTCTCTTTTCTCAGAAGCCCGGAGAAATATTTGTTTCTTTTTTGCAAGGAGTGCTCAAGGACATTCTGTTTGCAGAGGGAACAATCAGAGCTTACTGTTGAGAAGACTAATTGTCATAGAGGATGGCTAAAGAGGTGACTTTGGACGGGAGGCTTTGAGCACTGTTAGAGGACATGTAAAGGAACTAGGGTGAAAATTTCCCAGGGAAATCTGACCAGGCAGAAACATCCTCTTGTAGGTGTGCTATATGAAGGATGTAGATGTAAACTTTCCTCAATATTTTCTTCATCATTCGTCACAGAGATAAATGGTGATTTTAGTAACCAACCCATATCCTTAGAGGGATTCAGAGATGGCGTGTAAAGGATTCTCAGCTTTGGTTTGGCTCCTGAACTGTATACATCAGAAGCATGGTGTGTGATGCAAACTCCTCCTGATATCCAAAAGGACACAGAGAAATGTCTTTAAGCACAGAAATCTGATGGCAATGTAAAATCTGTCCAGGTAACAGTAATTCAGAATCGGTGCTATTTCGGCAAGTGTGGCAGAAGGGCAATAACATGGCCCTCGGAGCCATAGAGCTGTGAGATCAAATCCTAATTCTGCCATTCCCTTGCCTGCTGACTGTATCGTTCCAGGCATAACAAACCGTCAGCTTGTTGTGCTTGGAACTGACGATGTGACCCGACCTACCAATGAATTGTGTGACCCACTCTGAATGAGTGCATTGAAGAAACACAGTACAGGGACAGGAGTTGCTTCTTGGTTTGTGAGATGACCCCCTGTTTTTTTTTTTTTTTTTTCAGGAAGACTCAACCCACCATTTTGGAAGCATTCTGGACACTCCATGTTTGTCTCAAAGCCAGGCTGGTCTGGTGAGCTCTTTTCTCCTTGTCTGCCTACCTCATACACTGACATTCCTTTTCAGGGGACAGCACAGCTGGCTGATGTATGACTACAGTGTCATGAAAGCCACGGACTACCATCCAAGCCATCTCCATACTCACCTAGAAACTGAAGAATAATAATAAATATTGCCCCTCCCCCTACACCCAGTGTGTGTGTGTGTGTGTGTGTGTGTGTATGTGTGTGTGTATGTATGTGTGTGTGTGTGTGTGTATGTGTGTATGTATGTGTGTGTGTGTATGTGTGTGTGTGTATGTGTGTGTGTGTGTGTGTTCTGATATTCTGAGTTGGATGTTAAGAGTCTTGCTCGATTGCTCTTCCACCTTATACCTTGAGGCAGAGTTTTTTTTTTTTTAAAGCAAACTCAAAGTTTTCTTATACAGCTAGTTTCCCTAGCCAGCTTGCTCTGTCTCTGCCTTCCAAGGGTGGGATTACAGGTGGGTTGCCATACCTTCTTGGCATCTGTATGGGTTCCGGTGATCCAAACGCTAATCCTCTTGCTTATTTGACAAGTGCCCCAATGGAGAAACTATCTCCCCAGACCTGCTACTGTGTCTTTATTTTTTCCTCCCTCCCTCCCTCCCTCCCTCCCTCCCTCCCTCCCTCCCTCCCTCCCTCCCTCCCTCCCTCCCTCTCTCCTTTTCTTTTCTTTTTGTTGTTTTTTTGAGACAGGCTCTCACTAGGTAGCCCCAACTATCCTAGAACTCTCTATGTAGGCTAACCTCAAGCTGAGAGATCCCCCTGCCTCTGTCTGCTGGGTGCTGAGATTAAAGACATGTGCCACCATACTTGGCCAGTTAGTGTTTTTAAGCCACTGAATTTGGGGTCAATTTATTATACCCCATCAGTTAAGCAATATTTTTCTTTCTTTTTCTTTCTTTTTTTTTTTTCTTTTTTTTTTTTTTTTTTGTGACAGGATTTCTTTATGTAGTCCTGGCTGTCCTGGAACTCACTCTGTAGACCAGGCTGGCCTTAAACTCAGATTTTTGCCTGCCTTTGCCTCTGGAGTGCTGGGATTAAAGGCATGTGCTACCACCTTCCAGTTTAACCAATGTTTTTCTAATTGCAATGTCTGTGTGTGTTATACTTACACTTCATTTACTAATTTTCAATTTATCTTTTCAGTGTAAAAGAAAAAACTGTCTTAAAAGTCAAAGCCACATGTCAGTTGAAAAATATATGATCTGGGCAGTGGTGGCGCATGCCTTTAATCCCAGCACTCAGGAGGCAGAGGCAGGTGGATCTCTGTGAGTTTGAGGCCAGCCTGGGCTACAGAGTAAGTTCCAGGAAAGGTGCAAAGCTATACAGAGAGACCCTGTCTCGAAAACAAACAAACAAACAAACAAAAAAGATATGAAATAATTAATATGTGATAATATATGCTTATTTTAAAAATAATGTCTTGTTTCTCTGGTTTCCTATTGTAGCCTGAACATCATATATAATATCTGATGCTTAATAAGACATTAAATAAACATTGTTAAATGAATGAGTTTGTTTCCACAGGTTCTCTGGTTCTGGAGGCAAAACCATATCTTATTCATTTTTGTATTTCTCTCACATGGTACAGGGCTTAATACTGAACATGTACCTATCACTCTGTTGAATTAAATTGAACTTAACTGAAATTCGTGTTGAAGTAAATGTTCTGGAAATTCCAGTTAAAAGTCATGGCAGAACACTCATTTTAAACACTTATGTTGTTCAGTGTCTAGGGCTGGTTTTCAAGTTCCATCAACAAATCACCAAAAAAAAAAAAAAAAAAAAAAAAAAGGACCCTGCCCCCTGCCCACAAAACATTAACCTTATAATTTACTGTTGGTAAGCTCCCTCCCTCTCTCTCCCTCCCTCGTTTGTCTGTCTGTCTCCCCCCCCACCCCCCGTGTTCTATGTGCATACATGCACGTGGAAGCCAGAGCTCTATGTGATACAGATTAATTTTTTTTATTAAATTTTTTTCATTTATTTTACATTTTACAGTTTCTCCTCCCTTCTCTACTCCTGTTCCTCCCCCCACCTCCTATCTTACCTGCCCCCTTCCCCACCCCCCCATCCACTCCTCCTCCATCTCTGTTCAGAAAGGGTAAGGCCTCCCATGGGAGTCAACAAAGCATGGCACATCAAGTTGAGGCAGGACCAAGCTCCTAGACCCGCATCCAGTCTGGGAGAGGCAACACAGCATGGGGAACAGGTTCCCAAAAGCCAGCTCAGGCACCAGAGTCAGGTCCTGATCCCACTGATAGGAGCCCCACAAACAGACCAAGGTACACAACTGTCACACACATGCAGAGGGCCTAGGCTGGTCCCATGCAGGCTCTCCCATGAGTTCAGATCAGTTGTCTCTGTGGGTCCCCTGGTCATGACCTTGACTCCCTTTGTTTGTATAATCTGTCCTTCCTCTCAGGGATAGGACTCTCAGGGCTGGGCCCAGTGCTCGGTTGTGGATCTCTGTATCCACCTCCATCAGTTACTGGATGAAGGGTGTCTGATGACAATTAGGGTAGTCACTGATCTGATTACAGGAGAAGGCCAGTTCAGGCACCCTCTCCACCATTGCTACCAGTCTTAGTTGGGGTCATCCTTATGGATTTCTGGGAGTTTCCCTGGCACCCGGTTTCTCCCTAACCCCCAAATGTCCCTCCCCATCAAGGTATCTCTTTCATTACTTCCCCCTCTGTGCCGCCCCAAACCGTCTAGCTGAACTTTTGAGACTATAATACTTAAGTTGCCAACTATCAGGTATTGACCTTGGCGATTATCAGCAGGGGCTGGGAAACCCGAATTCCTTATCCAGTGAAAAAGACTGAGGCCATTTCAGCATAGCTGGATTTAATGAGCTCAGAGAGTCTGAGCACTTGCTCAGTGCAATTCTCTCTCTCTTTGGGAGGAAAATATATCTCAGTGATTTGAGTGCATAAGCCAGACTCACAAGCCAGCCTTCATCGGTATGAATCCCCGGCAGACCATTTGGGTTTGTGACTGACTCTTGGTGGGAATGCATATGAACTTTCCTGTTTGAAAAATATGGAAATTATTAGTATCCATTTCACAGGGCAGTGCAAAGATTACATTGGTTAATAAGTGAATTGCCTGGCATATAGTAAGCACTATAATAATATATAATATATATTATATAATAATATATACTATAGTATAATATAAGGCATATAATAGACTACAAATGAGCTCTTTTTATCTTTTATACCTACCATCAACACTTTAGGCAATGAAAACTATTTTTCCCCAGGCTACTCTTGAGGAGAGAGGGATGAGAAATATTTAGATAGAAAGATAGAAGGAATAAAAGACAGACAGAAACACAGGATAGACTCAGGAGGGCCTGGATAAGCATCCATTGGCCCCTTCTGTCTCTTCTAAAGGGCTTTTTATAGGGATGTCAAAGGGTGGAGCAAAAGACCTCCCCCAGCACAGCAAAGTGCAGACCCTTTCCAGTCACCTGGTAACCACACACCTGGTCAAGCCATCCTCTAATGCAGCCCTGCTGGGTAAAGCAAGCTCAGATCTCACCAGGAAACCTCTGTGGGCCTCCACACATGGACAAATCTTTCATAGAGGAATCCTTAACTCCCTGGGGAGAGTACTGTGTGACGACTGTCTGCTACTGTTGTTTCTTCTTGTAAGGTTTGTCTCTGATCACAGAAGTTTCCGCTGTTCATTCCTGTAAAGAAACTCTCAATTAGCTCCAAAAGAGGCAGTAAAAAAAAATGCCGTATATGACAGATAATTATTATCAGTTCACGATTACATTGGACTGGGACTTATACAATTGTACACTTTGGAGTAAGAGAGGGTTTTTATTTATTTATTTTTGGTTTTTGGAGACAGGGTTTCTCTGCGTAGTTTTGGTGCCTGTCCTGGATCTCACTCTGTAGACCATGCTGGCCTCGAACTCACAGAGATCCGCCTGGCTCTGCCTCCCGAGTGTTGGGATTAAAGGCTTGGACCATGCACCACCATCACCACCATTGGTAAGGGAGAATTTTGACCTTTCATTTTAACCCTTGCATAAACGTGGACAGGGCAAGAAGTAGCCAAGAATAGAGAGGAGCACTGAGTTTCGGAACTCCAGGCCACGGGGATCGTAGAAAGATAATTAGAAAGTCTATTCTAACTTGCAGACTGGGCCGAACTTCTCCCCCTGGGCTGTAGGCAGTTCTTGGCGATAGGGGATCAGAGGGGCATCTAGACTTTCTATCACACCTGGCCCAGGGTTCAAAGTTTAAAAAGCCAGAAACTATTTGAAAAGTGCACAGTACTAAGAAATAAGGTAACTGGGAAGACTTTGTGTCAAATATCCTTCGTTGCCCTGCAAACCTTCAGCTTGTCCTCAGCTTCCACCTGCATGGGTTTGAATGTTCCAGTCTCCATCCATTCTCAAAGCCTGAGTTCTAAGGAGCTGGAAAAAAACAAAACGAAACACAAAATGATCCAGTCGGAATCACTAGTCACAAGACCTCCTTCCCTTGTTGCTATGAGGCAGAGAAGACAAGAGATGGACAAGGAGCAAAGCAGCGCTCTGAGTGGCCGGACAGTAACAGCGTCCACAGCCAGGGTCCTGCCTGTTCCGTTAATTGCCCCCGCCCCGCCCCGACCGGCTTTAAAAAGCTCCAACTTGCAACCAAATCCCCAGTCAGAGCGCCGCAGAAAGGACCGCGATGGGCTTGGGTGACTACAGCCACTTCAGACAGCGGATGTCCCGGGGACTCCACGGGGTCTCGGGCAGGGCTGCCCTGTGGTCCCCAGCCTTTCATCCGGTGCGCCGCATCCCTTGCGGCACCTGGCGCATCGAGGCGCAGGAGCAGGTCCGGGCGTCCAGCCCGGTGCTGGATCACCTCCGGCGACAGCTGGAGCGCGCCTTCCAGCGGGCGGCGGCACGCGGGCGAGCGAGGCGCGCGCGGGAGGCGGTGGCGGCGGTGGCGGCGGTGGCGGCGGCCGCGCGGGAGGAGCGGACCCGGGCGCGCATGGAGTGCGCGCTGGCCCGGCTGCGCGCGGAGCTGGTGAGCGCGGGCTGCGCGGCGGGGCGCGCACTCCTGAGCCGAGGGTACCCCATAGGAGGACCCCCGGGCGGGCGCAGGGGCACGGGATTGCGGCTGGGGTGGGAGATCTCTCCTGGGCGCCTGATTTCCTCGAGACTCGGTGTTGAGGCCTCCTTGGGTCACAACTCTATGGAGCAGGGCTTGGCCTATAGTTCAGGGACTGGCCCAGACTCCGGAGAGGAGCCCCTCCCCAGTCCGTTTCTGTAGTTTTCTATCCTCTAGTCTAGAAGCTTCCCCATAGCAAACTCTTGGTCTGAATATGTTGAGTGTGAGGAGACGGACGTTTCATTGAAACCGACAACCTAGATGGATAAAATGAGCCCATCAGAAAGAAACTCTAAGTCATGCCTATTGTTTTTATTTTATTCCTTGCTAAGAATTCAGAAAACGACTGGGTGTTTAACAGGAAGGAGTGTATGTAGATACTTTAGATGACTTTTTTTAAATGAAAAAATTAAATTAGGCAATTTGAAAAGGACGGAAGTATAAAATGGCGACGCCTATGAATGTTGCGTAATGGAGACTTGTAAAGTTCTGTGCATTGAATGCGACAACTAACCACTTCTGCAGAACGCAGTTAAGAAACCTCGGCACGTGATCGATTTCATTTCTGGTTTTAAGAAGGGCAACATGATAGTAAATCCAATTTAACCGTATTAGCAATTTGAATTTGATAAGGAATGCATTATGTTTGATCGAGCAGTATTACGTGGAGCACCTGGTTCTCATCTAGAGTCTAAGAAGCCCAATGGGGATGAGGATGCCGCCTTGTTGCCTGGTGAGACCACCTCCCCGCCCACCAGGAGGCTGATGCTGTGGGCCAGGACGCCACCCTGGAGTGCCTGGGCCTGGCCGGAACACTCTATGCTGCTACTTTGAGACATGTCACCCCCTTCCCCCACCTGTTGATGACTCATAGCGAGGTCATGCCGGACAAGCTCTAAGGCACCTTTAACCTTAGCATTCCAACAAGTTGCTTCATCAAACATAGGAGGTTTAGGCAAGAAATGTGTTATGGGTGAGAAGAAGGTAAGGAATTACAGGCTCTGCTAATACGTGCTGGCCCTACAGCTTTGAGAATGTGAATTAGTAGACTTGAGTTTGTTTATTCATCTGTCATGTAGAGGCAATCTCATGAGATGACTGTAATTATATGAGATGACATATGACATGCCTAGGCCATATGCACTTTATTGACTGTTGTTATTATAATTATTATAGATCTTGGAAACTGTGCCTAAAAGGACAAATAAGAACATATCAAGACTCGAGAATTGGGTCAACAAGATGGCGCTTTAGAGGCTCCTGAGGACAGGCCTGAAGACCAGAGTTCAATCCCCAGTTCCCACGAGGTGGCAGGAGAAAACCCACTCCTTGACCCGCACACAAGAACACTGTGGCACAAGCATGCATGCACTCACACGTGCAAACAGAAGCATGCACAAGTAAAGAAATGGAAAAAAAATTAAAAGGAATTTAGAATTTCTGGACAGGAAGCAGAGAATTTTACACATAGCCAGTTGCTGTTTTCCTGGAGTGTAGGCCCTGGTCCCCATCTTCAGGAACTCCCTAGTCCATGTGCCTGATCTAAAAAAGAAGCAGCGGAGTGGATGATACTTAGCTCAGGATCATCACCACTAGAAGCAGTTTTGATCTGGGTCATTAGCGAGATCTCTATGGGAATTAGAGTTCCCATGCATGGAATGCACAGACATCATGAATTACAATGGCGTTTATGTAAGGGACAGTGATGAACAATCAGTCATGTTATGTATATTATGTTCTGTTTAGCTTACTAACGATGACATTAGTTTCTGCGTCCTTTGACTGGATTTCTGGAGTTAAACCTAAAGTTTTCTAGGTATATAATCTTTTTTCTTTTTTTCATCCCTCAGAGAAGTTTTGGAGCTTTCATAAGGCTCTCAAAGGGATCCATGATGAAAGAAGTGTAAAAACCATGAGTGTTTGAATTTCCCAAATAAGTGTGAATTACACATGCTTTACTTAAATGGGTGAATCATTATCAGTCATTTTTCCCTCTTGATACTTGGCACGATGGAGGGCAGGCATCCATCACCTCACCGATTCATCCCTTCATTCACTATGCCTTTTAACAAGGACACCCAGACCCTGTTATGGATGCCTACGCAGTGCACTGACTGATAATGCCATCATTAAGGAGTAGTCGAATTCCACCTTCATCAACATCAGTCTGGTGTTGTCTGTATGTTATCAGAGACATGTCAATAGAATTCGACGGAAGCATGTCTAAGAGGCAACGATGCCTGGCCATGATTACAGGAGGCTTTTTCTGAAAGTATTAGTATTTATTTGCATTCTAAGAGAGAGAAACTGGCAAAGAGCCTCTTAGAACAGACCGGTAGAATGGAGGTACGTCTCAGCACAGCATTTCCTTGGAGGCCTGCAAGATGTCTGATCACCTGTGATAGGAGCCGGCATGGAGACAGTGCTAGGAGATGAAGCTGGAAAAGCAGGGCAGGACTCTAGAGCCCGGGGAACACACCAGAGGACAGTCTTGGGGTAGATCATGGGGACTTTTTATGGCAATGGCTGTACGATTTGTTTCTGTTTGTTTGCTAGGTGCCTTGGATGGCTGTCTCCTCTAACATTTCTAGTTCTTGTTTCCAGAGACGCAAGAATTCCAAGTGCAAAAGAATAAAAAAAAAAAAAAAAAATCAGAGGAAAAGAAAAAGATACCCCTGCCTAATATTTTATTTTGCAGATTGAGGAGGACTGCAGTATTTGCAGTTTACTATTACAGTGCCCTGGCTTATCCTGAGGGCTACTGTGGATGAATTCATAGAGGGTGGTACACAGAAAACATTATTTTACAAACTGCATTAAGCATGACTTCAGCTGATGGAATATGCAAATAGTTGATCTTTAGCTTTAGGTTATAATACGGCTGGACCACACTTTGTTGGTGGCCTGCCTCCTAAGTAACCTGTCCTTGGAGATGTAATTTTTAAAATTTTATTTAAACACACGAGGGCCTCATAAACTCCCATTGGAGGAGGTTATGAATCAGCCTTGCTATATAGCAGGTTTTGTTCTAGAGTGAAAAGTGTTAGATTATATAAGGACACATAACTATACATGTGCCTCTGAGGTGTCGTTATATGTTTTTACTCAGCAGGGAGGCCATTTAAAATCCCGAAAACTTGAAATGACAAGTAATCAAGTAAATGGGCCCAGATCCTGAGCACTCAGGTGGCCCCAGGCAGTTATCCTGTGGCTCAGAAAGCTCATAAAGATAAATGATTTCGCTGTGATCACACGCCATTGCTTGAAAACAGCCTTCGGTGCATAGGTATTTTTCACACAGACAGCTCTTGTGCATCAGCTATTTTTGTTTTCATTTCAAGGCCATTTCAAAAGCTATTTATTTATCTGGATTTTACCTTGTTGTAGAAAAAGCTACTTTAATAACCAGAGCCAACAGTCAGAAAGGGAGAATGTGATGAGAAATACATCTTTCTTTCTGTCTTATTTTCCTTTCCTACCTACTCCTTATTTCTCATGTCCAGTCAGAGAGCAGTTTCCTTTGATCTATATCTCAAACTAATACCCCCTCCCTTTTTTTTTTCTTTTAGCTGGAATTGCGTTTCCAGAACCATCAGCTGGCCCGAACTTTACTGGATTTAAACACGAAAATGCAGCAGCTGAAGAAGCAGCAGGACCTGGAGCGTGCATCCAAATCCCAGAGCCCGGAAGATGACGCGATGAATCCCGAGTGTGGAAATGCATAGTGGGAAGCCCAAGCTCGCATCTCTGAAGCCGTCCCGAACCTTACCATAACACAAGCAACTCTGAAACCATTCTAGCACTAACACTAGCCATGCCGTATGCTTGCTCTGAGGGACATGCTGTCCAGCAAAAACTTAGGTGTGAGGAGGAAGTAGGGGGAAAAAAGAATCTAAGAAAGGGGAGAGAGACATTTCTTGAAGTTTAAAAAGTATCCATCCATTGGATTGACTGGTTATTGTTTTAGTAGGAGGAAGGGAAGAAGGATGAGAGGAGAGGAAAAGGGGGGAGTTGAAAACCCAAAGCATTAAAGACTGCCTTCCCGCCAGCTTAACCTTGCCCATTACCTTATTACTTTCCTCTTTGTAGCTTGGTGCGGACTTGCAGAATCCGTGCTTGCTCCTACTTTATTTATTTTTGGTCCATCTAGTAGTCAATCCAGTACTCTTCTGACTTGTGAAACGGAGAATTGCTAGTGCCTGGATTCCAGCCGTGCCCTCCATGTGGCCAGCATTAAGGGTGTCTCGGTTTCTTGCTGGATATAGTCATGGATGAAATGCATAATTATTCTCCTAAAATCTCTTGCCTCAGTTGGTTCAAGTTTGAGTTTCATGATGTACACCCCTAAATTCCTAACTAACATAGTTCTTTGGTTCAATTAACTTAGGAGTTAAAGATGGTTCTCGTTGAATTAGAAGATCTCATTGTACCCCAAAAGTGCTTCTCAATGCAAAAGTAAAATTAATAAAAAAATAGTTGCAAACCTAATTGGTGTTTCTAGTTGTTATTATCTATGAAATTATGCCAGTGTGTGTAATTGTAGTCAAAATTAAAATTAGTTCTTAAGACAAAAGAGGACGGAAAGGCAGTAGCCTTTTTCTTAAAAATAAATGCTAGGATTGGTGTAGTGGGTAGCTGTTCCAGTTTTGACCTGGAAGTACTACCTCCATTGAGGCTTCGGTAACTGTCACACCTACAAGGCAGGGCTGAGACAGGAGCTCTTAAGACCCGAGATCTAGATGTGCCACCTCTCTTGGTTTTAAGGGCTCCTGTCTCGGCCCTGCCTTGTAGGTGTGACAGTTATAAAGCGTTAAAAAAATAGTTGCAAACCTAATTGGTGTTTCTAGTTGTTATTATCTATGAAATTATGCCAGTGTGTGTAATTGTAGTCAAAATTAAAATTAGTTCTTAATTTTTTATACGGCTCCTTTATGCTTTCTGCATGTTCTCCTGCCTCAGGCTCCCAACTCCCCACAGAGTCACACTGAGGTGGTAGACTCACGTGCTACCACATCCAGTTGTGGGTGTGTACTCAAGTGCTGCAAGTGCGCCTTTACACACTCAGCTATCTTCTCAGCCCAACTTTACACAAATTTTGATGAAAGCGTTGGCGACATTACTTGTGATCTCTAATTTCTTTTTTAAAACTTCAACTTAAGTGCAGGAACAGTCATTCTCAAGTACATTGTTAGGGCTAGTCTTTATAAATCATCCGAATAGTCATTGTATAAGCTCGATTCCTTACAGAGTGCAGAACGCTGGCATTGGTTAGTACTCAGTTATATAATTTGGTTCCACTGGTAATTGTCTATCGACATAAAAAGAAAAAAAAACCTGAAAGAGAATTTTGAAAGTCAGCATATTGGTAATTTACATTGTCAGGCAAAAAAACAAACAAACAGAAAACAAAAACCCGGTAAAATATTTATTATTTTATTGTAAAGCTTTGTCACAAACTTTTTCCCCCTCTATCTTGGGGGATAAAACAATGGGCCACTATGTCTTTTTAGGGGCCATAGGTGCAGAAGCAGAATAAACTCCCGGTCTCGAAGGTGTCTTATTTATGGAAGTCCTAAATGGCAGAGTTAGCCCTTGACTTTGGCAGTGCAGCAGGAAAACGCCACAGGCGCCTGGCTCATGGGGCGCTCTCATCACGCGTTTCTGCTCTGTCACCCACCTTTGTTTTTTTAAAAGTAACAGAAGGCGCACGATTGCTTTCCTGCCTTTTCTTCGCAATGATGCGCAGCTGTGTGTTATTGGCTCGCTGTACCGTCGTGGCACAGTGGAGACTCACGGGAAGTCATCAGGAGAACTTTTCGAAGAGGCGGGAGGAGGGGCCATCTTTCTGGGGTTTAAAAATAAGCCGGGGCCACAACGGTGCGACATTTTAAAGACACGTGTGACGGAAGCAACCAAGACGAGTGCCAGCTGGAGGGGAAAATGAGAAAATCGTTATAACCCAAATTGTGCAGCAGGGAAGGAGCCGCTGAAAAAGCCCAAGAAAGGAAGATGTTTACAACCAGGGTGGATAGAGGGGCCAACAGAAGTGATACTAAAAATGAGTTTGTGGAGAAAAATATGGTGCTTGGGTTTTTCAAATGGCCCCATTTTCTCACAGTGGTACCTTACAGGGGTGCGGGGCATGGGGGAGATAAAACCCCATCAGCAGGCAATGGTCTTTTTACTGTACGCTAGCACCCATCAGCGAGAGGCGCCAAGTGAATTGAGACAATTAGGAGCGTTGCACAGGTTGTTAGGCATCACATTCCTTCACAGGTGGCCTGCATGAATCACACTTGGTTTGGTTTGCCAAACTACTTCTGGAACAGGTGCTGCTGCAGGACCCAGCCTGGGGACAGACGAGTCGGCTGTGGAGAACCTCAGGAGAGCTGAGCCGGCACTAGTGCAATTACGAGCATCCTCTTCCCCGTCCCTTTCTGGCAGGGTCCAGTGCCCAGCATAGTCATCAACTCTGTTTATTTACCGCTATAATCACGGCCGACTCCCCGCGGGCCCCGGGCCTGGCACAAGGCTCTCCAGTGCCAGCTGCTTTCTCTCTTGCTTTTGCGGTTGCCGTTGCTGCGGATGCCTCTTTATCCATGCTTTGAATGAAGGTTAGGGTACAATGAGAAACAGTGTGGTTAGGGTTTAGGGTTAAAGCTCGTCTGCTGTGCCTACCTCAGCGTCTTGATCTACCTGAACGAGGTTGGGGTGGGAGGCAGTAGAACTCCAGGACTGGTGAACCCTCAGAGCAGACCATTCGAATTCTTTGGATGCTGCCGAATGCTGTGGGTTAGAGGCCCCAGTTCCTTAGGAGCCAGAACGCCACCATCTGTCTCTGCTGGGCTCAGTGTAAGAGGGAAATGTGCAAGGTACAGACAGTAATAAAGCTAGCAATGATTTTAGCCATCACTCGTGGACTAGCCCGTGTGCCAAGGACTGAATTTGTGTTATCATATTTAATCCTTATAGTGATTTATAGGACCTGTTTACAGAACTGTGTGGCCCTGGTGGTTTGTCTTAGCACTGCCATGACCAGCCATATGCTTCAAGTTTGTTAGGTTTATCTAAAAAAAAAAAAAAAAAAAAAAAAAAAAAAGAAAGAATGGAAGAAAGAAAGAAAGAAAAGAAATCTAATGACAATATTTTGTTTAAATCTTGAGAAGACTACATTGAAGGGCCTGTATCATAGTGTTATTTCTGTTGCTGTGATAAAATACCCTGATAAAAAGCAATTGAGGGGAGCACAGGTTTATGTTGGCTTATGATTCCGGGCCGTCCATCACAGCAGGGAAGTCAAGGCAGCAAGAATTTAAGACAGCTAATCACATCATATCCACATCGAAGAACAGAGAGACATGAATGCAATCATGTGCGCCTCGTCCGTTCTCATACAGTCTGGGACCCAACTCCAGGGAATGATGCTGCCCTCAGTGCACTGGGTCTTTTAATATCAATTAATGGAATCAAGACGCTCCCCCAGTGGCACCCCCACAGCCCAACCTGATCTAGATAATCCCTTTTGGGATTCTCTTCCTAGGTGATTCTGGATTGTGTCAAATGTACAAGTAAAACTAACCATCACAGTGTAGAACCTGGAGGTGTGTGTGTGTGTGTGTGTGTGTGTGTGTGTGTGTGTGTGTTCATGTGCACGTGGAAAGTCAAAGTTGGGTGCTCTCTCTAGTGTTTTCTGCCTTAGTTTTAAAGATAGGCTCTCTCACTGAACCCCAACTTTAGGAATTTGGCTAGGCTGACTGACCAGCAAGTCCCAGAGATCCGTCTATCTCTGAACAAGCCCTACCCCTCCTCGGGTTGCAAACATGAGGTGCATGCTGTCAGCTGTCATGCCTTGCTCTTTCATAGGTGTTGGGGACCAAGGCTCAGGTCCTCACGAGTGTGCTGTGAGTCCATTACTGACCAGGCCACCTCCCTAGGCCCCGGTTTCGAGGGTTTTCTGATGGAGATTCTTTCTTCTACTTCTGTCGGGTTTCTTTTCCTCCCATACTTTCAGTTCTGCAGAATCTCACCGTCATTTTGGACTTGGATCTTCCCTGTGCCCTTTTCCACTTTACATCTTGAAGGCCCTGTTGACAGCCTTCTCTGCTGACTGATAAGCTAATTCCCCAAACACGAAAATAAAGAATAAGGGGCATCAAATCAATAAAACCTGCCGCTCTCCAGCCCCTGGATGTACCTGGCAGTTCAACTGAATTGTCCTATTAACTCCGTGCAGTGGTAACAGTTGCTTTTCCCATTTTAGAGAGAAGGTGTCTGAGAAGGGATAAAACTTGCCACTGCTCACTCAGCTAGCAGGTGGGAGCTGTTGGGAATCACACCCACGTCTGGGAAGAGGGGACTAAGTATGACTAAATAAACTCAATATCAAAACAACAGATTATAACAGAAGCATATTTAGAGTGCTCAGGCAGCCTTCATTGAAGGCATGCCTGCAAGGAATTGTGTCCACCTGAATAAAAAATCAAAAACAAAAACAAAAACCCTTCATTTGTGTCTTACAACCTATATAAGCTAGTCGGGAGATTTTAGACAGATCAGTATGTATCTGTCTAATTTTTTATCTTTTGAAGATGTGAGGGAGGGTAGAAATGATCCAAAAGCATCCCTTTGATTTCAAAACATCGAATTCTCCCTGCTGCGGCTGGGCTCAACTGACACCCTCGGTAGCTCCGGTCTATCACCACATCTGCCAGGAAGTGGACTCTCCCAGGTTCAACTCTTGTTCTGGTCACTGTCCCAGCTGTGGCAGTCTTGATGATGACAGGGAAAATTTCTGATCACTCTTGGATGTCCCTCTGCTCTCATCACGGTCTGTAGCTACATCTGAAGTTAATGTCTCATTTGCACTTCAGAGAGAGACAAGCAGTACTGAGAACTCTTGCATGGTGTGATTTTGGAGGCAGCTTCTGAAGTAGACACTACTAGTTGACTGTAATGCACCGTGCTATGGAGCTCTGCTGTCAGATGGTGGGGATGAAACCCTGGCTCCTTCACCTCGTCACTATCTCCTGTATCCCCGTGGTTCATTTTTGTTTATTTGTTAAATGATAATAACCACACCTGTCTATGGGTTGTTGTGAAGACCTCATGGATGAATGTCTGTGAAGCGTTTAGAACACTCTCAAAGATCATTATTACAACAGTCTACCCTACAGGCATTTCACTCATCATTCTTGGCTAATAGAAGTGTCTGAGTCCGAGACAGAGGTTGAGAATGACGATTTTGGTTTTCCAGCCCCTCTTTCAGTGCATGAAGGATGAGGAATCCAGTCTTGCCCAATAAGATGATTTAAAAGAGTTCATTTTAATTTTGAAAATTAGCAGCCGGGCGTGGTGGCACACGCCTTTAATCCCAGCACTTGGGAGGCAGAGGCAGGCGGATCTCTGTGAGTTCGAGGCCAGCCTGGACTACAGAGTGAGCTCCAGGAAAGGCGCAAAGCTACACAGAGAAACCCTGTCTCGAAAAAACCAAAAAAAAAAAAAAAAAAAAAAAAAAAAAAAAAAAAAAAAAAAAAAACCAAGAAAATTAGCGTACATAGTATTAGGCTTCATTCCATCATTTTCAAACAAAACCTGTTCTTGTTGATTCTCTCCTGTCCTTCCATTCTGACTCCCCTCTTGTACCCGTCCACTCCTTTCGCACAGCCTCATTTCCTCTTTCATGTCTCTTGTGTACTTCTGTGCTCCCCCACTTCCTCAACGTCCCTTTCTCTTCTTTCGTGGTCTCTCTCCCAGTCTTCTAGTTTTACAGTCTGTCCCCACAGTCCTTCCCGCTCGTATCCACACACAGAAGCATTACAGGCTAAGATAAGCGTGTGAGTGAACGTGAATTTTCAGGACAGTCAGCAAAGCTTGCCCGTGCATTTAGACATGCCACTCTCTCTTTGCTTTTTCTGGTTGCCAGTTTTCTCCCCAGAAGCAAAGTTACTTCCTGTGGAGAGCATCCTGTTAGGAGTGGAAGGGATAGCTGCAGGTATGAGCTGAACTGGCTGTGGTCTCTGGTGAGGTCCTGGTGGCTCCGGCCTTTGTCTGCCTGATTTGTAGAGCTAGGGAGTTAACCTAAAATCATCTTCACATTTCTGTTTGTTAATCAACCCCCACTGCCGGTTGTGCTTCTCCTTCCAGGATTTTCTTTTTTTTCTTTTTCATCCACCCTCTCTTTAATTGAAATAGATTCTTCTCTCATCCAATACATCTTGACCACAGTTTAACTTCCCTCCACTCCTCCCATCCATCTCTCCCCGCTTCCCTCTCCCTCAGATCCACCCCTCCTCTGTTTTCCTTCAGAAAAGAGCAGGCCTCTAAGGGATAACAACAAAACACAACAAAACAAGGTACAATAAGACAAGGCAAAAGTCCACATATCAAGACTGGTCCTAAGAGTAGGCAAAGGGGTCAGAGACAGAACAGCCACTAGATACAAAGGCTAGAAAATGGTGGCACTCACACCTTTAATCCTAGCACTCCAGAGGTAGAAATTCCTCTGGATTTCTGTGAGTTCAAGGCCACATTTGAAACGGCCAGGCATGGTGACACACCCACCCAGAAATCGAGCCTTTAATCCTAGGGACTGGTGGTAGAAAGCAGAAAGGTATATAAGGTGTGAGGAGGACCAGAAACTAGAAGCATTTGGCTGGTTAAGCATTTGTCTGGTTAAGCTTTTAGGTTTTGAGCAACACAGTTCAGCTGAAAGCCATTTGGATATGAGGACACAGAGGCTTCCAGTCTGAGGAAACAAGACCAGCTGAGAAGTTGGCCAGGTGAGGTTAGCTGTGGCTTGTTCTGGTTCTCTGATCTTCCAGTTCACCACAATACTTGGCTCAGGTTTGATTTTATATATAAGAACTTTTTAAGAATCATGCTTCAGAGGAAGTGTGTCACTGTGGAGGTGGCCTTTGAGGTCTCATATTTGCTCAAAATACTGCCCATTGTCTCAGTTCACTACCTGTTGCCTTTGGATGAAGATGTAAGGACTCTCAGCTCTAGTACCATGTCTGTCTGAATCCTGCCTTGCTTTACACCATGATAATAATGGACTAATGTAGTGGGTAGCCATTCCAGCTTTGGTCTGGAAGTTCCAACCCCCATTGAAGTTTTGGTAAGTATCACGCCCACACGGCGGGGCCAAGAGAGGGCCTAAAGACCCAAGATTGGGACGTGCTGTGCCCGGACGGAGAGGTGGACAGAGGAGAGTTCTCCAGAGAACAACGCCGAACTACTGCTGCATCTTTCCCAGAACCCTCAACCTACCTATTCCTTCATTTGTAAGTTATGCCATTAAATAAATCTCCTTTTAACAACGTGGAGTGGCCTTAATAATTTCACCAATATTTGGCGGCCAACGTGGGGCACCATTTGTTGCTGGAGGGCTTCTCTCCAGGTTCCACCAAGCCCCACAGTCCCACAATCCACGTATAAAATAATCGCTCAGATGCTTATATTACTTATAAACTGTATGGCCATGGGAGGCTTCTTGCTAACTGTTCTTATATCTTAAATTAACCCATTTCTATAAATCTATACCTTGCTACGTGGCTTGTGGCTTACCGGTGTCTTTACATGCTGCTTGTCCTGGCGGTGGCTGGCAGTGACTCCCCTCCTTCTTCCTGTTTCCCCAATTCTCCTCTCTCCTTGTCCCGTCTATACTTCCTGCCTGGTTACTGGCCATCAGTGTTTTATTTATATAGAGCGATATCCACAGCAGACTAAAACTCTAAATTGTGCAAGCCACGCTAATTAAATGTTTTCCTTTATAAGAGTTGTGGTGATCATGGTGTCTCTTCACAGCTATAGAAACCCTAATCAAGACATTTCCCCTCCCTCCCTTCTCTTCTTTCTGCTTTTTCCCCCCTGAGACAGGGTTTCTCTGTGTAGCTTTTGGAACCTGTCTTGGAACTCACTCTGTAGATCAGGCTGGCCTGGAACTCACAGAGATCTGTCTGCCTCTGCCTCCCAAATGCTGGGAAAAAGGTGTGCACCACCACAGCCCGCCTCTACTTTCTTTCTTTCTTTCTTTTTTTTTTTTTTTGGTTTTTCGAGACAGGGTTTCTCTGTGTAGCTTTGCGCCTTTCCTGGAACTCACTTTGGAGACCAGGCTGGCCTCGAACTCACAGAGATCCGCCTGGCTCTGCCTCCCGAGTGCTGGGATTAAAGGTGTGCGCCACCACCGCCCGGCTTCTTTCTTTCTTTCTTTCTTTCTTTCTTTCTTTCTTTCTTTCTTTCTTTCTTTCTTTCTTTCTTTCTTCCTTCCTTTCTTTCTTTCTTTCTTTCTTTCTTTCTTTCTTTCTTTCTTTCTTTCTTTCTTTCTTTCTTTCTTTCTTTCTTTCTTTCTTTCTTTCTTTCTTCCTTCCTTCCTTCCTTCCTTCCTTCCTTCCTTCCTTCCTTCCTTCCTCTCTCTCTCTCTCTCTCTCTCTCTCTCTCTCTCTCTCTCTCTCTCTCTCTCTCTCACTGTTCTAGGTATGTATTTGGTGTTGACTTTGAAATAAACATCTTGGTGGATGCTGTTTGAGACAACCAATAGGTAAAATGGGGCCGTAGCTCTCATGGATCTTGTATCTTAGTAAGTAGCAGGGGAAGAGGACCAGATCAGGAGGGAATGATAATACAATGTGATAAGTGATATGGCAGCGGAAAACTCCCTTAGTGCTAAGGGAGTTGGTAGCAAACACACTTTGCTTGTACAAAGGAATAAAATCAGATTGGTCAACCACAACAAGCTTTGCAAAATCACGATTTCTGGGTTAGATTATGTCTGAGCAGCTAGTGCAGATATTTCAAAACTACCTTAAAATTGAACTTTTGTTATGACCAAACTTTCATATAAACACTGTAATAAAATAATTCTTAAATAAAATGTTTTTTGGTCTTTTGATGGGATGTCCCCTCACCCAAACAAAGGAAGTACTTTCTGTTTTTTGATCTTGTAAATGCTTCTTTATTCTGTTGACTCTAGAGCTTATGCATTCCAGCCATGACACCAGAGAGTTGCGTGTTTTAGCTTTCTTTTTTTTTTGAAGGCCAAAATATTGAACAATTTTATTTTTTAATTTAATTTTTTTATTTTATAATTTAATTTAATTTTACATATCAGCCATGGATTCCCCTGTCTTCCCCCCATCCCCCGCCTTCCCCCCAGCTCACTCCCCATTCCCATCTCTTCTAGGGCAAAGATTCCCCTGTGGATTCAGTTCAATCTGGTAGATTCAGTTCAGGCAGGTCCAGTCCCCTCCTCCCTGGCTGAGTGAAGTGTCTCTGCATAAGCCCCAGGTTCCAAACAGCCAGCTCATGTACCAAAGACAGGTCCTGGTCCCACTGCCTGGGGGCCTCCCAAACAGTTCAAGCTAATCAACTGTCTCACTTATCCAGAGGGCCTGATCCAGTTGGGGGCTTCTCAGCTATTGGTTCATAGTTCATGTGTTTCCACTAGTTTGGCTATTTGTCCCTGTGCTTTTCCCATCTTGGTCTCAATACTTCTCGCTCATTCAATCCCTCCTCTTTCTCGCCAATTGAACTCCTGGAGCTCCACCTGGGGCCTGGCCGTGGATCTTTGCATCTGCTTCCCTCAGTCACTGGATGAGATTTCTAGCATGACAGTTAGGGTGTTTGGCATCTTATCACCAGAGTAGGTCAGTTCGGGCTTTCTCGACCATTGCCAGTAGTCTATTGTGGAGGTATCTTTGTGGATTTCTGGGGACCTCGCTAGCACTTTGCTTCTTCCTATCCCCATGTGGTCTTCATTTATCATGGTCTCCTATTCCTTGTTCTTCCTCTCTGTTCTTGATCCAGCTGGGAACTCCTGCTCTTCTAAGCTCTCTTTCCCTCAAAACTTGTCCTTCATTACCCCCACTCACGTCCAGTTTGTTCATGTAGATCTCATCCATTTCTCTGTCATTGGGCGATCCCTGTGTCTTTCTTGGGGTCCTGTTTTCTAGGTAGCCTCTCTGGAGTTGTGAGTAGCATCTAGTCATCTTTGTTTTACATCTACCCACATACCATGTTTGTCTTTCTGAGTCTGGGTTACCTCACTCAGGATGATTTTTTTCTAGATCCATCCATTTGCCTGCAAACCTCATGATGTCATTGTTTTTCTCTGCTGAATAGTACTCCATTGTGTATATGTACCACATTTTATTTATCCATTCTTTAGTTGAAGGGCATCTAGGTTGTTTCCAGGTTCTGGCTATTACAGACAATGCTGATATGAACATAGCTGAGCAAGAGCCCTTGTGGTATGATTGAGCATTTCTTGGGTATATGCCCAAGAGTGGTATAGCTGGGTCTTGGGGGAGATTGATTCCCAATTTTCTAAGAAAGCACCATATTGATTTCCAAAGTGGTTGTACAAGCTTGCATTCCCACCAGCAGTGGAGGAGTGTTCCTTTTACTCCTCATCCTCTCCAACATAAGCTGTCTTCAGTGTTTTTGATCTTAGCCATTCTGACAGGTGTAAGATGGTATCTCAGAGTTGTTTTGATTTGCATTTCCCTGATGATTAGGGATGCTGAGTAATTCCTTAAATGTCTTTCAGCCATTTGAGCTTCCTCTTGTTGAGAATTCTGTTTAGTTCTATAGCCCATTTCTCAATTGGACTGTTGGTCGTTTTGATGTCTAATTTCTTGAGTTCCTTATATATTCTGGATATCAGTCCTCTGTCAGATGTGGGGTTGGTGAAGACCTTTTCCCATTCTGTAGGCTGTGGCTTTGTCTTATTGACCGTGTCCTTTACTCAACAAAAGCTTCTCAGTTTCAGGAGGTCCCATTGATTGATTGTTTCCCTCAGTGTCTGTGCTACTGGTGTTACATTTAGGATGTTTTAGCTTTCTTATACTTGCTCTTTCAGACACCTTCAGTCTTCTGAGTATGGTAAATTTCCTCCTTATGTTTACATTTACAAGTTTTACTATTACTACCTGCTGAGTCAAGCAATAGACCACGATGCATACTGTTTTCTTGTGAAAGTTTTTGTTTTTCTAATAATGTGATTTTGCTTCGTGTTTCTGGGAACTTCTTGTCTCATTCCTCCTGAAGCTCGAAGCAACATCAGCTGCCGAATGTTGTGCCGAATGTTGTGCTGAAGTTCATGCCTCCCTCAGCTCATCACTTGGCCGCCCTTGAAGGCTGCAGAGACACCCCCAACCCTGTACCAGACACTCAGAACATAAGGCTGTGGCAGGCACTTCAGATGTGAATGATAACAAATGCATTTGTAATGCTTGTTGTAAAGTGTTTATCTGTTAATTCTAAAATCTTTGCCCTGGATTGGGTTCAATTGATTAACATTTCTTCTCATAATGAATAATTTTTCTACTTATTGTTATACTTAGAATATTTAATTATGCTAGACGGCATAAATTTCACATTCTTACCTGCCAGACTTGTTCCTACTCCTCTCTTTCTCTGTAGGCTTCTATGAATATCATTGAATTATTCCCCAAGATACAGTAGCACTGGTTAGAAGCCATTTCATTATTTTATATCTTGTATTTAAGGTTTGTTAGATGAGGCAAAAGTGGTATTAAGTCTAGAAACAATTATTCCAAGCTACTGAGGAACCTTCTGAGTACTCTCTACTTCTGAGTACTGTCTTGTGAAGTTTTCTGGTATGGCTGTTGAGGGAGATGTTTTTTGTAGTCCTCTGT
Source organism: Peromyscus maniculatus bairdii (assembly GCF_049852395.1). NCBI lineage: Eukaryota > Metazoa > Chordata > Mammalia > Rodentia > Cricetidae > Peromyscus > Peromyscus maniculatus. The sequence continues at coordinate 11,516,164 of NC_134871.1, read as the reverse complement.
GAACACCGGCATTAATTCTTTCAGATGGCCCCATGCTTATGGGTAATTTTGTTACATGGATCTACTGATAAGTCTTCCGGTGAAAACCAAGAAGGATGTTCTGAAAATATAGTCTCTTTCTGTATATTTCCCACCTTCCCTGTCCTTTGATCTTCAACCTAGCTCTCATCACGCAGTCAACTCCATTACTTCTATCAGGCTCCCTCCTCCCATGTGTCAGAAAGCCTGGAAATGACTCGAGGTGTTATTGAGTCTATTGTAAGTAAGGATTACCATGCTTATTTTTCACATTTCAGAGATCATGGACTTTTGTTAATTTAATATATTTTGTATCGTTTTTGATTTTTGTTCTGATTTTTTTTCCATCTGGGAGGATAAACATAGGTGTAGTTGAAACTGTCTCTTTCATCATCCTTCAGGGACACTGTTTGGATGGATCAATGAATTCATGGATCACAAATGCAGTCTTACTGGATAGATGGAATAGCAAACTGAATCCTTACCTTTTTGAAGAGGGGCTCTTTCTTGTCATTAACAGAGGAAGAAAGTGCAACACATCTCTTTAAAAAATTGAGGTCAGTCATTGATTTTCCCCCCATAATAATCAAAAGATGAAGTAATCATCATGATGCTACTTTCATAGTTAAGAAAGGCAGGAGAAACTGGGAATTTCTTTGTATAGAAATCCCTAGACTGGTGCCTATGTAGAACATAACAGAGAGATATAGAGATTAGTTCAATTTAGGCAGACATCTAGTTATTTTGAGAACAGTCCTATAAATTCCTTCAAATAACAAACTAAACATATTTGAGAAGAGTACATGAAAATGTGTGTATTTACTATTTCTGTGTATTTATTTTGGGTACGCTTGGTATAATCTAGAGTAATTGCACAGATTGAAGCATCTGCTTGTAAGAAACAGAGGGAAATAAATATAGGTATTAACATCTTTAATGAGGAGTTAATGCTGGAAAAGCCTCCTTTTTGATTTTTGTCTTACAGGATGTGGGAGGTATTAATACTTGCATACTTTTGTTTTACACTTTTACCCAAGGTAGAGCAGTTCTGACAAATCCTCCCGTGGGCCAAAGCAGGATACAAGGAGCACCTGAGAGCAAGCAAGGAGGTGAGTCTGATGATGAAGCAAGCAAGAAAGGTCAACAAACACAGACACAAGGTCCCGTCCATAGCACTGGGAATGATCCCCAAGCAGCTGAGCTGCCCTGGGGCTAGAAGAGTTCAGAGTAGGCTTGGTCTAAGAGCTCGGGGATCTTCAGTCCTGTAAAGAAAACAGAAAAGGAGTTAAGACGACTTTTATGTATTCCCCTGGAACCTAAGGACCAAAGGGAAGCAAGAGGGTGCTTAAAATTTCTTCCTTAGGATTTAGAGGAGTTGTAGCTATACCCCATAGAGCATCAGAGTCTGCACCTTAACACATGAGTCACCATTAATATTTCATACCATTGTGGAGACATCAATATTATTTCAGGATGTACTCACAGACTTCAGTTGAAGCCAAACATCTGTCACACTCACCTCATTGTCCTTTACCCTCAGATCCTGACAACCACTAAGCTACTTTTCTATCTCTCTGCAATGTTGATTTTGGGTATTTCATATAAGTGGAAGCATAAGTTTTTTTCAGGCTTTTTTTCCCTACTAGCATAATATCCCTAAGTTTCATTTACGTTACATCAATACTTCATTCATTTTAGAGTTTTGCATGGATCTATCACATTTTGCTTATCCATTCATCATGGAATTTGGGTTGTGTTCACTTTTTGGCCATTGTAGGTAGTATTTCTATAAGCAATTGCACACAAGTTTTTATTTAAACACCTGCTTTCATTTTTTGGAGTCTAACCAATAGTGTAATTGCTGACTCATGTGGTAATTTTACTTTTAGCATATAAAGGAACTGCCAAACTGCTTTCTACCATAGCCACACCACTTTACTGAACTTCCATTTAATGAGAAAGTATTTATTTCAAGGATGTTTTGTGCCTCAGTAATTTATTTTTGCTACCAACTTCCAAGGATTGCTCTGAGGATTAATAACCTTTGTGAAACTGTTAAAGGTTTTCTCCAAGCAGTCTTCATATAAATTAAAGACACAAGTGCTCAAGCAATTCTAGCATAGTTTGCAAGGAGTTTGATAGTTCAATAAATTTGCACAAAATTTGACTTGGATAGGAATGGACTTTTATAGTCTGAGAAGACCTGGAGCTAAAAAGAGACAAATGGAGTTGAATTAGTCTGTGTTGAGTTGATCTGTTTTTTCCTAATGAGATGTTGAAAGAAAAAAAAAAAAGAAGAAGCCTTTTATCTTTTTGAGGTATAAGCACAGATTCCAGTTGCTAGAACAATCGATGAATTTATCTTTATCCAGAACTTTCTAGTGAACTAAAACCTGAGATTGCTGCTGTGAAAACAGAAGCTAAAGAGCCCTGGAACAATGACATTTGGTGTCTTTTAAGAGGCTTCCATAATAGTTTCTGAGATACAGCAAAATGAAAAACAAATTTGAACTATCTCATGGTTCTAGACCACATCTAAAAACCTCCCAGTAAGGGACAGACAGCTTTCGTTACCCAAGAAGCACACAGAGTTTCCAAGGTAACTTGGTAGGGATAGAGCACCCACAGGTTCTGAACGCAAGGCTATCTCATAACCATCCATTTAGACTGCAATCAATCCCTTGTTTTCAGAGTAATACCAGAAACTCATGGGGCAGGCACAGGAGCCAGAGGAAGATATCAAGAACAGCTCCATGTTTCCCTGATGGCTTCAGAACTGTCTGATACACCCAGTGTCACCCCATGACACACTCAAGCCCCACTTCACTGAGTGGTACCTTGCATACTGTTGTTTGTTTTTGCTCTTTTGAGGAGCCCACCACCCAGCTCTCAAATAAATCACACATGGAGGCTTAGTCTTAATTATAAATGCACAGCTTTAGCTTGGCTTATTTCTAGCCAGCTTTCCTTAACTTAAATTAGCCCATCTACCTTTTGCCTCTGGGCTTTTCCTTTTCTATTCCTGTACACCTTTCTTTGCTTCTTACTCCGTGGCTTGCTGTGTGGCTGGGTGGCTGGCCCCTGGGTCCTCCTCCATGTTCTCTTGCTCTTTCTTTTCCTTCTCCCTTTCCTTCCAGATTTTTCCTCCTATTTATCCTCTCTGCTTACCAGCCCTGCCTATCCTTTCCCTGTCTCACCATTGGCCATTCAACTCTTTGTTGGACCATCAGGTGTTTTAGACAGACACAGTAACACAGCTTCACAGAGTTAAACAAACGTAACATAAACAAAAGTAACACACCTTAAACTAATATTTCCCAACAGCATACCTTGACCAAAACCAAAATCAAACCAAAACAAAAAATAACCCCTCCATGTATGAAAGACTTTTTGCATAATCAAGCATTTTACTATGTGTTGTGTATTACACATTTTACATGTGTTATTTTAGACCTCTACAGCAACAGTGAGAAGTTGGTTCATATTCACGGTGGAACCAAAGAAATTGGGTGGGTGACGGACAAGGATTAACAAATGTGTGCCCAGCGCTCAGGAGATGACGAAGGAGGAAATGAGTTGAAGGCCACCCTGAGTTACACAAAGAATACCAGGTCAACTAGGGCTATCTAGTGAGACAAAGACTCAAAAAAATTAAAAATCATAAAATTAAAACAAAAAGTTTGAGGTTATATGAATATGCCAATTATCTTTGCAAATGGTATAAAAAAAAGCAGGCAGGTGGTGGTGGCACAGGCCTTTAATCCCAGCACTTGGGAGGCAGAGGTAGGTGGATCTCTGTGAGTTCAAGGACAGCCTAGTCTACAGAGTGAGTTCCAGGACAGGCTCCAAAGGTACTCAGAGAAACCCTGTCTCAAAAAAATCTAATGGAAAAATGTAAAAATAACATCCCACGATTAATTTTTAAACATAATCTTTACAGCCTGAACATGTTATTCATCAGAGTGATTTAAAAGCATATAACGTTATTTGTCCACCGCTGAGATGCCATCTGAAATAACTTTGTTCTTAAGATTCTAATGAAGTCCACTGTCACTCCCAACCTCCTGGTGCTGGAGTATTTCATTAACTCTGGTTCCCAGCTCCAGCTTCCTCTCAATTAGTTTACCGATATAAGCACTGTCTTTTCTTTCCCCTAGAAGTGGAATAAAGAAAAAAATCCCATGCTGGAGGTGTAGCTCAGCTGGTGGGGTGTTTGCCTACTACTGTCCACTAAGCCCTGGGTATGATTCCCAGTGCCATATATATTAGGAGTAGTGTCTTACACCTGCAGTCCTAACAGTTTGGAGGTGGAGAAAGAAGGGTCATGAGTTCAAGATCACCATAGCTAAGACTCTGTTTAAAAAAAAAAAAAGAGGGACTGAGAAGGTAGATCAGTTGGTAAATCAAGTACTTGCTGTGAACGTTGCTTCCCAGAACCAGGTTACACCCACGAGTTGTAGTACATGCCTGTACATCCCAGTGCTGAGGAGGCAGAGACAGGAGAATCGATGAGGTTTACTGTCCAGCCAGTCTAGCCTACTTGGGGGGTGGAGACAAGTGAGAGACCCTGTGTCAAGAGGTACAGTGGATCACCCGAGGAATGACATCTGAGGAGGTTGTCCTCTGTCCTCCACACGGACACATATACACACGTAAATGTGGACGTATAACATCCTCCGCCCACTTGCCCCAATTCTCATACTGGTTTACTACTGGTTGACTCAGGTCAATTAGTTTTCTCCCTCCCTCCCTCCCTCCCTCCCTCCCTCCCTCCCTCCCTCCCTCCCTCCCTCCCTCCCTCCCTCCTTCCCTCCCTCCCTCCCTCCCTCCCTCCCTCCCTCCCTCCCTCCCTCTCTCTTTCTTTCTTTCCTTTTCTTAGTATTGAACTCCTGCTGGCCAAATATTCTTCCACTGAGCTGTATCCTCAACCTTTGTTCTTTATGTCAACCTTGTGGAGAAAAGACCCTAAACACTTCTTACCATGGACCTGCCTTTTTGATATTATGAAATCTCCTTACCAGAGTTACTCTCTGAGAATAATTTTATTTTTAATGAGGTAAAGTGGGTTAAAGGCACAGCTGCTGCATCCCTCTCTTTCCCATCCACCTCTCATGCTCCTCAGAGGAACTGATGTCATCTGTGCACGCAGGAGATTTGGGTTACAGGGGTGTTTATTTGAATGGTCAGGAACAGGGCAATCTTGGATCCTATGAACATATGGAAAAGGTGTGAAAGATTATTTTCCTTTAATGTCTTTTAAAAAGTATTTTAAGTTGGCAAATGACTTCATAAATTACACATTTATAGGTACAATTAGCTATTCTGTGTGTTTATATTGTAGAATTATTTAATCATGTTAGTTAATGAGTCATTGTCTTACACTTAAAATCTACTATTTTAGCAATTTTGAAACATATATTTATTGTATCAGTATTTCTATAGTTACCAGTTTTGTGTAATAGATCACTAAAGGATTATTCCTCCTAACCAAAATCTTCTACTTTGTAATCAGCATCTTTCCTTTTCTCATGTACTCTCCCCATTACATCTCCAGTAACGACCATCCTATCTGGTATTTCTGTATTACACATATAAATAAGACTGTGCATTGTTTTTCTTTCTGTGCCTGGATCACTTCGCTTAGCATAGTGTCCTCCAGTTTTGTCCATGAAGTTTTGAGGGGATATGCTCCAATGTTCAGCATTATTCATAAGACCCAAGATAAGAAGGCAACCTGGTGCCCAGCTGTTATTCAGCTTTTGCCACTACGGTGGAGAGTACAGTGGATCAGAATGGACTCTGACTTGTCAAGTTCAATGGCTAGCATGTACGGCCATTACACTTGGTCTTTCCTCTTTGGTTGCTTGCCTTCTTCAGTATAGGTCAATTTCCAGAATTTGGTATCTCAGTGGAATAAGAGAGAAGTAGAAAATTAAGCCACAATCTCAGAAAAGTGCTGTGCTTTAAGGGAAATGCCCAGACTGTAATATCTTTGAGTCATTTTAGAGATTGTCTTCCCATCTCCTTTGTCTCTGGTTTTTACAATCATAAGCGGATTCTCAAACTGTCACATTTTAGGTTGTGTGGGATGGAGAAATTATAAAAAAAAAAGGTAGACTTTATAATGAATTTGACCACAGACAACCCATGTTAGAAAGAAGGAACAAGAAGCCCAATATTCCTAGGGTGACATCTGGTTCTTGTAAAACATTTACTCAATTATAGAAGAAAATTACTGGGAAATAAGGGAAGAGGGTGTCATTACTCAGGTCTGAAGCAACAGCAATAAAAATGCTGTCAGTGGCACAAAGGTAAGGAGCTGAGTCCCAGACAACACCAGTTTACTGCTAGCTTGCCAGCCTACAAATGTGCATCTAAATACAAGGACCACAGATTTGAGTGAAATGAGGCTCTGACTCACTCAGCAAAGGGAGCTTCAAGACAATTTGCAGTGATCTGTTCTCAGTCCCTAAACTTTTCTTTCTTTCTTTCTTTTTTTTGACTATACAGCTCAGTTGCTTCTTTTAAACCTTGAAAAGTGATAAACAACTATATCTTTCTTTTCTTTTCTTTTTTGGACAGGGTTTTTCTGTGAACAACTAGATCTTATTGTCAGAAAAGTAATGGGGGGCATTTTATAAACAAACATGCCAATATCATGACTCAAATAACAGTGCCGTAGTTGAAGAAATGGACTTGTAGAGATGCAGAGGTGAATGCATTTTTAAGCACTGCCCATCTTAAATACTAACCTAAATTTAGAGACACAAACAACATTCACAAAACCCAATTTGGCTGATATGAAAAAGTACAGAGTAGAGGGGAGATAATGGGAGTTAGTTAGAAACAGCAAAGAGCAACCAAATATCCTTTCCACATGCATTGTAAATTGCCTGGGGAGTTAATTTCATCCAAGCTATATATCTATATCTACTTGTTGATGCAAATTGCCCAAACACATATTTCATTCCATGTCACTATGGAGACTGTCCACTCTGGAAACCCATAACTAGCAAGAATGCAATGCTTTCTCATTTCTGTGCTGGTCAATCTGAATTTAACCTGTAACTTAATCTTCAGCATGAACTAGTTTTTTTAAATTCCTAAAATGTCACACTCTTCCAGAATTTAGAGAGATAACAAGTCTGTGCCTGAATAAACCAAGCCCACAAATGAAAACCAGGGATACTGGTGACACAGGGACATGTTTCCTTATAGTAGCCTGCTAAGTCTGTAAAGTACAGCCAGGCAAGACTCAGTTAGAAGAGCTGGCACTCTTCAAGTAACACAGCTGCTAAATGAGTAAAGGAAATACTGCTGTGATGTACCCAGCATTTAGGGCACTGCTGACTCTGGCTGGTTGGAGGGTGGAGATAATTTCAAGTCTGATGTCATGAATTCTCTATAGGTCCTTTGTGCCTCCTAGGGCTTTCACTACTTCTGAGGAAGACAAAATGCACTCTCATGAGAAAGACGCTTTGGCTCCAAAGCACAGAGAGAAGGTACGGCTGTCCTTGCAGTACACATTGTGTGACCTTGACAAAAATCACTCATCTGTTTTTTTCCCCTTGCAAAGTAAAGGGAATCATATTTTCCTGGCAAAGCATGTGAGGATTCGTGTTTTATCCATGAATGCACGCATGAATACATGCATGCACTCTGTCTGTCTGTCTGTCTGTCTGTCTGTCTGTCTCTCCCTCCCTCCCTCTTTTCTGCTCCCTCCCTCTTTCATTGTAAACTGTGAGGAGCAACTACCAGACTTTCAGGTTTCAGGAATTTGTTCCAGTTCACATTGCCATACTCAGGCACTAAGAAGATGACAATTATAATAATCAGCTATAGCAACAAATAGCATTCAGGTTTTAGCAGAAGACTGAAACATTTATTACCCCTGTTACATGCTGACAGATTTGGACCAGATGAAGTTCCATCTATATGGTGTGGTGGTTTGAATAGGGATACCCCCCATAGACTTATGCATTTGAATCCTTTGCCTACAGGGAGTGGCAATATTAGGAGGTGTGGCCTTATTGGAGTAGGTGTGGCCTTGTTGGAGGAAGTGTGTCACTGCGAAGGAGGGTTCTGAGGTCTCATATATACTTAAGCTACACCCAGTGTGCCACACAGTTTACTTCCTGTTATCTGTGGATCTCAGCTACCTCTCCAGCACTGTGTCTGCCGCATGCTGCCTTGTTTCCTTATGATAATGGACTAAGCCTCAGCCTCTGAAACTGTAAGCCAGCCTCAATTAAATAGTTTCCTTTATAAGAGTTGCCATGGTCATGGTGTCTCTTCACAGCAACAGAGACCCTAACTAAGACATATGGGAACTTCTTTATTTGTGGGAAAGAGGAGGGTGGGCAGGAGAGGTGAGGGGAGAGACTGTAGGAAGCAGGAAGGCCTCTAAATATCTTCAGGGTCTTGGTAGACTAATACTTCATTGGTTAATTCACACAGCCAATCATGTCAATAACAGAGAAGTATTAGAGGAGGCAACGGAAGTCTCCTGTGTAAAGATCAAATCCCAAATTATGCTCTACCCTGCACTTATTTCTTTACACATGAGCATTGTATTTTTCTACTATTTTATTACTCAATTTTGAGGACTAGTAAAGCAGGCAGTTCCCCAAATAACACTCCAGCTGTGATGATACAAACACTCTCAGGGTAATAATGGAGATTCTCATAAAGCAGATTGTGTATATTTTATTTCCTCTGAATCACAGATTCTGCTTCAAAATTTAGGGTTAATTTCCTTTGAATTGCACCTTTGCAATTTAGTAGGTAAGAAAAAGTAACCATAAACTAAGACGTACAAATGTTTATGAGTACTACAAGTTTTCCTACCATAAGGAAGCAGTCTAGTGAAGAATCAACTCAGTTCCTGCCTTGCTCATTTCAAATACTACAGAAGCATGGCTGGCCAGTGATAAAAGAACTTGTTACAGAATACCTGTGCTCAAATCTGCTTACTTCCTCACAGATCATGTCCAACTATGTGGTTACACCTCATATGGTTTCTACTCATCAGATACAGTATACATTATTATTCTGGCCACACGTCTCAGGTGTTTGGAGAACAATTTATAAAGTTCTTGGGAAGATTGTCTGAGTATTCAGGTTGAACCAAATATCTGGCACTTGATTTTGGTAGACCTCTGTGCTACAATAAATGAGGTAGGACTGGGTTTTCTTGTCAAATTTAAGGTGTGAAAGGGGGTGAGCATTCATGTGACTCAACTGTAGTGGAATAAGTGATTTCTGTTGGACAGTTGGGTGAAGACAAATGAGGCAAGAAGAGAAATGGAGAAGAAACAAACCCTTTGCTCACAAAGGGTAGGAGACCTGATCTCACAAGAAGGGAAAATTTTAACTTTCCATGCATGTTTGAGTTTTGATTACTATACTGGTGTGGAAATATGTTTTAGCGCACCGAGAGTATTTCAATGGTCTACAATAAGTAGCAGACATTTTACTGCCCGAGAGAACAAAAACATTAAATCCAGTGTTAGATTTCACCCTGTGGTCAGATAAGCACTCTTTCTAGAGCTGGCCTACAGGGCCTGATGGGTGGCCCATGATGCTTTGTTTGTGTTTTGCTTATGCAAGCACTACCAGTTCTTTTCAATTCTCATTGCACCCATTTTCCTGATTAGTAATAATCTCTCTAATGTTTGGCTGAGCACATTGCATTCCTTAGTCATCCATATGCTGAATGTTTCTGTACTCCCTGGATCCAAATGTTAAAACCTAACTCCCAGTATGATAATACGAAGTCGGGCTTTGGGGGGGTGGTGATTATATCATGATGGTGGAGCCCTTATGAATGGATTGTGTTCTTATAAAAGAAGCTCTGGAGAGCTGCCCTGTCTTCTGTCAAGTGAAGACATAGGGAGAAGGAGCCATCTATGAACTAGAGAGTTGACCATCAGCCAACACCATGTTTTTTGGCACCTTGGTTTTGGAATTATCAGATTTAAGAACTACAAGAAATGAATTTGTTTTACTTGTAGACACTTGGTTTATGGGATTCTACTATAGTGGCTCAAACAGATTTGTGGAATGTTTCCCTTGAATGAAGTTAAGTATAGCCAGAAGAGATGAGGGGTTTCTATATCTAATTTTTAGATGCATTTTTAAAAAATAAGCTGTCTAATTAATCAACTAAGGCTACAAGTTGAGGCTATCAAGGCTAACCCACCAGTTTTCGACTGTGTAACTCTAAAATAGTCTGCAAAGAATAAATTATATTCATTTAGACATTATATATTTTAGTATCTTTATTATAATGTCTAATTTAGAAATCACTATTTGAAACGATGTTGCTACTGGCACAAAAATCTAAAAACTATGGCCTGTCTTAGTCATCAATTTGAAACTAACCAGGAAACATTAAGGGTAGAAGGCTGGAAAGCTTAGGACTATTTTGTGAGGTCTTTCCAAAGTAATTGGTAAAATTGTCACCTACAATGACTAGGGGGGCAGAGCATTTAGCTGTAAAGAAGTTAGAACAAAGGTAGGCTGTCATGTGCGTTGGCCATTTCTTGCTACATTTAGCAAGATTTGAGAGGAAAGAACTGAAATCAAATGAGAATTGGTCAATTTTAAGCAGAGATGGAAGAAAATAGAACAATAAAGAGAGTGGTTTTTTTTTTTTTCCTTTGATCCGTTGCTTAGACTGAAGGGCTGTGGACTCAAGACTGGAAAATCCATCTTCTTCCTGAAACAGCAGGAGTTAAATAAGACTCATTCGTAGTGTCCCTCAGACGTGTCTCATTAAGACTGTTCACCTAGTGGGAGGTGACCCTGAGAAAGCACATAAAAGTTGTCTCCTTCTGACTAAAGCTTCAGATAACTCTTGTCAAAGTAAGAGAGGAGAATGGCCCGTGATAAATGCCATAAAAGAAAGCGAGATCCATCAGGCTTTGGAAGACTGTCTAAAAGAGATCTTGGGTATGTTTGCTTTTGGGTGCAGCACTGATGAATTTTTAATGCCAAAAAGTTTGTGGGTTGTTCAGGAAAAAGCCTTGATTTTTTAGTGTCTTCTGATTTCTGTGCTACAAATACACCTCCCTGGCCTCTTTCAAGGTACTATCATGAATTACAAGGCTTTGGAAATGGACGGGCACATTACTCTCCTGAGCTCACACAAACCAGATCAAGAACACCTCTGTGAGGAATAACTGCAAGAAAGTAGATAATCTAATGAATTTTGGAATTACATTTCCCAAGAAATGGCAAGCCTACACAAAAGACTTGTGTGTTTTCTCACCCTGAAAGTATCAGACTTTTTATATATGCAAGGGCAGGAAATGAGTTGTTGAGCAGGTCATACTCTGTCTTCAGATGAAGCCACAGAGCAAGGAGGATGTTGTTGGAGAGCAAATCTGTGGTCCAAGAGGGAAATCTGTAGGGGAATTGTTCACAGAGACCACAATCCAGGTTTTGTACTCCCCTATAAAGCAGGGGTCCTCACATAAATCTGGTTTAGCAGATGCTATTGTTGGTGTTTCCCAGCAAGGATTTATTGTTTCCATTCTTTTGCTTACTAAAGGAAAATTTTTATTGTAGATACACTGTTCCTACTCTACTATTTTCTTCTATGTCTGTGGGGATGGGATGGGATGGGGTGGAGAGGTTGGTGTGGCTAGAAAGGAGGCAGATTCAAATCACATGTTGATCAGGAGCCAGCCTTCAGTAAAATCTATTGAGTATCATGAACAGGTCACAGAAGTAGAGCTGGGTGTAGTAACTGGATGAAACTGATGGATTATAGGGGTGATTATTGTCTTCAGTTGTATACCAACCAGTGAACACACCATTCTCCAATGGATAATTCCAAATCTACCATCACACAGATGGCCTTCATTAAAATCAGTAAGTCACAAAACAAGACAAAAAGACATGAGTGTGTCAATGACTTTAGGTTTGATGGTTGTAGCCTTTCTTACAATGAAGTATTACCTTTCACATGAAGAGGTGGTGAATTTTGTCCACAGCTTTTTGTGATTATGTGATTTCCCCTTTCTCCCATTGGTTTTATTTATGCATTGTATTACATTTATGTGTCTGTGCATATTAAACCTTTCTTGCTACCCTGACTGGAATGTTTATGGTATATGATCTTTGAGATGTTTTGTTGAGTTGACAATTTTGTATCTGTGTTTTTATTGGAGATTTTTGGATCAGAACCTGGGCTCTGACAGTTGTAAAAAATACAAATTTGGCTATTGATTCTCAGTACACAAATTAAATAAACAAGAAATAGTGAAAAATAGAGGGAAAAATGATACTTATTCAATGTAGCCACATTTGGAAGAAAAACAAAGAGGTTTATCTTCAGGGTCCTGCCATGACAGGTTTAAATAGAGGGTCAGAGGTAAGTGTAACTAAGGGTTCTGATCAGTGTGTGACCCTGATTATCACCATTGTCTCGGCTTTAGTCAATCCTGTAAGGTGTGCAGACTTTGGAGACATCTTTTCCAGGCCAGCACCAGTCTCCAGACATTTTTTTCTCCCATTCTGAGATTCCTGGGGACATTTTAACTTTTTGCTATCCACTATTCCAGTAGTCTGATGGCCAAAGGGCAGGGGAACAAGTGTCTCTTTAGAATGACTTCATTCCTGTAAGAATAGATACATGTTCATCAAGGACAACCATGTACAGTTTTAGTTTCTTCAATGTCTTACTATTTGTTCAAATATGTCTTATGTCCCCATCCAGTTTTTGGTATCAGATTAATAATGGCTTTATAGAAAGAATTTGGAGCATTCCTTGGAAATCTGATTTGAATATCTGTAGCATCTAATGGTGAATCTGTCCTGTGGGAGACTAGCTGGGAGACCAGCTCCCACATTTTACCCCAGGGTACTCTTGAGGAGTGAGGGATAAAAGATATAGATAGAAGGATAGAAGGGAGAGAAACAGATAAAAACACAGGATAGCCTCAGAAGGGCTTGGGTCCTAATCCACCAGCCCCTTCTGTCTCTTCTAAAGGGATATTTATAGGAATGCCAAGGGGTGGAACAAAAGACCTCCCCCCAGCACAGCCAAGTGCAGACTGACCCTTTCCAATCACCTAGTAACTATGCACATGGTCAAGCAATCCTCTAATGCAGCTCTGCTGAGTAAACCAAGCTCAGATATCACTAGGAAACCTTTGTGGGCCTCCATACTGTCGAGGCCTCAGGTTTTCTTTGTTGAGAGATTTTTATTTCTGCTTTAATCTCATGGCTTGCTGCCAATTTATTTAGATTGTTTATATTACCTTGGTTCAATTTTGGCAGATCATGTGTATCTAGAAAAAATTCTATTGGTATACAGATTCCATTTTATTGGAATACTGTAGATACAAGTTTCTGTCCTGCCTGGTCCTGCAGCCGTTTAGTCCCAAATAAACACACAGAGGCTTATATCAATTACAAACTGTTTGGTCTAAGGCTCAGACTTCTTGCTAGCTAGCTTTCATCTTAAATGAACCTGTTTCTATTAATCTATGTATTGCCACGTGACTTCATGGCATTATCTCTTGCTCCCTCAGCAGCGCTGAGCATCTCCCCTAACTCTGCCTCCCTTCTCCTTGTCTCTCTGCATGGATTCCCCACCTGGCTCTAAGCTGCCTTGCCATAGGCCATAGCAGTTTCTTTATTAATCAGTGGTAGCAACACATATTCACAGTGTGCAGAAAGACCATCCCACGGCAGAATACTTTTTCAAAATATCCCCTAAGGATCCTTAGGAAGTTACTGGTAGGTCTGAGCACTGGATGACAGGAACTGAACTCTGGGCCTCTGCAAGAGCAGCAAGCATTTTTAGTTGCTGAACCATCTCATCACCCCTAGAAGTTTATTTAATTATCTGTCCTTAGAAGCACCATACTTCCATCATGAAAAAGGTCCTTCAGGAAGAAATCCTATAGAAGACATTGTATTTCATGATATAATTAATAACTGAACTCACCAGCTTAGTCAGTACGCATCCTATTTTTGACTTTAAAATTTATTTTTCCTACCTCCATGTACTATGGTTGGTGAGACTGATGTCATCTTTTACTTAGAGGCATACTTCAATATATGAAGACTGGTACTGAAGTAGGCCTGTGGAAGACTGTATGACAAGCCAGGTGTGGTGGTTCATGACTATAGCCTCAGTACTAAGGAGACTGAAGCAGGAGGAGGTGGCACAATCAGTTCCTGGGATACAGAGTGAGACCCTGTCTCAAAGAAAATGTGATGATGATTCATTTATTGTCTCTTCTTTGAGAAATAAAAGGTGATAAAGCAAGAAAGTACAGGTATATAATGCCGAAAAGCTTGGTTTTTGTTACTTAGCTCTTTTTCTCTATAAAACTCATTTAAAGTTTATTTATTATTTTATATCCCTGTAGTTTCCCCTCCTTCCTCTCCTCTCAGTCCCTCCTCCCATCTCCCCTTTGCCTCCCCTATAAAACTCATTTTAAAAAATAGATATGATTTACTCATTAAGGTCATCTTTAGCAATTGCAGCAAAATCTATCAAGCTATCTGTCAGGTACATAAACCTTCAGGTGCCTGCTCTGCCCTCTCTTATCTTGCCCTATGGCTACTAAAGACTGAGAAAGATGCCATAGGTATCAGCTATCTAGCTTCTTGACTCAAGCACGACCCATTAATTCTCTTAGAGCACCTACCAAAAGGAGCTGTTAGCTTTGCTTGTTCCTAAGTCTAACTCCTGTCTTGGGGATTGATTCTCAATGACTCATCAGCAGAAGGCAAGTATGTGAATGTAACACTTAATTGAATTTTAATTAACTTTTCATCCAGCTGCCAACATGCCCGGTAGGCAGATGTTCCCCTTTTGTCCTCTTGCCTGCAGTTCCGCATGGGACTTAAGACCTCTTCACCTCTGACTTCCTCTGACACCCTGTCTAGGAATCCAGAGAAGCTTACAATATGTCCCAGTGAGGATACGCTGACTCTGTCCTCTTCTTGTCCCTATGCCTAAATCAAAGAACATCATCTTACATCATTAGTGGCCAGGTCACTGTTGTAAAGAAATAGTCTTTACACAAACAAATAGGTAGACAAAGATGGCAAACTACAGAAAAAGAAAAAGAAGCATTTGTCATACATCTCAGTTTTCAGAGACTTCTATCGACCACTGTTAGATATTATATCAGACTAGCGGAGCTATCTGGTAGGTAGTGTTTTCTGCTGAAACTCCTCCCTCCAATGATTCTGCCCTCCCCCATAGAAGTGGAAAGTTTCTCACTGGCTTATCTAATCTTTAGTGAAATTTAGTCCTTCTAGGGGTCTTATGCTCATGTGTATCTTTCTTCCTCTTCTGCATGTATACTTGCCTAAACACATTCTACACTGCTAGCTTAGAGGTCATTAATTACTTTAGTTTATACTTAGCAAAAAGTCTTTATTTCTCCTCTGATTTTAAAAGATAATTTTGCTGCATAATAATTGGATTGACATTCAATGCTCTATTTCTCTCCACACTACCTATTTCTGTTCCCACTTTCAGTAGTTTTCTTTTGTGCCCTGAATCACATTAGGCCATGTTCTCCTGTCCTTTAGGGTTTCAGATGAAAAATCTATTGTTATGTGGTAGGTTTGCCACTGTATGCAATATTGTGCTTCTCTCTTTCAACTTTGAGTATTCTTTCTTTCTTTTATATTATTCATATTTTAATTATGATGTAAGGTAGATAATTTTTTCTGGACATATTTATTTGAGGCCCTACATGCTTCTAGTTCTTGGGCATACAAATTTAACCCAGATTTGAGAAGATTTCTGCTTTGAATTTTAAAATTCAAATTTTAAAATTCTGCTTTAAAAATTAAGTCATACATTATTTTAAACACACGCACTTATACTCAGTAGTTTTTATAGAAGAAAAGTTACAATTGCTAATTTTAATAATTAAAAAATTTAGGACAGTAAAGTTTGAAGAAAAATTCCTTAATTTCTTATTTCCTGAGGTAGTCACTATTATTAACTTTTTGTTTAACTTCCTGGAGTTTCTCTATGCATCTATAAATGTATATGTATGTGTTAGTACACACACATATTCTAAATCCAAGTCCATTCCAATGAGTCCAATGTCATCTTCTGGCCTCTGCAGGTACCTGCACAATATGACATTCAAAACACACACACACACACACACACACACACACACACACACACACACACACACACAGAGAGAGAGAGAGAGAGAGAGAGAGAGAGAGAGAGAGAGAGAGAGAGAGAAAGAGAGCTTAAAAAAAAACATTTTCTAGGCTACACTGTGAAATTGAATGTGGCACCTCTTAAGTTTCGGTACTACTCTCAAGTCTTGATTACCAGCATGAGGTTCTACCAGCTTTTAAAACAACCTCTGATCCAGGTATATTAGCACCATGTGTCAAAGAGAATGGTAAGCATAGCTACAGCCTGTGGTCTAGGTGAAGTCCCCCCTTAACACCTTTATTTTGTTTTTATTACCTGCCATTCCTTTTCTCCTCACCTCTCTCTCGAGCTTTTCACACACACACACACACACACACACACACACACACACACACACACACACACACACACACCAAATGTGGGAGCAGGAAGATAGAAGGGGATCTGGGAGAAGTTGTTGCCCTGTGTCGTGGAGATCCTGTAGCTTTGGGTCTGCAGCTACAGGAGGGTTTTTAAGGCTGGGCAAAGGAACCCAGCATGGGGTTTTTAATTGTTAGTCTTCAGTGTCCAGTAAGTGCATTGCTATCCTGTTACAGGGTAACTCCATTTTAACTATTTTTATGTATGTACATACACACATACATATCTAATAGGAAGTTTCGACAGTAGTAAATTTCCATTTACCTTTTCAATAGGTCTTTATTGTTATTTATCCCTCTCCATATCCCTCTTTTTTCTACACTAACTACCCTCTACTACCTGACCCTTCTTGTTCCATTATTTACTTTAACTCTTTATACTGGTGCATTATAGATTCCTTTCTTTTGAAAAGTACCTCCTCATAGCTCCTTTGACCTCTATAAATATTTCAAATTAAACACATATTTCTGAAGACTCAAGGCAAAATCCACCGAAGAGAGAAAAGGTGTGACATTTGTCTTTATGGTCTCAGTTGCCTCACTCAGTATGATTGTTCCCAGCTCCATCAATTTACCTGCAAATTTCATTTTCCTTACTATCTTAATAGCATTCTGTCGTGTAAATACATATTTTTGTTATTCACTCATCAGTTGGTGGACATTTAGACTGTTTCTATCTTTGATTATTGTTAGTAGTAAAGTGATGGACATGGATGAGCAGGTATCTCTAGAGTTGGGTATGGAGCCTTTGGGGTGCATACTCATGATTAGTATTTTCTGAGCATATGGTGAATCTATGTTCAGCTTTTGTGGGATGTCCAGTGGAGACACTAGAGTGCATTCCGACTAGCAGTAAGTAAGAGTTCTCCTGTCCTACATCCACACCAGCAGCTGCTGTTGTTTGTGTTTTGATCTTAGTTATTCTGCCTTAGGTAAGATACATTCTCAAAGTAGTTTTAATTTGCATTTTCCTGATGGCTAAGGATATTGAACATTTTAAAAAAGTTTTTTTTTCCTCAGCTAGTTGTATTTTGAGAATTCTCTGCTTAGTGCTGTGCCCCATTTTTAAATTGGGCCTTTTGTTTTCCTGATGATTAATTTTTTTGAGTTCTTTATATATTCTAGATATGAACCCTCTGTCAGATATACAGCTGGGGAAGATTTTTTTCCCTCCATTCTCTAGGCCACCTCTTCACTTGAGTTATGTGTCCTTTGCTGTACAGAAAAGTTTTAGATTGTGAAATCCCATTTATCAATTGTTGGTCTTAATGTCTGTACTGCCAGGGCCCTGTTCAGAAAGTCCTGCTTTTGCCCCAGTGGGTTCAAGCACATCCCTTACTCCCTCCTCTATCAGATTCAGAGTATCGGGTCCTATATTGAGATGCTTAATCAGAGAGTGAAAATAATTCTTAAAAAATTTCATGTGGAAACACAAAGGAACCAAGATAATCCAAACAACCCTAACACCACCAGCACCACCAGCACCAGCACCACCACCTACTACTACTGGAGATATCACCATGGCAAATTTTAAGTTTTATTAGAGAGCTTTAGTAATGAAAATGGCATAAAACAGACACATTGATCAATGGAATAGAATTGGGGAACCACACATAAACCTACACTCCTACAGACACCTGGATTTTGACAAAGACCCCAATAACACACATTAAAGAAAAGACAACATCTTCATTAAATAGTGCTGGTCCAACTGCATAGCTACATGTAGAAGAATGAAATTTGAGCCTCATTTCCATTCTATGCCACATTGCTAGGCGTTTTTGTTATCACTTGTGACACCAATTTAAAATTTTAATATTTAAACAAAAATTTTAAAATGAAAAAAAAAAAGGTTGGGCATGTATAAGTGCATGTGCTTGTGTTCATGCGTGCGTGTGCGTGTGCATGTGCATGTGTGTGTGTGTGTGTGTGTGTGTGTTTGTGAGTGAATACATGTGAATGAATGTGTTTAGAAATGTATATGTAAATGTGTTTGTGAGAGTATGTGTGAGTGTGTTAAGGTGTGTGTGTGTGCGTGTGTGAGTGAATATGTTTGTGAGTGTATGTGTGTGTAAGTGTGCTCTTGAGTGTGTGTGTATGAATGTTTGAGTGTGTACATTTCCATTTGAGTGTGTTAGTAAGGATGAGGTATGTGTGTGTGCCAGACCTTTCATTATTATTTTCCCTGATGATACGACTTGTCACAGTTTAACAATCTATTTTTAACCTATTTTCTGATGACAAAACTACTCTTCCTCTGTCTGCATCCTGAGTACCGTGCAAGGGCTAGCTGTTCGTGTGAAGAGGGAGAACACAAAAGACACACTGCACAAGGCTTATTCAGGGCCGTTTGGTTCTGCAGGGTCCCGTGGCCTTGGAGATCAGCAGTGCATGGTCTATAGCCTAGAATAACGTTCTGCTCCCCAACAGTTATAAAATTACCTAAGAATTTATGGTTCTGGCAAATGCCTCTGGCTTTTTATGTGTTAGGTATTAACTTGAAATATCTCACTGGGGAGATTTATTTGACTAAAATGCATTGAAATTATTTGCATCAGTGAACTATAAGTGAAACATGGTATAAATTATGTAGGAAGGGATTAAAAAATAACAGGGCGACAAAGTGTAGAAAAACCAGTCACACCTTCTCTTCCCTTGATTGGAGTTCAGTCTATTTTAACTTTCAGGCCACAACTGGAAGGTGGATGTTGAATATAAGGGAGGAATTTTTACAACGATAGAGTAAACATCAGACCAACTCTTCTGCCAAGAGCAACAAGAAAGCAGAGTGCAAGCTCAAATCAAAGCAGACATTGTTGGAAGACACGGGGCGCAGACAAAGGTGATTAGAAATATGGGAACAAAGTTGGAAAACAAAGAACACACACAACCAGCTCTCGTTTGTCATAACTTATCTGCCATGAGGAGTTCTGTATACTGGTTAAAAGACTCAGTAAGAAAACATTCTGTCCTGGAGCTTGTGGCAATCTCACTGGGAGGGGAGACAAAAATTGGAGAGTGAGACTCCTAAAAGAATAAGAGATGTGAGCCCAAGAATTGGTGTGTAACCTCTGTATTAGACATCTACTAATTACAAAGGGCTTATTCTGCATCTATGGAAACACTTCACATGTAGGGATGGGCTTAGCTGACAGTTAAGGAGAGTACATGCACTTGGTATTGTATTTACTGTCTTATAATGTTATAATCATATATAAAACTGGACATGGCATGCAAAGTTACTATTTGGGAAGTCTTGTGAGCAATGAAATCTGATTTTTACTTCTTGAGTGAGGAATATGTAAGAGATGGTTCTCTCTCTCTCTCTCTCATTCTCTCTCTCTCTCTCTCTCTCTCTCTCTCTCTCTCTCTCTCTCTCTCTCTCTTCTCTCTTTCCAATTCTGGGTTGGAGAGTCAAGATTATGGTAAGTCAAGAATATAGAACCTGTGTAGAGAATGGTGGATTTGTGAGTGAAGGAGATAGAGACTGAAATTCCAGACAGGCAGAGATGTAGAGGTGGACCTGGTCCCAGGCCAAAGGCGGGCAAGTTAGTAAGTGGAGAAGAAAGCCCCCAGAATCTGGGTAAGTGATCTTAAGTCCTTGATCTAATCCTAAATTACTTGGAAATGTGTGTAGTCCTGAGATGCTTTGTAGACAGCGTGTTGTGGGTCTCAAGAGATGAGCATAGATTTTCCAGGCCGCTCGGTGCTAGAGAAAGGGAGTGTGCATTTAGGGTCAGACACTGTGGCAACATCAGGAATACCTTGGGCTTTCACTCGGGACAATAGCAAGGTCTGTTTTAGGGGTGATGACACTGCCCTAGAGTCAGGAAGAAGTTAATCCTAAAGTCTGCATATACAAAGTCTTGACAGGAGTGAGGTGCTTCCCTTAGAACTCTCTTGTCTCTCAGAACAACCTGACTTTATGGAGAGAAAGGAAGTCTAGTTCACAGCACAGTTTAAAGCAGTTACCACATATAAAACATGATGGACAAGAAGGATGAAGGAAAAACGAACAATTATTAAGAGCAAAGGTGAACTAGACCAAGAAGACAGAGGTCATCCAGATACTGGGATTAAACTAATGAGATCAGGATGACCTTGATTATTACGTTGTAAATAGAAAAAAAGGAACAAAGTCAAAAATATGGAGGATGAAAAGAGCCATCATAATGTTTATAAGAATTAAGTGAACATTCATGAACTGTAGCTCATTGAATGGGCTTAAAAACATACTAGCTACAAAAACAGACAAGGTTAACAGACTCAAATCTGTGTCAATGTCCATTCTAAAAGTTGAAATTTCAAGAATAACAGTAATAAAGTACAAAACAATATTCATAAGCAACATGGACGGATTGGGAAATGAGTGGGATTGGGTTGCGTGAGGCGAATTTCCCAAAGAATCAATAAAAAAGATATGTTAAAAAATTAAAAAAAGAAACAAAAATATATAAAATCATAAAAAGCAGAAGTAGTGATCTGTAAGGTAATGTTATGCTTTGAGACTCCTTAAGGCAGGATGTGGATCTCTTTGTACGATTCATTGAGTTTTTTGAATTTTTCTGTAACAAAAAATTCTTTCTCCAAAGCCAAGCAGATATTGAAAATTTTAGCAATTATTATCTTTATAGTGTGAGATGTGAAAAAGTGATTTGTGCATGTCTTTTAGCTGGTATGAGATGGGATCACTTTAAATACATTTTGTTCCTGACTGTGGAGAAAGACTTTACTATTGTGAGGCGTCTGCTTTCCCTGTTACATTCAGTCTTTCTCTTTCCTTTCTTCATTTTGTCTGTGTGTCTGTCTGTTACTAACTAGCAAGCACATGGCAGCCATGCTAATATGTCTTTACATGTGAATGTAGCATAAATATGGAGTTTTGAGCATATCAATAAAGCAGATACAGAGAAGTCATTTGAAAGACATATGGGTTTTAGACTGACATGGCTCTGTAGCCCAATAAGCCATCCAAAAGGCCCCCTAGGGCCAAGTTCTCACCAGCATTTGGTCACTTGATTGAACAGATCTCCAGGGTGAGAAAAAGGCTCCAGGACTTGTCTCTGGTGAGCCAAGGCAGAAACATATCTACAGATAAGGGAAGTCCTGGACTCTTCCTGGCTAGGGACTTTGAATCTGGAGATGCAGCCCATGGAATGTGTCTCTGTTTAGAAAGTCAGACTAACAGTGGCTGGACTATGCTGCCCTGGCTAACACATTATGTGACTAAGGTCTGAAGACAGGGTGGTGTGGTAGACCCTTGGTGTGTTGAACAGAGTGGGGATGGTGCCATCAAGACAGCCACCACATCTGAGGCTCCAATTCACAAAATAGAACACTTTCAAGTGTGTTGTCGTTATTTTCAGATTTAAACTTGAAAATGTGAGGAACAGGTTAGAGATATGGCTCATCAGTTAAGGACACCAGCTGATCTTCCAGAGAACCCCAGTTTGATTTCCAGTACCCACATGGCAATTCATACCCATCTACCAGTAACTCCAGTCTCAGGGTGTCTCATATCATCTGGCCTCTGTGGGTACTTCAAGCACAGACATACATGTAGGCAAAACACACATACATATAAAATAATAAAATAAAAAGTTAAAAAGGTAAAGAAAACAAATAGAAAAAGATATCTCATGAAATCACAAAAAGTTAACCCAAATGAAGTATTAATGTTAACTTGCCCAGTTTTATTTTATGTGGGAAACTGAGGCACAGAATCCAAGCTTGGGTAAGAATTCTTTTCTTAAACTTTCGGTCTGGGATACTTCAAAAATACACACTGCTTTTTGCTTATAATTTTAATTATATTAACTTGACAAATAAAAATTATATATGTTCATGGTATATAATGTGGTGTTTTAAAATATGCATCATAGAATGGGTATGTCAAGCTAATTAGTATATCTCTTACTATATTTATTTCTTATTTATTTTTTAGTGGTGAGAGCATCTAAAGACTGCTGTTTCAACTTTTCAAGCGTACAATAAATTGCTATTAACAGTTTTGTTGCTTAACAAATTGCTTAACAGAATTGTTAAATTCTTGTCTAACTTTTCCTTATCTAGCTATTGCTCTTTATCTAATTGAAACTTGAAAAGCTTTGGTTTCTACAAATTTCTAATGCTCCTTCTTACAGCTCTCTCTCTTTCCTTTTTGTATGTCTCTACCTATTTGACTTTCTCTCCATATTTGATCAGACAGTGCATTCATGATTAGAACTGGAGGTCTTACTCCTATTCCCTACAGGTCCCAGGCCACCGTGTGTTCACTCTTGACAAACCCACATGTGTTGCACGATGACATGAGAGCCTCTGAGGCATGCTGTTTTCTGTGTGTTTATTTGGTAGCTATGACACCTTGAGAGTTTGATGCTCTGCATGTATCTGTGGCTCCAACCCAGTAGCATTCAGCTTGGAAATGTGCATATGATATTTGTTTTAATCAGAACAAGAATGCAAAAGGAAATGGAAGCATAGCACAAGCTGCACACCCCATTGCTTGTGGGAGTAGTTCCTAGGTAAAAATGACTGAAATATAGCAACCTGGAGGGCTTCATTGGGGAGCTGTTCTCATGCACAATTTTATTGCTTCTTTTGGTTAAGGTAGAATGTAACATGGATTCAGAATGCATTTCAGTCAAGAACATGGATGCAGGGTTTGTGCCTCCAAGCAGCAGTTGACCACAGTGATACTTGAGCATTGTTTACAGAAACTTGCTTGCACATTTGCACAAACAGTGTGACATAGGCTTAATGTTTTTCCTTTTGGTTAGGGCTGGGGGCATAGTTCAGCAACAGAGTGCTTGCCCAGCTTACAAGAGGCCCTTAATTCCATCCTCAGTAGCACAAAAACAAACAACTCAAAATTCCAAACAAAAATTTAATTTAACTTAAAACATTTCATATAGATATAAATCATACATTCCTCCCCATATAACCCACGGCTCCCTTTTCTTAGCCCCCATTCACATTAATTTTTGCCCCCAAAACAATTTCACTTCTACATTTATGTCCTATGATTTTGTTGTATCTATTAAACTCTTGTAACCACAAAGGACAGAAAATATACAATATTTGTCATTTCGAGGATGGCTTAATTTGATTATCTCCAGTTGCAGCCATTTTATTGTAAATGATGCCACTTTACTCTTCTTTTTGATTGAAAAGTTTTTTCATTATATGTATTTTACACTTTCTTTATCCATTTCTCTGTTGTTGGACATCCGGTTGGTCCTATAACAGCTGTTGTAAAGAGCGCTACAGTTAACACTGTCGCCCAAGTATCTCTGTGATAGGATGACTTGGACTCCTTTTGATAAATACCCAGGAGGAGCCATCTGGTAGATCCATTTTGAGTTTTTGGAGAAATTTCCATACTGATTTCCCTGGAGGCAGCACTACTTTGCATTCCCACCAACACTGTCCTTATGCACAGAGTTAGGCTTTGTAACCCCGCTGCATCCACACCACCTGCCTCCAGGAGCATGACCATCAAGAGGTTAATGGATTACAGAAAAAGAAAGCACACAGTTTTCCTGTTATTCTGCTGTTAGTCTTTATGAGATGAGAGCCCAGAGCCCGCTTTAAAATGTAATCTATAATTCATTGCAGATGAACCATAAAATGCAAAAACATTAATTTTTACAACTTCCATTATTTATGACACTTCCCCTGTCTTCTATTAAAAATTATTCTTTGTTAGATATATAGAATGTTCACAGCTGCTAGATTATTTACAAGGGGGTTGATAAACAGTTGTAACAATTTAGCCATTAGAAAACAAGAGTGCTTATGAAAAAGTAACTTGTTTCTGAGATGTTTTTTGCATAAAATGAAGATCACAACAGGAGAACAAAACTGATTCACCAAAACCTAATTGCCAACTAAAATGGATCTAAATACAGGACTTTGGAAGTTTATTTTGACCATGGTCCATAATAAAATACTGTGGATATTATATTGCAAATGAAAATTTTTGTTAGAAGAGTTTCTTTGGCTTGAGGAGAGAGAAATAAAATTCAGTACAACCCCAAACCCCGAAGTCAGTGAAGTCTGTCTGCTACTTCGTTCCCCATTGTCAGTGGATAGAGAAGAGGCTACTCTAGCCACACAATGTCTCTGGTGTGGAGATGAGATTGGCAATTTGTATCTTGAATACAACTGAAAGCATCCAGACACAGGTATTAATCCAGTGTGCCAAGTAGTTGACTCATTTTAGTGATGGAGTTGAAGATGTTTCGGTGACTGAACCAATTTTTCCACTTTTATGTGGGCATTTAACTTTCTTTCTTTCTTATTTTGGAATTTAGTTATCTATTATATTTCTCTTTTTCTTTTATTGAAAATGGATTCTTTCCTCATACAATATATCCTGATTACAGTTTCCCCTCTCTCTACTCTTCCCAGTTCCTCCCTGCCTTACCTCC
The DNA here is from genome assembly GCF_049852395.1 of Peromyscus maniculatus bairdii. Classification (NCBI taxonomy): domain Eukaryota; kingdom Metazoa; phylum Chordata; class Mammalia; order Rodentia; family Cricetidae; genus Peromyscus; species Peromyscus maniculatus. The sequence continues at coordinate 11,491,136 of NC_134871.1, read as the reverse complement.
CATCCAGACCTACCCCCTTTCTGTCTCTCATTAGAGAACAGACTCTAAGAGATAACAGCCAAACATGACAAAATAAAATTGAACAGGATGAAGCAAAAACTGTCATATTGAAGTTGGACATGGCAACCCAACAGGAGGAAATGAGTGCCAAGAGCATGAGAGTCAGAGACCCACACATTCTCACAGTCACACACACACATACACACACACACACACACACACACACACACACACACACACACACTATATGAAGAGGACCTGGTGTAGTCCCATGTAGGCCCTGAAATTGCTGCTTTAGTCTCTGTGAGCTCATATGAGCCTTGCTTAGTGTTCCCCTGGTATCCTCCATCCCCTCTGGTCTTACAATCTTTCTACCTCCTTTTCTGTGGGACTCCCTCAGCTCTGAGGAGAGAGATTTAATGGAGACCTCCAATTTAGACTCTTTCTCCACATAATGTCTGTCTGTGAGTCTCTGCTTCTGTTCCCATCTTCTGCAGGAGGAAGTCTCTCTGATGACTGGATAAGGCACTGATCTATCCATGAGTGTAGCAGTTTATCATTAGAAGTCATTTTAGAGTATTCAGAGACAGGTAATGCTGGGGGGCACTCACAAACCTAAGACAGAGCACCTGTGTGGCCTGGGCAGGCATCTCCATGATGGGTAAAGTGACCTGCTGACGTCCCATGCAACCCAAGTCAGAAGCTCATTTTTTAATAAAAGGGGGACCTGCAGGGTCCTGGCCCCCGTATTGGGTAACTGTTGCCTTGCTTGCGGACTTTGACCTAGATATCCTACCAATGCTAATTCCCTCCCAGGTTCCACCCTCCTGAATGCTTAAGGGAAGTTCCTTGTCTGTGTATCCTGAATAATGGGCATTAACAGCTTAGATGCAAGATTGTAAAACATCAGTAGTGAACTTCTGCCCTCCAGGGTCCTCCCATTGTGCTGTAAGCCTGTATTTCAGACCTCCTACCCCCTTCAAGAAATGACATTTGACATTTAAAATTATATATATATAATTGAATTTTAATTGAAATTCATTCAATTTTATATATATATAAATTATATAATATCATTAGTATTGAATGAATACTGCAAATGTAATCTATGAATACCACAAATGTGATTAATATCATGAGTGTAAGTAATGAATATCATGAGTGTAAGTAATGAATATCATGAGTGTAATTGAAAAAAAATAAATAAAAAAAAAAGATTTGTTTCTCCTTTTAGTTTTACCTAAAATCATTATATTGAAATGTGAGCAATGAGCTGGAGGGGGTGTTTTCTTCAATGATAATATTTCATCAGACAGACAGAAGAGAAAAAAAAAGAAGTCATTTTATTATTTATTTATTTATTTATTTATTCATTCATTCATTCATTCATTCATTCATTTTTCAGGACAGTAGTGTGGTTTTACCCTAGCTATCTGGGCTATCCAGTATTTGGTTCTTGGTTTCCCAAGCAGTGTCATATGTGGGTTCCTTTTTATAGAGTGGGCCTTAGATCAAATCAGACATTGCTTGGCTACTCTTACAAGTTCAGTGCCACCATTGTGCTAGCATATTTTGAGGGAAGGCCAGATTGTTGATCAAGTTGGTGTCTACATTCCTCTTTTGGTAGCCAGCAAAGTACCTTCCCACATACAGAGACTAGAATGTAGGGGTGAGGTTTTCATGTAGGCATGAGCTAGACTTCTTCATGTTCAATGAGGTGGGTTGGTATTGTCCTCAGCAATGGAGCCTCACTGTCAGTTTGCAAAAAGCAGCACTTTGTCTTGGCATCAGGGGAGTTTTAGGGGGTCCCCTTGACAAATTCCTATACTGAATGCACCCCAGTCCCACCACTACCAGCTTTGCCTGTCTATAAATGATGACCAGTGAAGACTGCGTTCCCCATCGTTAGGCATCCTCATTAGGATTACCTTCATAAATTCCAAGAAGTTTCCACTCAACTGGATTTCCAACCCCTCCCCACCCCCAATTCTAGCTGTCTCTCCCTCTAGTCTATCCCTCCATCTCATTTCCCCTCTCACCTGATCCTGCCCCCTCCAATCTCTACCTATCCCTAGTTCACCTGTAAAGTCTATGCAGTGGGACGGTCTGTATGTCAAATTGCTCTGATTGGTCAATAAATAAAACACTGATTGGCCAGTGGCCATGCAGGAAGTATAGGCGGGACTAACAGAGAGGAGAATTGAGAGAACAGGAAGGCAGAAGGAGTCACTGCCAGCTGCCGCCATGGCAAGCAGCATGTGAAGATGCCGATAAGCCACGAGCCATGTGGTAAGGTATAGATTTATGGAAATGGATTAATTTAAGATATAAGAACAGTTAGCAAGAAGCCTGCCACGGCCATACAGTTTGTATGCAATATAAGTCTCTCTGTTTACTTGGTTGGGTCTGAGCGGCTGTGGGACTGGTGGGTGACAGAGATTTGTCCAGACTGTGGACAAGGCAGGAAAACTCTAGCAACAAATCTATATTATTTCCCCCCTTCCAGGGATATCCCTGTATTCTCCCTAGACCCTTCTTCTTTACCAAACCCCTGTGGGTCTACTGATTGTAGCTTGGTTATCATGTACTTACTAGCTAATATCCTCTTATAAATGAATACATATCTTTCTGGGCTTGGGTTAACTCATTCTGATTTTTTTCTAGTTGATTCTTTTCTAATTCTATCCATTTGTTTGAAATTTTCATGATGTCATTTTTTTTTTAAACATCTGAGTAGTACTCCATTATGTAAATGTACCACATTTTCTTTATCCAATCTTCTGTTGAGGGACATCTAGGTTGTTCCCAGTTTCTGGCTGTTATGAATAAAATCATGATGAACGTGACTGAGCTAGTGTCCTTATAGTATGATGGAGGGTTCACAGAGTCTGTGCCCAAGAGTAGTATAGCTAGGTCTTTAGGTAGATCAATTCCCAACTTTCTGAGAAACCACCATATTGATTTCCATAGTGGCTGTACAATTTTGCATTTCCACCAACAATGGAAGAGTGTTCCCCTTATTCTACATCCTTACCAGCATGAGCTGTCACTTGTTTAATTGATTTTAGCCATTCTAAAATATATAAGATGGAATCTCAAAGTAGTTTTTATTTGCATTTTCCCTGATGGCTAAGAATGAGCCATTTGCGATTCCTCTTGAGAATTCTGTTTAGATCTGTACCTCACTTTTAAAATTGGATTTTTTTGATATCTAATTTCTTGAGTTCTTTACATATTTTAGCCCTCTATCAGAAGTGGAGTTTATAAAAATCTTTCCCCATTCTGTAGGCTGTTGTTTTGTCCAATTGATGGTGTCCCTTGCTGTACAGAAGCTTTTCAGTTTCATGGGGTCCCATTTATTAATTGTTCATCTCAGTGTCTATGCTATTGGTGTTCTGTTCAGGAAGTTGTCTTTTGTGCCCATGTATCCAAGGTTATTTATTCCCTACTTTCTCTTCTATCAGGTTTAGCATGTCTGGTTTTATGTTGAGGTCATTGATCCACTTGGACTGGAGTTTTGTGTAGGATCATAAATATGGATCTATTTGCATTCTTCTACATGCAGACATCCAGTTTGAGCAGCACTATTTGTTAAAGATGCTTTCTTTACTTCCAGTGTATATTTCTGGCTTCTTTATCAAAAAATTATGTGTTCATACATGTGTGCTTTATGTCTGGGTCTTCAGTTCAATTCAACTGATCAACATGTCTGTTTCTATGACAATACAATGTGGTTTTTATTACTATGGCTATGTAGTACAATTTGAAATCGGGAATGGCGGGACATCTAGCAGTTCTTTTATTGTTTAGGATTGTTTTAGTGATCCTGGATTTTTTTTTAATTTCAAAATAGGGCTAAAACCATATTTATACAATAGCAAATTGGTCTTTAGTGATATTGCTTTGGTGATGGGGAAAGAATAACATCAAACTGTCAGACTCCTGCCGTAGAAATGATGATGTAACATCAACTAATACTACGAGCCACCCACTGTGTCACAGGGGCTCTGTTAGGTGCTTTTTTTTTTTTTTTTTTTGGTTTTTCGAGACAGGGTTTCTCTGTGTAGCTTTGCGCCTTTCCTGGAGCTCACTTGGTAGCCCAGGCTGGCCTCGAACTCACAGAGATCCGCCTGGCTCTGCCTCCTGAGTGCTGGGATTAAAGGCGTGCGCCACCACGCCCGGCTTGTTAGGTGCTTTTATAGCATTTCCTGTCGTTCTTTTGCAGAATATAGAAATGGTGTTAGAATCTCATGCCTAAAACAGTACCTAGTATAAGCTGAGCTCTTAATAAATACTTGCTGCATGTTAAACAACTGCTTGTGTACATTAAAAAAATGGAGTTCAGACCCCTGCCTGATTTTCCCCCAAAGTCTTAGTTCTTGTCAATATACCATACTTCTTCCATGTAACCAAAGCCCTACTCCATTGCTATTAAACTTTTGTTCATTGATCTAGTATTTTGGATTGTTATCCAAGGCAAACAGCTGTCATCTGAGAAAATTTAGCTTCACCAGAGTTATCTTTTAATCTGATCACATTTGGTGCTTTTTCAGAAACTAGACTTCTTAGGCTATTGCCAAGGGCAAGAGAGAGAGAGGAGATACACTCCATTTTGCGAAGTCAGGTTGTTTCTTACTGTCGGTGGACTTGCTCTGTTATAAATTGCACACTTCAAGTTGTCATTTTAATCTTGCCCCGAGGACTTTAAAAAGAGTTGAAATAGTCCATAAAACTGGAATTCTTACATAACTCCAAATAATTCTAAAAATATTATTCTTTCAACTTAACTTAAAACTTAAGAAATTATCAAGAAAATCAATGTGTGATTTACCATAATGTTTCTGTGTGTTGTTATTAAAGATGATTATTTTTCAACAGCCATTAATTATGAATTATAATATTTGGAAATATATTATCATGGCTGCGGGAGGCCAGCTGGGAGACCAGATCCCACATTTTACCCCAGGGTACTCTTGAGGATGAGGTATAAGAGATTTAGATAGAAGGATGGAGGGGAGAGAAACAGATAGAAGCACAGGATAGCCTCAGGAGGGCCTGGATCCTTATCTTCTGGCCCCTCCTGTCTCTTCTAAAGGGCTATTTATAGGTATGCCAAGGAGTGGAACAAAAGACCTTCCCCCCAGCACAGCCAAGTGCCGACCCTCTCCAATCACCTAGTAACCATGCCCATGGCCAAGCAATCCTCTACTGCAGCTCTTTGGGTAAACCAAGCTCAGATCTCACTAGGAAACCTTTGTGGGCCTCCACACATGGCCATATTAACTAACTTGGATATAATAGCCGAACAATTTCTATATTGAATGACTCTATTCTCTTTTGGAAAAAAAGGCAATGGTATCTAATCTTGTTGGATAGTATACTTGCTGGTACTTTCTCTTACAGCTATTTTTTTTTATTTTTTGCAGAGTGTGACACTCAAGGTCCAGAATGCCTGTTGTGAAACAAAGTCCAGACTGTTATAGCACACAGTGTTTAATATGGTCTTTGAAGTCTCTCGTTCAAGCCCGTGCGGTTTACTCAGTGAACAACTGGTATTGCTAATGCATTTATAATAAGAACCAGTATTTTATGGAGTGCCTACTGGGGTGAGAATGGTAAAATAATAAAGTGGAATACTTATATATACTCGTTGAAATGTGGCAATCAGCTACCTCACTGATTTTACTCTATACAAACTATGAAGTAGTCTTTCTCCAGCATTGCAGTTCACAATAATAATGGCTAACTTAGAGGACCAGAAATATTGTAATCTATTAAAACTTTGCACAGGGAAAGGTACTAGTTATATGTAATTTCTATTATTAAAAAATAAAGGCAAAATTACTTGACAAAATCATTTTGGAGAGGCAGTATCACACTCGGACATAAAGTCTACCAACCTGCATTTTGGTTTCCTGCAGGGATATGCAACTTTGGCATAGACAGACAGGGTGTCATGGAAAGGATGACATTTAATCCACACCTTACATGATGAGTATGATTTTAATAAGCAAAAACACCAGAACTTCACATTTCTACAGCTTATTTATAACCTTAATAGTACAAGTAAGTCATGACAAATAGATTACCCTACTCACTTATTTCCACTGACTCCTCAGCAGAGTGAAACAATCAATTAGTGATTCTGTCATGTGGACATGACATATGATTTGTGTGTCTTTGCCTTTGCTTACCAGCCTTACAACTCTTTTTTCTTTTAAATTCGGGGTCCTTGGAACAATGCTTCTAGAATGTTGTGTTGTAAGAAGCAAGGCCCACTGACTGGATCCCCACAACATGGCTTTACCTAGGCTTGGATTAAGAGGTGACAGTTTTCCCTCTTCCAGACAGTGACATGGTGAGCAATACTGAAAATCAAGAAATGAGCTCCAGAAAAACTCAGCAGAATCCCATTGTAAATCCCTTTGTGTGTGCTCCTGTGTACAGCTGTTTAAAGTTCAAGGGGATAACAAGAGCCTCAAGAGCCCTTTCAACTGCCTCTTTAATCTGTGTGCATTCTAATTCTGCTTTTCCAAGAGATTTCATCTGGAAAAGCCTACCCGAGGCAAAGGACATGCTAGCCAAAATGTCACGAAGGTATTACAGAATCAACCTAGGCAGATGAAGGACTTAAGACACATTTGACTGGACCTTTTTTTTCAGGCCTTCAAAAATAGTTCTGTCATAACGTCTGGTCTTTGAAGAAAGTCCTGGGAAATGGCAAAGCTGAGCACGTATACCAGGAAGTGATTGCTCTTGGGAATCCTTGAGTTCTTTGATGTGAATCTTCAAATGAAAAGAGCTTTTGACATCATCCATGAACATGCCCCCATCGATGGGAACTGAATCTTACTTCTTACCTAAGGGAGCTGGTACCAGGAAAGAGGCTCTGACATCAAGTGGGTTTCAAAAGGTGCTGACATTTCCTGGTGAATAGTTAATCACTCAACCTTCAAAAGGTTGAACTGGGATGTTATCTTTAAAGAGAAGCCAAATAATATGCAAATGAGGACACTTTCTCTTGAACTTACTACACTGGAGTTTTATGAATCACGTCACTAATTAAAACAAAAAGTGTGCCAAAGTCTTGGTTGTTTTCTTTTTTCTGCCATATTTTTTTTCCTTTCTGAGTAAATAGTGTGACATTCTCTATTGCACATTTGATTTTAATGGTTTGGCTCCAAAAAGGGTATTTTTTTTATAGAAATATTCAAAGCCTGATCATTTCTCCAATATCTTCTCTCAATCCCCTAATACTGATATCATTTTCTTTTTCTACAGCTACCTTAAAAAACAACTTGGTTGAGATATAACTTTTATATCACATAGTCGATTCACCAAAAATTCAGTGGCTTTTTACTACATTCTACTATTTGTACATACTACTTTTGTAATTATTTCCACAGTGAATTCTAGAATATTTATCATCTCCAGTATCAGTCTTTTCCATTAGATGTTACTTCGCAATTCTTTTTCTCACTTCCACCCCAAACTTAGGCATGACTAATCTGTCTTCTGTCTCTTGAGATATGTCTTTGTTCAGGACATATTGTGTATTTAGAATTTTCTGACTGCCTTTCTTCACTTAGGGTCATATCTTGAAAATTCAACCATTGTCTTGGAAGGCTTGGTGACATGGTGAGCAATACTGAAAATCAAGAAATGAGTAAACAGGCTGTGGCAAATTAAATAATTAGTTAATTATTGTGAAGAATGGGATCACTTTTACAGAAAGAGTAATAGGGTTAAGGCCATCACTATACAGAGCATTGTTAGTTTCTGAGCCTTCACTTCAGTGACTCATTCATGGATTCTTCCCAGGAATTCTAAAGGGATAACACACAAGCTAGGATGCTTGTATTATAAACACAAGACAGAAAACATGGCAAATGTAGTAAACTATAGTAGCTGGATTTCCTACAGGATAGGAGCCCTGGGAAGGTGGTTATGCAGAAGCTCCATATGGTCCAGGCTTCTGGGTATATTTCACTAGACTCCTGTGGCTTTTCCCTCATGGCTACAAGATGGCTGCAGTGACTTTACTTCAAGGCTCTCACTTGGCTCTCTTAAAGCAGAAAGATGAAAAAAGGACACCTCATGGCAATGTTTCTCTTTTCTTATTAGAGAAGTAAAATTTCCCCATAATCTTCCTTATTGACTTCCTCTTAGGCTATGGTGCACACAGAAGAGTTATATTCCTCTTCTTAACGATGAGAGAAGTTGGGAAGACCAGTGTCTGGCATGTTCTGGCTCTCTACTGCGTGGAGCACACAGATTGCTCAAAAGCAGTATGAATGTAGAATGCTAAGTCACCATTCTACCCTGTCTGCTGTAGTTAGCAATGGAGACTTCTGGTTTAGGCAGGGGAATTCTAAAGCTCAAAGACGATCCATAACACCACACAGCTAACTGTAGTGGATGGATGTGTGGAAGTCAGAATTCTGAAGTCTATGTTCCCACACAGTCTCAGAGGTGATGTGCTGTTCTGAGAAACATACTCCCTCCTACAGGTGAAGAATTATCTCACACTATTACAAGTAAAAGAGAAGTTCATGGCTAAAATTTGTTTTCTAGTAAGGTTATTTATTTGCCAGGAAATAGGTTGTGGAGGCATTTGGATGCTTATTTTGACACACATACACACTCAATAAAAAGGAGTATCTGAAAATCCAGTCAATGTTGCTCATATGCACATATGCTTAGGGCTGATTACTTGGAACTGAATAACCTACCAGGGAGTTTGTTCCTAGAGAAAACTGGTCCTTCCTTGACTTCAAACCTCCATTCTTATTCATGTTGCATCCCCACTGCATCACAATTCTGTTCAAGCCTTATGTCTGACATTCCAAGATGAACAGAGGTGGCCAGGACTAGATCTCTGGTTGGAGAGGAAAATCTTGATGTAAATATTTTGATCATGGATGAACTTTGCTTCTGATCCTATTAAAGGGGGCTTATTATTTCTAGGAGTAAAGTTGACTCCAGAAATATCTTTGTGTGTTCTAGGGGAACATTTCCAACTGAAAACATGTAGGTGCTACTGGCTGTTATAGGGAGGGGTACTGTGTGTAACCAGAGCAGTAGGAATCCCAAGAAAAAATGCTATTTTGTTTGGAAATGACTGTAGCCTTATGGGGAGCTCTTCTTACAGAAACACATATGTGAGCTACCTTCAGATCACTCCTGTGTGCCTGCTTCCACAGTCTAGAGCACCCTAATTGTGCCTGCAGAAGTGGGGCTGCTATGTAAAGATGTGAGTCTGACATGTGATAAGTGGTCAAGAGCCTACAGTTCAGGGCAGAGTGGCATTTGAGGGCCAGAGGCATTTACAGAGCTTCCTGGCACCGTTTACAAAAGAGGTGGCCTTTCTGATCTCTGGTTCATGAGAACTGTATGTTTTTTCCGAAGAAGCCATTTACCTTAAGACTTTCTCGGCTTTGTGCCTTGCTTTATGTGATATTTAGCTCCAGATCCTGCTCTAAAGACACCTAAAGTTAAATATTTGTTTTTGTGGTTTTGTTGTTATTTTGACAACATGATCTTCCTCCCTTGGGAATCCTGTGCTGTTGGGATATAGGGCTTTTAAGTGAGCTTGGCTCACATCTGGATTCCCTGTGTTGCTAGGGTATGGGGCTTTGAAGTCAGGTAGGCCCACATCTGGAGGCTCTGTGTGCTGTGTTTAAATTATAATATATTAATTAATTTACCTTCTTTTCTAAAACTCAGTTTCCTTCCAATAAAGGTGTTAATGTGAGATAGTATATTCAAGTTGGAACAGTTCTACCTTGTTGCTTCCTCACCTCATCCTACTTCCCAAGAGCTCCATAATTAAAACCATTTCTTTATAAAATTGCTGGCAAACCCAGTTGTAACCAACCATGCCAAACTCTGAAGAACTAAGAAGGCTTGAAGGTTTCTAGTCCCTCAGATCCCTCTCCCTGACTTAGTGTCTCTAAAGGTGGGATTGTGAAAATCCTGAAGCCAATGAACGTTGGAAGAACAATGGGGACTCCTTAAGTAACAGAGAGACCAGCATTTGCCACTGAAGAATACTAAGAAAGATGAAGAAAAAAAGTACATTATTTGAAAACTCTGAAAGAACGAGGTGAATTTGAAGTGTCCTTCAAACACTAGCTGCACAGAATGCCTTTTGTTTCTTGTGTGATTTCTGCTGCAGCTCAGACGTTATTAGGGACTGATAACTGTGACTAAGGAGGTGTGCATGCCATGGGAGCTGAGTAAATAGCAACAAATTCTTGCTTCCTTAGAGTTCAGAATTCCAGATTTGTTACTTACGAAAACAATTTGTATCTAAAAAGATTCTGGTGTTCTGGGGACCTGGGTGGGGGAAAATTTCATAGACGAGAAACTGTTAAATGTAAGCTGTTTATCAAACAGTTTAATTTACCAGGGAGACAGAAGAGAGCAAACCAATATGATAAAGTTCTTCTGTTCAGCTTTGTAACAGATAACATAAAATATTTACCTTGAAAAATTGTTAACTGGGTCCATAATTCACATAAAATTATGTTACCTTTCTGGAGATGCCATGCGAGCACTTAATTTGGTCCCCCATTTGGAAATCGCTCATTTTATAAACTTCATGATTCATTTCTCAATATCTTTATGAAGTGAAGTAGGTAGAGTCCATGGGCTTGATGTGATTGGATAGTTAGGGAAAAAGGTCAAGGGCATGATCTTTGGGCTTTTTCACAGTTGAGTCCCTGGAAACATGAGTTCTGTCAGACAGTTCATGTGACTGCGGTGCATGTAAGGAAGTGGCATGGTGAGAAGTTGAAACTGAATGTAACTGAACAGAGAATGAAGTAGTCCTCACAATAAGTTCCTTGTAGTCTTCCAAATTGAGGCAGAGAATTGGGATCCACAAGCTTTCTACATGGGACATAACCTGGAGCAAAGGAAAATAATGGGAGAGGATAGTTGTGAGTTCACAGTAGCTAATACTTTGGCAGTCTTCTCCAATGTATGGCTTGGGGACCATGCTGATTAGGGTGGGAATCTGGTGGGCCCATGGTTTAGTAGATGTCAAAATCTGTCTAGTATTTAAATCTGAGATTGTTTCCTGGATTTTGATGCTTCTGTGAATTTAACTAACTTCACTAGCTTGTAGGTGAAGCTCAATAAATATCATATGATGGTTCATGAAAATTATTACTTAAGAACTTTCTTCTGAGTGTATATGATATTTCTAAGTGTCTGTCTGACTTCTAATCCCTGGAAGTGGTACAGTTTCTTCCAATTCCACTCTTCTGTACTTGACTCTGATCTATACCAACCTCAGCCTGCGGGGAGTGTGAAGCCGATTCCTGTGGAGAAATCACCACAGGAGCAGGAAGAGAAGAGAATAAATACTTTATAGGAGGAGACCTTGAAGTGAGCTTTCTACTTGGACTTTGCAGTAAAATGAAAGGAATCAATTATTTTTTTGATTAAACAGTTTTTTTAATTTAAATTTTTTACATTTATTTATTTGTGTGTATGTGTGTGTGTGTGTGTGTGTGTGTGTGTGTGTGTGTGTGTGTGTGTGTTTGCATGCATACTGCCCTGCATGTGATGGTCAGAGAATAACTTGGGAGAATTCAGCTTTATACTTCTACCCTGTGAATTCTGGAAAATTAAACTAAGGTGACAAGCTTGGTGGCAAATGCCCTTACCCACTGAGCCATCTTGCCAATCCTTAGGCAAGTTTTAATTGGATTTCTGTGACAGCGTTTTGTTTATTTATTTTTAAGTTTGTCTTCTTCCCTAAATGAAAAGGATCTCTTTTGGCTTGCCTAATTGTTGAGAAGTTCTTTGCAACACTCTGTTCAGTGTGACACCCCATAAAGTAAACCAGGGAAGCAGTAGAGTTGCCAGATTCGGCGTGTTCACGTTGCCTGACACTGTAAGCTTGAGATAGCGAGAAGCCTGGGAGCTGACACCTAGAGTCACTTCTTGTCTCTCTCAAGGCTTTAGGCACATGGGCTAAGAGTCTAAGGTGGACCATGCATGACTTTGGCCCCTGCTAAGAACTGACTATGCAAATTTTTTTTTTTGGGAAAAAATGAAGCCAGGGATGATGATGTACTGCTTTGGGAAACCAAAATATTCAATATCCTCCAAAGCTTAAAGAAGTATTTTGGAACGTTTTTGCATGTTAATAATCATCTAATGATGAATGCATTTTAATTACTCAAATAAAACATAAGTGAGACTACTTCTTGACAAATATCTTGGAAGCTGCTAGTTTATACATATTTATGAAAGTGTTAAGACAAAGTTGTTTCAGAAGCCTGTGTATAATGTATTTAGAAATTAATTAGTTAAGGCAGGAAGTTTCTTTGTTCCAGCTTGTTCCATAAGGCTAAGTTTTACTCCTCACAACATAATAAACCCTTGATTTTGGTTTCCTAGGGACAGAAATAATATGTACTTAGCTTACTCAGAGAATCACAAGAATCAACAAACTCCCTTCTCCTCTGAGTTCGTATACAGACTGCTTGTGCTGTATTTAGCATATGCTTTCTTGTATTTTAATTTTGTTTTTTATTTGAATGGTAGAGATGAGGAAATGAAAAATAGATGCAAAGTTTAAAAGGAGTCCTTTCTACAAAGTTTTTACCTCTTATTTTTCATTTGTGTATATTTTCTGTATTTCTTTTTTTGCTGATATTGGTTTGGATTTTTAGTGTGTGTGTGTGTGTGTGTGTGTGTGTGTGTGTGTGTATGCGTATAACTTGCAGTGTACTGCATTCCTAGATGTAGAGCAGACACTACCCAGTGAGCCATCACTCCTCCTCTGGGTGATGATATTTTAATGTTAGCTAATTGCAATGCTCTACAAATTAATCTTCCCAATCTGATTTTGGTTTGGTTTGTATAGGAAATGACTCTCGTAGACTGATGGGTTTACTGCTTCGTCCCCAGGTGAGGATGCTATCTTAGGATTTTGAAAGGTAAGGCCCTGTTGGGAGAAATAGATCACTGATGTTGGTGGTTGCTTTTATTTTTCACTCTTTTGGTCTTTGTTCCTTGCTCTTTTGGGGACCCACCACCCAGCTCCCAAATAATCACACACAGAAACTTAATTCTTACTCATAAATTCCTGGCCTCAGCTTGGCTTGTTTCTTGCCAGCTTTTCTTAACTTAAATTATCCCATCTACCTTTTGCCTCTGGGCTTTCACCTTTTTCTATTTCTATATACTTTTCTTTACTTCTTACTCCATGGCTGGCTGTGCAGCTGGGTGGCTGTGTGGCTGGCCGCCAGTATCCTCCTCTCCTTGTTCTCTTCTTGCTCCTTCCTCTTTCCTCTCAGATTTCTCCTATTTATTCTCTCTCCCTGCCATCCCTGCCTATCCTTTCTCCTGCCTCACTATTGGCCACTCAGCTCTTTATTTGACCAGTCAAGTATTTTAGACAGACACAGTAACACAGCTTCACAGAGCTAAACAAATGCAACATAAACAAAAGCAACACATCTTTGCATCATTAAACAAATGTTCCACAGCATAAGCAAGTGTAACACATAATATTTTACAACAACTGGGAATATGATTTTGAAGGGTATACCTGGTGTCTTGTCCCATCATCACTCCTGATTCCTTTCCATCATGTGCTAAACATGCATCCTTCCACCGCATTCCTGCATCCATGATACCCTGTCTCACTAACAGGGCATAGCAATATAAGAAGCCACCTTCAGTTGGAAACCTCCGAAATCCTGAGCCCAACTACATCTTTCCTGTTTTCACACTGTTCTCTCAGGTATCTTGGTGATGGGAAGGTTGTCAGTATTTGTCGCTTTCTCATCACCAAATAGAATCCACTTTCTCTACCTCATCTCTGTGTCTCTTGCACAATTCCTTTGCATTCTCACACCTGAAATGCTTGAAGAGGACAAAAAAGTTATCCAGTGGCACTTGGAATCAAGGACTGATGAAGGATGTGAGTAACAAATATTCTCAAGTAATCTTGTGCCCTTTTAGACTGGAACTTGGTCTTGCTGTAAAGTTAATTCAAAAGAAAATCCACATGCAAAAAAGGAAATAATAAGATAATAATGTCCATTTTTCTCATTCAGTAAATATCTGTTATCCCCCAAATACTTGAGCATTTTACAGCTTGAAAATTAACGCCATGGATATATTCAGAATTTGAGGTAGACTTTAGAAAGACACCAGAAAAATCTTGTCAAGGGTAATAAAGGGGCCTGAGAACTGTTCAAGAGACAAAAAGTTTGGGGACATGACCCTTTTTGAACAAGTAGGCTTCAACTCTTTTCTGTTCTTTTTTTTTTTACTTTTATTTCCTATTTTTATCTCCCTTTTTAAAGCTAATGATTTCAGTTTTCTCTAAACACATTAAAAGAACAAATTTTCCCTGAAGGTCTATGAGAATTAACTAATCATTACTAGTCATTTTTCAATGGTAACAGATGGAAGCATAAATTGTTAGCACTTAAATTAATGAACCCCTTGAGCCTTGAGAACTACAGAATCTTGGACCTAAGAATGGTCTTAGAATAAAAGATAATATGGACTATCAGTATGTTTTCATTTACCTCTTTGTGAACTCTGGTGAATGACTGTTTTACACGTGCCTAGGGAAGCTGACCATGAAGGGAATAATAATAATTCTGTAAAGATGGTTGGATCCTGATAACAAATAGTTCACACACTGATAGCTCAGCTTTTAAAAAGCAGCTTTGTTAACATGTTAGATTTTTTTCCCCCTCAACTTCCCTCTTAACTTTAAATGTATGGTGGAGATGAATGGCAATGGGACAATTGGTGCCTTTTAGTAGAATTAACCTGAAAGCCTTGAGGAAATCATTATTGGTTTGGCCAAAGGATAAGAGTGATGAACTCTACATCTGGGAGACTCTATACCTTGATTCTTCTCCTTGCTGTGTCATAATTCAACTGTCTAAACACAGCCTAATCATATAAATATGTTGATTCTATAAGGAAAGAATAGAATATGGTCCCTTTGGTCTTTTGGAAATGTAAAGTAAACCATTGTCTATGAGAATATGGATTTCAAAATAAGCACTGTAACCATATAAACATTGAGTGTTAGATTCAGATTTGAGGATAAAACTGAACTGTCATAGGGCTGATTGAGTGGTGAGGTGAGCTTGCAGGGAGTTGTGAATAGTATAGCAAAGAGGCATAAGGATCTTCCTGCCTACACATCTCTTAAAATTCTTGAAAGTGCCTTTGCGTTTTCTAGAGTCTACAGGCCTTTGTATTGTCACTCCAGTGAAACCATGAGTGGTCTCTCGCTAAAAGTGGCCATTAGTCTATTCTCAATTTTTAACCCTTTGTGTGAGAACGCGCGCGCGCACGAGCACACACACACACACACACACACACACACACACACACACACACACTTGCTTTTTTTTTTAAGCTTTTATGCATTTTTCTCTATGTTCTTCTCTAATATAAATCTGGGAAGGTGATAAATGTAGCTGGTTGTATCCTTAAAACTCAATTTCCTAAGCTGAGATCAGTGGGAATGTTAGTGATGTTATAACAAATGAGAGCTAGATAGACACAAAGTTAAATACATATGTGAAACAAGAAGAGAATGTAGAGTTCAGTGTTTCTTACACAGAACATCTGTTTTCACTTGGTAACTCCTTTAGGATTAGTGTTTCTTTGGACCTAAAATGCCTCAAATGGAAATATTAAAAGCAAGACAGCCATTCATCCTTTTTCTTTTTTTTTAAATTTGTTGAGATTTTTTTTTACAATGTATTTAATCCTATTCAATCTTATTCTTTCACTTTCTTAGATCTCTTCTCTTTCTTATCCAGCACACTTTATGTCCACCTCTTTTTTTGGGTAAATGTATCGAATTTTTAAATCACAGGAATTATGAATTATTTCATGGGTGCTTTAGAATATTGTGTATTTAGCATAATGATGTCTGTGATGGCTTGTCTTCACTGCACTGTCAACTTGACCCAGTTTAGAATCACCTAGGAGACATACCTCTGGGTCTGTCTATAGGCAGAAGTTTCTATACTGTCTGCCAGTTCCCAAATAACCAACAAAGACACTTAATGTTAATTATAAATGCTCAGTCAATAGCTCAGGCTTATTACTAACTAGCTCTTTCATTTTAAGTTAACCCATATTCCTTATTTACACTCTGCCACGTAACAGTACTTTTGTTAACATGGCATGTTCATCTCCTGCTCCCTCTGCATCTGGCTGGCAACTCCCAACTCTGCCCTTCTCCCTCCCAGCATCCTTAGTTTGGTTGCCCTGTCTATACTTCCTGCCTAACCTTATTCTCTTCAGCTATTGGCCAGTCAGCTTCTTTCTCTCTTTCTTTCTTTCTTTCTTTCTTTCTTTCTTTCTTTCTTTCTTTCTTTCTTTCTTTCTTTCTTTCTTTCTTTCTTTCTCTCTCTCTCTCTCTCTCTCTCTCTCTCTCTCTCTCTCTCTCTCTCTCTTCCTTCCTTCCTTCCTTCCTTTCTTTCTTTCTTTTTGGTTTTTCGAGACAGGGTTTCTCTGTGTAGCTTTGTGCCTTTCCTGGAGCTCACTTGGTAGCCCAGGTTGGCCTCGAACTCACAGAGATCCGCCTGGCTCTGCCTCCCGAGTGCTGGGATTAAAGGCATGTGCCACCAACGCCCGGCTCAGCTTCTTTATTAAACCAACCACAGCAATATATATTCAAACAATGTAAAGAAATATTCCACAGAATCTGTCTGTGAGGGAATTCCTAGTGATGTTTTACTAAGGAAAAGAGTTGCACCCTGAACATGGGGCTTCCCATAGGTGAGAGCCCCATATTGAATTAAAGAAGGATGGAATGAGAGGAGAGCCACCATCCATCTCTCTCTGCTTCTTGGTTGTGAGTGCAATGTGATCAGCCATCTCACCCTCCTGCTCCCTCAGCTAAAGCCTCTTATCACATGCTGACCTACACCTTAAACCATGAGCCAGAACCAACTCTTTCACTCATGAGCTTCTCTTGTTAGGCATTTTGTCACAATGGTGAGATACAAAATGGACAAAGGGTCATTTGTTGAATATTTAAGACAATAGGCTTCAAGAGATCCCATTTATTAATTGTTGCTCTCAGTGTCTGTGCTACTGGTGTTATGTTTAGGAAGTTATCCCCGGTGCCAATGCATTTAAGATACTTCCTACTTTCTCTTCTATCAGGTTCAGGGTAACCGGATTTATGTTGAGGTCTTCGATCCACTTGGATTTAAGTTTTGTGCATGGCGACAGATGTACCTCTATTTGCAGTCTTCTACATGTTGACATCCCATTATGCCAGCACCATTTGTTGAAGACAATAGGCAGCAGCACTTGGTCAACAGATCAGCTCTGACACAAAGGAGAGGTGAAGTAACTTTAGTAAGACGATCCCAGAAACTCTACCCTAAACTCTCTGTGCAGGCCAAGATGAAGGAACCAAGAATCTGGACCAGGGGCATGGCTCAGTGGTGGAGTGTTTTGCCTGGTGTGTGCAGGGCCCTAGGTTCAACTCCCATTATCAGGAAAGCAAGCAAACAAACAAAAGCACAGAAATAAATCCTCACCGAGTGAAGGGAGCACCAACAGCTAGTGGAAGGTGCCTTTTAATCATGGGGCTTTTGAGGGAGGTGGTTTCATTCATTTTTTTTTTTTCTGGTGAGGATAGAAAATGATAGTGGGCTGTGGGATCCAGCCTCTTTACAGGAGGCAAGTAGATTATGTCAACTTAGATGGGGATAAAGAGGGCAGTGAGTAAGGAGCTATTAACTCCAGACTGAAGTGCCTACAGATAAATCAACCTCTCAAGTGTCCTCCTTCCTCTGCGGTGGTGCTGCCCAGCAGCTAGTACTTTAGTGTTCACTTTGGGGTGCCTGCTTGTCACCGAACACAGAGATTGTCATCATTTTAGTTGAGAATGGCTGGAGCAAGTGTGGATTTTACAAACACTGATGTAGCGACTTTAAAGGCAATGAACGATTGCTATGATGAATTTACAAGGGTATATATACATACATGATTAACATGTACAAATATGCTTAGCATTGAGCAGAAAAATATTCGCCTCATTTCCTCCCTGTTGTGAGAGTGGATGTTTAAGACAGATTGAAAGTCAGCTATGCCCCTCTCTCTCCATTTATTCTTCAGCCTTGTGGCTCATTGTTGCAATAAGACTTCCATCTACTTTTAAAACAGATTTTTAAAGATCGATGTCTCTGATCTGTGTTATGTAATAGTCTTTCAGCATGCTCTTAGTAGGATAAAGTTAATAAAATCAGGGAAGGTCATTTCTATGGCTGTGATAAAACAGCATGACCAAGGCAACTTATAAAATAAAGCCTTTAATTAAGTTTCGGAGGGTTGGAGTCCATGATGGCAGAGCAAGAGCACAGTTAAGAGCTTGCATCTTGATTGGCAAGAGGGAGAGAGGGAGGGAGGGAGGGAGAGAGAGAGAGAGAGGGGAGAGAAAGGGTGGGGAGAGAGAGAGAGAGAGAGAGAGAGAGAGAGAGAGAGAGAGAGAGAGAATTTGGAATGGTGGAAGTCTTCTGAAACCTCAGAGCCCACTCTGAGTGAAACACCTCCTCAGACAAGGTCACACCTTTTATTTCTTCCCAAACTGTTCTGTCAACTGGGGACCAAGTATTCAAATACATGAGCCTGTGAAGGTCATTCTCATTGACACCAGTGCAAACACTGAGCTATCATATGTAGTACAATGGGTAAGCAAGTTTAGATGTTGCCTCTAATCTACTTAAAAGCTGGGTGACGTTGAGTAAGTCACTTCACCTTCTGTGCCTCAGTCATTTAATTTTTATTTAAATTATTTATTTATTTATTTATTTATTTTTATTTATTTATTTGTGGTTTTTCGAGACAGGGTTTCTCTGTGTAGTTTTGGTGCCTGTCCTGGATCTCGCTCCATAGACCAGGCTGGCCTCAAACTCACTGAGATCCTCCTGGCTCTGCCTCCGTGAGTGCTGGGATTAAAGGCATGCGCCACCACTGCCTGGCTCATTTAATTTTTAAAAGGAACGAAATAATCATATTTTTCCTAATGGATTATTTGGAGGATTAAATTAGAGAATACATATACATTACTCAGAACTGTGGCATACACAAATCCAGGAGAGTAGTTACAGTTTGGACTCTTGGTGATACTCTTATTAAATAATAGAGTAACTAAGGGCAGTGGCTGGAGTTGTTTTATATGGTTTTAATATCAAGCTGCTTTCCAGCTCTTTGTTCACCATAAAAGTTGCTAAATAATAGCAGAATACTATTTCCACAGTGTTCAAATTGACTTTTCTTTGTCTTCTCAGAAATTTCATTTCTGTATATTTCTTTAGATGATCAGAACTCTTCCTTTACAGATGTCACAGTTTTAGGCCAATAATAAATGGCCAGACAGATGTAGAACCACCATGAAGATAGTGGATAGGTCTTGCTTCTGTAGAACTGACATTGGATCAGTGGTCAGAGAGGAAGTGAGGGTATATGTATACTGATATCAGAAATACTTGGGAAGGAAATAGTGCAATATGATAGGAGAGTGACTTAGTGGAAGAGAGAAGGGAAAATCTGATTGGCTGCTGACACCTTGCTGAACAGATCTTTAGTTGGCGGGGAGGATGAAGAAGAGGCATGCTTTTAAGTTTTATTTAGTGTAATAGACTCATTGTGGATCATGGTTTCCTTTCCAACAAGTTGCCTAGACCAATGTTCCTCAAAAGAATCATGAGAGAAACAGTTTATAGGATTTTAAGATGGTTTTATAGGTACCAATATTGTGTACCACAACAGGAAGAAATAAATAGCATTATTTTTACTACCATATTCAACACACTACACCAAAATGTTTCAACGTGTTACTATATGTAACAGTTGGCCCATAAAATGTTTTATGGCCTCTCAGATGAGCACACTTTTTGCATAAACATTTTTTTTATTATTTTTAATTAGGTGTGTGCCTGTACGCAAGTATGGGTATTTGAGTGTGGGTACCAGCTGAAGCCAGAGGTGTCAAATTTCCCTGGAGCAGTAGTTGTAGGTGGTTGTGAGCTGCCCCATGTGGATGCTGGGAACCAAACTCAGGTCCTCTGGAAAAGCAGTATCTGCTCTCAACCACTTAGCCTTCACTTTAGACCAGTGGTTCTAACCTATGGGTCATGAACCCTTTGCGGGGTGTGTGTGTGTGTGTGTGTGTGTGTGTGTGTGTGTGTGTGTGTGTGTTAGAGAGAGAGCATGTGTGTGCGTGAAGTGTGAATCTATTTAGTCTTAGCAAATAAAAACATGGAATCAGATATCGAGGGTGAAAGCTGTGAAAGATAAGAGAAGCAGAGCAATCAGCCAT
Source organism: Peromyscus maniculatus bairdii (assembly GCF_049852395.1). Classification (NCBI taxonomy): domain Eukaryota; kingdom Metazoa; phylum Chordata; class Mammalia; order Rodentia; family Cricetidae; genus Peromyscus; species Peromyscus maniculatus. The sequence goes on along the minus strand of NC_134871.1, from coordinate 11,470,792 downwards.
TAGAGAGTTCTTACTTCTATGAATCCTCAGACCAAATGGGCCCCAGATCCTGTCTCTACCTGCCTAGTGCTGGGATTAAAGGCATGCACCCCATCGCCTGGCTCTGTTTCTCTTTTAGACTGGTTCAATCTTGTGTAGCCCAGGGTTGAATTCCTGCTTCCTCTTCCCATGTGCTGAGATTAGAAGTGTGACCCACCACTGCCTGGCTTCTATTGTTAACTCGTGTCTAGCTCCACCCTCTGATCTCCAGATAAGATTTATTTGTCTGAACACAAACAAAATAACATACAATGTGTGTGTGTGTGTGTGTGTGTGTGTGTGTGTGTGTGTCCACTCTCGCCCATTTTAGTTGCTGATTTTTGTCAATGTTTAATCACAAGAGGGCAATAAATGCTATTTTCATACCTTGTTGATTTCTGATACACATTTGTATTAAAGGATGCATCTTTGTTTCTTTGCCTCTTGCTGTGATAAAATAACCTGACAAAGGCAAGTTAAGGAAGAAAGGACTTATTCTGGCTCACAGTTCCAGGCCACACTGTGTGTAGGGAAGGTGTAGCCACTGGAGCTTGAGGTAAGTGGTCACACCATGTTCAATGTCAAGAAAAGCAAGGAGTGATGATTACTTCTATTCAGATCATTTCTCCTCTTCATACAGCCCAGGGACCCAGTCCACAAGAATGGTGTTGTCACCTACATTTAGGCTCACCTGACCTACTCAGGGCGTATCTTGAGGCTGACCTAATCTAGAAAGTCCCTCACAGGTGTGCCAGTAGACTTGTGTTTTAGGTAACTCTAGATACGGCCAAGTTCAACACCTGTAGCTAAAGTTTTCCTGGTCCTGCCCAGCTTCCATGGCCCTGTGGTTACTTGGGCCCAAGTAAACACACAGAGGCTTATATTAATTAAAACTGCTCAGCCTAGCTCAGGCTAACTATTGACTAGCTCTTACACTTAAATTAACCCATAATTCTTATTTATGTTTAGCCACGTGGCTTGGTACCTTTTCTCAGTTCTGCCTTCACATCTTGCTTCCTCTGTGTCTGGTTGGCAACTCCTGACTCAGCCTTCCTGTTCCCAAAGTTCTCCTCCCTGCTTATACTGCCTATACTTCCTGCCTAGCTACTGGCCAATCAGCACTTCATTTATTAACCAATCAGAGCAACACATTCACAGCATACAGAGCGATATCCACAGCAAATACCAACATTAATCATCACAGAGTGGTTATACTATTTACTTACTGTTCCTGTTTCATTCTTTCTCTTTAGTGAGCTTGGGACCAATACTAGCCACAACAATAACCCCATCACCCAGCACAGGGAACTGGTACAAGGTGTGCTCTGTTGAGTAAAGTATTAAAAACATGATAAAATACATAAAATTATAAATAGGGACAAAGTATTAGAAGACTATTTTAGACACTATTTTAGCAGTAGAAACAAAGATGCTGAGGGGAAGAGTCATAAAACACCAAGACTTGTTTGAAGAACTGCAAATAGTTAATACAGCTAAAATGTTGAGGGCATGGCAGGTCAGAATGTAGGAGGTAAGGCCCCAGAAGTAGGTATGGTACTTTGAGATGTGGGCATAACCACACTTTCAGGTTTTATCTTGAAAGCTCTCAAGTGCTTACAAGGGCCAGACAGTAAGAACAGTACCAGGTACAAGATGATGGAATAGAATTGTCTATTCCTTGTGTGCAAGAGGGCAGTCCTGGAAGACAGAGTTCTGATGAACTGGAGAGAGCTTACTTACAGTTGATTATTGCAACCTAGTTTCCAACTGAGGGAGAGTACAAACGTTTCCTCAATATAAGAAACCCTCACAAATTAGTCATATACATCCCCATAAATAAAATTAAAAAAACCATTTTGGTAGTCCACATTCTCTAGTGAGAAGCCAACATAGTGATAAACAATAAATAGTAACATATATTAAATAATAAATAATTCATGAAATTAGCAAATGTTAAAATCATGGTAATATCAAATAATTTTAGAGATAGGAACAAAATGTCATACCATCTTATACTAGAGAAAATCTAAATTATTATAGAGCTTCTCAAAAGCAATTTAGCATTAATGATTGACTTAAGCATATATATATATAACACTACACTATCTACACTATGGTCTGTTACAGAGACTTAAGAATTTCACCTTTAGGAAGCACAAAGAAATTAATAGTAATTTTGATGCATGTCTTAGAAAAGGGATTTGTCAGAAAACTACAGATTACAAATTAAAACAAATTCATAGTTTAAAAGGTGATCTTAGGAAAGATAAGCTACAGGGTCCTGGCCTTTACTGCAGTGTGCTTTTGAAACCCTGGCTCCATGGATTTTTATCAGGCTTGGCTGAAAAGGACTAAAGGGGTTATTAGCCTGTTAGCTGGAGACACGGTTGGTTTAAACAAAATTAACCTTTTTTTTTTTTTTTTTTAACTGTAGAACTTTTCTCAGAATTTGTGTACCTTGTGAGCCTTCTGAGTGGGCTCTTGTAGTAAGCATTTCAAATGCTATTATTAGAATTGCAAATGTAGATTTTTTCAATGAGTTTCTCAAATGATTAATGTTCCCTGGGTTCCATATTGGGAGGATGGTGTCTTTCACAGAGTCAAACATGTTGTGAAGTGGGGTTTTGAGTGGATAAATGTATGAACTGCTCTGTTTCTCCAGACAACCAAAAGCAGGCTGCAGAAGCTCAAACATCTGGTTCCATTCCCACTCCTATGGCTCATACTTTTCCTCGATGCAGGGTTAACTGAAGCTGTATCTCCAGGCGTATAAACTTGTGGTCCTTTCCCAGCCAGGAACCATGACTCTTGCAATCATTTACCTAATATAATCAGACTGTAGCACCAATCCGTATTTGCCTCACCTTCTGGGGTCCTTGCAGCTAATCATATTTCTGTGAAAGATGCTTCTGCACTGAGGACCCGAGGGACGTTCTTCTTGGGAAGAGACAATGGAAGAATGGCTTCCCAGTTCAGACTACAGAGAGAACACCTGGCCATCTGCAGTTGGGCGCTTCTATGAACGAGCACATTAAAATGTATTGTCTTCTTCTCGGGGCTGCCGCACGTCAGTTCATAGCACTGGCGTGGTGCTTAGGAATTATGAAGGCAAGGCAGGAGGGGACGCAGGTGGTGGGAAAGATGAGAACTGTGAGTACTCCTCACAGCAAAGAACAAAGTGTTCACTCGGTGAATCTTGCTGATTGCAATCTCCTGGCTGACTTTTGTGAGCTTCAGTTATAATTAAGTTCCATATATTTTATTGATATTAGTGACCTGTCAGCATTTTGGGGAACTAAGTGCTAAGCATGGAATGTAATAACACTATTTATCTTCCACATAGGTGCATTTCAGGGTGATGGATAAAGATAAGTCAAGAGCGCCCACACAATTTCATGAAACTTCCATTTGTCTTTGCTTTTAAGAAAGTACAGAGAAGGATTTTTTCCCCCTCTCATTTTGCTCAGCAGAAACAGCAAAGAAAAATGCTTAATGGAAAGCAAGTCTGCCCTGAAGAAATTCTTGCGTAAGAGCTTTTAGATCAATGCTCAAAGTAATGCCACACTCCCAGAAATTGACCTTTCTCTGGCTGTACGTGATATACTCTCATAGGGTGGAACTAGGCTTGTTAACCTTTCACTTTATAGTGATTCCCGGTGGTCTAGAGAGCAGCAGGCTTAGATGAAGCACACTGAGTTTGGTTCTAGTTCCGTCTAAGTGTGCAGACTTAGACAAGTCCATTCATCTCTCGGATTGTTTCTTCTCTTACCTGAAGAATAGTGAGAAATTGGCTAGACCGTGTGCGTGCATCCTGTACTCGTAATCTGTCAGGCCTTGGGCTGTGAAATGGAGATATTTTATCTTGCTTAGTTCTCAGAGAATGAATACAAGAAGAAAAGCGTCCCCATTGTAAAGAGGGGAAACTGGGATCTGGAGAGAATGGATGGCTTGTCCGAGGTCACAGAGCTAGTGAAGTGGCAGGAGATGTACAAGATGTAACCGCCTTCAAAGCCCTGGTACCACCGGCTACTCTGAAGTCCCGAGAGTAAGGAGCCACGATGCTGACTGAGTGCAAGTGGTAATTAGCCAATCTTCTCTCCATGTGAAGCAGAACCCGAGCAGCCCCGAGTAGCTCCTTCCGAGGTCACATCCTCAGGAAATAATAAGAAAAAAAAAAAAGGAGTATTTCTTAATTGGAAGATTACCCACACTTAGAGGGCTTATGCTTGGTTGCTAACAGAGGTGCAAAGTTGAATATAGGAAAAACATCAGGCTTATCTTGCCCAAGGGCTGTGCCTTTTAGTCCACACTGTTCTCTATCTCCGGCCCTGCTGCTCAAAAGCTGACAGCTGCGTGTTTCACAGCCTCTTCCAGCAAATCACGCTTTTCTCTGCCTGTAGTCGTGCATTTACTCATCTCCATGGAAGATTCTTCCCACAGCTATCCCCTTCCTGTTCTCCACGACTTTGTTCAAATGTCAACCTGTACTAGAAATCCAGCCTGCCTAGTTATTTAGCTTATGCTTTGTTTGTTTCCTGGTGAGTTGTTTGCCCTTCTCAACACATTTTAATGCCCTGGGCTCTATAGTTGACTCACACAATGCAAGGCTCTTACTGGAGCCCTGTTCGTTAGTTAGTGCTTAGTAAGGGAGATTGATGTGAGAGCTTTGGGGAGACTCCTGAAGCCTAGGCAGGGCCTTTAGTTAGGAGGCAACTGTTATTCTATTAGTCTTCCAGTCATCTGTATCTGAGGATTGTGGGAGTACAATTCTTATCTCTACATTTATGAACAGGCTTTTCTTTTTGTTCTCTTGTTTACTCGCTACTCAGATGACTACCAGGCACCCTTGGGGAAGGATAAAGTCATGAGAAAGAGCAGGATGGTTGGAGTTACCCAGAACTTGGGTTCAACTCAAATTATGCTTCCTACAATGTGACCTTGGCTATGTCCACATATAGCTACCTAAGCCTAAGCTTCTTCATATATACAGTACTTTACAGGATTATCTGAGCTTAATTAAGATGTTTGTGAAGAATTTTAAAACAGCATTTGGCAAACTCTGTGTTATTTAACTTCCTTGGAAATAAGTTTTGGTCTCAACGGATGCTGCGTGTTAGTTGACTGCTGTTTGATTTACTGCTCTTGGAGGGAAAAGTAGACAGAAGAGGAGAAAGTGATTAATTTTTGATGGGGTTGTGAATTCCTTGTAGGCCAGAGTTTTTGTTAGATCTAACATCACAATCACTGATACTAGGCTGTTAGCTAACACATATGAAAAAATAATTCAGGTAAAGATGTTTAACAATGTTGTCAATAACTGGGCAGAAAACTTCAGAAGTCTTAGGGATTGAATGAATTAGAATACTGCCCTGAAAAGTACATACAACAAACATCTCATGAAATGATTAAAGAATAGAAAGGCATCAGAAGCATGAAGGTCGTATGGTGGCTTCCCTTTAGGAAGACAGTCTCTAGATCCCAACATTTCTGGATCATGTCCTGAAGCTTTGGGTTTAGAAATTCAAATTATTGTGTGTTGCCTTGAGTATCTGATATATATATTCTCATATTCTTGATATTGTGATATTGTGATATTGTGTTCCCCCAAATGTTGTGCACCCTAATAAACTTATCTGGGATCAGAGAACAGAAGAGCCACTAGATATAGAGGCCAGAAAATGGTGGCACACACGCCTTTAATCCTAGCATTCCAGAGGCAGAAATCCATATGAATCTCTGTGAGTTCAAAGCCACACTGGAAACAGCCAGGCATGGTAACAAGAGCCTTTAATCCCAGGAAGTGATGGCAGAAAGCAGAAAGGTATTTAAGGCGTGAGGACCAGGAACTAGAGCTGGTTAAACTTTCAGGCTTTCAAGAAGCAGTTTACTGAGATCCATTCAGATAAGGACATAGAGGCTTCCAGTTTGAGGAAACAAGATCAGCTGAGGAATTGCGAGGTGAGGTGGCTGTGGCTTGTTCTGCTTCTCTGATCTTCCAGCGTTGACCCCCAGTACCTGGCTCCAGGTTTGTTTTTATTAATAAGTCCTTTTAGGATTCATGTTACACTCAACATATTCCATTTCTTGACTATTAGTAAAGCAGGAGGAGTGCTTCAAAGAAGGGATGTATTTTTCTTTATTCAGGAAAAGATAGTTCTTCCAGTAGCTAAGGGGCTAGGGTGGGACTCCCCGTGGTAGAGCTCGTGCCTAGCACAATGCAGGTCCTTGTTTTGGTTGATCTCTAGTCTGAAAACAAAAATTCAAATGCCAAAAAAAAAAAAATTGTAAAATATAACATAAAAACTTAATCAGACCCTAAATAAAATTCCCTTAGCTTAAATCTTCAGATGGAAGAATGATGTATGTTACATATGTCAAAGGTACAGTATGGACATATCCTTTATGGAGAACAATACAAATGATGAGACTGTAAATAATAAAGAACAAACTCAATCAATAGATAAAAGTTACCAAGTGATTTGTCTCTTTGCTGAAGGCAATAAGAAAGACCATTCTAAAGAAAAGTTGAAATAGTCTCAACTTGTCAGAAAGAAAGTTTTTGTGCAGTATGATAACACACTGCTTTCTTCTGAGCAAATGATTTCAGTGGTATTTTATCCCAAGGGCAGTGGTTTTCAACTTTCTTAATGCTGCGACCCTTTAATACAGTTCGTCATGTAGTGGTGACCCTAATCATAAAATTATTTTTGTTGCTACTTTATAACTGCAATTTTGCTGTTGCTATGAATCACAATGTAGTTTTGTTTCATTTTTTTGCAGATAAATGTTTGTCAAGGGGGCCGTGACCCACAAGTTGAGAACCACTGCACTAGAGTCTACTGGAGAAAGGGTCAATGTTGTAAAAGTGCAATGGTTTGTGGAGCTACCACATAACAAGGGCAAGCAGAGGCAAAGTTGGACATGTTTCCCACATGGGAGTGAGATCACATGTCATTGGTACTCAGCTGACTCTTTTATTATTTTTAGTGGTGATTCTGGGGGGTGAGTCCAGGGCTTCATGTATGCAGCATAAGTACTTTGCCTCTGAGCTGCACTCCCTGCCCAAGCTGATTCTTTTTCTAATGGGAGTTTATGAAAGGGTCACTCTCTTTGTTCCATTTATTTATAAGTACTACTATCATTCCCATGGTTTAATTACTTTAATTATTTGAGCCTTTCTATTGGTGAGAGAAACGATAAATTGCCAACTTTCAAAATTAATTTCTAAAATTATCTCAATTGTATATATTAATGGGATTGAGTATGATAATTTGATTCTTGTATGTGATATGTAATGATGAAATAGGGGTCTTAATGTGTACATTTCCTAAAATATCCTCTAAAACTAATTTTTGATGAACATAATTGCTCATATTTATGGGCTATGATGAAATATTTCAATATATGAATTCAACATGTCGTTATCTCATCAGGATGATCAAGCTGTCCATTTCTATTTCCACTTTATGTTTGATACCTAGGCTCCAGCCATTGTCTTGAGAAATTCTACGCTCTGAATTTCAGAATTTTAGTAATCTATTCCCCTTCTGTTGTGGGCTGTTAGTGTTTCTGGTGCATAGACCCCTTTTATTTTTTAAAAAAGAGTTGCATTATGATCAGAACTTCAGTTTCAGAGTCAAACTTTCAAGGTTAGGCTATCAGAGCAAAGCTCTAGACAAGAAAGACAACCACAGAGTCAAACTTTAAAAATTAATTTTGAATTGCTTTGAAAGCAGAATGAAAGATGTTGAATTCTCCAGCCCCTGATCCCGACACCCTCACAGCATCCAGGTGCCCAGGAGTGGATCAATAGTTTTATATTTTGTTGGCCTTCTGTGATGGCTAATGAAGCTGTGTCTCTCACTAAAGAAAAACAGCTAATGTAATGGAAAGACAATTATAAACAAGTAAATTATCGGAATTGAACAGAAAACCAATTTTAAGCCACAGTTTCTCCTCTGTACAAAGTTTTCTTGTTTGCTGAGAATCATCTAACACTGTGAACAAATTCAAAATAATCAAGTCCAGTGTCAGAGTATTTGACATTAAAGAAAAATTCACTCTTTACCCAGTCACTTGGAAACCAATTATCAGACCAGACAAAGGAATGTTTTTCCCTCAGCACAAAGGCAAGATTTAAAGTATGATAGTTGCCCATGTTTTATGGTGTTTGCTTTTAAACCAAAGAACATGCACCTCATTTTCAAATTTAATAAAAATGTAGCACTTGATAAGGGCAAATCATAGACATTTTCTGAGCACAGGAAATTCCCTGCAGATCATAGTCGTAAGAATAGCCCAGGAACAGTAGTAGAAAGTGAAGATGTGATCCTTAACTCTTCAGTCTGAGGAAATGTGGCTACCCACCAGTAAGTCAAAAGTTTCGTACATTTTTAGATGTTTGGCAAATCAGAGCTATGTGTTGCTATCATAATGACATGCTTTGCTGTTTAAAAAACCAGACAATCTATTTTATCAGATAAAGACGCTTTGTATGAAAAGAACACTTGGTACTTTCTGTTCTCCTAAATTTATTGTAAACCAGGCACATTTCCCACTCCTCAGCTATGGCCCCCACCATTTATGTGTGTGTGTGTGTGTGTGTGTGTGTGTGTGCACGCGTGTGTAAAGGTGTATGTATGCATTTGTGTGGGTGTGTGCTTGTGTCCATGTGGGTGAACATGTATGTGAATATCAGAGGTTAACACTGAGCATACTCTTTGTTCTCCACTTTGTTTTTTAAGACAGTGTCCTTTACTAAATCTGGAGCTCATAAATTTGCTCAAGGTAGCTGCCCAATGAGCTCCCAAAGCTCTTCTTGTATCCACTCTGCAGCTCCTCAGCCTCGCTGTTACAGAAGGGTGCCACCTTGCTAAGCATTTACATGGGTGCAGGGGAGGCGACTGAGGTTCGCCTGACTGTACAGGCAGAACCTTGCTCCCAAACTGAGTCCCAAACATCAGGATATTTATTTTTAGCTGGGAAAGGGGTCGCGCTAATACATAAATGAATCTCAAAAATGTTCCAAGTGAAGGAAGTCAGACATGAAAGATCGTCTTCTGTATGACTTCATCAGTTGTCCAGAATAGGTAACACCTAAGAGACAGAAAGTAGAGTGTGGATTGCTAGAGTAGGGAGTGTGGGGTTGTCTTCAGGGATGATGAAGTATTTGGGAATTAGATGGAAGTGGTGTTGATTCATTTCTGCTGGTACCACCAGGCTTAAGGGGCAGGGTTGGGGTGGGATGGGTGAGCAGGGGAGGGGGTCCGTCTCCTGACTATTTAGTGCACGGTGAATGAATTAAATGCTTGCCCCTGAGTTGTTGGCCTTAACCTGGTTAATTTTTTTTAAATAGAAATTTTGCCTAAATTAAAAGAAATAAGCTGGCGAGTGTGGATTCAAAAAAGAGGTCAGAGTGATAGAATGTGAACAAGGACTTCACTGGCCTTGAAAATGAAGGGAGGTCCAGCAAGGAAACAGGAAAGGCTAACAGTGCTGAGCAGGGCTGGAAACCATCCCTCCCCTGGAAGTTATAGATAGGAGCGCAGCCCTGAAGCTCTAGATAGGAGCGCAGCCCTCCAGCTACCTCGGGTTCTGCCTGGTGAGATCCTGTGGGATTCCGCCTTGTAGAAGCACAAGATGGAACGTTTGTAACTTTCCCAGATACGGGTATCAGAACATCACATATTAGCCCCATTGTTGAAACGAACCTCCGAGTTCTTCTAGCGCTACTGCGCTGTGGATGGGGCCAAGGCCAGCGAAGCAACTAACAGGTCACGTGCTAGATGTCCCACATACTGCAGAAACAGTGTTTCCATATGGAAACAAAGAGAAGAAGGAGACAAGGGGCGGTTGACAAAATCATCCTCATTTTATGCCGAGGAAAAACAAATTCAGGGGAATAAAGTAACTTAACCAATGTCTCATATTTAGGAATGGATTTTATTTGTTAACGTTCTTAAAAGTATGAAAACAATGCATGCATGTGAACAATAATAAAAAACGTGCTTCATGGAGGCGAGGAGGAATTGATATAAAAATGCCAGTTGCTGGGATGTTCTACGACATTTCTCTTTAACCTGTTGCAGGTAAAACTTAAATCTTGCTGAATACTGCTCAAAGGTATTGAAAGTTTAGATATTACTTATCTAATACTTACTAAGAAGGTACTTGTATTTTCTGTACTCGGAATGGGAAACTCATCTAACACATCATAAGGCCCTGAAGCTAGGATCTGAGTCATACCACCTAGTTGCAGACTCCATGTTTGTGACTGCTCCGCTGGGATGCTCATGGACCTTAGCTGACTTTTACAAGAGAGCAGCTGAGACTCGGTTGGCTCTGCAGCACCGATGAATTTCTAGCGCAGCTGGAATGTGTGCCTGTGTGGGCTCCAAGACCCTGTTGCTTTCTGATACAAATTCCTGTCTCAGACTGGCACTGGCCACCAAAGGAAGAGAACTTGATGAGTGCCCTAGTCCTGTTTGTGGCTGAAGAAAGAAAAAAAAAAGGGGGAAGAAAGCAGGGAAAAAGGAGAGAGAGAGAGAGAGAGAGAGAGAGAGAGAGAGAGAGAGAGAGAGAGAGAGAGAGAACTTAGAATAATACATTTTTTAACACTTCCATTAAATTTTTTTCATGCCAAGCTTTATTGGAATAAATTTTTATAACATTTTCTTGGCACCATAAATATTAAAGTATCTTTTATGCTCCTATTTCTTAAAAAAATATAGTAGGGCTTTCAACCAATGGGCTGTGGCTTTCCTGGAAGGCTGCTGCACAGCGTGGTTTAGGCCTTCCCAGCAGCTCGGAGAAGACCTGACTCCAGAGCTGAGCATTCCCATCTCACTCTAATAGTGTTGTCTCTGCAAATACTGACCTGAGCCGAAGTTTCCCTTGCCCTTAGCTTTCCTTGATCTCTAGTAGCTGTTTTCACACTACCTAGTCTTAGTCATCCTTTTGTGGTACTAAAACAGGCTGGAGGGAGATAACAGAGTAGCAGGGCAAGTGAGCCGTGGGAAGAAAAGATAACAGAGGAAGTCAGTCCACTCCATCCCAACAGCCATCACTTTGTGAGCCAGTGAAGCCAGCTTGGACTCGTTAGGTAACCCATGAATAATTTCTTGGATGAAAAATATTCTATGGAGGAAAAAAAAAATCCTCACCGTAGTTTGGGTAGGAAAGAATGTAGAATTGCAGGTTTAGGGCTCCCAGAAAAGGAATGGAATGAAAACATTGTTCAAAATAATGAGAAAACAAGGCCCATGTATGAAGGTATCTAAATGTGATTGCTTCACCATAGGGAGCTTCTGGAAACTGACCACCCATCAAGCTAGTAAGGGGAAAACAGTGTTTTGTGAAGTTAGGCAAGAATTCCTTTGGAGAGAGTGTAAAAGAAAGAGAAGCTTGGAAAAAAATAAAGATCAGGTGGATTAAGCAGAACAGAGCCCAGTTTTCCTTCTGAGGAAATCGTTCCTTACTAACCGAATTCATTGCAGACTGGAAGAGGTGAAGTTGGAGAACTCCAGAGCAAATCCCTGTTGAGCTTTGGCTGGAATAAGGACAGCATGGAAGAGCTAGGCTGCCCTCCTGAGGCAGAGTGCAGGGAAGCAGAGGCTGCAGGGTTTGTGGAGCTCCTCAGCCCAATATGGCTGGCACCTTGGATGCTACCCAAACACCCCAGTGTTAATTTCATCACGTTTCCTTTAAAAACTAACATAGATCCATGGTAAAAGTATGCAAATGGTCCAGGAAAGTTTGCACAGGACTTTTATTTTAGTACCCAAATTTTCCTTCTCAGAAGTAACAGTTATTTCTAGTTTTCTGCATGTTACATGCTTTGTGTGTGTGTGTGTGTACGTGTGTGCGTGCATGCGTGTGCGTGCGCGTGCACGTGCGCGTGTTTGTGTGCGTGTGTGTATCTTTGAATCCACCGATGATGTCTATTCCTTTAAGACTTGATTTCATATCACTGTAGTAGTGGGTCTTGGAAGTGATTTTCTTCTTTATATTATTTATTTACTTGTGTGTGTGTGGGGGGGGGGTCAGGGGGAGACCTTGTGCCATGAGAAACCCTGGGCCGTGACCTGTGAGGGTCAGAGGCCAGCTTCCAGGAGTTGGTTCTCTCCTTCCACTATGTGGGTCTTGGGCATGGGACTGAGGTGTTCAGGATTTGTGGCAATCATGGTTACCCACTGTGCGATCGTGTCAGCCCATCCACCTTTTTTATAACTTGCATAATCTTATTTATTGAACTTTCTGGAACATTATCATTCCTGCCTCAAGGCACAGTTGTTTTAAGTATTTTGCCATATAAAATGCTGAAATGAATATATTTGTGCATAGATCATTGTACACACAGGTACTTATAGAAAAATATTTGAAATGTTCATAAATGTATTAAAAGATATATTAATTAAAATTTCCAATAGATACTAAAAGATACTAGATAATAGATACTAGAAAGAGATGGAGTGATGTCATTCTCTCATCAACCATACCTGTGAATACCCAATGTGCCACCCTTTTGGAAGCTTCATTCAAACTGACCTGAGGTGTGTTTTTTTTTTTTTCCTCCCTATGTTTTCTGTGTTTTTCGATGTGATCTTGAAGCCAGTAAGATGGCCTTAAAAGATAGCAGGCTGCTAAGACAGTGTAAACACTTTAGAAGTGTTTATCAAACCCTTTGTCCTGGTGGTTCCAAAGGTTCTCTGAGAAGCCATCAGAAATCCTTGCTTGCTTTGAGGAGCCTTAAGTGGATTGTTGATGGTGAGATACTGTCAAGGACACAGAGGAGGCAGAGCTGAAATGGGGATCACACATCAAGTGTAAAGGTGGGAGAGATGTGGGCAGAGATGTAGTGGGGATGATTGAAAGAATACGGCTTCTGACCCAGAACTCAGAGAATTCATGAAGATTATATTTTTGTTGTTTATACAGTTAAGCACACCTACTGTGTAGCAGACCCAGCACTCCATGGGTGAAATAAGATGTATTTTCTATCTTATGTTCAGTTTTTTTTCTCATCCTTTTAAACTTTTCTTATGGGAGAAGACATGTTTTCTTGACAACTGCAGGTACTTAACTTTAGAGAGGAATGAGTTAAATGGTATGCACTTTTATTTCCTTTATAGTAGACCAAAGTGTCCTAGTAGGCAAGTATTTCTTCTGAGTTTTGCTGCTTTCTATTTCTGCATTTTCTATAGAGCAAAAATCTAACCCTCCCCCGCATCCCTGGGAATCCTTCAGATACTTGGAGATATGTTAAAGTATGACTCATGTCATAGACAACTTGAAATGTAACTGTCTTTCACTTGTTTCTCTCAGCCAAGCTTTGTCTCTTTGAGAACAAGAGAAGACATGGGTAACTCATTCAGAATATTGTCTACCCAAGAGGTCTCTTAATGGCCATTCTTGGACTCCATTTAGCCAAACAACACTTTGTAGATGGAAGATTTCCTGTGTCCCTGCCTACTGGCGAGTGGGACAAATCTCTCCCCCCCCCAAGTAAACACACAGAGGCTTATATTATTTATAACTGCTTGGCCATTATCTCAGGCTTATTACTGACTAGCTCTTACACTTGAATTAACCCATAATTCATATTTATGTTTAGCCATGTGGCTTGGTTCCTTTTCTCAGTTCTGCCTTGTCCTCTTGCTTCCTCTGTGTCTGGCTGGCAACTCCTGAATCAGCCTTCCTCTTCCCAGAATCCTCCTGGTCTGCTTATCCTGCCTATACTTCCTGCCTGGCTACTGGCCAATCAGCATTTTATTTATCAACCAATCAGAGCAACACATATTCACAACATACAGAAGGACATTGCACACCAACACATTGCTTTTGGTACCTCTGTATTTTTTTTTTTTGACTAGTATTCATGGAGTGGGTGTTTAGTTAAGGAAGCCTTTTAAAATGCTATGTGAGTTATAGGGCAAGCTCTGGGGCCATTTTTAATGGATTTTGAATTTTTCTAATCTCTAGACCTTTGGATAAATTACCTCGGCAATGATGCCTACAAAAAAAATCTGAAATTAAAGCATACTGCATCCCTCCACCTCAGGTAGCTAGTCTGTGTGCATAAATTCATGGACATTATCCACACAACACACAGAAGTTCCTTACTGATCACAGCAGCATGCTGAGCCTGTGTCTTCAGAGGTTATTGCCCTGAAAGCTTGTGACTAATTCAACACACAGGCGATCTGAGATATCTTCTCATACAAGAGAAGGAAGCAATTTGTGACCTAACAGGAGGGTTCACACCAGCTGGTCATAGTTTAGTGGGTTTAATTACTGGAATTTCTATATAATAACACCCCAAATGACATCTGGGTTGGAAAGGAACATGAGATTCCTTTCGGGTGAGCAGAATACAGCAGGTTATGCCAAAGCTCTGCTCTGTCTAATCCTTGTGCGGATGCACACGGCTGCAGTGACATTTCTGAGATGGATCTGTACTTAGCTAAGATGAGCCTTTTAATGAAATTGCAAGAGAAAATTGGCATAAGCCACTTTGAACAAGAAAGTAAAATACACACTTGGCACAGAAGAATGAAAAAACACTTCAGCAAAAAAGATCAAAGAATTCCTCCCCACGTCCTGGGTTAGCGAGTGTCCATTTCACTCCTTAAGGAACGCTGAATTTAGAATGGAAAGGGGAATTTTATGGACATTTTTGAATTAGGTTAATTTCAATAGAGTCAAGTGCAAGCAAGCACAGATTGAATTTCAAGAAATCCCACTCAGTGTGAATAGGCAGCTAACACTTTTCATGTCTGAGTGTGAATGTCATCCATAGCTTACAGCCTCAGCATCATTTAGAACAGTGGTTCTCAACCTCCTAATGCTGCAACCCTTTAATACAGTTCGTTTCTCATGTTTTGGTGACTCCCAACCATAAAATTGTTTCATTGCCACTTCATATCTGCAATTTTGCTCTTGTTATGAATCATGATGTAAATACCTGACATTCAGGATATTTGACATGCAACTCCTGTGAAAGGGTTGTTCCACCGCTAAGGGGTCGCGACCCACCGGTGGAGAACCACTGATTTAGACGCTTTTCAGAAATACAGACTGTTAGACTGTATATACAGATGTACCTATCAGAAACCATATTTAGAAAGACCTCCTCTGCCAAGAGACTTTTGTGCACATGGAAGTCAGGACTCACTGACCCATAATGCTAAATTCCTGCTTCAAGGCTTTGTCTCACATAGTCACCAAAGCACCCTGGTGACATAGACTGAGGGCCAGACTTGAGCATTTGCCAGCCACAGAGAGAGGAATGCACAGATGAATGCCAGATTCCACAGTGCCAAGCCGAACAGTGTGCCATTTGCTCTGACTGTTTTATTGCCCTGAAACTATGCACTTGGCTTCTTCTGAGCCTTCCAAAACACAACGAATCCACGGAAAAATAAATAATGTAAAGATTTCTGAGGCTCTTGGCAGCAGCGGGATTACGGATGGGTGTGGGAGTCCAGCTGAGTTGAGATGAAGGAGGAAGGAATTCAGATGTGGAGTAGAAAGGATTTCCTCAGCTCTTGTCCAGGGCCCCACCACCTAGACTGAAGGAGAAATTAGTATGTAACAGATTCTAGGATCTGCCTTTAAGAAGCTCTGGCTGCTGATTGGGTGAGAGCCTAAGTATTTTAAGCAAACATACATTCCACCTTGGTTTCTTTCTGAGGTTTCCCGTGTTTTAGTGAGAAGTGAGTGGCTTCTGCCATCTATAGTAAGATCTCTTTCAGTTAGTGTCTTCACCACCCCTCCCCCTTCGTGTTTCCCTTTCAACCACAGACAGCTAAAATATTGGCCAGTGAAGGAAAACAGATTTCCCAATGAATAGCTCTACACTATGAGAAAATGAGATTAGAGGGATGCCTAAACTAATTCCAGGTTATTACACTCTTCATCCTCAGTCTAATTCTCTGTGCTTTCACTCCTGGTTTATGGACAGAAATTTAAAGCCAGTACATTTTATCATCTGTATCATTTAGTTCCCTTTTGAGTGAAGCATTGCGATGTCCTCTTTAATTTCCATGAGAACAAATTTCACCTTTATTACATTCAAAGACAATTATGGTGTCTTCATGAAAAATGATGTCACCCCAATACTAGCAGTAAAACAGCAATGTTATAACGCCAATAAATGTATGAGCCGTATCAGTCTGCTTTCAGCTCTGCTGGCTTTGTTTTGAAAAGCACAGAAACCTTCAGGTTTTTAATTTGTGAGCGATGCAGAAGCTCAGAAGTGCCTTCTATCTTCCACTGGTTGAATGGTCAGGAAATGGAGCATAATCAAGTGACTGCCCCGCCACCAGGCAGGATTACTTGGTCAAAGCCTAAATCAGACAAAATACTGCATCCTCTCATCTTTGTCTATCTCTGTCTCTCTTATTCTCTCTCTCTCTCTCTCTCTCTCTCTCTCTCTCTCTCTCTCTCTCTCTCTGTACAGGAATTTGTGTAAGAGACAGAGACAGACAGACAGACAGATACACACACATACACACACACTGATGACAAGTGACTGTAGCCTCAGGGGCTATCTGTGCTGGAGCTGGAGACCACTATGATTTATCATGGCTTATTTTTGAAGTCCTACTTTGGGCTGCACTCTCTGGGGAAGCACTGCATGTCTATTGAAGTGTGAGTCCACAATCCTCCTGGCATCAGGCATGAGATCTCTTAGAGTCTTAGTTCTTTCTCTATTCTGGTGCAGGGACTGCTGAGACTTGGCATAGGATAATAATAGACCATTTTTGGCATTACTTTTGGGTTATGGATGAGTCATTTCATCGGATAACCTACTTTATATGAACCAGTGTGGAGAGTGTTGTTGAATGTCTAGGATCATATTAGAAACTTTGTAAAAATATAAAAGATGAATAGCATAAAGCATTCCTTCGATAGCTTACTTTTGATTGGGGAAGATAGGTTTATAGGCAGGAAGCAGTTAGAATAAGGAATGCATACATATTATACTCCCAGTTAGCATAGAATGTGTGTTCCCTAGCAAGATCCATCTGGAATAGTTTGGATCTTGATGTTAGCAGTTGCAAGTGTGGGTAAGTCAGGGCCACCAGAACTCAGAGATGGGCCTCGGTGGGGGCTTCAGTGGTGAACGGAGGCTCCTCAACAACAACAGAAGTTAAGCAGGGTGATGAGGCCTGCTGGCACTTGAATGAACAGAGAGACCTCGGGGAGGTCAACATAAGCCAGGCCATTGTAATGAATCACAGAGTGGGAGGGGAGTAACCAACATCAGAACATATGTGGCAAGGGAAGAATACTAAGTGGGCAATAAAAGTGATAGGTTAAATAATGGCCAATTTTTAGAATGACTTCATGCTAAGCAGGGGTATTTGAACAGGATCCTGTAATACCCATTTCCCTTTATTGAAACATGTATTAATGATGCCACTCTGTGACAAATTCCCATAAGCCACTTAGGGGTTTCCACAGTTCTCTATTTTTTTTCAACCATTTTTTAACACATATTAGGCTGAATTCATAGTTGTAAGGCAAATTTTTAGGTCTACACTTATTTAATTGAACAAATATTGATTAGTCAACGTTATACTCTGAGCGATAAGGGTAATCTATGATGGAGACACCGCCCTCAGGGGGCCTCTGTTCTTTGGAGGATAATGACTCATAAACTGCTGGTAGTTGTAAGGTTAGAAGTTCTGACGCTGTAAAACCCTGGGAGGGTGTGAGCCTCCAGGACGGAGAACGCCAGCTCCTTGGCCTTGACGGTTGACAAAAGAAGAGACATCCGAGTTGAAAACGAAGGGACTAGTGACATCACCCGCCGGAAGAGAAGCAGACAGGTGCTTGAGGTAGAAAGTGACAGCATGCTCAAAGCCCCGGGTGCTGCCGCCGCAGCCAAGAGCACACGCCTGCTTTCTGGACAGTTGTCAGAAACGATAGGAACTTGGTGAGGAAGGAGGATCGGGACGTAGCTGGGATGGTGATGGTATTAATCCGCACCAAAGCTGTTTGTCCTTAGTGGGGGATGTAGTTATCTGAAGAGGGGTAAATGGAAAATCCACTCAGTAAAGGGACCTGGGAACCAAAAAAGCAAACTTAAGACCCTTTTCGATAAACTAGCCAGTTTGAGAGGACATTTAGAGCAGATGATTCGTGTTCAATAAAACCAGCGATTTGGTTTGGAAGAGAAGATGCAAACATCCCCAGGGCCGGCGGCTCCCCCGCAGTGTGTCGCAGCACAAAGTCGCGCAAACATTGCTCTCAGAGAGCAAATGCCGAGTGCTTTTTCAGAGCCCAGGTTTGTCTTCGGGGTATAATTATTTGGCCCACTTAATAGAAGTCGCAAGCAGGCCAGCCCTTGAAAAATAGGGCTCGCTCCTCTTTTTAGCAGAGCTTGAACAAAGGGAAACTTAAAATCAATTAGAGGGAAAGAGGAAGCCTATTTCTGTCCTTTTGGAGACAAAAGATGAAGCACAATTGGTTAAAATTCAGAGGACTAAAACCTCTTGGGCGGTTGGGGGAAGTCCTGGAGAGCCACAGCAGAGGCAAGGATCCAAACGCAAGCTCGAGCTGCCATCTAGTGTTGGGAAGCCGGCTAGCACGCCAGGCTCCGCTGCTGTTTCTGCTGTCAGCCCCAAGGCTCTTGGGTTTCAGAAAGACGCATTAGCTTCCTATTTATTACTACTGTTACGGTTATTATTATTAAATAATTACTAAGTTAAACAGGGAGCTTAACACTTCGTGTCCCCCGGGAATTAATTTTCCTACTGACAGCATCCAGTTCTCAGTATACAGTTGCCTTCTGTTGGAAGGAGCAACATTTAATCCTTCAGGCTCTCTAACCAGGGGCAAACAGCACCGACTGAATCAAGGTTTGACCTTTGCAGCCATGTTGGAAGGTGGCAGGCAGTCTGGACCGTTAACCTTGTGGAAGGTCCTGGTGTTTGTATAGGCGCAAGCCTCGTCCCGAGGGGAGATTTCACGGTGGAATGCTGTATAAAGCCAGGAAGGAATAGTTCTGTCTTCTCACCAGGCTCTTGCTTTATTGAATTGAGGTCTTTCACATTGGAAAGATAATTGGCAATTCAACAAATTACCTTTACTTAATTAAACAACTAATTTACTGCCAATCTGATATTGATTAGAGGCCCTGAACTGCCAATTACTTCTCCCACCCCTGTCCTGTGGCTGGGAATTGCAAGCCTTAACCAGGCTTGGCTAATATTGTTTGCAGACTACAGACAGGAGTTTTGATGTTCCACAGCTCACAGGGTCTCTCTCTCTCTCACTGGGAGAAGCAGGCTGTGCCTGTGAGGCTTTGGAGATGATGCCTAACACAGACCTCCAACTCCCATGGCTACTCTGAGGCATGGAGTCCCTGACCTAGATGGCTGACTCCAAGCCACTGCAGTGTCCTCCCGCCCCCCAGCCTCTGCTCTCAGCAGCAGATCTTTTCAAACAGAGCTGTAAAGCCAGTAAACATCCCCGAGAGGAGCCATCTGCTTGTTTCATATTTGGACTTGAAAGCGAACCTGATCTTACAGACTCTTTCAGACACCTGGTGGCCCCATGATCTCCCCCATCTCTTTCCTGTAATGCATTACTCTTTTGTAAGGAGAGAGGATGGGCACACTTTCCTCCCACTACCTTTTTAAAGCTGACAGAGGAAAAATAATCCACAGAATTAAAGCTGCCTTTTGCTGAGCTGTCAACATCCCTGTGACAGGTGACGGCACACGAAAAGTCGTAGGACTGAGCAGGGCACGGGGAGAAACACATTCCTGCAGCCACAGGGCAAGATCAGGGGGAGCTGCTGTGAAAGCCGTGCTCTGAATCCTGTCTTAGTCTGGGCAGATCCACAGGGGAATAAACAAAGGAGAATCTCAGACCTTCCTGCTTGTTTCTACTGTGGATGCTGGCGTTGGATGGTGCTGCTGAGAATCAAGGGGTGGGGAGACCCCTCTTAGCCACTCGATGAGCATTCTATTTTCCTAAATATCTCTGTCACCCCTCTGCCACTCCTATGTGGTTCTCATCCCCCTGTCCAATGCCCAGAAAAACACACACACAATTTTAAGAGTACAAGATTCAAGTTCAGTGCTGAATACTCGGGCATACAGCAAATGCCTAGCACATGGTAGGTGGTCAAGAATTCTTTAACTGAATCCATGCATTTTATAAAGAATGGGTGCCAGAGCGTGTGATGAGACAGATAGTTGAGTGTATTAGTAAATCAGGCAAGAGAAGTAACATTTATCCAGTGCTTAATCAGACCCCTTTGTTCTAGCCAAGTCGTCTCCTTGAAAAAGATGCTATTGTAAGATTCTCTCCTGAGAAGAGGAATCAGCCCTAAAGGCTCTGGAATTGGCAGAAAGCTGTGTCCTCTCCTCAAGGTCTTTCTCTTTCTGCACGTCTGCTTTGTTCTCTTCCTTCTGCACTGGCCTTTCTTAATCTCCACTTCATGTACTTTCTGCTTGCTCATAAATTATGCCTGCCCATGACTTTGCAGCTTGCCACAGCAGCAAAGCAGACATTAGCTTCTTTTGACTTTTTTTTTTGTTCATTGTTAAATATCTCAGTCTCCTCCTTTTCTAAATGTGTATTCCAGAAAGAAGAACGGGCCCAGCTTGTCAATATATTTGCTTTTGAGTTAGGGCATTTGGTCATGGCTGCAAGCTGTCCATAGGATTATTTGATTTTGCTCAGGCTGCCCTGTTGGTCTCATTTTGGTGGATGAGTAGGAGGTAGGATCACAGATCACCAACACAACACTTGGACATCAAGGATTGTGAGAGGACAGTCTCTGTTTGGAGGGGATGTGGAAACAGTAAACAGATCTAGAAACCCAGGGAGTAGGGCATTAGCAACAGACTGAGGGCCAAGGAAGTGATGTGCTCATCATTTTGCAGGTGTCTGAACAGGAACTGGTTGGTGGAGGTGACCGACACTGAGCATCTCAGATCTGCTTGAGGAATCGAGTGCCTCACCATGCTGGCTGCAAGGCTTGTGTCTCCCAGCCCTGCACTCTTCCATTTAGTGTTCATCCATGCTTCCACCATTGTGAAAAATCACACCAAGAAGAACCAGTGGCTCTTAGCATCTAGCAGGAAATGTATCATCAAGACAAGAACTGGGGCCCACCATGGGAAAACTAGCCAAAACGGAAGCCAGCAGCCATGGAACCAGCAATGGGAAACATATTTAAAATTGATCAGATGGCAGGTAGCTTTTGCTGGATGCGCTGCTCTAAGTAGGTCTTGGAGTACAGTGTGCTGCCGGGGCTTGAGGATGTCTGATGAGATCAGGGCTACTGAAAAGAAGTTGGGATTTGGCCTCAGTATGTGAAGGACAGAATTCATTTTTCCTAGATATAAAACCAGACCTCCTGCTCTCATGAACTCACAATGAGAGGCTCTTGGGTGACGACTGGTGCATTCTTTGTAACTGTGATTGGAGCTCGAATGCTGGAACGATCAACACCACCCAAGCAGTCTGGGTCGAAATCACCTTAAGTGGTGGCTACGTTCTGGTGTGACAGGTCTAGCGATGGCTCCTCTGATTATTTTGGGGTCAGGGGAAGAGCAGCTCTTTTTCTCAGAGCTGGCTGTGCAACATTTGTAGGAGGCCTGGCTACTGTGGCCACGTGCACGTTTTTTATTGAGTCCTCACTGAAGTCTTCCACCTTGCATGGTGGCTGCTGCCACCTGGTGCTCAGTGGTGGTGGTGCTGGGTGGGTCTTTTCAGGATGCTCCTGTTATATGAGTCTCAGAAAGTCATTAACCATCTACACACAGTACACATGGATGAATTCAGCGTATTTGTGTGTAGGTGCAACTATGCTAGCCACTGGAAGTGACAGAAAGGGATGATTGGACAGCTTCCGGCCTCTCTGTTGTATCACATGTCTGGATGTCTTTCTTGTTTAACGGGGGTAGATAGCCTTTAAAAAATATATATAATTTATTTACTTTTATTTTATGTGCATTGGCGTTTTGCATGCGTTTATGTCTGTGTGAGGGTGTTGGATCCCTGGAACTGAAGTTACAGACAGCTGTGAGCTACCATGTGGGAGCTGGGAACTGAACATGGGTCCTCTGGGAGAGCAATCAGTGCTCTTAACCAGTGATCCATCGCTCTAGCTCCAATGGACATTCTTGAAACTATTCCTGAGAGAAGATATTTCAAAGCATGAAAAAACCAAAACTTTGAAACAGCGTAGGATTTTAGAGTCAGGCAAAAGTGCTTTTGCTGCATTTTGTCAGGAAGGAGAAGCAAAATACTGTTTTAGATTTTGTTGTTGTTTGTTTTGTGTCGTTTGTCTTTGGTAGAATAGGAAACCAAGGCTCAAGTAGGACATGGATACCTACTTGAATGACAGGTCCCGGTTTAAAAGTTCAAAATTTATCCCTAATTCCTCTCTAAAGGGGATGGGATGTAAATAGTATTTGTAAAAATACTTTCAAGTCCAATGTGGTTTAGGGATTTAAAGGCTGGAAACCTTTCCAAAGACTATTGTTATTAGGTGCAGTTTCCAGTTGACTGATATCAACGTCCAGGTCCACCATGTTGGATAACCTCAGAAGGTCTACATATAGTTCTTTATCATCATTACAACTGAGATGTAACAAGGGGCAGGAAGTGAGAGTGCTCATGCTGGCTGCAGATCCTTTCTGACCTCGGATCGTTCTGTTCCAAGAATGGTCACACTGGATGTGTTCAGCGTGATTAGTTAGGCTGGAAAAAACTGACTACTCTTCAAAGATTCAAGGCCAAGAGGCTAGTCCCTGGCTGCTTATTGAAATGAAAGTTGGGGAGAAGGTGGGAGAGGTGGGCAGTGGGGAAGGAGGGGAACAAAATGGCATCAAGTTATCTTATTTTCTCACGTTCTCCTTCTCTCCAAATACTTTATTTGCCATAAATGCACCTCTATGTAGTGTAGTTGTGAACAATCTATGTTTCTAATCCTTCTGTGGAGCTCCCTTGTTCATCCCCAGTTAATACCAATGCAGATCACTTTCTGAATCCTCAATGCAGACTTATCTTACTTCCCTCATCTTCTTTATCTGTCATCTTTAGTAGGGTGACTCAATATATTGAATATATTTGAACAAAATATTGATTATTACAGTCCTGCTGCTTTGCAAAGTCCTGGCCTAGATTCTTAACAAGTATTTGTTTAATACAACAAACAAAAGAACCAAATATTTGGCTAAAGTAACATCTTAAAAAAACAACTCAGTGAGTCCCCTTAAGCTGCTTATCTGTGAATGAGTATAGGACAGTTTGCTGGAGCATGGGTCTTCTCTCCGGGGCCACATTCCTGAAGAGAACTACGAAGTTGTGAGGGAAGAGTAGGAGAGGCATAGGAGGAGAGGGGAGGAATGAGGGGACTGGATTTGATTAAAACACAGTGTATGTAGGCACAAGATTCTCAAAGAAGAATAAATGAAAACAAAAAAAAACTTTCATAAAATGGACATGCATGTTAAATAAACAAAAGATGATGTTTTCTTAAAACTAAAAGATTATAATCACTATTCCCTTTTCCCCATGAGTTCAGTTACCTATAGTCAACCAAAGTCAGAAAACATTTATTGGAAAATTAAAAAAAAAAGAGTTTACAACTTCAAAAAATGCACAACATCTATGCTAAAAATAATATAGTAATCTTATTCTAAGCTAATTTCTGTCAACATTTCTTATTGGATTTAAAACAACCAATTCCACTTCCCTTTTCAAGGTGCCCAGGGACATAACTAAAGAGAGCCATATCCTGGTAACAGTGAGTTTCCTCTATTTGTCATAGTGAAATTTCAAAAGTAAATAACTAAATAAATAAGTAGTAGACATTAAAAAGTGGCTTGAAAAAACACATGACTCCATTTAAAGCAGTGGTTCTCAACCTATTGGCCCCAACCCTCTGGAGGGGGGTCAAACAACCCATTCACAGGGGTAGCCTAAGACCATTGGAAAACACAGATGTTTACATTATCGTTCATAACAGTGGCCAAATTAAAGTTATGAAGTGGCAATGAAAATCATTTTATGGTTAGGGGTCACCACAACATGAGGAACTGTATTAATGGGTCGCAGCATTAGGAGGGTTGAGAACCATTGATTTAAAGCTACAGAGAGCTCTTGTATCACACCAGGTAACTTCGTAACATTTTGGAATGGGATAAACAAGGTGAAAATATGGTCTCAGTGATGAGAGGTCTTTATCCAAAGGTATGGTAGCCACAGTGTCAGTGATGATGAAAACCCTAACCAGGAAGATTTTGAAGCATGTGGGAGTTTTCTGCATTCCTAAGATGAAAACCCATAGAGCCGTATTTCCAGTTCATCCACAGTACCAGTTTCTATGGATTTCTTAGTGTTCCTGGCTGTTACTCCATAAATTTTTATTTTTTTATTACACACACACACACACACACACACACACACACACACACACACACACACACACACACATATATATATTTGGTTTTTTGAGACAGGGTTTCTCTGTGAAACAGTCCTGACTGACTGTACTGGATCTCACTCTGTAGCCTAGGCTGGCCTTGAACTCACAGAGATCCCGCCTGCCTCTGCCCCCCGAGTGCTGAGATTAAAGACGAGTGCCACCACCACCCGGCCCATAATTTTATCCAGATGCCAGCCTACTGTAACCTACCAAGTCCTCTCTCCACTCCTTTGAAGTAGGTGTCCTTGTAGTACCAGAAACAGATGAAGAGATTGCTTGGCTTTCCCAAGGTGACAAACAGCATGCTTTATAGCCTGTCAGATGCTAGAGTACCACCTAGGTCATGGTGACATCTGAATACACCTGCGGTCAAACCTTTCAAAGACTGTCTTCCCACCCAAAGTGATGCAGCTATATCACTGCGGTTTGGATGTTATCAAGTTACACTGAGCGTTTCAGAGCCCCCAGAAACACATCAGTCTTTGGAAGCTTTAAAAATATTTTTAGAGACTGACCTATTCTTTACCCGCTGCCTGGTGTTCATTCCCAAGTGGGCACTCTTGAGAACACCGAATAAATCCTCTATATCCTTCCAAGAAAGTCAGAGGTCTCTTTATCGGAACAAGCAGGAACCCGGCGGCCCCATTAGAAAATGACTGATCCGAAAGGGAGAGCTGCCCATGAGACTGGCTAACCACGGGTAAGAACAAGTCCACTGTTGCTCACGTAGGTGGCACCATGTGCCAGTTTCCACGGGTAGGCTCTCTAGCTCTGTGAACCAACCCTCGCGATGTATTGGGCTGTCCAGTAGAGCCTCTATTTTACAGTGTTGGGAGTGTTCCTGGTGCACGTGCTCTCTTTGGCTCTGTGTTTCTTTTGTCTGGTCTTTCACTCAAAGAGAGGGAAACTGTCAGGACCCTGCACGAATTTCACTGACATGACCCTTGAAAGGCAACAGCAGGCTCTCTTCCACATCATTACTTTTTATGATACCTCTGCCAACGATAGAGACAGGCATCGCACTGCATGACTCGTTCCCGGGCTGAATGGCTGACCCTGCTTGGTCATGTCTGAGTGTGTTCACGATCTGCTCAGCTATATCTCAGCAGGTGCAAAGATCAGCTCTCAATGGCAGAGCAAGCTTGGTGGTGGCTACCGTTTCTCTAAGCTTAGAGCCTAAGGGCTAAGTGGTGGAGGTCTATGTAAATTAGGGGTGGAGAGAGCTTGAATGAATGGAAACACATTCTCTACCATGGACTTCTTCTAAAGGAATAGCTAGCTAGGTACAAAACAGGGATTTGGGGTTTTGTCTGCCCTCCCAACAAGTCTTTCCTAAAAAAGGCTAATGAGTCTCTAGGTTGCATAGGGAAATAGGAGGAGCAGAGGAGGAAAGTAAAGATTTTGGTGGATGGGGCTTCTGTCTCCACAGACAGTTGTGATGTGACAGGTGACTCATCCAATACACCTCTTTTTTTTTCTCTTGTGAAATGGAGTTCAAGTTCAAGTTATTGATAACTAGGGTTCTAATATAGACTGATGGTGGCCAATGAAAGATTCTTAGACAAGACGTCGCCTCTCCCACCACCTCTAAGAAGTGCTAATGTGGTCAGAATTTCAGCTGAAAATATAATTTGATTTATAGGCAGAGAGAAAGTTTTGCCTAGCATTTTTAGAATGAAGTAGGAATCAAGAGAAAAGGGAAAAATATGAAGGTACTTGATGGATGTAGCTTTATGATTTTGTTAAGATTCCACTGACTCTTGGGGAAATTGGCTCTCTAGGGAGTGGTTTTGGAATTTGTAAGGCTGTTTTGGTTACCATAACGAGGAAAGCTCCTGGTTATATAAGGTAGGCATGCTATGAATCCTTTGATGTGTGAAAGTTTTGCCAAAAATTAATTCTATATCTGCCTAGTTTCAGATGTCTATAAAGGAATTTATTAGATGAATAAAGTGTTTTTAGCCAAACCTAAGATGTCATTATCAAGCCTAAGAACTCTGCTGGATATGAGCATAGTAACTTTTGGCATAGTTTCAATGCACATTGAATTTTCTATGAATGTAGCCACTGAATGAATTGAGATAATGTCATACTTTTGCCTTATTCAAAACATCATTAGAATTTGTTCATTTTGGAAATGCCCACCACTGATAGGAACACCCTTTCCAGTGTTGGTGGTGTTGAGCCTCGTGGGTGAGCTGGACTGTGTAGGAATCTGTGGAGAGGTGCATGTGTCTGCTGACCTCCCCAGGTCTCTCGAGGTGATCACCGCCAAGATTTTACTTTCTGAAGTACAAATGACCCTGTTTTAAGTGATTTCCCCCTCTCTGTCTCCTTTATAACATGGTTAAACCATTTTACTGATTTTGAGAAACATTATGGAGCAGACAGCTTCCAGTCTCTCTGAGTTTTATTTCAGGATAATAAAAGATGTGTGAGGCCTGACTTTGGCTGCGGCCAGTTGTGCTTAGCAGTGGTTCTTCATTTATTAAGACTCTGATTTTTAAAATCACTTCTTTTATTTTTTGTGATCAAACCATTTATATCATTTCCCTCTTCCCTTTCATCCTTCCAAACTCTCCCATGTACCCGTCCTTGCTCTCTTTCAAATTCAAGGCCTCTTTTTTTCATTAATTGTTGTTACACACACACACACACACACACACAAACACACATCTATCCATCTATCCATCCATCCATCCATCCATCCATCCATCCATCCATCCATCTATATAAAATATATAAGAACATGGAGACACCATGAGGCCAATCTGTGGTGGGACTGGAATTCAACCCCACTGTGTTTCAGATTCATGTAGATTCATATTCTCCCACACGAAGGTAATGATGACATAATGATGAAGACAACTGGGGAAAAATTACTCACCCTCGTACTTGGCTGTTTCAAACAGCCTGCAAACTACCAATATATTTGAGACTTCTTAAAACTTTGAGAAGATTTGACAAATATCAGAACCCTCAGTCGAGAGAGAAAGTTACAGAAAAGAATACCCTGTGCTAAATCCATGCTGGAACCTAAAAATCTGTGTCAGCTCTACCCTTAAGTTCTTTCTCCTGTAGTGCACTGGAGGTCTAAAGTGGCCCTGGGTAGATGCTATGCAATGGGGAAAAGATAGCTAAACCAGAGGTTGTGGCACACACCTGTAGTCTCAACACTAGGAGGGCTGAGGCCAAAGAATTGTGGGTTCAAGGCTACCCTGGGCTACACAGCAAGATTCTTTGTATAAAACAAACCCAAGCAAGTAAGTAAGCAAGCAAGCAAGCAAGCAAGCACACGCGCGCACGCACACACACACACACACACACACACACACACACACACACCAAATGAATAGTATGAAGCAAAAATGGTAGCCAACAGCTGAGTGTGATGTTGGTGGCTCACACCTTTAATCCCAGCACTTGGGAGGCAGAGGCAGGTGGATCTCTGAGTTAGAGGCCAGCCTGGTCTGCAGAATGAGTTCCAGGACAGCCAGGGTGACACAGAGAATCCCTGTCTTGAAAAACCAGGAAAAAATTCGTAGCTAACCCCTTAACAGGCTCTCAACACACACCACAAGCATTCCTAAATCCTTTCCATATGTAATCTGGCTGAACTCTGCGGGCTTAGAACCTCATCTCACAGTTGGGATAACTGATAAAATCAAACTCTCTGCAATTGTAGTAGAACTCAGTTTGTCATTGTCAGGGTGAACACAGACAGCACACCCCAAAACCATCAGCCAGTGCTGTGAATAGCGCTTGACAAATTTCTAACTGCGATGGATCATAATGTGCACCCCCCCCCCCACCGACTTTCATCATGGCAAGCAGCAACAATGGACGAAGGGTAGACTTGCTGGAGGCATACAAAACAGTGTTGGGATGTAAGGTATCCCAGAAAAGTGGTAAAGGTTTGCTGATGATAAGAGACAGAGTTTTATCCTAGTCAGAGGAGGCTGTTTTCAATAGCTTGACAAAAAGCTTTAGATAACAAAATCTCATGTGGATTCTGTGGAGCGTTTTATTCAGAGCCCTAACCCTCATGCTATGTATTTGACTTAACTGAGATTCTGTCAGAATATTTTGATGAAGGGAAGAGGTGGAGAATGGGGTGGGGGGGGTGGATTTGCATTTAAAGGGCAAGCCTTGATCCTAAGCTCTGAAACCTTCAGTTCAGTAGTTGTGAGACTTTGCCAGCTAGTGAACCTCACTGGACCTTAATTTGGCCATCTGTGAAATGGGGTGGATAAAATTGAGCTACAGAACCACTTTGGCAATAATGAGCTTCAATCAGTGCTCAGAATTGCCCAGTACCTCTCCAGGGTGCAGAGCTCAGAATCTCACAGAGGCTCCGAGCTGGTAATTTTCAGATATGGCTGGTAGGTGATCATCTCTTTCTGCTTGATGTACTCTCTAATTGCAAAAAGATGACAGAGAGCCGGAAAACTGTGGCATAGACCCAAGGCTTCTGCCACGGGGACAGAAATCTCCTTGCTGATATGATTGTGGAGTGCTCAGTTTCAACTCCCAACGCCTTTACTCTTAAATTACAGCTAGTGAAGCAAATCTCCAATTGAGCCCCCTAAAGACAGCAGCAGTAGTTGGGCTGCACAACACAGTTTCTAATATCAGCACCAGCAATCACGGGACCAGCGGGGTACCCTTTCCAGCGCTTCTTAAAATGTCATTTTGATTTAGAGTCCAAAAGTCACTTCAAGATCTGCATTCCTTGACTGCTTTTCCTTCAGTCTTAGATTTATTTATTTCCATAGTCTAGATGTTCTTACCCTAGTGTGAATAATTCTAATTAACAGAACTTGTAATCATGTGGTATCTCTTATGACATGGTATGATAGTGGGAAAAAAATGGCCATTAGTATAATGTTTGTGTAGAGAACATCCCTGTAGCATTAGGGATGAAGAAAGAGGGATTCTGCATATATGAGTTGGTTATTGAACAGTAGATCAATTAGTGTTATGGAACCCTCATGTACGGATTCTAATTGTTCCAAGCTGACTTTGTAGTCATCTCTTAAAACTTCCTCAGGATAAGTAGGCATTTAGATTTTTCCTTTTCCCATAGATCACTGGGAGTTTATCCAACAGACAGGAGAACATGAACATAATACAGTCGAAAGCTTATTTCTATTTTCATTTATTGAATATTTATAGTAGTGATGTCTACATGGAAAGACTGATGCCTGCCCTTAGAGATCAACACAATTCAAGTCGGGGGGTGGTAAGGAAGTTCAAATGTAAGTTATTAATAAGGGGAAGGCAGTTAAATGTTAGGTAAAGTGGGGATCAAGAAATGCAACATCAAAGGAGGGAAGTCTGTGCTGTTTTCAATAGTCAAGGGTAACGTGTAGGGCTGTGGGAAAGCAGCCTTCAAATCCCAGTCTGATGGGAGGCAAATGAAGTTTAGGTATGTGCCTCTGCTAACAGAAAGGATGAATAATTAAAATAGCAAACTTATCCCTCATAAGGTTTCAGCCCACAATAGAAGGCTAGAACATGCTAGTAACCATTCCCGTTTTTTTTTCATATATTGGTAGTAGTCAGATCTAGGTGGTGGGGACATAAACTAAAGCAAGCCCAAGGTTAGTTAAAGAATCCCTCAGGCATGACAAAAGGACCACACCATTTCTGGTTCTCCCCATACCCAGATGCAGGCAGATACACAGAGCTGTGATGCACAATGCTACTTACTGAGTCCCAAAACACATTTGAGCATTTCTCCCACTAAAATAATGTTAGTTTCTATAGAATACTAGGTGCATTGTTGTTAGTAGGTCATGGCATGCCACTGAAGTTTTTGTTGGTTAGATATCCTTATCTGACCTTTAAAACTTTCTATCCATAATACTTGATACAACCTTTCCACTGATAAATGGGTAAATCCTTATACCTATATAAAAGGTGAGATTATAGTCTGTTTTTGTAAAACTATCTTTGAACAGTTTCTTGGGAGATGAGCTCGTCTCTAGCTCTAGAAATGCCAGACAGGAGCAGCTAAATCCTAAGAAGAAGGAAAATAATGTCTGTCTTAGACAGTTGCTGGCCAGCCATGATCCTGGTGACATAATCTTTAAGGGGCTATAGCCCAAAGGGTAAGCCAGTACAGCTCCATCATTTCTAGCTTGGGTCAAGGAAGGGTGTAACTACAGACATAGTGTAAGACTACTTCAGTAATCTTCTTGTTCCTCTTGATAGTCTGACTGCGCTTGTTTGTTTGTTTATTTTTCGTATGACCAGAACCAGCAGGAATAAAGGTCCTGGACAGTGAGATGTTTAGTGGGGAGACCAGGGATAAGAAATAAAGATGCTAAAAGCAATAGCTAGCACAAGGAGGTCTTGCATAAGCTGATGACTTATGCCAAGCAAGTTTATTAAGAAGTGCAACCTCATAGATACTACTTGCAGGGGGAACATGGTCAAGGTAAGCAGAGAACTGAGTCTAACAATATTGGCAAAGGGAATGAAGGATACCTCAGACACAGCTGTCTTTGGACCGGTTACCACAGCCCAGGGGAAGAGTCAGGTCCCCAGAAGCTGTAACCTTGACTCTTATGCGGCACTGGCTCCAGCATCAGACAGACTTTGCCAAATCCATTCCTGGACAAGGACACAGAACTAAAGTTCCCATGTCTTTTCATTAGGGCCTCTGAGAAAGTCCTGGGACAGTATGGATGCCCACGATAATAATTTCATGTCCATACATGGTATTTACCTAAGCAAAAAACAACACATTTGAAATAATGGATTCTCTCTGTGAAGTCCATTTCTTCTATGTACAGCCAAACACTGTCCGTTCTTAGCTCTGTCTCTTCTGCTTTTTCAGTCTTTCAGCATAGAGCAGTATCCTCCCCAAGCTAACGAAGCATCTTTACAGATATTGAGTAACATCTCATCAAGGACAATAAAACCAATACCTTTCCAGTTCAGAGTGTTTCTGGAATCATGCTTCTCCCTCTCCTTCTCTGGACACCATCATTGCCTTCCAACACGATGGTGACCAGTAGACACTGTCACCTCTATTTCCATCAGAGCTCACTTTCCATCTCCACAGAGGCGGTTGTGAGGATGAATGAGCTGCTAGACATGGTCAGTGCTCTGTGATTGCCCTTTCACTGAAGTCCCCATGGGGTGTGGAATGGATCTGTGTGTACCTTCCCTAAGGGCACCATCCTGGTCCCAAGATACTAGGGACATTTTAGGAATAACAGAAGCTTTGTTTTTGTCAGTCTCCTAGAATCCCTTGTCCCTTTCATTTTCCTTTTCCAAGTTCCTCCCTTCCTTCCCCTCCCTTTTCTTTCTTCCTTGTTTATTTATTTGATGAAACCTGGTTGAACTCAGTTTTCCTTCTTCTTTTTAAACCATTAAAACTGCAGTTCATGAAGGAGCTTAAAAAGGAAGCAAACACAGGGATGTTTAACTAAAGTCTAGTTGGTTTCACTCTTAACCTTGATATCATCTTACAGGATTTCAGACACAAGTCATATCAACTTTTGAGCCACAGAAATATCACCTGTAAAGTGAAGAGAGCACTTGTCTTGGTCCATTCACATGGGTGTGAAAAAGTGCCGTAAGTTTCATGAGGTATAAACAACAGGACTTTGTTTCTGATGGGTTTAGAATAGGAAGAGAAGTTCAAGACCAGGGCATTAACAGATTTGGTGTCTGGACATTTTCTGGTTCACAGATGGTGACTTCTCACTGCATCCTCACATGGTGGAATGTACTTTTAAAAGTTTGGAATTGACAAAGATTGTATATTTTGAAGGTGTTCATTCACAATAGCTAAGTCTGTAGGTGTGAATGATATCATAGTAGTCATGGGAGTGAAGAGAGTATTTTACATTCTTTTTTAATCCCTTTGGATGTAGACTCATATGTGGGGTTATATGATGACTTGATATTATTGCACATTGTATAATGATTACTATAAGTTAATTAACAAGACCATTATAGACCTGCTTATAATGGATGCCTACAATTTGTTTACTGCTTAAAAAAGATTTATTATCTTTAATAATGTATATATGTAGTTACCTTTGTGTGAGGTGTATATGAAAGTATGTCTAGAGGAGCATGTCAGATACTTTGGAACTAAAGTTGGAAGCAACTGTGAGCCACTCGATACAAGGGCTTGGAACTTGGGTTTTCTGCAAGAGCAGAAATCACTGAAAATCTTCGCAGCCTGAAACCTGTATTATAGCTGGAATTTGTACCTCTGATCCACATCTTGCAATTTCTCCTATCCCTTAGATCCTGCAAACTATTAATTTTTCTTACTATAAGTTCAACTGTTTTGGACTGAATGTATGAGCAATATCATACACCATTTGTGGTAGAAACCCAGAGTGAAGTTGACTGGTTGCAGCAAAGAGCACATGGTTGGAGCAGGAGATGTGGGTCAGCAGTTAAGAACATTGGCTGATCTTCTAGAGGACCCAGGTTTAATTCCCAGAATCCACATGGCAGCTCACAACCTTCTGTAACTCCAGCCTCAAGGCATCCAACATCCTCTGCTAGCTTCCCGGGGCACTGCATGCATGTGGTACACAGAGAAATGCAGGCAAAACATCCATACACATACAATAAAAATAAAGGCTAAAAAAATACATGGCACACAAAACCCCAAACAGTGGTTATTTGGCTTTTCAGGGAAAGTTTACTAATGTCTCCACTAAACCTTTGCTTAACTTAAAATGGGAAATTATTATAGCTATTATTTTTATATTATCACCACATTTATGAGATATCTAAAGCATGACTAAGCAGTTTGAAACTCTAGACATTTCATTGACAGAATGGAAGCATTGTTAGCAGAAAGATGAACGGAAAAGGCTTGCTATTATTCATAGAGCTTTGGTGAAAGCTGATTTTTCTTTCTTATAAAAAATATAGATGAGTTGTAGTTTGAGGAATGTATTTGCAACACTGAGCATTAGCAGAGAATAGAGAATAATAAGCCACATTGATTTAAAAAGGCAAAAGGAAACATCTGCTCTTTGGCTGTGATTTGTCCAAATGTGAAATCCTGGCTTAAAAATGCAGAAAAGGCAAGCTGCCTAACAAGAATGCATGGAGCATCGACTATTTATAGAGAAACGGGCTGGAGAAAGACAGATGCGATTGACAGGTACTGTCTTGAAACGTCCTTTTTGCTGTTGAACCACTTCTTGATTTTATTGTACTTTGTCTAGTTCTGGAGCTCTTTCTATTTCTTCGTCTTCACATTAGCTTAGTTGGATGATATATGGTGGGTAAATGTGGACAGACAGGCTACAGTTCATTTAGAAAGCTACTTGAGTGGCAAGGTCAAGGTTTTGTGGCTAATTTCAAAGACAGTGAGGCATTTTCAAGTTTTATGACTGGGGGTGGACAAGAAGATGGGAGTTGTGCTTTGGGATGATTAATCCATTGCTTGGGGTAGGATGGATTGGCATGGGTGAAGGCTGAGAGATCAATGAAGTAGTTTTCCCTGTAGGCTAGGCAAAGCGTAATGAGGTTTGAGCTGGAATGGACACGGGAGGATGAAGAAAGAGACACAGGGTTGGCAGATGCAGTTGATAACATGTGGGAGGTGACTGCGAGGTTTGAGTCTGAGATGCAATGAATAGAAACAGAAAAACTCAGAGGACGAGCTGGCTTAGAAAAGGGGTCATGGGTTGGTGGACAGGTTGGGTTTTATTGTCAGTGGGACGTGAAGGTTGAGTAGCCAAAATCATGGATGGAGACACTTCACCGGAGTATGGGAGATCATGGGACAATATGGAGAAGCAGATACAAATCTACTGGGACTGAGAAGAGGGTTCTGTCCCAAGATCATATGCCAACACCTTAAAAGGAAGAATTAGGGTCAGGGTAACTCAGAAAGCCAGCACAGATGTCACAGTTCATTTGAAGAAGACTGGGGAATAAGGGAACATCAGGGGAGAGGTTTGATTCGTTGAAAAGGAGGTATCAGTGGAGAGAATGACAAAGACCCCGGTGGATGTAAAGACTGCAAACTGAGCAATGTGGCTGAGCAAAGGGGCATAACACAGCTAAAATATAAGTTGATGCAGGAAACAAAGGCAATTTTTAGTAAATATTGTAATGAAAATTTCATTACCTGCTTGCTCTCAGTGTTCCAGAGAGAAGTAAATAACGTTCTCCTGATATGCTCTGTAAAACCGATTTTTCCCATTTTCCCACTCCCAGGATGTCTTCTCTTTTCCTGCATCTGATTAGACTAGAGGTCCCTGTGGGCTTGGTTGTGTTTTTGTTTTATCACATATGTCTTTCAACCTCCAAAAAAAAAAAAAAAAATGGAGAAAGAATGTTCTCAAGAAAAAGATCCCTTTCTCCGTATCAAACCGCTAGATAGTTTGTAGCATTCTGGCTTCCCCCAGGTATCTCTGCCTCTCATCACTTTATTTTTGTTATTTTCACTCAAAATATATCTGGGGAACAAAATATTTCAGTGAACTTTATGTCCACATTCCTTCAACTTTGGTTGCTTTTGTTTTCTTTTTCTTCGTTCTTATGTTTTCAAAGGTAGGGTCCCATATAGCTGAGCCTAGCCTCCAACTTGTGTGGGGCATAAATGAGCTACAAAGATGGTGCCGAGAGGAAGTTAGCCCAAGTTGTTTACCCTGAGAGTAGATACAAAGATCTGGAGATGCCGGGCGGTGGTGGCGCACGCCTTTAATCCCAGCACTCGGGAGGCAGAGGCAGGCGGATCTTTATGAGTTCGAGGCCAGCCTGGGCTACCAAGTGAGTTCCAGGAAAGGCGCAAAGCTACACAGAGAAACCCTGTCTCGAAAAACCAAAAAAAAAAAAAAAAAAAAAAAAAAGATCTGGAGATAACGTCAGTACATAAACAGCTCTTAAACAAGGAAATGAGTATAGGGTGACCTGTAAAATGATTGGTTGGTTCCTTCCACCCTCTCGGAGGGTTCTGAGGTTTTCTGCTATAAAAGAGGCTTACTTCCTAACAATAAATGAGTTCTTGCTTGACTTGAATCCTGCTGCGTCTGATTGTCTCTGGGTAATAGGAAGGCTGGGAAATAGGCGAGCATTGCATTTACCTTTCCAGGCCACTTCTTCAGAGGTGACCTAAGTTCCTGGTGAGGCAAGACCCCACAAACTTGCTATGTAGTTGAAGTTGATCTTGAACCCTTGATCCTCCTGTCCCTTGTCCCCTAATTGCTGAGATTACAGGTATGCACCACTGTGCCTGGCCTTTCTATTTTTGAGCAGTCGCTTGGAGTTCTTGGGTTTGTAAAGAATTAGAAGACTTGTTTGCATTACTTCTTACTACGGTTTTACCCAGGAAGCCTTCATTTAGGTACAGACAGGGAATTAGTGTTTGTTATCAATAGCTTGAACAGCAGAAATTGATGAACCTCTCATCAATTGAATCAGATATTGCTTTCTGTGATTGAAGTCCCCCTTTTCAATGGTTGTCATGGTAACTCCAGTTCGGTTTTTTCCATGATAAAGGTCCAACCAGCAAAACTTGAAACTATCAGACTCCTATGATCTATTCACATTTGTAGGTATTCAGAGATATAGGATGTACACACACCACACACATGAACAGCTCCTGTATAAAGACGCCACTGGCAAGGAGTGTTTAAGTCTTCCAAACCTTCCTCTTTGTTTTTTTTTTTAATAACTGATAAATGAAACATTGATGAAAAGTCACAGTCTGAGGTTTTACCTCTTCAATTTTTACAATGGAAATGAACACCATCATATGGCCTTGAGTATAATAAAGATTATTTTAGAAGTAGAAACTGACTAGCTCATAAAATAAATGTTAGGCATTTTTCACTTAAGAATGTAAACGTTATTTTTTTCCATTGGTGAATAATACCAAATTATGAAAACCACCTTGGACAAGGACCTCCTTCCAGACTATGATGACAAGCACATTATTTTCTAGCTTGTCAGCCAGATCTGTCTGGGCTGCCTAAGCTGAGGGCTGCAATGGGGCATGCAAAGGCTTGGCAGAGACATGGGCATGTTTTCAGTCACCAGCTTTGCCTGGGATCTGGAAGGCAGTATCGGCACATGGCATTTATCATTGTTCATTCTCTGACAGTTGTTTTAAGAGGGCTGGAAGCATTTGAAGTGGCAAGACGAGGAGACTTAGTGAAAGAACAGCTTGAAGGTGGACCAGAAAAAAAGCTGAGTATCACACAGAGAAAAAAGAATGGTCAGACATCAGGCTGTGAGGAGGGCTGTGCAGAATGGCTTGCTGCTCTCTGAACTGATTTTACTAGCGACATCATAAAAGTGGGAAGGCCTACCCTTCCATAGACATGAAGACTGTGCTTTTCACAGATTGTGAGGAAGCAGAATAGAACAAGACACAAACTTTGTTTACATCGGAGTCACAGTTATGGGAATCTGAAGATCCAACAACATTGAGTAACATACTCCCAAATGGTTTGAATTTATACAGATTTCATTGTGTATTCAATAGTATTTCCAAGCCATGTTTCAAGTGAATGGTACATGCTATTTAGGATGGCCAGAACACTGGAACATTCTGTCAGTAAGACCCAGATAATGTGATCACCATGGCAGAGATTATATTATTAAATTGAAGGCTAAACCTCTTTCTTGGCTCTTCTCTGAGATCTATTTTCACAAGTTTTGCCTACTGCCCCAAGCTGTTGACCCTGACAGAGCAGTTATTTGGGGCCTTTGGAAGAGCTGGCATCGTCCACAAAGCTCCTGTTTCTGTAAGAAACAGAACAAGAGATAGCTTATTACAGAGCCAAATATCCTTGATTATGGCCTGGGAATATAGATACAAGTCATTCAATACAATGTTCCCAAGTGGTAAGTTTTATGAAGTGTGGTAGTAATGGTATAACCTACAAAGAAAGTCATTATCAAGGAACACTTAATACACACTGGTAGAATCATCAAGCAGACAAATCACAATAAAGTTGGGAAGTCTGTTTTGGACTCAGTGCTATCTGAGGCTGTTCTTAGCCTTTGGGTTGGCGGAAGCCAGGGGTCTTGTTTGTACATTCCAGAAGGATTTACTGAACAAGGACATTAGGTCACACACAGAATTAAGCAACACCTACCTATTTACAAGGCTAAGATAGCTCGAGATAATTAGCCTTTGAACTTACAATATTCCAGCTCTTTACACATTACATAGGTTTTAGTCAGTCATCCAGCCTTGTGGAAAGTTTTACACAGATGTAGCATTTTTCTAGGAACTTCAGTTCACACTAGCCAGGACCAGGTAGAGAAATGTTGAGAGTAATCTACAGGTCTGGATTAATAATCTTGGGCACAGGGAGAGTCTTGCTTCAATGATAGGCATGGAGTTAGCACAGCAGTGATGGGACTGTTGTGGCAAGCATCTGTGTTCAGAAAGGCACATGTGGCTATGAGGCTGGGATCAGAACCAGGAGACTAGATGGAAGTGAGGAGCATGCACATCGCCCTTAATGTCTGATGAGACCCCAGGGGTGACTAGATGATAATATTCTGCTTTCTGACCCCAGGGTTGAATCTCTGATGGTTGTGATTTCATTTGGGATGTAACATACTGACTTCTCTGTAGCAGTAATGTTAGGCAGAGTTTAAAGACTTTTGGCAGAAACAATCTTTCCTGGCTGAAACTCTCACTTAATATAAAATTCTTCCATCTGCACGGTGTGAGACCTTTTCTACAGAGAACCATGAGAGGTCTTCAGGCAGCAGATGTTCAGGACATAATGCTTAATGACTTTTTGCCCAGCAATGTGAATTCATGGGAAGTGTTTGGAGACCACACAGCCCAGAGTACACTCAGGAGCTAGAGCTTCCCATCAATAGACAAATCCATAAATATTTATTCTTGGCAGAGATGCTTTGGATGGCTGCTTACCTTCATTCCGAAAATACTTCGTTTTGTTCCCCCGGCTAATTTAATTACACTGGGGGGAAAGTCTCATTTGTTTTCCTTCAGTAGTTTTCAAATATCTCACTTATCAGGGAAGCTACGGTCCAGGCAGAGCTGGACCGGGGTAGGTCAGACCTTTGGTGTCTATTTGTAAAGGGATGAGAGGTATTTTCTCGTGGGAATAAGTCAGAACATTCTACACGCATGGTTCTTTTTACACAGTTCTCCACATGTGAGTTCTAATGAAATAGGAAAAATATAAATGTGACCAACTCCTTCCAAATGAGGTTAAAAACTTCCAATATAGAGCAAAAGGCACCACCACCAATACTGGACACTGCTTGATATAAACACACCAGTATAAATGGGAACACATTGATTGGCATGTTCAACTGTTTTTAGTTGCCCATTCTCCTGTGTCTTATTCCTTGGCTGCCATCTGATCCTCTACTCCAGAACAAAAAGGATGTAATATAAAGAAATTTATGGCTTAAAAGGGATTCATAATTCTTAATTATTTTGTCTCCTAATTGGTTGTCAAAAGGAAGGCAAAATAGATTGCGGACAGATGTGCACTGACCTTTTCTTTCTGGGTTGAAATCTGTACCTTAGAGATGTTCTAAGGAGAGTGACAGAGGTCCCAAGAAGTGCTTTGGGTTTACATTTCTATTTAAGCAGAGATTCTTGGTGGCTTATTCTATACCACCCTGCAGTGACTCCCTCAGTATCACCCCATTTATGCAAACTGTTTGTGCAGACAGGTTCCGTCTTTGCAAGGTGGAAAGTGCAGACACTGTGACTCGTGCTGTAGTGGGAAGCAGCTAATGGGACGTGGTGAACTTATGAGGAAGGATGGATGTCTCCAGGGTACCAAGTCACCCTAGAGCTGGTGAGTTCTGCCTGGGGCTTACCAAGAGATTATGATGGGGTTTTGGAGTGTCCAGAGCACTGGCAATGGCTAATCCTTGTGGCACTAGGGGCAACGTGATTACTCCTTCTTCGCCTCATAGCTATCTGCCAAATAGGGAAAGAAAAGTTACCTGAACAAGACAGGGTCACCTAGTGAGACTGTTTGATTTGTGTGGTTAGAAAAAAGGGAGAAGATAGAATTAATTTCAAGTTTTCTCTCTAATGCCCTGCAAGGCAAAGGCCTGTGAAGACCAAATTTAAATCTGGAAACCTAACGCAACCCAGAGCCGTTCACATCTAAGTGTGTTTACTTTGGGCCTTACTGTGTAAGATTATGTATTTTATATTTATATCCAATTAATTACATTCTACGGACTTTAGTCTTTTACTAAGAACTTATCTGGTCATAAAAGTTACAACAGAAGAGTGAGAAAATGACCTCAGGGTGAAACCTAGAATTGAAGCTTGAGACTTTATACTTAAAGGTGAGTGCATA
The DNA here is from genome assembly GCF_049852395.1 of Peromyscus maniculatus bairdii. Lineage (NCBI taxonomy): Eukaryota > Metazoa > Chordata > Mammalia > Rodentia > Cricetidae > Peromyscus > Peromyscus maniculatus. The sequence continues at coordinate 11,431,003 of NC_134871.1, read as the reverse complement.
AAAATGTTTTCCATGAGTGTTGATAATGTATGTCTAATATTTGTGAGTCTTTATTGGTAGAAAATTTGCGAAATTTTGTTGGTTGTTTTTACTCTATGCTCTTTGGCTGTTTTGGGGGCCTACCACTCAGCTCTCAAATAAATCACAGGGAGTCTTAATCTTACTTATGAATGCCTGGCCTTAGCTTGGCTTGTTTCTAGCCAGCTTCTCTTAACTTAAATTATCCCATCTACCTTTTGCCTCTGGCTTTTACTTTCTCCTGTATACCTTTCTTTACTTCTTACTCTGTGGCTTGCTGTGTAGCTGAATGGCTGGCCCCTGCAGTCCTCTTCTGTATCTTGCTCCTTGATCTAATTTCCCCAAGATTTCTTCTCTTATTTATTCTCTGTGCCTGCCAGCCCAGCCTATCCTTTCTCCTGCCTTGCTATTGGCCATTCAGCTCTTTATTAGACCAATCAGGTGTTTTAGACAAGCAAAGTAACAGCTTCACAGAATTAAACAAACACAACATAAAAGAATGCAATACATCTTTGCATCATTAAACAAATGTTCCATAGCATAAACAACTGTAACACATCTTAAGTTAATATTCTACAACAGTGAAATATCTTTAAAAATCATTTGATAAATTCCTTGGTTATAACATATAGAAGAAATGATATTCTCATATTAATAGCAAGCTTTCTTTTTTGGTTAGATAAATGTAACTGTTGTCTTCTAGTACTAAGAGTGGTATAGCCTGAGCTTAAGATTCTGAATTTGCCCTAGAATGCAGCAGTAGGAGTTTGTAGATAAGTGGTCCTCAACTTTCTGAATGCTGTGACCTTTAACATAGTTCCTTGTGTTGTGGTGACCCCTATCCATAAAATTATTTTCATTGCTACTTCATGATTGTAATTTTGCTACTGTTGTAAACTGTAGTGTAACTATCCGATATGCGGGATATCTGTTTGGTATGTAACCCCGCCCACAGGGTGAGAAACGCTGGTCTAGATAGAGGTGGTGGGGATGCTGTGTCATGGACACCTGCTGAGTCAGCTGTTCAACATCTCATCGACTTTGTAGCCATCTCCTCTCTATGTCACTCCATTGTCACTGTGGAAACAGTCGCTGTCTTTCCTTTGTCCCATTCTGGCTAGAGTCAGGCACATGTGCCAGCTTGGGGCAGCTGGTTCCTTTGCCAGGAATTTGCAACCAGAAAGAAAAGGCTGATCCCAGTCTTAACTGTGTGTTTACACACACCATAAGAACAGGATAGTAGATTATCCTATGATACATGGGATCAGCTGCGGAAGCCATAGATATGAAAGACAGTGTCTACCATTATAAATACAACTAAGGCTGAGAAAGCTTGGCTGGCCCTGAATAAGACCGAACTTTAAGACATTTGCCATGGATGGAGCGTATTATCCTAACGGGCATCAGTCTCCTTTTAGTAGTTGATTGTGTCTCCCATGTATGAGTAGAACACAGAAAGCAGAACACAAGAAGGTTTTTATCTGAAGGTTGATGGGGGTCTTCCTCTTTCCAACACTTGCAGACATGAGGGATGAAAAAATGTTGAGGGATTCTGATCAAAGAGATGGACACCAAGGCTTCTCCAGGAAAACAACTTTTAGTTATGTTAGAAGACTAAGCAGTATTCCTGTTAGAAAGAACAATGAACAGGGCTTTCATATGATTCTTGTTTCTCTGTCTCCCATGCATGGTGACATATAATTTGATTGGCTATTTTGTAAGAAGAAACAGACTGTGGGAGAGAGATCACATTGATTTAAAGGCATAGGTTAGCCTGTGCAGCTGTTTCTCTCTTCCTGGATTCTTCAGGAGTCCTACAACAATCTAGTCTCAGATTAAGGGAATGAGACTAGAGGTGAATGAGACTCCAAGGAAACCAGTCTGGTACAGTGAGAGGATGAGCTGCATCTGAGTCTGTGCGGCTTGTCTAATGGGGTGCTCTATAGCAGTTCCTTCAGAACTGTAACATTCCCTCCAGGATGGAGGAGGAGAGCTCATGATGAACTTTTGGTGATGTAGCTGCTTTTGGGTTATCCTTGCTCTCATAAGTAACCCTACACCCATGCTCTCCTGTCAGTAACACCAGGAAAATCTTTCAGGTTTATCAAGTTGGGTTTTGGCGCAGTTGTTACTTTGGTCTGTTGTGGCTCCCTTTCTGGGGTGAGCAGGTGTGTGTGTGTGTGTGTGTGTGTGTCTGTATGTGTGTCTCTCTGTGTGTTGCCTCCCAGGAAAAGCTCCCACACAACATGATGCCGAGCAGGACGCACAGTGGTGAACAGTCTATCATTTTGTGTTTGCTCCACTGACATCAGCACTCATTGCTTGTTGATCTTCCCATTTTCTTTAAAGTTTGTTTAGAGATTTTTAAGTTTCAAGGCAAAACATGACATAAGTAGCTCCACTCAGAAGTCAGTGTTCCTGTGATCCAGCTATTGCTTGTTGGGCACTGCTGCTTCAAGCAGCTAGCATCTCCTGGCACAGGATCATCTTTTTTTTTACTCCGCGGGAACCACCCGAAATCATTCTCATTTCATCTGTGGCAGCTGAGGTTGGAGCACTGAAGATGGAGCCTCAGACCAGCACAATGCCAGGACCAGACGGATAGTCACATGACTCAGTTGGTGTCAGTGATAGCCAGTGGAGTTATGTGATGACTTCGGGGAAATGGTACATTTCTTTTTGTCCTGATGCTTTTGCCGATAAGTAATAGGTTGATATGGACTTCTGGGGTTGCCACGTAAAGTCTCATTGTAAAACCAATGATCAGGAAAGACACAGCTGAGAAATAAAGAAAGACACAATCTTTGGTGACAACTTTTAGGCTCTTGCATCCAGCTGAGCCTGGAAATGTCCTCTACTGGATTTTTGCTGTGGCAATCAATAGACGTCGTTTATGATTAAGCTAGTTGAAGAGTTATTATTCTTTATTTCTTTGAAAGATTACTTTCTACTTCCTATCTTTCTGTGATTTTGGAAAAATCTATAAAATCTCTCTAATTGTCAGTGTTCTTAATTTTTCATTCATCCAAATGCACCCAGCTTTAGTATTATACATTGCAACACGCGTCACCCATCCCATATGCTCAAATGTCTTGTGAAAGGGAAAGCCTATATGAGTTCCTTTCAGCTGCATTAACCTTAGTCTCCACATGTTCTATTGACTTGGTCACATCCTCACCTTTGGCTCAATAACTGTGGGTGTTGTTAATAATAATAAATGTCTGAGTGTGTGACTTCTGTGGGCCATTTTAATTCTACCCTCCTACGTTTGTGAACAGGCTCAGCTTTAAGCTTAACTAGAGTTCACCTTCACAGTGCAAGGCGAGTCTATACAATCTAAAGTGGCCAGGCAATCTGGGGCTCACATTCATTTAATGCCTCATCAAGACAGATGCCTGTGGATGAGTCTTATCCTGATGATGTATTGTGGGTTTTGTTGACACTCGGAAATGGCTAAGTAATCATTTTCTAATTTTTAAGGAATGCAGATAGGCAATGAAATGACACCATTGAGTGCTATCTGACTCTTAATTCTATTATAACTCATCACCAAAAGAAAAGGAGCTATGCAATGTCCTGGTCATAACAAATGTCCATTTAAAATTGACATTTTACTCAGAAGTAAAGGGCTTTTCAATTGAAGGTGATTTTAGACTGTTAAACTTCACCAGAGAATGGACTATTTTAGCTCTACTGCAGTGATGAAGGAAAGAAATAGTATAACAACTTACCTTCTGTTTCCAAGCAGAGTTGAAAAATCCTGCACTTTGTATGATTCTGAGCAGATTTATTTTTTATACAGAAGTAAAAAAAAAATGTTGAAAGCCATTCCTATGAAAATCAATCTTTTTGTTCTATTATGCATTGATGAAAGAAGTTTCATGATCATTAGAATGATTGAAGTCTGAATTCTTTTTAATGAATATTACATTGCTATCCATTAAGAGGAGGCACTACAGCCAGGCAGACTGGAACCCACTTTTTATTCCTTGTGGTGTTTCCATCAGGGGTTCCAGGTCAGCTCCTCTGAGTCTGCTTGATATTGGAGAAGGGGTGCCTCACTAGCAAAATACAGTGTCATATACAGTGCAAGCAAGACATGGTTTTTGATTCAGGTAGGCATGCTCAAAGAAAACAAATGGAGTGATGTTTCTAAAAACAGATGATCGTGGCTTTAATTAGCTGACAGAAGAGTACAGGTGGGATGGGATGCTCTGCCTCCTTGCCTGTTCCTTACATGCAGCAGTTTGGTACTTAATTATGATCTCCATCCTCACAGTTGGTTCCCTCCCTGTGCTTCCCATTTCAGTGAACGACAGTGCCTCCCTACCAACTGCTTTAAACAGAAGCCCCGTCACTTCTCTTCGTCCCAACTACCTCATCTTTAACCATCATCACTTGCACTCTCTTGCCTGAATTTATCCAACATTCCTTCAACCTACCCTTCTCTCCCGTGAATTTTGCTCCTTTCCTGGTTGAGGGAATTATCCACAGAAAACTTCCATGCTTTTATATACTGGTTGAGGTTTTTTTTCCTTCTTATTTCATTGCATAGAAGCACAGACTCATTATTAAAAAACTCAAGAGAATATACACAAGAAAACTATAAAGAATAGTTATAATCTCATCTACATTTCAGTTTCTTATTAAAAAGGAGTTAGAAATGAGAGTATAAAAGGCCAACAAAATTGCTTAACGCTATATGAAGTCTCACAGAAACATTCCATGGTATACCAAAATTAAAAATACTGAAGGTATTAGAGAGTTATTTCAGTAATTGTTGAGTATCCCTTTACAGAGGATTCATCTATTGGAAGAGTTTACTCCATACGTGTTCAGTTGAAAAGCAAATGATGAAAATATCATCAAATGTGAATGTGTGATAGAAAAGTCTAGCTGATGATCCCTGGTATCAATAAACCCTATTTCAGTGGTCAAAGAGCCATGTTTCTCTTTCATGGGGTTCTAGAGAATGCAAACTCATATTAGGTAGGTCTAAATATTTTAACATTTTAAATCAAGTCACAAAAGTTAAATAAACTATCTTTTTATTTTATTTATAGTTTTATTTTAAGGTATCTTGATGTCTTGGCAAATCAATATATCTCCACCATAACTTTGAAGTCCAGTTTTGAATTTAGAATGCTTGCCTTCTTTAAGCTTCTGCTCTAAAATGTGATGGTGCTATGGAAACCTTCACATCTCCCAGCTTATCTGCACATTGCAACTGTATCTGCAACCCTGAGATGCCTCATGCATGGGAGTGGGCCCTGTAAGATTGAGGTCTGTTCATGGCCTCGTGGCGCAGGGAAGCAGTTGCCTGCCATTTGACCGTTTCTACTTCAGTTAGATTACATCATAAATATGACTTGATCTTGTTAATCTCTCCTCCTCAAATAAACAACTCATTTGATTTTGACCAGCTCATACTTGATTCACATTCAAACTTAAGAATTTATTTGCCTCTGGGAGAAAATTTTCATGATCTATGCTGCCTTCTATTTTTCATTTTAGGGTAGAAGTGAGATCAGTCAGTGATACAGACGTGTCTAGTATCGCCCACAGCTGTCGAGAAACAAACTCCCCCCACCCCCCGCCCCAAATCAAATGTCTCAAATGAATAGTAATTTACTTTCTATTATGAGTCTTTGGGTTGCCTGTGAGGCTCCGCTGCTGGTTTTGCTTAGTGTTTCTCACATAGTTGCATTCAGGTAGAAGGTTAATTGTACTAGAAGATCTGTAGATGGATTTCTAAAGTCTTATTAAATAAGAAACACAGAGCCAAATGCAGGGGTGAAAGCTGTAGAGATCAGAGAAATAGTAGAGTTACTTGCTAACCTTAGCTCACCACACCACAGCCATACCTTCCCAAGAGAACTAGCTTCTTCCTCTCTAACCTGCGCCTTTATTGCCTTACCCTTCTGCCTTCTCATTGGCTCTTAGTCCAGCCACCTCACTTCCTCATCACTGCCTGTCTATACAGACCTCCAGGTCTTTATGGTTGGTACTGGGATTAAAGGCCTGTGTCACCACGCTTGGCTGTGTCATTGAACGCACAGAGACTCTGCCTCTCATGTGATCAGATTAAGGGCATGTGCTACCACTGCCTGACTTCTTCTTATGACTGGCTATCTATGTCCTCTGATCTCCAGGCAAACTTTATTTATTAGCATACAAATAAAATATCACCACATTTCAGCACAAATAAAATATCACCATAAAGATCCATCCAGATGTCACTCACATGCCTGGCTGTAGATTAGCATTCTTCCACATGACCTCATGGTCTCAGTAGGCTAGACTTGTATACTTACATGACTATGCCAGGGCAGTGCCATTGGAGAGTAAAAGAAGTTGTCTCAGAGACCTTAGACTCCAGAGTTCCTGGAGCATCATGTCTGCCTCATTTTATTTATTATTTGAAGCATGCAAGGCTAGCTTCAGGTTTATGGGATGGTGAAATGGAGTCCCCTTTCCACTGGCAGTGACTGTCATGCATTGTAGCTATGTTTTCCCAACCTACCATTGGATCATGGTTTCTTTCTTTATGTTCCCAAATAATTTGTTATTAAAAAGGTACCAATCAATGAGACCATCCCAGAAAAACTACTTTCAGATCTTTAGTTTGTATTTCCTTCTGTTTTTTTTTCTAGGTTTTAAATAACCCATTTCAGGTGTCAGTATAGGTTATACTGAAAAATCACACTTAATAACAAAGCAACAATGAATTCTGAGCTTATATAATGCATTTATTGAAAGGTGGCAAGAGATCTCAGTGGGTATAAGAGCTTGCTTGGCAAGCTTGATGACTTGAGTGTGCTCCCAAGAATCCACTGTGAAAAGAGACAATTGACCCCAGAAAGTTGTTCACTGAATTCTACATTTTGTCACATGCATGTGCTCACACTCTCATACTCATACTGCATGCATATGCTTTAATGTTAATGTTAAATAAAAATTAAAATACATTTATTGAACTTAGTATGCTCTGAATATTTGAAATATGACAGGAAGGCACACCTTTTAGACATTTATAACTAAAACAATTAGAGAAAAAGTAGCTATCAGAACATTTTATTTAAAATAATTCCCCAAATTAAAGGAAGAATCAGAGCAAGACAGGAAGCAGTAATGGCATTTACAACATGTTTAGCATTTCTAGTAACAAATTACAAGATAGATTGTTTAGCCATCTGGGAAGAATTAAATTATATACCCATAAAATATATGTAGGTATTAAAACATTAATAGAAGTTCTTTTATTATGGTGGTATTTATGGTTGACTTTTACTGGATTATCTTTGCACATTTACATTTTTTTATTGGAAGAAAACAATATAGTGCATTATAAAAAATGAGTGACACCACATTAAGATTGTGTCCTTGTAATAGGAAATACATTTTATCTTTTGTTCTTCACAATTCTGTGAAACAAATGGGTAAAACTGTCTTATTGATTTCACCCATTCGAAAAGGAAACTAAGAGAAAGGATAATTTTTTACCCCTGTTCTTCTGCTGATGGACTTGTTGGGGTTCTCTAGGGAAATGGAAGTGCTGGTAAATACAGAATTTCAGATGAGACATTATAGAATATTTGTTTGCTTGACTATGGAAACTGTTAAGTCCTGAGATCTGCTGTATACAGTCTGGATGGTTTAAATAGCCTGGCTCCAATCCAAATGCGAGGGCCTGAGAACCTTTGGGGCTGATGGTGTCCGTGACTCTGCAGGCCTGAGAACCAGAAGTACCCAGTTCCTAAGAACAGTGAACACATGAATGCCCAAGTTGAAAAGGAGAGAGGAGGGAGAGAAAAGAGAAAGGGGAGAGGGAGAGAGAGGGCACATGAATTACTTCTTTTCCAATCTTTTGAGCTATGCAAGCCCTCAATAAGTTGTATGATGGTTAACTTGATACAGCCCAGAATCACCTGAAAAGAGAGTCTCAATAATTGTCTTAATTAAGTTAATTGACATGGGAAGACCTGTCCCTCTGTAGGTGGCACTGTTCCTTATACAGGGGTCCTGATGTATATAGCAGTAGAGAAATTGACCTGATCACAAGCAAACAAGAATGTAAGCATTGATACATTCATTTCTCTTGCTCTTGACTCCGAAGTGATGTGACTAGTTATCTCAAGCTCTGGCTGCTATGACTTCTCTGAAGTGGTGAGTTGTAGCCTGGAACTGTGAGCTAGAATAAACATTTTGCTGCTTTTATCATCAGAGTATTTTATCACAACGACAGAGATGAAACTAGGACAAGTTGGATAATATTTTTTCACATTGGTTAAGAAGACCTTCATTATCCAGTCTACTTATTGATGACAGAAATCTCTTCACAGACACGCTCAGCAATGTTTTACCAGCTATCCAAGCATCTCTTAGCATGGTCAAGTCAACACATTAAGTCAATCATCACGGCTGGCCATGGGAATTAGAATGTACGTGTTATAAGTTGTACTCATTTCTGTCCTCCAATGTGGATACGATGCATGTACAAGTTAGGAATTGTGCCATTGTTATAAAAGCTGATGATGCTTGAATTATGTTTTACTTAAAAATGGTTACAGCTTTTTATATCAAGGCATTTTCCACTACAATTAGGAAATGCAGGTGTAGTGAACACATTTTGAAACTCTATGACACCAAGAACCCTATAACACTGATACACAGAATGTGCTTGTACTTACATATTCTCTTTTTTGTGTTTTGCAAGTAAACTAGTTCTTCCTTCATACAGAGAGTTTATTTGATCAAGGATGACATTCTCCAGATTACCACAGTAAGGCTTCTCAATTCTTCATGTTTCTCACTTATTTTTAAGTTCTCATCTAACTCTGGAGCAGTGTACTGTTCTCTATATGGTATTTTATTGTTGTTACCCACCTTTCATTTCCTGTTCTTCATTTATTCCCGGATGTTCTACTGACTCATCTACATGAGCTATTTTGTCAGTCCCTATATTTAAAGGTTATAGAAAGATGCCCAACTGAGAATACCCCAATAAAACAATGGTAATTGACAACCCCACCAAATAAAAAATAGCATTCAAACTCCAAATTCTACTTTCTCAAAGAAACTGAGGCCCTTTCCGATCCATTCTTAGGATTATAAATTCAAATCTTCATTTTATGTATTCAAACCCTGGAGTCCTTGGTGTGTAAAATTCCCATGAAAATTTCTATCTTGAGATATAAAATACGCTCCTGACATTTACATGTGATGTGAGAATAGTGTCGAGTCTGGAACTTATTTCAGCTGCTGAGGATCACTCATGTCTTTCAACTTCTGGACCATTTTGCTGCGTTTTCCCCCATTGTGGCTTCACTTGAAATGTTCATTTGCACTTTAGTTTTAAAACGCAGGTGTGTCTCTACATGGTGGATGCACACTCATTCTAAGATGAGCACTTTTGCTGCTAGAATTGCTTCTATTTCTTCTTCTGTTTCCTTCAATACTTCTTCTCTGCAAAGTTCTTGGTTTTTGCCTTGAAGTAAAACCACCATTCTTTAAAAAGTTTCTCCTGAAATACTATTTGTTCCATAGAGTCCCATTTTGCCTGACATATGTACTTTCTCTATGGAAAATTAATAACCTCAACCAGTTTCTCACAGGAAATCAATATTTAGCTTAGAGACTGCAATTGTTTGTTAGTCTTCATGAGGGGTTGATTTCCAGGACCCCCAAAGATAACAAAATCTGATGATACTTATGTCTCTTACAGGCAATAGCATAGAATAACCAGGCCTGTGTGTCTTCCTAGCTGCTTCAAATATGCTTTAGATGATTTATAACATGTACAATAGCTGTACTATGCAGTATCGATCAGGGGGGAAAAACCACAGCAAAATCTGTACCTATTTAATAGAGATGCATTTTTGTTTCCAATACTCTTGTTAATTTTTGAAATTAATTTTATTTAATTGCTATTTATGCATTTCTAAGTGTGGCTATGTGGTAGTCTGAAGGAAAACAGCCCCCAAAGGGAGCGGCACTATTAGGAGGTGTGGCCTTGTTTGAGGATGTGTGTCACTGTGGGGCCAGGCTTTGAGGTCTATTTTACTCAAGCTTCTCTCAGTGTGACAGTTGACATCTGGTTGCCTGGAACATGTAGCACTCTTCAGCTCCAGCACCATGCCTGGCCATGCTCCTAATCATGATGATTATGGACTGAACCTCTGAAACTGTAAGCGAGCCACCCTAGTTAAGTATTTTCTTTTTTAAGAATTGCCATGGTCATGGCGTCTCTTCATAGAATAGAAAACCCTATCTAAGACAGAAGTTGGTACCAGATCCTGGGGTATTACTGTGATAGGCCTGACCATGGTATTTTCTGGAGTAATATGGACTTTGGTACTTTGGGTTAGGAAAGCAGTAGAATCCTTTAAGCGCTGCTTACTGGGCCATACTAGTAGAGGCATGGAAGACAATGGTGCTGAGTGTGATTTAATGAACTGTCCAGGGCTGGATCAAGAGGTTTCAGAGGGGAAGAATTTTAGTATGCTGCCTAGAAAATCGTTCTTGTGATATTTTGGTGAAGGAAGTGGCTGCCTTTTGCCCTTGTCCAAAGAGTCTGCCTGAGGCCAATGTGAAGAGTTTTGGATTAATTCTGTTGGCAGAAGAAATCTCAAAACAACCTAGTGTACACTCTGTAGTGTGGATGTTAGTGGCAACTCTAATGAAGATACATAGTGAAGAGGAGCAAGCAGAGCTAGGAAAAATATTTGAAGAGAAGGGCATCAGGAAGTGGAATGGAGCTACATCCCCTGTTCAAAGAGGTAGATGGATTAAGAAGTGAAATAAAGTGAGTGGCGACCTCAGGACAAGATCCCACCCAGCTATGTTTCCAACCTGTGAAAATGAACTGAAAAAAAGCTTAGAGCCGAGCGTGGTAGGGCATACTTTTAATCCCAGCACTGGGAAGGCAGAGGCTGGTGGATTTCTGAGTTTGAGGTCAGCCTGGTCTACAGACCAAGTTTCAGGACATCCAAGTTTAGACAGTGAAAGACAGAAAGCTGATGAAGATGTAATTAAATGAAGGGGCCATGTTCCAGCCCCAGTAAGCAGCAGAACTTCTCAGCTTCAGCCATGTAGTTCTGGCTTTAGAGTTAAGGATAGAAAAAAATGGGTTATGGAATTTGCCTCTACTCCTAAAGAAAGCTGCTGAGGCTAGGTCTATGTCAGGGGTGTTCCTGAATGGAGGCCTAGTAGAGAAGCCATTGCATGAGTCTGTGAAGTTGAAGCCTGGATTGCTTTGGAGAACCCAAGATATCAGCGATGCCAGAGTTGTGGGATACCTGCCAAGGAGAGCTGCTAACAGGGAGTGGAACCAGCTTAAGAGAAAGAAGTGTGTTTAGTCAACAAAACTAAATGGAGTTGGGGATCTGAAGAGTGGTTTTGACATCAGACATGAAGCTGCAGAGTTTGAAGTTTGCCCAGCTGGTTTTCTTTTTCTTTCTTTCTTTCTTTCTTTCTTTCTTTCTTTCTTTCTTTCTTTCTTTCTTTCTTTCTTTCTTTCTTTCTTTCTTTCTTTCTTTCTTTCTTTCTTTCTTCCTTTCGTTTGTTTGTTTGTTTTGGTCCAGTATTTCTTCACTATGCTCTTTTCCCTGCATTTTGGAATGATAATGTGTATCCTGTGCCATTATATGTTGGAAATATGGGATCTATTTTTTGATTTTGATTTTTATATAGGATTACAATTAAGAGATTGTAATACATCTCAGAAGAGACTTTGGACTTGGAAGCAAGTTTGAGACTGTTATAGACTATGGGGACTTTCGAAGTTGAACTGAATGCATTTTTTCCATTATGATATGGCTATATGCCTATGGGGGCCAGGAACTGGAATGTTGTGGTTTGAAAGAAAATGACTCCTGAAGGGAGTAGTAATACTAGGGGGTGTGACCTTTTTTGGAGGAAATTGCTCAGTTGGAACCTTCAGCTTGATCCTGCATAGTCCCATCCCTGTGTTTCCAAACTCTCCACACTCAGGGAATCTCTGAACAAAGAGAAGGCACCAAAAAGCCCAGTTCTGCATTTTGGGGGCTAAGGCAGCTTTCTTCTCTAAAGTTATCAGCAGCCCAAGTCCCCACCTAAAGTGTTCAGCTTTAGATCATACTTGGGCACAAACCTAGCTTGTGGTGGACACATCATCTCCTACAACCTATATAATGCCCCTGCTTTAGTTTGCCTGTGCAGTTTCTCTGGGACGGGGGCTGGAGAACTCACCTGGGAGGTGCTTTGCTCCAATAAACCTGTTGTTATACTTTTTCATTTCAGTTTAATCTGGCTTACTGTGTTGGCAGAGAAACCCATTATCAGGGGACAGAAAACCTATTAGAAGTGTGTCACTGTAGGGACAGGCTTTGAGGTCTCTTTTGCTCAAGCTTCCCTCAGTGTGACAGTCAGTTGACTTCCCTTTGACTGAAAGATGTAGCACTCTCAGCTCCAGCACCATGCCTGGCCATGCTCCCTGTCATGATGATAATGGACTGAACCTCTGAAACTGTAAGCGAGCCACCCCAATTAAATGCTTTCTTTATAAGAATTGCCGTGGTCATGATGTATCTTCACAGCAATAGAAAACCCTAACTAAGACAGGTTGTGTGCCTGCCTACAACCCATGTGCCAGGAGAAGCCAGAGAACAACCTGTAGGAGTCGGTTGTTTTTTTTTACTGTGTGGGTCCTGGGATTGAACTCAAGCCATCAGGCATGGTGGCAAGTGCCTTTACCGCCAACCCATCTCTCTTATTTTCAATATTTTTGATATGTGGTTAAGTGAAACCTCAAATGGGGAATCCATAGACATGGAAGACTGCCTGTATTCTGCTCTGAATCATTTGAATAATGAACCCCAATGATGAAGAAGGTAGCATGGACTGTATGTGATTTCATACCTATCCACATTCTTTATCATCCCTTCATGAGTAGTACTTGAGGTTCTTATGTACCAGCCCGCAACCTACTCTTCTGTTTGCTCTACTTCCTTATGAATTAAGGCACTTAGGGCACTTTGATAATTCTTCTCTCATACAACACATCCCAATCACAGTTTCTCCCTCTCCACTCCTCCTAGTTCTCCTCCAGACCCACCCCCCATTTCCTCTTCAGAAAAGAGAAGGTCTCCAAGAGATGACAGCTGCCCACCTAAGATGAGACATTATTGTGGGATAAATGTGCTTTGAAACTTGTTACTGCTATACAAATGAAATGGATTATTTTAGTGAACACTGATGGGATAGCCATTGTTATCACTGATATATTAATCTTCTTTAATTTTTTTTGCCAATACAGTTCTGTGTTTTGACTTAGCACTTACATTTTCAGCTACCTACTTCATATTCTCTTGAATGAACCTAAAGACACATTCCATTTGACTCATCTTAAATGATGCTCATTATCCATCAGAGCCACTCTTTATCCTCTTAATGGCATCACTACGTTCCTTGGCATTTAAAATATCTGGGTACTGATGAGAGGGCTCAGTGGCTAAAGGCTAAGACTGATGACCAAAGCAACTAGGTAACATTTATTTTCAAATGTACCTGGTTACACATCTCAAGAGGAGGAGTTGTTTTTCAATATTTACTGAGGTAGAAGAGCTACTGTTTCATTCCTTTGGGCAAGAACACCAAAATTAATCAGATATGAAATTGGTTCCTCTACCTTCTCTTGGCTTCAGAAGTTTAAACTGCAGTTGATTCTGAGAAATGCAATTACTTATCAAGATGGGGGAAAACTTGCAGATCTATCTGTCACAGTCACCATACAGCTTGCCTTGTGCTCTAATTTCTCAAAGAGGAGTAGATGAAGCACTTTCAGGACAAATGAGGCTGGAATTAGCTACAGGATAGACTCTTTTCTGCAGTGCCAATCTATTCCAGTTCTTAGGTTTGGTTTCAGTCTCTTCCTCCTCTTTTACTTCCTCCTCCTTCATCTTTTCTATTTCTTTCTATTCAACTACACATGGCACTGTCTTAATTTCTGTCTTACCTTTTCTACACTAGACTCTGCTCTTTGAGATGAAGGTACATTTTAGTATTTTTTACTTTAGCGGTGATTGTTGCCTGACATAAATTAATGTCATATAGCAGAAATATATACAGCTCATCATGAAGTTTGCAAAGTCTTTTTAGAAGAGACATTTTGCAGTTTCTAGCTATTGTGAATAAAGCTGTTATGAACATAGTTGAGCAAGTGTCTTTGTGGTAGGATGGAGCATCCTTTGGGTATATGCCCAAGAGTGGTATAGCTGGGTTTTAAGGTAGATGGATTCTGAGGAACTGCCATATTGATTACCATAGTGAGTACAAGTTTGCAGTCCCACCAGCAGTGGAGGAGTGTTCCCCTTCTCTATATCCTCACCAGCATGTCACTTGTGATTCTATTCTGACAGGTGTGATATGGAATCTCGAAGTAGTTTTGATTTTTATTTTCTGATGGCTATAGATGTTGAACATTTCCTTAAGCATTTCTGAGCCATTTTGGTTTCTTCTATTGAGAATTTTCTGTTTAGATCTGTAACTTATTTTTTTAATTGGATTAGTTTGCTGATACCTAGTTTCCTGAGTTCTTTACATATTTTGGATATTAATCATCTATCAGAAGCAGAATTAGTAAAAATCTTTTTCCACTCTGTAGGCTGCCACTCTGTTTAATTGATGACATCTTTTGCCGTACAGAAGCTTTTCAGTCTCACATCATCCCATTTATTAATTGTTGATCTTAGTGCCTATACTATTGGTGTTCTGTTTAGGAAGCTGTCTCCTGTACCAATGCATCCAGGGTTATTCCTCACATTCTCCTCTATCAAGTTCAGTGTATCAGGTTTTATGTTGAGGTTTTTGATCCACTTGGACTTGAGTTTTGTGTAGGGTGATAAATGTGGATCTATTTACATTTCCATGTGGATATCCAGTTAGACCAATACCATTTGTTGAAGATGCTTTCTTTTTTCCCCATTGTGTTATTTCTGGCTTTTTATAAAAAATCAGATGTTCATAGGTCTGTGGACTTATGTCTGGATCATTGATTCAATTTCATTGACAAATGTGTCTATTTTTATGCCAATACCTGTGGTTCTTATTACTATAGCTCTGTAGTACAGCTTGAAATCAGGGATGGTGACATCTCCGGAAATTCTTTTACTGTTATGGGTCATTCTAGCTATCCTGCTTCTTCCCCCCACCCCTATGAAATTGAGTATTGTCCTTTCAAGGTCTGTAAAGAATTGTGTTGAAATTCTAATGGGGAAACAACTTAGATGTCCCTCAACTGAAGAATGGATAAAGAGGATGTGGGACATTTACACAATGAAGCATTACTCAGCTGATAAAAAAATGACATCATGAAATTTGCAGGCAAATAGATGGAACTGGAAAAAAATCATCCTGAGTGAGGAAACCCAGACCCAGAAAGACAAACATGATAGGTACTCACTTATAAGTAGATATTAGATTTAAAGTAAAGGATAACCATGCTATAATCCACAAACCTAGAAAGGCTAAGTACCAAATAGGGCTCTAAGGGGAACCCATGGACTTCCTTGGGAAGGGGGAATAGAATAGATTTTCTGGGTGGAATGGGGTGGGAGCAAGTATGGATGGGAATAGGAGGGTTTAGGTGGGGTGGGAGGGATGGAGGGGGACAGTCCTGGGAGAGATGACTGGAGTTGGAGGACATTTGGTGGGGGTGATGTGGAAACCTAGTCCAGTAGGAACTCAGGATTCTGTGAGGATGACCCTAGTGAGGACTCCTAGTAATGAAGGATTTGGAGCCTGAATCAACCATCCTCTGTAACTAGACAAGGCTTTCTGAGATGGGACCAACCCAGCCACAAAATCTTCAACCCATAATCTATCTTGCCTGCAAGATACTGGGGCAACAGAGGCACAGAACTTGTGGGAGTGGCCAATCAATTGAGGGAATTCATGCCTGACATTGCTTGGATGACTAGAAATTGGAGACTGAATATCCCAGAGGCCTACAACAGAAAAAAAAAAACAATAAAATGATTTGTAGCACTATCCTTATATACTTGTAGATGGGTGCCTAGCCCAATTGTCATAACTAAAGGCTACTGCTGGCAGCTGATGGGAGAGGATGCAGAGACTCACAGACAAACATTAGGTGGAGGGAGAGAGTCTATATTGGAGAGCTCCACTGAGTTCCTCCCTTGGAAATCAGGGAATCCAATGGAAGACAGGGAGAAAGGATTGTAGAAGCCAGAGGGGTCAAGGATACTAGAACACGGCCCACAGATGTCCACTAAGCAGGGCTCATAGGAGCTCACAGAGACTGAAGCAGCAATCATGGAGCTTGCATGGGTCTGTACTAGGTCCTCTGCATATATGATATGGTTGTTAGCTAGATATTTTTGTGGGACTCCTAAGAGTGGGAGTAGGTATGTCTCTGACTCTTTCATCTGCTCTGGGGACCCTTTTCCTCCTACTGGGCTGCCTTACCTAGCCTTGATATGAAGGTTTGCACCTAGTCTTATTGTATCTTGTTATGCTGCATTCAGTGGATATTCATATATAAATATTATATATATATATATATATATATATATATATATATATATTTAAACTTTACAACTATTAGTAGATGAAACACTGAAGACAAATTCCTTGACCTCTTATGAACCCTGGAATGTGGACAGTTGTTGCAATTAGATACTGGCATTGTCTACGAACTTTAGGAGGTTTAAACAAGTAACTTCTGAAATCATTCTGTCAATGCTGTTATTCTTATTTAATCTCCAGTTTTCAACCAAAGAAACAAACCTAAGACCATTCATTAAATAGGCCAGAATAGACGTTTATTTTTTTTTTTTAAAGGGGGAAAGATTTTAGAAATGAAGTCTGAGAAATGCTGTTGCCCTTTCCATCAGCCCTCCAGGAGCCTGAGCATGAAGGTGGAAGCTCCTGCCCCTGGAACATCGAAGCTCATCACTTCTCTCTGCAGTAGAGCTCTCTTCATTCAGGGTGGATCAAGCTCCAGTCTTCCCCGAGGACCTTGTTAAAGACATCAAGGTTAGTGTTTTTTATGCACAGTGCTGGAGTGACAGCCTTGGGTAGACATTTTACTGCTTCTGTATATCAACCCTCTGAACTCAGCACTTTACAGAGGAGAAAAAGGAAGTCTATACTAGGGTGACTGGCCTTACTAAATCTCTGCACCCATTTCTCTAACAATAAAAAAACCGACATCTTTTCCTACTGAAGGTTTCTGGTGTCATCTTCCTTTAACTTCTTGACTGGCTCAGCAGGTGTGCAGTGGGATACTTTCTCTGCTCCTGGCTATTTTTTTTTATCCAGTATTTGGTCACTTCTGGTATCTGATTTTGGCTTTACAAAAAAGCCCACTTCTTTAGAGATAGACAGGCAAAAAAGAGGAAAAACCTAGCCATAAAATGAGACTATTTTGTTTCAGCATCAGTGAGATGTACATCTTTCCCTCTTTTTAAAATTGAAAATAGATTTTTTTCCCTCACATAATACATTGTAACTATGGTTTTCCTTTCTTCTGCTCCTCCCAATCTCTCCCTGTCTCCCCTCCCATATGGATCCACCATGTATGAAGGAGTGGGTCTCTGTTTTTTGTGCCTTTTCTTGGGCTGTCTTTCTTCTGTTTGTTTTGTCCTATTCTGAGGTGTTAGTTTTTGTTTTAGCATATCATATTGTATTATTATAATGTTATTGTTCCTCAGAAGCCTGTTTTCCTATGATAGACAGAGTGAGATGCACATCTTCCTTATCTTAAGATCCTTAAGCTGGGAGGCATTTTCAGCTGATGGCATTGGACTCTTGAGGAGCAGAAGTAGTGCAGGAGTTGGCGTTACCTGAAACGCATTTGAGGTGTCAACATCAAAACCTGCTGGATGGATGGTAAAGACTTGGAAGAAAATCTTGAACCATGACTAGATCCATTTTTCAAAAACTATCAGACACCACTGTTTGGTGTTGTCTCCACTCTTTCTAGAGTCAAAGAGGATGAGCTCTATGTAATTACAAAATCATGTTAAGATGACCCAAAGTATACACTTTTTAGGAAAAGCTTAGTATAATCTTTATCACCAGTGTTTCTCATTGCAGAGGATGCTGTTGCGGGAAGACCTTTACGATTATGGTAGAAAAGTGAAGATGAGGACTGAATTTTAAATAAAGTTTACACTATCTTAACAATTCATTTCACTCACATTTTTCTTATTAAGTATGCACAAGGCAATTTATGATAAAATATATGTCCAATGAAGATAAATTTATTCCTTCAAGAAGTACGCTATAGAAATCCTAAGTGGAAAGTAAGTTTTAGGTTAAAGTTTAGCAGCATTTTTCTTACCTTTTTGATGATACACAAAATAAGTTACTTTCCCCCAAATAGACCTGAAATTCCATGAAATGAAGTTAAGACAATGCTGTGCTTACAGCTTCATGACCTTGTACTAACCTCCATTAAATCATGTCAAGTGTACTGAGTAATTTCATTCTCATGGAATTTCTATTTATTTATTTATTTATTTATTTATTTATTTTTTGAGACAGGGTTCCACTGTGTAACAGCCTTGGTTGTCCTTGAACTAGCTCTGTAGACCAGGCTGGCCTTGAACTCACAGAGTTCTGTCTGCCTCTACCTCGCAAGCGCTGGGATTAAAGGCATGTACCACCACTGCCTGGCCATTCTCATGGAATCTTATGAGCTAAGTACTATCACTACTTTTATTTCAAACAATAAATGAAGTCAGAAATGTGATTCTAACTTTTGGCTCCTTTTCTAAAGATATTTATTCAAGGATACATTTCTCTTTAAAAAAATGCTCAGTTCCTTATGTGTAAAACATGTATCATAAAGACTATTTCAAAACTGTTGATCAAACTGAAGATTAAATTAGTTGATTATATTTATATTGTGTTATAGTAGTTAGCACATACCATGTTTAAGTATAATTTCAATTCTTTAAATTGTGAATTTTCCTCACTAATAAAAATTTCAACATAGTAGTCAATTCTTAGTTGCCTCCATAATTTCTATTATTTCCTTCTTTCACAACAGGACCCCGATTTTATTCAGAAATGTAGAGCCTCTGCCAAATAGCCAGTGAGCCTCAGCAAAGCTCATCTGATCGAAACTATACAGTGATCTTTGATTATTTTTGGCTTGTGATCCTATTCTTTTGGTTGATGGGTTTGGGAACCTGGGATAAAGTCAGCTAGACAATTACATTCCCATAACAATAAAGTGGCATGGGCTTTTTAACTCAATAGAGTATGAAGAAAAGTTTATGGGTACTTATAGAAAGCTACATAGAGAAAACCTATCCTTTGATCTGGAGGCAGTCACATCCAGAACTGAAGAAACATTCAGTTACCAACCTAAAGGGGAGGGACATATGACAGAGGAAGAATTAAGAGAGCGTGGAAATTAAGAGAGTGGAAACATAGATGTAGCTACTAAATTAAATCAACCCTGAAACCCAAATCCAGCTTTGGTTTTCCAGGTGTCAAGCCAAGTTAATTCCTTGGTATTTAGATGGCCTTGATTTAAAGTTCCTACCGTTTGGAGCTGGAAACATCCCAATACAATAAAAAATCTGGTGGCTTTTATTTGCTTAGCCCCATTCTAGGCATACTGCATGCATTCTTGCCTCATTATGCTTATTTTAAAGCCCAGGAAATGCAGTCCTCCTCATACAACCAGAGAGCATTCAGTTCAGATAAGGTCTAAACTTAGACTTTCCTCTTTTTTTTTTTTTTTTTTTTTTTTTTTTGGTTCACAGTCAAGGATCTTAATCACTGTATTCTTCTTAAATTTGTACCTGTTAAAATTTTGTTTCTGGTAGCCTGTTTTGGGTTAGACAAATCTACCTTTATAGAAACTGTTTTTGCCTAAGTAGTTAATCTAGTTATAGTAGATCTATGTTAACATCTTCACTGATAACACAATGTCAGCCATGCTTGTTAGTTTCTGCCGAGCCATCTACATGTGACTGTTCTTTGACTCACATAGAGTGAATGGAAGGATGGAAGTATAGAGGAAACTCTCCAGAACACATGCAAAGTGATAGCTGTTGAAGGTACAGTGGGTACTGTAGCTGAAAATTTTCCTGTGTCCCTGCTGACCAGCAGTCGGTTGGGACAAATCTCTCCCACTGGCATCCCCCAAGTAAACACACAGAGGCTTATATTAATTAAAGCTGCTCAGCTATTAGCTCAGGCCTACCAGTGACTAGCTCTTACATTTAAATTCAGCCCATTTCTGTTAATCTATATGTTGCCATGTGTTCCGTGGCTTTACCTGTGTGCCATTACATGCTGCTCTCTGGATGGTGGACTGGTGTCTCCTGACTCAGCCTTCCTGTTCCTAGAATTCTTCATGTCTGCTTATCCTGCCTATACTTCCTGCCTGGCTACCGGCCAATCAGCATTTTATTTATCAACCAATCAGAGCAACACATTCACAGCATACAGAACATCCCACAGCAGGGCACTTTAGTTTGAGTGGGCTTCCAAAAGAGAGCACCAGAAACTGGCTGGTATAAGTAACAGAAAATTGTCCCTCACAGTTCCAGAGGCTCAAAGGCCAAGATAAAAATGTCAGCAGGTCTGTTTGATTTTCCCTTAGCTCCCTCTCCTCGGCTTGCAGATCGTGCCTTCCTGTATTCTCATGTAGCATTTTTTCCTGTGTACAAGCACCCTTGTGTATCTCTCTTCTCAAAGATACCAGTTGGATTGGCTTTAAAGGTCTACCCTAGTGGCCCCATTGAATTACCTCTTTAAAGGGTAGACTCCCCAAACAGTTACATTGGGGTTAAGGGTTTGACATGAGAATTTTGGGGGAGCACAATTCATTCCACAGGAATAGGAGAAAGTGGTCTTCATGAACTGGAAGATGAGTGCCCTGATCTCCTAAAGGAGAGCCATTACTACTCAGGAGCCTTCAATCACTGCCCTGGGAATGAGGGCACAGCATAGTCAAGTCTGAATTTTTAGTTCACACCCAGATTACAAAATTTTAAGTGAAATTTTCTAATTTCAAAAAATCTGCAATTAAAAAAGTATGTTGGTGGCCAGTTGTCTATTTAGAAAATATGGATTAAATAGGTAGTGACTGTGGATTTACAATGGCGGCTTGTCTTATAGGCACTTTATAGTCTCGACTTTCCTATCTCTAGGTCTTATTTCATTGGAGATACTGATGGAGCATGGAGTTGAACTTGCATGGTAGCCCAATCTCAGTGAGCCATGGATCACAGGTTGTACAGTCATCGTGAGTTATTTCCCAAATCCACGAGACAAAGTTAGTCAAGTTTTGAGAAGTCAGCTGTTCTTTCATAGACTTATAAACTGTAATTGGTTCCACTAAGATGGAAACATATAGTTATGTAAAAAAATCAATAGCTTCAGTCAAATATTAAAGTATGTTAATAGCTACGGAGTGTCCAAGGACTAATGCCGTGTATGCAGTGATCCATACCCTGCCTTAATTGTAATTGCTCTAGCTCCTTAAAGCACAGGGCGCTGTCTAGATGAAGTATGCAATGACTCCCTAATGATGAAAAGTAATGTGTATATACAGGGACTGCTAGGAAGAACCAAGTGATTAAAAGAGGGAAAAAAATAGCTGACCAGAGAAAATGCAATTTCAAATAATTTTAAGGTTGAGAAGGTATCTGTTTTATTTTTGTACAAATTTAGTAGTCTCAGCTGAGTCCCAAGGATTTGAGGTTTTCCAGTACCGGAAATCCAATCAGGTGTGTGGTTAGGGAGAATAGTCTGGAAGATATAGCAACAAACACTTGGAAGGTATCCAGGAAAGAATATTTATCTCAATAATGTAAAGTATGAGAGTGGGAGATTTGAAAACAATGCCATGCCATCTTATAGGGTCCATTAGGACAACCAGGACTCCAGAACTCAGAATAAATGGAGAGAATTGATGAGGGAAAAATCCCTTCAATTTGGGAAAACTATGGTACAAAGTAAGGGTGCAGTCACTAAGGTGTGAGTCTCCCTTTTCCCACCTTGTTTGTTTGAACTGGAGTGAGTACAACACCCCACTCCTTGAGGCTCTAGGATCCACACAGAAGAGGTGGAAGTATTATAAGAGCTGGAGATAGCAGATGACTCCGAGAAACAGCCTCTTCCAGACATAACAGAGCTGATGCCCATATAACTCACAAAACCTGAAAGCATGCCCAAGATCTGCACAGGTTCAACCAAGACAAAATCCCAGCAGGTAGAAAGGGAAGTGAGCACAGAGTCCCATGAATAACCAAGTAGTTATTAGCAATTAATACCTACTGAGAGAAGGAAGCCCAGTTTCCTTCAATGGTGTGACTCTGGGTAGATCAGCCATGCTCCAGGTCAGGCTGCATGTCCAGGACTAGTCAGAAAACACAAGAACAGACTTCATTTTTTGTTTGTTTGTATTGTTTTTGTGCTTTTTAAAAAATGTTAACTTTTTAATAAGAGAAAAAATATAAAGTTGGGTAGGTAAGGGAATGATCTAGTAGAAGTTGGGAGAGAGGAAAGGCCATGGCTAAAGTATAATGTATGAAAAAATTAAAAAAATAAATAAAGAAGAAAAGACCTAGGAAAGTTGTCTTGATAACTAGATAATGTGAGAGCAAGATATGATAAGGATCCGATCTTGCAGTTGGGAGAAAGGGAGCCTGAAGGGTTTGTAGGAAAATTGAAGGTAGAAACTAGATAGGTTATTACAAAGTCATCGGATGCCAAATCTCACCTGCACCATGCTGGAATGCAAACAGCGTTAGCAGTGCAAAAATGAGCAGCTCCAGAGACATCCCTCCAACACTGTGGCAGAAAGAAGAGCATATCCCAAACATCAGAGTCAGATTCCTGTGATTTGGTGGGACTATGCTACTGCTCTGGTCATTGAAATGAGATGATAAAACAAGGCATATGTCCCTCCTAGCTGGAGGCAATAAAACATACACATACACATACACACACACACACACACACACACACACACACACACACGCACATACACAATGCACACTTACAGACACGCACACGCATGCACATGCATGTTCACACGCACCCACAGACAGCTGCCCAGTCCCTTTGTTGTAGCTGCTGCACATGTCTCTCAGATCTGTACCTCAGGACTCAGGCTGTCATTCCTCCAGCTGCTAAGGGAGCTGTCAGCTCAATGATCAGCTAATTACTTTCCAAGAGTTCTCCATAGATCAGAGTGGTATTCCCCAAGGTCAGACCCTGACTTTGGAGTCAGGCCAATCAAATGACTGGTTTAAACTAAGCAATAAAGGGCCAAGCCCTTTGGGTTAAGGGGAAATGGTCGCCAAACCACTGTGGCTCCAGATTTCCCTCTTGGGTTGACCATGGCCTTTAGCGATATCACATCATAGCTCATCAGGATTTGGTTTAACCTGTTTCCTTTGTTCCATCACACATGCCATTTCTTAGTTAACAGCCCGATAACTTTTCTGTACACAAAATTTTCTCTATCTCTTTTCCAGGTAGCCTGATCAGAGACATTTCTTTTCTCCCACTGATTAAGGAACTAAGACTTCCAAACCAAGTAGCTACGCGATGGCAAAGAGTCTGAAACCGAATTGGCTCTAATAGTGAAAAACATTCCTTACAGACCCACAGGAGACACTCCTCTGAGAGATAAACCCAACTTGATTGTGTTAAGGTACTGTGGTTTGGTGTGTCTTCACTATCAACAGCCTAAGCTTCTTTGTGTGGACTAACAGATCCATTCACGGTATCTCCAGTAGATCCAAAGCTCTTGATCTCCCGGGGAGCCCCATCAGCATCTAAGTTCCTTGTGTTATAGACCACTTCCAAGATAGCCCAAATGGAATTGGCTGGTCTTGAGAGATAAGAGGCAGAGATTAAGTAATAGAGCCTTTATGCACTTTCTGAAGACTTCAATTCTTTTGGCTGTAATTTTTTTTTCTTTCTGAGAGCATCATAATGGCTCTATTTAATAAATGAGAGCACGTCAGGCCAATGGAATCTGCATGGCTCCCTCCTTCGTTTTGTACCATGTTATCCGCATGGCTCCCTTCTCTGTTCTGCAGTCGTTCGCGTGGCTCCCTTCTCTGTTCTGCACCAGGCATCCTTCCTAAACGATGAAGGTGGGAGGACGAGTGAAGAAGAAATGGTGACAGAAATTGCCCTCCTAATATCTCATTTTTGTGGGATTTGACAGTATTGCTTCCCAGAGTCGCCCACGAGGAGGCCTTGAATGCCCCATTTGCCAAACACGAGACAGTATGAATTTTCTCTGACTTTTTTTTTTTTTTTTTTTTTTTGGTTTTTTGAGACAGGGTTTCTCTGTGTAGCTTTGCGCCTTTTCCTGGAACTCACTTGGTAGTCCAGGCTGGCCTCGAACTCACAGAGATCCGCCTGGCTCTGCCTCCCGAGTGCTGGGATTAAAGGCGTGTGCCACCACTGCCCGGCTTTCTCTGACTTTTATAGTGGAATGAAACCAATACTCTAAAGGGTACAGGTGGGACATTATGGCTTTCCATTTAAAAAAAAATCAGGAAAGAGCTACATATTTATTAGAATGTTGCAGGGAGATGCAACCATGCTGTGCTTTGGATCTGGAATCTTCCCTAGAAGGTTATGCACTGATGTTTGGTTGCCAGCTAGTGACATTTCAGAAAGTGATTGGAGACTCAAGGCACTAACCTCATCAACAGATTGATTAGCACATAATTGAATGGGGTTTTTGGAAGCACTGTCAACTGGAGGAAATGGATCACTGGGGTACACCCTTACTTTCCACTCTTCCTACTCCCTGGCTGCTATGAGGTGACTAGTGTTTTTCTACAATGCTCTTCTGCTAGATGTTTCTTCCTCAAAGCACTAGAACCAGCCAGCTATAGATGAAAAAAATCTGAACCTGTGCATCAAAATAAGTCTTTCCTCTTTTAAGTTGGTTTTCCTTGAGTATGATGTCATAGTGTCAGAGAAAGAGTGTCAGAGTCTCTCTTTTGACTCAGTAGGTGGTCCCGGATTTCCTGTATGCCCCTTCGTCAAGCCCAGTCTAATGCTATAGAAATTTTGTTTCCTTGGGAAAGCACTAATTTTCGCTGGCTGAGGTCTCAGATAGGCCTTTAGTTTCTCTGCCTTTCAGATTTATTCTAGGTGTGAATTTCCACCCAGAAAAAGCATGTGAGGAAGCTTAAGCCACTAAGTAGAACCTCTAACACTAGTGGAGTATATGTATTTATAGCTACTTTCCACATGAGCTACTAAAAACCAAACACACCTCATCACAAGGGGTAGTGAAGAAAGCATAGCCCTCATGTGAATAAAACATACTCTTCTCACTATAAAATAATAGCCACAAAAGTATTGGGTTAGGAGTATTAGACTTCTTTCTGATGATGTTGCACAGGTTTTTATCAAGCAAAATGTCTCTGAGCCTGCTGACACAGAGATTCAACCTCAAAGACACTGATGTGTTCTATACCCAAATATTTTCTTAGAGATTTGGGGCATTTTTCTGTTTCAAAGTAGACATCCACATAAGAGAGGTAGAGGGATAGCTATGGCTGTACAATCTTCATTTGCCCCCGGCTTTTTGTAAAATCTAGATCGTTTATTAAGCAGTCACTATGTGCCAGGAAGCTTGTATACCTTTAAGTATTCATGAAAGTTCTGTTCCTAACGATGTAAGAACTGTTAAGTTTTTAACGATTGCATTGTTACTGATAGTTGCAGCACATCATGGATTCCAGATACAGTTCATTCCACAATGATGGCCACTGATGTCTATAATGAATATGAAATTGCAGAAATCATCCTTGAGACTGTCCTGAGACATATAAGTGTAGATAGAAAGAGGCCCAGAAAAAATTCAAGAGTTTTATCTGAATAAATGCTATCAGCACCATAATAACTTTCACTTATTAAATCTTCATAGTATCATGAGTAGTCTCCTAAGGAATTCCCAGGGATGCTTCTGTTCACTCTTAAGATAACTCTAGCATAATAATAACAAAATTATTATTGTTTGTATTTTACAGACAATAGAACTGAGATCTTAAAAATTCAATTATTTTACCAAAAGGGCTGAAGTTGTGTCCTCTCGTGTTTGTATCTTTTTCGATCAGAAGAACATACTTTATGTTTCTGCTGGATTAAGGCAAATGGGGGACACCTGAAACTAGCCTAGACTCCACTCTACAGTTTGCAGCTAAACCTAACTTAATCCAGTCTAGAACAACTAAACTTTAGCTAATACACAGATGCTTGGGACAGAAATAAGGTGTCTGTTATGAGGAGCTGGTCATGCAATTGTTGCTGTAGCCGATGCTGATGATATGAGAAGTCAAATGAAATATGCCTAGACTTTTAAATCACAGGCCTATATTGCTGGAGTACAGATATAAATAAAATTACAAGTCACATATGCCTTCAATGTCCTTCTTCATACCCTCTGCTTAAGAGCCAGATATCTTGTGTAGTGGAACTCAGAAGGAGTGCTCATCTTTTTGCACCATGGGTAAGCCTCTTTGTCCTGGATGTACACTCACATTTCCTATTTCCCAGGAAGATATGAAACAGGCTGATGGAGGATTCTGGCATCTCTGGGGTTGTCTAATAGCCAGATAACAACCTTGAACCAAGGAATGGCATATCTGCTTATAGTTAATATTCTATTTTTAACATCATATATGGTGACCATTCCCAGGAGAGCCTTGACCTGGTTCTGCCATCCCTTCATCAACTACTCAGACTCTAAGAATTATGGCTTGCCCAACAGATGTCTTTTTTTTCTTAGGCACCCAGCAAGAACTTTTTAAATTTTCTTGGACTCCTTGTAGAAACACAAGAGGACAAGTTATATCATGCAAGCACAGCTTAACTTTCTATTTATATCACGTCCATTGACACTGTGTGGGCCAGGGCAAGTCATTCAAACAAAAATAAAGCTAAATGTCAGGAAATCTGCTTGACTTCCATGATGTCATGAAAAAAAAAGTCTGTGAGGAATTGGGACTCATCTGGGTTAGTTACTTTTTGTTGCTATGATAATGCCATGACCAAGAAAACTTAGAGGAGAGAGCTTATTTGGGCTTACAGTTCCATAGGTAAAGTCCATAATACAATGAAGGCAGGACAACAAGAGGCCAAAGTGGAAAACTGAGAGATCACACCTTCAATAGCAAGTGCAGAGCAGAGAGAGTGAACTGGAAGTGGGGTGAGACCATGAACCCTCAAAGCCTATCCCAGCGACAAATTATCTCTAGCAAGGCTCCACCCCCTAAAGGTTCTGTAACCTCCCCAAACAGCACCAACTGTTCAAATACTCTAGCCTATGGGGAATGGACCTTATTTAAACCATCACATCATCTAACTAAATTGAATGTTCATAGCTGGGTTGGGGAGAATATAAGGTGTCAGCATGAGTGCTAAGAGCTATAATTAAAACCCGTCTTAGATCAGTTGTTTGGCCAACTTATTTGTCTTTACTTCTAATTGATGTTTTTACAAATTTCACATGGGATCTCCCTCCTAGACTGAATAATTAAAGTTAAATACAACGGAAAACCTATCCCAAAGAAGGCAAGGTGTTTTATGGTAGGATTTATCAGAAACAGGTTCCAGAGATATGACAGGCAGGAGAAAACAGTATGTGACCAGGCATTCAATTTTGCCCCAAGTCTAAGATGTACTGTAGCCAAATGGGGAGTCCAGAAAAGGAAGTTATAATAAGGAAAACTAGGAACCATCTCACAGGAAACCAGTGTGAAGCCCAATGACAAGGTTGAGTTATATAACAGCTGACAATCAGTGTTGAATTCATTGGTGTGGAAACCAATAAACCACAGAGGTGGAGTAAGAAAATACATTGTCTTCTTCTTGAGAGATAGTTTTCTCTTAACTTTCAC
This sequence comes from Peromyscus maniculatus bairdii, assembly GCF_049852395.1. NCBI lineage: Eukaryota > Metazoa > Chordata > Mammalia > Rodentia > Cricetidae > Peromyscus > Peromyscus maniculatus. The sequence goes on along the minus strand of NC_134871.1, from coordinate 11,403,080 downwards.
TTGAGATGTCTCAACATCTTTGTTTCTTCAGATTTCCCCTTTTTATTGTCTGTTCAGGCAACTCTGCATGTCCTCATTCCACTTTTCAAGCAGGGTTCACTTTATTATCCTCATATTTCCCCTGTATTACTCATATACTTTATTTGTCCTGCTAAATTTGGTTTTCCAATTGAATTCCTGTAACTCTGATCTCGTCAGTTTTTGATTCAGGAACTTTTGACATTTTCTTCCTCATTATATGCCATACTTAGCAATTAATGTTTAATGATACTTTTCTTTCGCTCAATATCAACTGAACTTTCTCATAATAGGGCAAGTAGTTCATCTTCCTATATCCCTAGGAAAAAATCTATTCCCCCGCTCAATATTTCAGAGTTCTAATTCTAAAAGAAATGTTCTTGGTGTGTTTCAGTATAATTCAAGATTTGTTGAATATAACTTACATAACCTATATAACTTTTTCTGCTATTTCCTATGTACTTATCTCATTCTTGTGTTACATCTTAACAGGAAGGAGAGAGGTGATGGAAGAAGAGAGAGAGAAAGGGAGAGAGAGAGGAAATAGAAGGGGGTGCTGAATGGAAGAGAAATGCAAGCAAACCTGACAAGGAATGCTTAGATAGAAGTAGGGAGAGAGGAAAGGCAGAAAGAATAGGGGATGGGGAGAGAGAGAGAGAGAGAGAGAGAGAGAGAGAGAGAGAGAGAGAGAGAGAGAGAGAGAGAGAGAATGGTGTGAGAGAGAAAAAGAACCACATAGAATGCATAAGGCAAAGAGACAGAAAGTTGAGGAAGAGAGGAAACTGAATACAAAACTGGTACATAAAAAATTCATTGTGCAGCTCATCAGGGCCTATGATCGTTATGTATAAAACATTCCTCCATACTATACTAATGTAAGAAAAAAGTGATCCCATCATGGAGAGGAAGTCGTGGAAGTTTGTGGGCATCCCAAACCCCAAATTTCCAGGTCGGTCTTTCTCCTTTAGTCCTAGTATATGCCATCGTTACACATTTCTTTCAAATTACAAAGCTGCAGTATTCCAACCATGTGTATTTTTGAGTCCAATGTCTGCCGAGAGCCGCCACTTGGTAAGTAGTCTGTTGCTACCCTAAAGTGCTGACAGTTGAAACCACATGTATACTTCCTCAACTGTGTCAATAAACTAGACGTTCCAGTTACACTTGCCAAAGGACAAACAGCTTACAAGCCCAGGATCTCCCAGGTGAACTTGTTTTCCTTTCCACTGTCTACTGACAAGACAATAAAAGTCGTTTAAATAGACCCTAGCCTGGTGTTGGTGTGTTTAGGTAAACTACCCCTTTTACCAAGGGTACATGTAGACCGTGCCACCTATTTCATAGGTGGTGGTGATAGATCATGAGTCCAGATGTTGGCTAGAGAGTACACAATCATCTTACCATATCATGTGATGATGACATCTGCAGGCAGGTGGAGCCTGGCAGCTGCACCCACGGCACATTATTCTTGGCAGTGAGCCCAAGGCCTTGGGCCAAGAGAGCATATGAATTTTCTCCCCAATCCAGAAAGAATATCCACACTCTTATCTTGTTAATCTTAGCTGTGTGTTTCATCTTATTGCTTTCTTTCATCCAGAAGTATTATCCTCTTTGGTATCTCCTTCTTTTGTGTTTTCCTTTGTTACTTATGTTTGCATGGACATTGTGGTTTCTAGCTTCCTTGGTCTTCTTTACAATCTCCCTCAGTGATCTCTTCTAAGTTTGTGACTTTAATATTTATGGAACTACAGTATCTCTTTATTTCTAGTAAAAGGTTTTAATAGCCCAGCACTGGCTATTTTTAAGCATCAACGTGACACAATCTAGAATCACCTGAGAAGGGAGTTGCAATGAGGGGTTTCTAGCTCAGGTTGGTCTGTAGTCATGTCTAGGGGATTGTCTTGATTACATTAACTGATGCAGGAAGACCCAGTCCACAGTAGACAGCACCATTCCATAAGCATGGCATCCTGCTCTATGTAAGTACAAAGAAATTGTTGAGTACAAGTAACATTCCTTCTCACTCTGCTCTCGACTGTAGATGTGATTAGCGCTATAAGTTCCTGCCTAGTAATGATGGACTATAATATGAAATTGTAAGCCAGATAGATCCTGTTTCTCTTAAAGTTGTTTTTGTCTGAATATATTATCACAGACAATAGAAATGAAAAAGGACAAGTACTCAACTCATATAGCTAATTAATTATTGGCTTTCTCAGTGTACCCTTTACAACCTCCAATCGTGTTTTTTGACTGAATTTTCTATCTCCTTCTTCCTCAATCCTTATTCTAACACTGAGCTTGACTTGTACCTCTCTTTTTATGTGGTGGCTCTCAGCAGTCTAACTTAACACTGAAGGCAGAGTGAGCCTCCTAAAATAAACTCATCATCCTCTTCTCAACTTCTAGTCTTTCAGGGGCTCTTTGCTTTTGTGCAAAGCTCATCACCCTAGAGTGACATGTGGAGCTCCTGCTTACTTGTCTCCTGCTGTCGTGTTTAGATAATCTCTTCCCTGACCAGGACACAGGATGGCCATGCTTATTTCTTTAGAATTCATACTGTGCCAACTTTTGCATTTGTTCTTTTGGTGTAGAAAAACCCTTGATAATTGTTAATAATTTTCTGTGTATTTTAGTCATGCTGGGATGGAACCCAGGGCTTTGAGCATGCTTAGCAAGTGTTATACCATTGACCCATATTTCCATCTCCTAAACTGTTTTTAATAACTAAAAATCTATAATCACCTCTAAGACACCTGTTCATAACTTGCTCAAGGATTCACGCATTTGCTAAATATTTGTCGAGAGCCCACTGTGTGCCAGATGCTTATTGGTCAGTCTGAACTGCTCTAAAAACCTTCCAGAAAGAGAGTGACTCCTAAGCAACAAACATTTATCTCTCACAATTTGGCAGATGGAAAGTTCTAAGTCAAAGCATTAGTGAATTTGACATCTTGGGAGGTCGCAGTTCTGATGTGTAGATAGCCATCTTCTTGCTAAGTTTTCGCAGGGTAGAAGAGGTGAGAGAGATTTCTGAGGCTTCTTTGTAGGGACACAGTTCTCATGATATAACCGTATCTCAAAGACTTCACCCTTTGATACCAACCTTTATATTGGGTATTGGGATTTTAATATATGGATTTTGGGAGATACATACAGTGATTTCATAGCAGAGATATCAAAAGCTTGGCCACTGTTTTTGATGCCAGCCCTAATATGTCCGGCCACTTTTGCAGTGTCTTTGCTTTTTGTCTGACTCCCCCTCAACTGAAAGTTCTCTTTGTGCAAAGCAATGTCTTAGTGGTTGTTTTGTTGCAGTATGTGGCTGCATCTATAATAGAAGCTTAGAAAATATTTGTGAAAGAAGTTTTTATGAACCATATATTTTTTCAAATCCCTTTGTCACCCCCTAGAAAATGGAAAAGAAGCAGAAAACATTCACAATTAATCTGAAAACATAGTCCTGCTCCTCCTTCTCTTCCTCCACATCACCCTCCTCCTGGTCCCCCTCCTTCCCACTCTGTCTTTTCCTCTCATCAGGTACCCAAGAGCTCTTGCCTCCGATGTAAAGCCATAGCATCCCTAGCCAGCTCTTTCTGATATAACTTGACAAGTGTTGATGAGTCAACACACAGACAGCCAATGTTCTCTTAACATACCACCCCTCCCAATTGTAATGTGCTCCAAGAGACATGGACAGTGCCAGTTTCAGGGAGAGGCAGTGTGCAATTGTGCACACACTGAAAATGGTAATATTATTAAATATAAAATTTCTCTCATACTTTTTCAGAAACCCTTTATTCTATTTTTTTTAAAAAAATATCAATATGGTGCTGAGGGAGAAAAAATCCTTGGTTTACAGCCAACATTCAGTCTCAGCCCTGTCTCATTTGCTGATCTGGGCACCCGAACAGCAAACATATGGTGAAACAGTAAATATTTGTTGAATTGGATTGTTTTGTTGATAAGGGAAATGAACCCTGTAGAGCCCCACCAAACGACTCTAGTCAGGAACTTTGCTTGCATTTAATCACTTTGGAGCCTTCTGGATTATAAATGTCATGGATAAATATTAGCTTCAGAATTCACCATTAGCTATTTTCCTCATTGTCTTTCTCCATTTTCTTTAGCCACAGAGGCCAATTTAGTCTCTCTTTTTATCATTAATTAAATTTTTTCATTTATTTTACATTCTGATCATATTTTCCCCTCTTTCCTCCCCCTCCGTTCCTTCCCCTGCCTCCTCTCCACACCTCCTCCCCAACTCCTCCTTTGTCAGAGGCCAATCTTATAAGGTAATTATATGAAGATATTTCTCAGGGCTTTATGAGAATAATTCAATTGACCTTGACTTTGGTGAGAGTTTCAAGGCTGACCCAGTTGCTAATACGTGGTACACATTACAGAGAAAGAGTGAATACATACAAGGTTCTCACCATGATTCCAAGAACAGGATGCCGTTCAAGGAAATGTGAAAAACTAAGGTGTGACACCATAACTGTTCTTTCTCATACTGCCTTGTCAATCACTTATCCTAAAAGTGGTATTACAGAAAGAGTGGGAAAGATGGAATAATTTAGCATCTTTTTCTTCTGCTTCCTTAGTCAACCTATGTAATCAATGAACTGAAGGGAGAGGTCATTGATTAGTTATAACAAGAAGTAAAACAGAATGAATTGAATTAGTCTGGGGTCATGTTTCAACTGTTTCATGAGACTGACACACTTGTGCAAATTATGAAATAAGACTGATATAATGTCAGTGATTCCACATATCAGCAAATACTTTTATAGTTGCATTGAAAACTGCTGTTGGATGAGTCAAGAGTAAAATTCATGCTAGTAACTTGAATGTTTAATTTTTCTTAGAATAAATAAAACAGAAAATTAAAACACACTATAAATGTCCAATTGAGAATGAGGTTGTGGAAGAAAGAGAAATCTTTATATATCTAAACCTTTAATGACCCCCTTTCCCTGGCTTTTTGAGTAAGAAGTCCTACGTGGCATTTTAAGATTATGCTGAGCTAGGCGAATTGTGTAGCTCTCCCCGCCTGACTTTCAGACTGATGATGTGAACATCCACCCACATGACAAATATTGACAGAGTACCGATTAGTGCATAGATCTAGAAAGATAGCTTTGTTAGCAGATAACTGCAACTGAAAAGTAGAAATTAGCTTGAACCTGGACAGTCTGGACAAGTGCTTTTAAGGTGATACTCTCTTGTATGCTGGGGAGGCTCCTGATCATGTGTGCCCCTAGGACTCATCGAGACAAGGCTCCCATAGATGCTGCCTAGGCAAGCTTCCTTGGGTGCTCATGGAAGCTTTGCTATGTCTTTTTGCCTGGGAATGTAGGAAGGGACTACTAACCTGAACAATTAACATCTTTATCAGGCTACAAGGCTTATTCTGAGTTCTCTGCTTAGTGTTGCTTATCCACCTGGGAGGGACATTAGGTATTCTTTGTGTTAACTAAAGGAATTAAGCAGTGGGCTATTAGTCCATACCAGCCCGTTCTAATCCATCTTCACCAGAGGCTGACAGAATTAATCTCTTAATACTAGGCTCTTTACAAAAGGACAAGATCTTGGAGCTGGGGAGATTGCTTAGTGGGTATGAGAGCTTGCTGTGCAAGCATAAGGAGATGGGTTTGAATTCTTAGCACCACGTAAAAAGCTGGGTATGGGCAGGACATACACTCTAACTTGGAGGAATAAAGCAGAGAACAATAGAGTGGGACATCTGATTCCTTTCTTCTGGCCTTGGCACATCTCTTACAGCACACACACATACACACACACACACACACACACACACACACACACACACACACACACACACGCTACGAGCCTACTTCCTTGATTTTGTTAAACAATATTCTAATTTCCCACCACTAGTCATGATTGACATACTTTCAACCTTGGTGTCTTCTTTATCTTTGAATGAAAGTAAGTGAATGATAGTCACATTTTGCAATTCCTCTTTGATTATGACTCAAAGCCTCTGTGTCCATGACTTCATGGGAAGGAAAATTCAAGGAGTTAAGATATGGTTTAAAACTTCAACCAATGATGACAATTGTGTCTACATTTTAATTAAGCATCACTTGATGTGGTTCTGGTAAAGGGTTTCTCTATCATTCTCCTCAAAGTTCCCTAATTCTTCAAGCTCTTTTAGGAACATATTGGCTTATAAACTTTTGAGGCTTGGCCATCACTCAAATGGTTTTGTATCACTAAAATAATTCAAGAACAGTAGGAACTAAAACTTGGAGACTTTTTTTTATTTAGAAAAACTTAAATTTCCCTTAAATGGTACTCGTATGACACAAAGACACTTGTTCATTTGGCTTTCTTCTGCTTTCAAACCCAGGTAATCAAAAAGTGAATTAAGCAAAAAGCAGCAAAAAACTGCAAAATCTTCTTCCTCGGTATTCTGAACTGTTCATAGCCTCTTGATATGGCTTTATAAGAGCCACAATCTTATCAATTCATTTGGCTATGTGCATAATATTTATTAAAGTCTATGTAATTTCTAGGCAATGAGACTGGATGAGATGTGAATGGTGCTAACAAGCTTCCGTGTCCAAAGGGCTCTTTGCTGAGGCTAGTGGAAGATACATATTTTTGTTAACTGATTATCCACACAACTGCAAATTGTGCCTCACACTATGAAATAAATACCTAAACATTTGTATTGTAAAAAGGATGCCAGGCCTAGTTGGTCAGAGAGTTAGGAAACTTATTCTACTTAGAGTCTGTTGAATTAAAGTACTGAGCTGTTGTAGACAGATCAAAATGGCTGTGCATTTCCCAGCACAATCATGTGCTTACACTCTCCTCATCTCACTTAACACCGTTCTTGTGGTCCCAATGATGGAGAAAGGCTAACTAACTGTTGGTAGTCTTTCCTTTGCACTGTCACTACTTGACCTTCAGCCTTTCTAGCTACATGCCTGAAAACCCCCTTTGCTTTCCACAGAAGTTCTGGTTTTGATGAAGATGTTAGGTGCTACCAATCCTTATTGAGTATGAAACAGAAATTGTTAATCAATGTAATGCTTTGTATTGTTAAACTTTGATGGATGGTTCTTCCAAAATGTCTACATTTTTTTTCCTCTCTAGTGGCTTGTGTTGCAAGGAGGTATGGAGCCTACTTTTCTTTTGGCACCCCATGTTTCTGCCTTGCTTATAAAGTGGACACAGTTGTGCTGGCATAATTACTCAATAGGTAAAAGTATTTGCTACCACGCCTGATGACTGAATTAAACCTAAGGACCCACAAGATAGAAGGAAAGAACCGACTCCCCAAAGTTGTTCTCTGATCCCTGCACACATTCTGTGGTGCTTAGGATGGGTGTGCATGCACACACATGAACACAAATAAATGAAGCAACACACTGTTTCTTAAAAAGCAAGAGAACACAATTGGTTCCAACTGTGCTTGGGTTGAAATTGGAGCTTCTGATTTCTTGTGTCTTTCCCTGATTTAAGATTCTACTACTCAAGCTAAGGAAGTCCTTTCTGACATTTGTAAATTCAGCTCACACAGAGTTCTGGTCTCCTAGGAATATAGACCAGTTAATTATTGAATTAATAGTGTAAATTGATTAGAGTATTATTTAGTAAACAAGGAGTAAATACCATTTACAAATTTCACCATTCTTGGGAGCATCTTTAGAGAAAGGTCATTCCTCTCAGGGAGTAGAGTAAGACTTTTAGGAAGAAATGTGAGGAGGATAAGAGAAGGGAAACTTGCTATGTGTGTGCTTCCAAGCTTTTCTTAGCAATATCTTTACTCCACATTCTATTGTCTCTGAAGCTGCAGCTTTCCCAACATCCCTCTTGTTCACAGAATTGGGGGCCCTGGGCCATCTGATCTGCTTTTCTTTAGTGGTGTCACCAGAATCTTAAGATATTGGTTGTTAATAAAAATACGCATGGCCATTGTCCTCGTGACTCTTACCTTCTAATGAGGAGCCAGAAAAATTTGCAAAGCAAATGACCAGAGTCGCCTCATTCTTGACTTTGCGGAGCTTTAAGCCTGGAAGAGGGAGAGAAGGATGAAATAAATGGATAAACAAACAAATAAACAAATGCATTTAATTATGCCAATAGTGTTCAAATGTAGAAAAAACAAAGGCCCATTCAACACGAGGAAACACATTCCCAGTGGCATTCATCTGGCCAAGAACCAACCTGCGGTTGTTTAGTTTCTAGGCCCAAGAGGGGAACCTACTACTATTATTTTGCAAAATGGACATTTTACCAAACTGCTTTCTAAATTTATAGCTCTCTCTCTTTACAGTTTAACACAGCTCTCAGATATCTTCAGAGAAAGTTCTTTGTGCAGTGGATGGTCAATGCAAAAACTCACAATTGGTCCTAATGCACAGACTAAGTATCATGGAGGGCTCAGTCACAAATGAGACATCTGTATGACTCATCCTTTGCCAAGGCTTACAGACCTCTGTGGAAGAGAGGATGGAAAGATTGCAGGAGCCAGAGGTCATGGAGGATGGGAGCAAAGTAGTGTCTTCTGGATATGACAGAACCACTGTTCTCATGAACTCACAATAGCTCTGGGCTACCTGCATAAGACCTGTACAGGATCAAGCCAGTCAGCATTCAAACACGGAATGGGAAGGGGTTGACAAGCCCTTACCCTTATCTAAGGAGCAATGAACAGTTGATGGCTTCTGGGAGAGGAAGAGTTAATTTTATTTAGAGACTGTGCTCTAGTTAATAGTCCCATATTCAAAAATGTATTGGAAACACAAACTCAGCTCTGTGCATTATTATTATGTTTTTTAATATGGAATGAAGGTGGGTGGTAGTAAGGTTAGAGGAATGGGAAATGGGAGGAATTAGTGAAAAGGTTGAGGGTTGAATATTATAAAAATACATTGTATGAAATTTTCCTGTGGTTCATACAGTATTTTTTTAAGTGGACAATTGGTCCATGATGATCCTTTTGTGAATAGAATCTAAGAATGCTCTCATTTTCCTAGGAAAATATGCTTTAGGAATGAGGTTTTTCTCCATGCAGTTCAATGGTCTTATCATACATATACTGTGACTCACTGGGATACCCAGAGAACAGACTTTTGAACTCTTTTGTCCAGATCCTAATGAGAGAACTGGGATACTAAAAACATTCCACTTGGAACTTGTGATATAACATCGTTTTCTTTGTCATACTTTATCCTTTGTCCTCACATAGAACCAAATCCTCAGGAAATTATACTTTCTCCATATGCAGAAAGTAGTTTCAGGAAGAACTGCTTCTGGAAAGGTTACATGACTGGACATGGAGCATTCTGTAGTGTTCTATGGAAGGGTGAATGTTATAGCCAAAGAAAAAATGTGGATAATCATTATATTTGATATGTGATTTGATATGGACATTTGATAGGATATAATATGTAAATAACTGTATTTGATATAATATGTTTCATGTCAGAAAAGTTTGGGTTATTTGTAGGTAAAGATGCATGTTAATGGAAACAATTGTGATGTTAAAACTTATTTTACTGCAAAGCCACATATATCTGTTGATGAAAGAAAGCCTTGGAGTCATCTCTCGATGTTTAATAGACTCTCAGTTACCACCAGTTGAATTCCCATCTTCTCTACCACTTAAGTCTCCTTGTTTTCATTTCTTCCCAGCTTACACTTTATTATTCTTGGAGCTAGGTAGTGGTGAGGGGGTCTATAGACTATCCAGTCCAATGCTTTATAATCTTCATCGAGTTTTCCCAATGATCCATAAATGTCTATCAAGGGACAAGTACACGGATGGGTTAAGCAATCCTTAACTTTCAATCCCAATAGTGCCATTCTTGTCCAGTGAATTCAATTGAATTCTGCATGTGTTTTAAAAAGTGTATATTGCTAAAATGTGATTGAAAACCTCAAATAGTTTTAGTCCTTGATTTATAGAATACAAAAACTGAGCCCCAGATAGGACTGTTTGGTTTAAAGCCACATAAATGGAGTGTCATAACCCAACTTATGCCTTAAGGTTAGGCCAACACAAAAGAGTTAGAGTTCTCTTTTTTTTGTTTTTCTTTATTAAGAAACTTTTTATTCATTTTATATACAAACCATAGGTCCCTTTCTCTCCCTTCCTCCTGTTCCCCCTCTAGCCTTCCTACCCCAACCCACCCCCATCCCCTCTTCTGAAAAGTTAAGCCCTCTCATGGGAAGTCAGCAAAGCCTAGTACATTCAGTTGAAGCAGGTCCAAGCCTCCCCCCCACCCCGGCATCAAGGCTGTACAATGTATCCCATGATAACTAATGGGCTCTAAAAAGCCAGCTCATGCACTGGGGATAGATCCTGATCCCAGTGCCAGGGGCTCCTCAAACAGACCAAGCTACACAACTGTCGCTTATGCAGAGGGCACTTCTTAAAATGTTCTGCCTGTGGTCTTATTCCCATCCGAGGAAGAACAGCTTTACAGTGAAATGTTGACCTGGGAACATCACAGTTAAGAATTTCTGGTTCTTTTCATTTAGGATTAGATGCTCACAGTTGGCTGGATTCCCTAAAAGGTAGCTGGAGACAGAATTGAGAAATGTTCCCAGACATAAAATGACTGAAAATGTGGGCAGAGTTGAAGTAGAAATTCAGCTCATAAAAAAAAGAGCAACACTACCTGGGGTCAGGATATCAGAAACAGAGTCCAAGTAGGTGAGACAAATCCTAGGACACTTACTGCAAGAATGGCCTGGAAGCAGCAGGCAGAAAAGTAGACTTGATTTTACAATGGTATCTGGTCACAGAAAATAAGCAGACTGTTTGGGATGGGAAACATACAAAATGGGATCACAGCATGCTAGGGAGATTGTCCTTCTGTTCTTCAATAATACAGTCCTTAGAAAAAGGGCTATTCCATTTCGACAGTTCAGCAGCAGAAGGACCGAGATGAATTGGAAGAAATTCTAAGTGGAGCAATGAGTGGATAAGCAATTGGCTTCTGGTGAAGGAATTGACAATGTATAATGCTTTTAAGGGACCATCATCCTAGTTTGCCATTACAATTCTAGGAACAAGAGATACCAAGTACGGAATGAAATCACTTGGCGGCACAGAGATTTAGTGGAAGATGATTGCATATGGATAATGATATCGAAAATAGTTTAACCTTGGGAGAATCAATTTATCAACAAAATGAGTAACCGAGCAAGAAGTAGGAACAACTTAATGTAAGTATAAGATAGCTATCTTTCCCTCATGTACTCTCAGCTATAGGCTGCCTATGACAAAACTGTATCCCTGCTCCCTTGAACATTCCTTGTTATTTCCTGAGGGTCTTTAAACGTGCTGTTTCTCCTGTATGAATTAGTCATTTCTCACTCCCTGACCCTTCACAGAAGATCTTCAAATGGCTAGATTCTTCTTGTCACACAGATCTCATGCCCCACAAGGAATTGTAGGCAACTAAGAAATCCTGAGTGGGAGAAACAGTTTTCTTCAGGGAAGAGCATATCAATTGGTTATCCAATTTCTAAGCGTCATCTCTGAAAACACACATGCAAGTAGCATTATATAGGTGGCACAGGTTGGGTTTATGTACTTAGAAATATATGTATTTATGTATGTAATAACAATTAACAGGTCATAAATTTGAAATAGCAAGGAGTGGTATAGGAGAGAGTTTGGAGAAAGAAAAGGAAAGGGGGAAATGATGTAATTGTATTATAATCTCAAAAATAAAAGAAATAATTTTTAAGAGCCCATTTCGGTGGTAGAGTGCTTACATAGCATGTACAAACCTGTGTTTGCTCCAAGGCATCACAACAAAGACAATTATTTCCAATCCTTAACCCTACTTCCATACTCATACACTCACAAAGGGGAATGATAAAGTGTTTTCCTCTGTGTGGTGGATTAGAGAGTAGAGTTATAAACTCCCATAACTGAAATTTAATCTTACATACCAAAATATACTCTAGGAATAAGTAAGAAGTTCTAGGTAGAAATGATCTGGGGGTTCTCATACACATTATTTCCCTCTTAGGAGCACCTCAGTTCTGTACACAGACATAAGTTCAACAGGAAAGTCTCATAGCAAGAGACCCAAGTCCAAGTCCCACAGCCACAGTTTAACTCAGGGTGGCTCATGAGGATTCATAAAATCCCCATTACCAGCCATTGAACAAACTTTGGAAAAATTCAATTTTAGATTAATGGAGTTTGAAAATCACATTTTCTTTGTTTATATATATGCTATGAAAGATCATAACCCTGCCACACTCTGTTCTGACTACATAATAGGTCAATGATGAGTTATAGGATTTTGGACTGGATCTCAACTTGTTCGGTTGAAAAAATATCTTATTGATTAAAAAATACCAGTAATAAGAATGAACAACTGCATGCCCGTCTACAAAGGATGAATGCAAAAAGAATTCTCAACCTGCACCCCCTTTCTGTGCGTTTTCCCACACACTTTCTATTTGATGGTTTGAAGTGGTTCTGTACTTCAGGAGCTCTCTTGGAAAGCAGGCCCGTTCACACTCGAAGGACCATCTTTTAAATTAAGTGAATGAGTTGCTTAAATAATTTATCATTACATAAATTTTCATTACATAATTTATTTTCTTTGATCTTTCGGGCCTTAAAAGGCTCTAATGTTGTTAGTTTCATTTTGGCAATTTCTCTCCCATCATCTTGTATTAAAAAAATCACCGTAAGTTGGGTGGCTTAGAGTGACTGAAATTCATTCTCTCTCAGTTCTGGAGCTTCAAAGTCTGAAGTCATTGGTGGGACTTTGCCCCCTCTGAAGCTAGGAAACAACCTGGCTGTGCTTCCTTTAGCTTATGGTGGTTGTTGTCTGGCTTTGTCACATCCTAGCTTTTGGCACCAAAATTCCTGCTTCCTTATGTAATGTCTGTATGTGTGTGCATGCATGTGTGCTCATGCGTGCATGAATGTGTGTGTACATGTGTGCATATACGAAGGTGAGTGGAAGTCAGAGGACATTTTTAGGTATCACTCTTCCTTAGGCACAATCCACCAGTTTTGTTTTTGTTTTTGTTTTTTTGAGACAGCCAGGTTTCTTACTGGGCTGGGGCTCATTGATTAGGCTGGGCTCACAAACCGTCAAGCTTCAGGGACCCACCTTGCCAACACTGGTTACAAGTTGTCTTACTTAGGATTACTGTTGGTGTGATGAAACACCATGACCAAAGCAACTTGGGGAGAGATGGTTTATTCAGCTTATGCTTCCACATCACAGTTCATCATCAAAGGAAGTCAGGACAGGAACCCAAACAGGGCAGGAACCTGGAGGCAGGAGCTGAATCGGAGGCCATGAAGGAGTGCTGTTTACTGGCTTGCTCTTCATGGCTTGCTCAGCCTGCTTTCTTTTAGAGCCCAGGACCACAAACCCAGGGATGGCACCACCCACAATGGGTTGGGACCTCCTCCATGAATCACTAAGTAAGAAAACTCCCTGCAGGCTTGTTTCTGGCCTGATCTTATGGAGACAGTTCTTAGTCAAGATTCTTCCCTCTCTGATGACTCTAGCTTGTGTCAAACTGACACAACACCAGCCAGTCACAAGTGTGCCACCACACATGGCTTTTTAAACATAAGTTCTGGGGCTAGAACTCAGGTCCTCTTGCTTGAGCAAGTACCTTATCTCAGCCCTTAACTTCTATATACACATGGCTTTCTTTTCTTTGTATTTCTGGATGTGTTTGTATCAAAATTTATCTCCTTTCTTAAGCACAAAGCATTTTACATAGAACTCAACACACCAGTTTGTGACTTTTCTAGTATACTTGGTTAGAGTACAAGTCACATTTCCAAAAAAGGAACAGATGCCCAAGTGGACATCGGGGTTAGAGATGTCAGTGTTGGAGAAACATAATTCATTCCAGTACAGCCAACTGTCTAGGGACCAAACTTTTATTTCCTCCTATGTGAAGATAACATCACTCTAGCATGACATTTTCAAGTTCTAATCATCCCAGCATCAACTCTGAATCCCAGGCATCATTAAATGTAATTAACCCCTATAGTCCCAAATATGCTCCAAATCATTTAAATCAGGTGTGAGTAGGACTTTGTTTCACACTGAGGTGAATTCCTCTTCACTTGTGTAGGAAAAAAAATCTGCTTGTAGAATCCAATGATGTTGCAGGTATAAGTAGGAATTGTCCACTTCCAAAGGGAAAAATTGGAAGAAGAAAAGAGACTATGAACTCAAGCAAGTTTTCATACAGACAAAGCAGGTCTCAAGGGCTGAGTGCTGTGGATGATTGATTGATAAATAAAACACTGATTGGCCAGTACCCAGGCAGGAAGTATAGGTGGGACTAGCAGAGAGGAGAATTCTGGGAATAGGAAGTCTGGGGCAGAGGAGAGGCTGCCAGCTGCCACCATGAAAAGATGTTAAGATACCCGTAAACCATGAGCCACATGGTATCTTATAGATTAATAGAAATGGGTTAATTTAAGCTATAAGAACAGTTAGCAAGAAGCCTGCCACAGCCATACAGTTTGTAAGCAATATAAGTCTCTGTGTGTTTGCTTGGTTGGGTCTGAGTAGCCGTGGGACTGGCGGGTTAGAGAGATTTGTCCTGACTGTGGGCCAGGCAGGAAAACCCTAGCTATAGCTGAGGTCTGTAGCATGAATCTCAAAGAGTCTTATTAATAAAATCAAACCTGAAGCCAGTTATTGGGGTGAATGCTGGAAGATCAGAGAAGCAGAACAAGTCACAGCTACCTCACCTTGCCAGTTCCTCAGCTGATCCTGTTTCCTCAGACTGGAAGCCTCTGAGTCCTCATCCAGAATGAATCTCAGCTGAACTGCTGCTCGAAAGCCCGAAAGCTTAATCAGCCAAATGCTTCTAGTTCCTGGTCTTCACACCTTATATACCTTTCTACTTTCTGCCATCACTCCCTGGGATTAAAGGCTCACTTCTTGGGATTAAAGGCGTGTGTCACCAGGCCTAGCTGTTTCCAATGTGGCCTTGAACTCACAGAGATCGAGGGATTTCTGTCTCTGGAATGCTAGGATTAAAGGCATGAGTGCCACCATTTTCTAGCCTCTGTATTTAGTGGCTGTTCTGTCTCTGGCCCCAGATAAGTTTATTAGAGTGTACAATATTTTGGGGAACACAATTCCACCACATTACTATTCTATGGCTTGATGCTCTTTGTGGCCTTCAAGGGGGAGGGGTAACTCTGTCCTGACAATCTGTGGCCATTCCCTCACAGTCCTCTTTCCTCGGCCTTGAAAGGTGATGTACATTATCTGCCTAGAAACTCTAACAGTTGTTGCCTGATTATAGTCTCATCCGTCCAAAAGCCTCTCTTCTCTTCATTCTGTCTAAGCTGCAGTGTTTGGTGGTAAGCACCCAGCCGCCCTGACAGCCATCGGTGGGAACCATGACATTATGCAAAAAGCCTCTTCACAGATCTTCCCTGAATAAACCACTTCTGTTCCCCACTTTTTTCTGAGGTGATTGATTGGAGGCATAAGTCAAATGCCCAAATTCATTAGCAAAAGGTTGGTGTTCTGTCTTGAGCACGCATTCTCATGTTTTGTAACGTGAATAAGGTGAGAATTTTCCGAATAATACTTTTGGTTCTTTTTGCTTAATAATCCCTCCATCCATTAATTTGTTTCACACTTTACCAGAAGTAGCAAGAAGAAACCAAGCTATACCTTTCATATTATGCTTGTAAATCTCACTTCCCTATCCCTATTCCCTATTTGCAAGTTTTAGGTTTTTTTTTTTCACTTAAAAAATTCCCTGATTTTTGAGAATTTCACATACATTTACAGTGAAATATGATCTTATCTACCTCCATTTTCTCCTCCAAATCTTCCCATATCCCCTACCATACCCATCTCAACTTCCTGGTTTTTTGATAGCCCACTACGTCCAGTTAGTGTTGCCCGCAAATGCATGGGTACAGGGCCAGCTACTGGAGAGTGGGAGCCCTACAATTGATCATACTCTCACAAAAAGAATGATTCTTCCTTCCTACCCAGGCCAATAGCTCTTCAGGAAGGGAAGAGTCTGGAGATTATCTGCCCCATCTATTCCAGAATTTGGGCTGGGTTGATTTTGTGTAGGTCTTGTGAAAGTTTTATATTTCTATGCAACAGTAGAATAAAGCTCAAAAGTTTGATTAATTCCTCTAATTTCTAATCATGTTTGCCATGACACTTCACTAGTAATACATTATTTATAGTAATTTTTAGTTTTTGAAATTATAATTACATCATTTCCCTTATCCTTCCCTCTTCCAGCCCCTCCCGTGCACCTCCTGTTGTCTTTCAAGTGCGGTACAATTAATGTTCATATTTCTAGCAAAATTCTGCTTCATAACTGTGTACATTCTCTAGGACAGCAGGAACTCTGTCATCTTTAATTCCTTTTGACCTCTAACTAGAATCACATTCAATGCTGCACATTTACCAAGACTTTCTTCAAACTTATGATCGTGTTCCTGAACTCTTCTAGCCTCCTGCAATTACCCAGTTTCAATTTTTACATTGTTAGGTATTTTTCACAGTACTGCCTAGCAACAAAATATTGTAGTGAGGCTTCTCAAAAGAAGTAGAATTGATAGACATATGCACACATACATGTGTATATACACTCACATAAGAATATATGTTTATATGTGTGCATACACATATATGTAAATATGTATATAAAAGTTACATTTAAGTAATCAGTTTATATAATTTCAAACTGTGGAAGATGGGAAAATTGCAGGGCTGTCAGCAGGCTGGAAACTCAAGTAAAGTTTCTATTGTTGCAGTTTGTGGCCAGTTTTTCCTGAGGCAAACTTCAGATTTTGTTCTTAAGACCTTTCACACAATAGACAATCCTGTTTATGTGGTGGATGTGGAACACATCTGCAGAATTCCTTCACAGCAGCTCTACCTAGATTAGTGTTTGATCAAATAATGGAGTGCTATCGCCTCTTCGAGTTGACACATAAAATAGTCAATATAAGCAGTTGTCTCTACATCTTTTGTGTTTCTGGTTTTACTTAAATTACTTACCATTCTGGTGGCACTTCATGATGTTGCCTATGATAGAACAGAATTTTTGATACCATATACATTTTTCAGATTTTTTTAAAAGTGTAGCTTTTTATTAAGTTGAGATTGCTCTTTATTTCTTATTTCCTCACTTATTCTTCCCATAAGCATTTATAGAACACTGCCAATCTCTAGGGAGTAGAAAATAGTTATCATAAATGAGTGTTTTCTGCAATAATATAAATGTCCCATAATCTCTCCCATTTAATATACTGATGGCTACATGTGGGTGTTAAACATTAAATGGATGTGTGACTGAAACAGGGCACATGCATTTTTATTTAATTTTACCTTATATTTTAATTTAAATAGAATTAATTCAAATACTGTATTGGTCAATGGTTTTTTGGTTTATTTGTCGGAGCCTGCCGACCAGTCAGCTGGGTATCTGGGTGAGGGCGTGTGGATTGTAGAGACAATGAAGAAGACAGAAAAGAGTTGAGAGGTCTGCCGGTCAATGCTGGACATCCCCGAGTTTATTTCACAGCCAGCTTATGTACAGTTTTGAAGGTCAGAGGTAGAACAATGCACAGCACAGGCATTCAACCACTATCTATCCTGTCCTTGAGTCAAGGAGCAGGCAGTTTCATTTTCTATCTCGATGTACCTCTGGCTGGCATCAGCAGCCTATGTCTAGCTAGATAGTATGTTCTGTCCTGTGGCCTAATCAGGACTTTCTCACAGCCCTTCAGGGAGACTCTGTGGGCTAATCAGGACTTTCTCACAGCCTTGGAGCAAACAAGCTTGAACTCTATTGACTCAGACTAGACTTCAGATTCAAACTGAGAAACTGAGTCAGTTGTGGGCTCCCACATTTATTTTTTTACAAAGACATAAGGATAAATCTAATTCTGATTATTGGTTCAGAGTATGCTAGAAAACCAAAGGATTTTTACTTCTTTTGCAGATGAGAATTCAGAGGTGAACTGTATTGCTGAAGTAAGAGAGTATTAGCAGTAGTGTAGGACCCAGACCTTGGACCGGCTGTCAAACCAGCATCCACTCTCTTGGTTTGTATTGCATCATCATTCAATCAGAGCATTTGATTTCCACACGGATGCCCCAGGCCACTCTGACTACAGTGAACAAATGCTGTGTTCATGACCACCAGCATGGTTTCAGAATGATTGCATCTTATCAGCTCCATGGCAGAGAATTAGATGTCTTTTCTTTCACAAGTTAGTCAGTGTAGGACACACCTCTCACCCTGCAATGATGCCACTGGGGTGTTCTCTTTAGTTGTGCACGACCGACTTATGCTTTCTTGAAGAAAGAAAAGCATTTTATCTGCACAGCACTTAGCTGTCAGCATTTTCTTTGAAGGAGCTTTTCAGTTGATCTGTATGAAGCAGCTTTGGCAGGAGCATCTTCCTGGGTCCATCTCTAAATGATAGAAATAGAGCAGAAGATGGTGAGGTTTCTTACAGGGCCATTGATCTCATTCTTGTATCATGAGCCTTCCTTCATTTACTTCCTCTGTGCAAAGTGAAAAAAAAAATTCACATCGGAAATGCCACTTGCCAGGATACAGTCTTTATTAAGATTGGCTTGAAACCATTTTGCACTGAACCAATCTTAGGATGCCATAACAACTCCGTGTTTAATATTGAGCATGCAGAGGAAGTTTCCCTTTGCTCTTTTTAGAGAAAGTAAAACTAGGAAAAAAAAAAAGGGCAGTCAGTTGCAGAATGAAGTATCTTTGCTTTGCAATTGCATTGGATCCGAGGGGCAGATGGAGAGCATCTGGGATGAGGGCTAGTGAACAGAATAATTTTGAACATGCTTTGCCAACAACAGATTTTTCTGTCATCCTAATCAATTATTGAAGATGAATTTCTTATACCAGCTAGAAATGAAGATTATTATATAAAGGAAGAAGATGATACTGTCTCTTGGTACAAAACTTTATTATTTGGGGGTAGACAACCAGTGCACTGTCTGATTGACACGACTCTTTGAATTCTAAGACTCGTATGGAAAAAAATCAGTCATCCATTTATTGCTATCATTGAAACAAATTTAGATTGGATATTTGAGCCATAAGCATAACTCTCTCAAATCTGCTCAGCTGAAAAACATCAGTAACTAAAGCTGTGAAAAATAATCTATGGGATAAAGATAAACCATTTGTACTGGCTGGTTTCATGTGTCAACTTGCCACAGAAGCTAGAGCCATCAGAGGAAGGAGCTTCAGCTGAGGAAATGCCTCCTTGAGATCCAGCTGTAAGGCATTTTCTCATTTAGTGATCAATGGGGGAGGGCCCAGTCCATGGTGGGTGGTACCATCCCTGGGCTGGTGGTCCTGGTTTCTGTAAGAAGGTAGGCGGCTCCCCTCCATGGCCTCTGCATCAGTTCTTGCTTTTGGGATCCTGCCGTTTGAATTCCTGTCCTGACTTCCCTCAATGATGAACAGCAATGCTGAAGTATAAGGCAAATGAACCCTTTCCTCCCCAGCTTGTTTTTTGGTCATTGTTTCATCGCAGCAATAGAAAGTATAACTAAGCCACCATTATAAAGTCAACTGTAGTTTACAGATAGTAATTTGAGGCTGGGATAATCACTTTTATTTTGCTGCGATGGAAAAGTCTTAAAAATCATAATGACTGCAACCAAATCAACTAGATCCAAACAATCTTTCCTTCACTCTCATTTTCAGTGTTATTTTTTTTCCACAAAATAGCTTTCACAGGTAAACTTAGTGATATATGGGATTCCTGAGTTTTAGGGGAAAATCTTTTGGTGAGTTTATTCTTTACTGCTCACTAGCTTCACTTAGTATCTGAATAGTATTTTATTTTGAAGAGCAAATTAGGTTTTTCCCTTTCTCTGCTGTAGGGCACCAGCGGAGTAATTAAAACATTTAAATAACCATCAGCAGTATGAATAAAATATCAATGTCTTTTAACAATATTTCATACTTAAACTTTTATTAAAGTCAATGGGAGTTTTGCCTGCACAAGGACCACTAGATTGCAAATCTATAGAACCATCTAATATGTATTTAAATAAGTAAAATAAAACAGAGCATTCCCTGATGATAAAAATCAGCGAAATGGTGTTTAGACCATAGCAGGTCTGTCATGTTACCTTCAGGTTTTTCCAGGTTGATTGGTGCACAGAATGCTTATCAGAAATGGCTCTAAGAGTGAGTTAGTTCACAGTGCTGCTTTCCCAAGGAAGAGGGAAAGAATGGAGAAGATGTTTTCAATGCTTGGTCCTGATTGATAAATGGAAAACGGATCCCCCCATTCAGTTCTCTACATCTCAAAACTGTCCTAAAACAAATTGAGAAAAATTATCATTACCCCTCTCACTTAGATGAAGCCTAAGTATCATGTCTGCATCATTCACACAGTTTCTAAATGACAGATATAGGACTCCAAAAGCCTTGAAACTTGACCTTTGTCTTGGTGGTTCATGCTACAAGAAGATAATTTACAGGAGACAGCAACACTTCTTAGTGTTGGGCAGCCTGTGACCTATTTTTTTTTTTTTTTCAGCATGGGTGTTGGGAATCTAAACCCAGTTCCACACACTTGTGTGGCAGTCATTCTTTCTACTGAGACATCTTCCCAGCCCTAAGAAAAAACTCTTTCAAGGGGTTGCTCTAAGAGAAAGGGTCATCTTGGGTACCAAGCAGGAAATGCGTTCTCAGAAGAGCCAACTCAGCACATGAATGATGCGGATATTTGGAATCCCGTTTTCCTCTTTGACTTTTCCAAGTCATCTCTTTCAGAAAGAACTGAATAGAAGTGCCAAACATTTTGTTCACTTAAAGGGGAATTTCTGAATTGTTTTTATCCCAATTACTTATTCTCAAGTGTAACTGCTAAGGGTATTAGAATAAATAACTCCTCCTTAAGAGGAAGACATTGTTATTGATGTTTGGAGTGGGTCTTAGAGAGAGAAACAGAAGCATGTTCAAATTTCTTTTATGTCTTTAAATATCAACATCCTACTTCCTTTTTAAAAAATCATACCAAACAGGTACCAAGAATAACCTGATAGCATGCTTTCTGTTACTTGTTTATTCTGATTAATAGAGATAATGACTTCATTCTAGTGCCAAGGGTACAATCTGTTTAAATGCCAAAAGGATAATAATAAAGTGTGTGTGTGTGTGTGTGTGTGTGTGTGTGTGTGTGTGTGTGTGTGTGTGAGAGAGAGAGAGAGAGAGAGAGAGAGAGAGAGAGAGAGAGAGAGAGAGAGAGAAAGAGAGAGAGAGAGATACCATAGCTTACCACATGCCATGGTGCCTTGGGTAGGAAACAATGACTCAGAGAACAGGGATATGTTCTTCTAGAGGCACCCATATGCTATATAGAGCAGGATCTGATCTGGCTGGATACCAGGATGTTCTTAGGGCATACTATGAAGCTTTGCTCTAATAGGGATAAAGTATTTTGAATCTAGGGTACCTCAGATGACTGGGAGAGTTAGCAGAAAATGGTTCCCTTTTCCATAGGGCTAGAAGGGACTAGCTATGTGAACTGGTGTGGGACATGTGTTTCTATTTTATCCCTATCTGTGTCTTTCTGCAACTTTCCTTGATTATGTGAAGAATAATTAGGATCATCATGCTACTTGTATATTTCTATTGCCTCATTAAACTCTCACAATAGCACCATGAAATGAGATAAGCAGATTGGGAAGGGATCATCTTTCTCACTTCACAGAAAAGGACGCTGAGGTCAGAGGGCGTCAGGTGATTTGTGCTCGAACAGGCAAGCATTAATTGTAGGCAAATCCGTGACAATATAACCTTGAAACATAGCCTAGTGATTAATGGCTTGGACTGTAAAATCAAATACTTCTGTATCCAGCTTCTTATATTACTCTTGTGTTCTTAGGGAAGTTAACCAAATCTGAATTCTAGTTGTTTCAACTAAAAACCGAGGAAGGATGAACACATATTTGTAGGTGTTCCTGATAATAATACAGAAAAATACAACTCCTGGCAAAAATAAAGCAAGAAAGACTTCTAGCTTCTGCTACTGATGTGCTTAGGCAGGTCACTAAAATAGAATCAAGGCTCTCATGTTAGGACTGGGGTTCAGAAGTGACAGATCCACTGATGAGAGTTTAGGCAAAACATAAGATCAGAATGAGAAGTGGACCCCGCATTCATCTATTTACCTTCCTGTTTTAGTTGTAGTAGTAGCTGCCAGGCTTCTTTTTCAGAACTACCCTGTTTATATTTAATTGAATTCTTTGCACTTGTGATCCAGGGGATCTGGCTATTCGGGGCCATTGTGATTGATTTGGTTCTAATATGTGATCAACTCCTAAAGCCAGGCTCACATTGGAACTCACTGTGTAGCTAAGGCTGCCTTTGGATTTCATTAAAGAAACATTTTAGTTATGATGATGATGATGGTGACAATGATGTGTGTCTATGACATGAATGCAGGTATGTGCCTGCCATGGTGTACCTGTAGAGGTTCAGAGAACAATTTTGTGGATTAGTTCTTCTTCCTCCTTTAAGCGGCTTCTGCAGATTGAATCAGACCATCAGGTCACTTGGTAAATACCTTGACTGGATGAGTCATCGAGCTGGTCCTGACCTTGAACTTCTCCTTTCTTGCCCCCTCTTCCCAAGTGCCTAATGGACAGGTGCGCCTGTATAACTGGTTGGCTACAGTGGGGATTGAACCTAGGATTGTTTTTGCATGCTGTTCGAACACCGTATGAACTGAGTTTTATCTCGAGTCCCAAACTTTGGGACGTTTGAAGGAGATGCCATCTTTCCATTGGGACCACTTATGCAGGGCAATAGATATGGGAGGGACCTGGAGCCATTTTGCCAGTAAAGGAGAAGCAAATTACTGGTGGCAAAGTCAACTTGGAGAAGCACAAGCCTTGACATGGAGCCAATGGCATGGGTTAACTGGGAATTAAACCACCTCTGCTGCCAGTTGAAGCAGTTCCTTCTTCCAATTTATAATGGCCTACTTGGATTATTAATTCTAAAGCATCTTCCTCAGTTAAGACCTGGAAATATCTAAACAATGGAGTGACCTTTGAGTGGTCCACAGTGGGTAAGATGGAGGATGCAGAGATTGCCAAACAAGGTGCAGCCTCCCACTGCGTTCATTTGTAAAGAAAGGGAATCCAGAGCTGGAGAAAGCTTAGCGCTTAAGAGTGGTGGCTGTGCTTTCAGAGGACCCTGGTTCAATTCCCAGCACTCACATGGTGGCTCACAACCACTCCAGTTGCAGAGGAGAATCTAACACTTTTTTTTTAGCCTCTGCTGGCACCAGACATGCATGTGTTGCACAGATACCCCTTACTCATAAAAGTAAATAAATCTTTAAAAGAAGTGAAAAGGAATGCCCTTCAGTTTCTTTCTGGTGATGTTTTTATTTCCTCTCCTTTAACTCCATATCTGAAGAATTAATTGTTTCTAGAGTGTGCATTTCATAGGTTAATTTATAAACGCCAGATGATTTCATGCTTTTCCTGGCAGATTTAAAGTGCCATAGCATCTTACACTGTGTGAGGTGGGATTGCTGGAACATGGTTTAATGTAGATTGTATTGTTCTATTTATTTTTTAAAAAATTTTATTTTATGAACATTAGTGTTTCGCCTGCATGTGTGTCTGTGTGAGGGGGTGAGGGTCCCTTGGAACTGGGGTTATAGACAGTTGTGAGCTGCCATGTGGGTGCTGGGAATTGAACCCAGGTCCTTTGGAAGAGCTGTCGGTGCTCTTAACCTCAGAGCCATCTCTCCAGCCCCATATTGTTCTATTTCTAACCAACTGTTTACAAAGCGTTTGCTTGTTTCTTCATTTGCAGCACTGGGCGGGGGTGGGATGGGGGGTGGGGCTGAACCAAAGATCTTATGTATGCAGGGCAAGAGTCTAACACCAAGGTTCACCCCCAGCCCTGTTGAGAGAATTTTCACCAAGTTCTGTTGTGTTCATCTCCTTACTCTTAATAAAGCCTTTTATCTCATGACTTATTCAGAACAGCAAGTATTTTGTGTGAAGCACAGCCCCCACCTCCCATATAGCAAGGCTACAGTATTGTGCAGGAGGTGGAGTGTATGAACATGTCCTTGAGAATCAGCTAAAGGTCCAGACCTGGGCCAGGAGGTAGAAAGCCTGGGCTGTGATTTCAGCAATGTACGACAGACTACACCAACCCAACCTTCTTTCCTCAGAGCAAAAAATAATATGCTGAAACTGGCTTATTTCACTTGGCTGTCGCAAAAGAGTATTGGGAGGCAAAGTCCCCAAACATAAAACCACTTGGGGAAGAAGTCATGATTGTGCTTATAGGATCAAGAGTTCACTCTGGGATGCGACCGCATGAAGAAATTGTATTACTAGGAACTCAGCAGTTAATTTGGGCAAACTCTTGGGTGTATCCTAAGGACTCTCTTGTTCTACAAGTCCCTTATTTTTACAGAATGTGGTTGCATGTAGGTCTGTGCAGCCAGCGCTTTCATTGACTGCTAATTAGTTCATGAATTCACTACTTACTTCCCGAATGCTTTTTCCATGTGCTCAGCACTAGAGATGGAAAAGTGGTCCAAGTGTGGTTGTTCTTTCATTGAGTCAGTACATAATCGTTAAGCATCCACCATGTACCGAGCACTAAGGATGGAAAGGTGGATTAGCCATAGCCCCTGCCCTCTTACTATCCAAATTGTAGGCCGAGGACCAACAACTTCATCTGAGTTTGTTAGAGAAGCAGAACCGCAGGACTACCTTAGACAAGCTGAATCAGAATTCACATAGTAACAGGATTCCAGGTAATTTGTACGTTTGCGGATGTGAAAACCCCAGCTTTAAGAAAGTTTTCGAGAGGGAGGGGAGATTGCTGGGGGGCATGGGGTGGGTAAGAATACTTGCTTTGCTGGTGTGAGGACCTGTGTTTGGATCCCAGGAACCTATGTAAAACTTGTGTGGTCACATATACCTATAAGTCCAGCATTTACAGGGTGAAGACAACTGCAGCTTGTTTGCTGCTGGCCTAGTCAAAAGCAACCCAGAAAGCTCCAGATTTGAGTAAAACCCCTTGTCTTACAGAACAAGGGAGAGAGGGCTAGAGGAGAGCACTTGAGGTCTTCTGGCTGGCACACACACACACACACACACACACACACACACACACACACACACACACACGCATTACCCCTTCACCCCTTGCCACCGACACCCACACACAGTAAAAGAGAAACAACTAAAAGGGAAAGCTTATGGTGTAGAAGAATCTACTTCAGAAAAAATGAAGGAGCGGTTTGGAAGGTTGGTTGCCTCTGCCCTGATACCTGGTTGGAACTGAAACAAGTCACTTATCTATATTAGGACTAAGCGTGTGATTTCAAAGCAGAAATGATAGTGTCTGCTCTGCCTTCTTTGTGCGCTATTGTGAAAACCCAAATGGAAAAGTGGTTGTAAATTGTTAGTTCCACCTGAAAGTTAGACATGGCTATTCTATCATTTCAAGTTTGGAGAAATGTCTGTGCATCAGGCCTGGCTTCCTCCTCCAAGAACTGGGATTTAATTCTGACTTAAAAATTCCCTATTGTGCTTCTCTATAAGGGCATTTTTATTTCTACTTTTCAGAGAAAGGAATTAAAGTCTTATGACAGGCCAATCTACAGTCCGGTTCCAGGGCTTTTAAGGTCTAAATAAATAGAAATAGTCGGCGACATACATTTTACATTCAATTCATTTCTGTAAAACTAACCAAGGGCTTGAGCACAGGTCATGCTTACTTGGTTTCTACCCTCAAGTAAAGCTTAGATTGGAGCTGGGATAAATAAAATTATCCATGTACAGTCGTGTATGCTCAAGGGTGTTATGGGCGGGGTGTAGAAAACATGTAAAGACACAGGAGTATTTGTAAAAGAGATTTGTAAACCAAAGCAACCGCAATAGCTTAACACTTTTATTACTGTTGCTCAGGCAAATTTTCAGGCAGGAATGTCAGGAGACTTCCACAGGAACTAGAGATAACTTTTGTTAGATCATTAGAAGGAGTCTGCTCCACATGGGAACAGAGATCTGCTCTTAGCCATGAAGGCTCAGGACACAAGACGCATAAGAGCCAGGGTTAATTTCCTCCCTGTGGTCTCTGAGGTTCCTAGAAATACAGTGTTTTTATTTATTTTACTAAAATAAATTTTGCTTTGTTTCTACACTAAGAAAAATCACTGGATGAAATCAGAGTAAGATTTTGATGAGAAAAGCCATGTCAGGGTTCAGTTGGTAATCTTGCCCCTCTGAATCTCTATTAAACTTAGTGTGAAGACAGCAAGAGAATATATTTGGTAGAGCAGCAACCTTTTGCCAGTGCTTGAAAGTGGGAAATCAATGTGGAGAATTAAATTTTAGTACTGAACACATCAGCAGGGGGGCAAGCTCTAGTGGGGTTTTCTCCCATCAAAAGTTAAGTCAACTCCCGACAACTTTAAATCCCTAGCTGATCTATTACATTGTGTTTCACTTTTGGAGTGAATGAATTAGTGTTTTAGTTAGACAGAGACTAGGGATTTCCTACATTGTGTTTAGCAGGTTCTCATCTAGGTAAGCCCAGAAAATTGAAGTCACAGAAAAATGGGTGGATGTTACATAAAGCTTATCCTCTTGTGAATCATGTGTCTTCAACTATTCCGGACAGTTCCTAGGACAGTAGTTACAGAGATCTGAGAGTGAGAAGTTCGGAGTTACGGATTGTCTTCAAGACAATCACCATGTTCTTAATGAGTCACACTGTGATTAGGTAAATTTGTAACTCGATAAAGGTATCTTCCTCCCTGTGATTCTGCCCCTCTTTCCCATCTCCATTCCGTTACTTTTGCTCCTTTAGGAGATATTGTGATCTTCAGTTTTTGTCCACGTGATATAAACTAGAGTCATCTGTGAAGAAGGAAGCTCAACTGAGGGACTGCCTCCTCCAGATGGGCTTGTGAGTATTCTGTTAGGACACGGTCTTGATTGATGATGTTGGAGGGCCCATCCCACTGTGAAGAGTTCCATCCCTGGACACATGGTCCTGAGTTGTATAAACTAAGGGTAGCAAGTTAGTAAGCAACATTCCTCCATGATTCTTCAGTTCCTGGCTCCAAGTTTCTGCCTGGAGTTCCTGCCTTGACTCTCCTTCATAATGGACTGTAAACTGCAAGATGAAATCAACCAACTTCTCTCTAATTTGCTCATTGTCATGGTGTTTATCATAGCAACACAAGGTGAACTTGGACATAAATTGGCACAGAAGAGTCAGGTATTGCCATGACCGATCTGACGATATTTTCAGGGAGGTTTGTGGAAGGATTTGGAGTGTTTGGCTAGAAGAGGCCATTGAGTACTCAGGGCTTAACGAGATGTTAGGGGAACTTGGAAGATAGGCTGGATAACTGAAGGCTTAGCTTGTAAGGTTTCAGAAGGAAGCAAAGACTTTCAGGGCCATTTATGCAAAATGTTGGATTAAGAATCTGCAGAAGTAAAACCTGGCTTTACTGGAATAATCAGTGCCAGTTAGCTGGGGATGAAGAATTAGCTGTGATTAATAAGGGACCAGCTTCACAGAGATGAAGTCATCAGAGAAGTATTTCCTGTAGTCAGCACATAGAAGGTGTAATCCAGAAGGGAGGCAAAGATGCATCTTAAACTGTCAAACAAATATGCAATTTGTAACGGTCTCCACACAGTACTAGTTTTGATAGCACAAAGGTTATAAGATTGAAGAGGTCATGGAGAGTAATTGAGGCTCGTCATAGGGAGAGGTCAGGAGAGACCACTGGTGATGGAGCAGCCTTAGTTACAGTGGAGACCACAGATCATTGGGCATAGGAGGACGATAAGATGACCATAATAACAGTAGCACATGTAGAATGGAGCTGACCTGAGCCCATGAAATAAGCTCTGTGAGTTGTAGATGGCTCTTTGGAGCCCAGAAGATCATGACTGATCCCCAGATGTTAGACCATTCAGCTACAAGATTTGTAGCTACATTGATGGACTTTGATTTTACTTAAGTGTGGTTGTTTTTAAAAATATTTTATTTCTTTGTAGGCAGGGGTATTTTGCCTGGGTGTATGTCAGTGTTATGTATGTGTGCCTTGGACCTGAGGAGGCCAGAATAGGATGTTGGCTCTCCAGGAACTAGAGTTAAAGATGGTGGGGGTCAGCATGTGAATTCTGGATATTGAACCCAGGACCTCTGGAAGAGTAATCAACACTCTTAACTGCTAACATCTTTCCATCCCTGAAGTGAGATTGCTTTTATGTACTGTTTCTTCCCTTTTGAAGTAAGAAAGCAGTTAATTTGTTTTCAAGACTTCAGATATTTCAAAGATTCTTTGAATTTTAAAATGTTTGGATTTTTAAGAACTTTGGTACTTTTAAAGTGTTACCATGTTTTGCATTGTGATATTGACATGAGATTTGGGGACTGACAAGGGGAATTTTGTAGTTTAATAGTGTGACAGCTACGCATCCAGATGACAGGGTGCAATTGTGCTGGCTAGTTTTTTGTCAACTTGACACAAACCAGAGTCACCTGGGAAGAGGGAGCCTCAGCTGAGAATGGCCTCCATGAGACTGGTCTGTGGGGCTTTTTCTTGATTAATGATTGATATAGGGGGGCCAGACCACTAGGAGCTCTGCCACCTCTGGGCACATGGTCTTTGGCTGTGTAAGAAAGCAAGCTGAGTAAGCAATCCATGGATAGCAAGCCGGAAAGCATCACTCCTCCATGGCCCCGACAGTGCCTGCCTCCAGTTTCTTACTTTGAGTTCCTGCCTGGGCTTCCCTTGATGGTGGTGTCTGTAATCTTCTCTAAGCCAAATAAACCCTGTCCTACCTTAAATTGATTTGGGTCACTTTTTTTTTAATCACAGGAACAAAAACCTAATTCAGGCTGATATCTTAGCTTGGCTGTGCATAACCTCTACCTGAGGCGCCTCAGCCCCAAGCTCAAGCCCTCCTCCATGTTTCCATCACAGACTGTTTAAAGTAGCAATGCACGTTCGCATTGAAATCTTCTTTCCATAATTGTGATTTTATTTCTTCCTATAAGTAGGCATTGGACACTTGTTGTATATTAGGCCGAAGACAAAACTGGTCCTTTTTCTCATCAAGATTCTTCTCAGTCTGCCCCCCCCCCCCAGGGAACCAGATACAAATGAATAAACCACTAAAAAGAATTAATTCTCAGTCAGTGAGAAATGGGAAGACAGTCCAAGAGATACCAGGCTGAAGATAGGGTAAAAGTTAGGGGTCTCTCTGTCTCCAGAGTGGCTGGGGGACTGTGATACATGAATGGAGACCTGCCCTGTGAGAAGAGGCCAGACATACTAAGATCTACTTCTCTTTGGAGCTCTAGGAAATATCCAAGGCCCCCAAAGCAGTGAGAAGGAATTTGTAGTTATCAACATATTTTTGTACTTCTAGGAAGGACCTTTTTAAAAAGAAATTCTCTTTTACATGGTGCCAATAGACTTTTCTGACTAACATGCACAGAAGAACATCTATAAACAGAAGCCGATGCCTACAATGTCATCTGTGTGTCAGCCTCTGGCCTGAGCATTATAGCCATAGTAACTCACCTAATTCTTGCAAGAATCCTGTGTAGCAGGGACTTTTGTCAGCCCCATCTTATAGACAACAAAAAGAGGTACCTACTGTAAATTTATACATGTAAATATGTGGACAATGGGGAATATGTAACATTGTTTCAATAAAAGCTTCAAACATGGACTGAGGCCCACAGGATATGATTTATTAATCACTAAACTCATTTTTGTAGAATGAGCCAAAGGCTTCCACTGTTAGGGAGAAAGATGCTGTATCAACATAATTTATTCTTGTTAAAGGATGTAATAAAGCTATGGAGAGGTTTCCAGCTTTTAATTATTAAACAGTGAAATAGAACTTCAGACAAAACACCCAGATGCAATTTATATTATAATGTTTTATGTACAGATGTCAGGAAAAATGGCTCAAGATAGATTTTATGGAGCTCAAGGGAAGCCTCACAGTCCTGACCCTAGAGATGTAGGTCTGTCTTTGTCTTTGTAGAGACACATTTTTGTCTCCAGGACCAATATAATGAAATCTTCGGGGTGACATGAAAAGATCACATGTAAAGTGTCTTTAGGCTTACCACATAGCTTCCATGGTAAAATGCAAGCCTATCTCTTCTTCAGCTTTTTTGTTCCTATTTTTTTATGGTATTTGCCTTTTCCCCATGAATGTGCTCAAGAATTCACTTTTTGGAAGTCATCAAAAATCATGCAATTGCTCTGTTCCCAACTTCTTAAATTTTGTAAATTTAGCTCAGAAACATCTTAGTTTATTTTCCCAGTTACACCTTTACTCTCTTTTTCAAAAGTAAGAGAAAAAATCCTTACAAACAACAGTTGCTCACAGATAAAATAAAAGCTACTGCCCATCTGTCACCGTTGGTCTTTGAAAACCACAAGTTGTTTTTCTAATTTCTCTTCAACTTTTGACATGCAACTCAAAACAACTTTTCACAGGCAGGTGATACTGTTATTTCCAATACTGCTTGCAAGTGTATGAAGGGACTGGATTAAAATGGAAGTTCAGATGGCTGTTTTTCTTGCAATGACTGCTGCTTGGTAGTATAACATGTGAGCACTGCCATTTATTTCACTTTTAAGAGAAGAACTAATCTAAATTAAAATCTAAGATCAATAGTTCATTTTTAGAACCACAGGACATTCCTAATTCGGTAGAGAAGTTGGATTTTCAGAACTTGGATAGTAGCCTAACACAGTCTGATGGACTTCTTTATAGATACAATTTTGTTTGCATAAATACATTAGAAATGTCAGGTAGGCTGATTGTAAGTGTTTCTACATATGTTATTTCTTCTTCTAGTGTAGTTCTTCTTTGGAAAGATATCATTTTAATTTAATATGTAAAACTAACTCTTTAATCTGGTCTTTTATTACCTGGGGTGGGGCAACAATTCGAGTTATTCATCTTCAATAAACTATCAGAGATGCCAAATGTTGGGTGAATTTATAGAAAGAAAATGGCAGAAATGATTTAGTGACTAGTGATTCAAGGAAAAAATATGGTATTGGAATTAAGACAAATGACCTGGGCCTCTAAGATGGACCTAGCTTCCATGGGACCTCAAGCCTTGGTAGAAATCAGTCACAGATGTCCTTTCTTTTGTGTTCTGTGAAAAATAATATAGAAAGTCTAATTAGAAAAGCACAAATTAGGGCTAGAGAGTTGGCTCAGGGTTCACAGTTCTTCCAGAGGACCCAGGTTCAGTTCCCAACACCTACAACCTCTTGTAATTCCAGCTCCAGGGGAATCCAGTGCCTCTGATGGTCTTCATGGACACCTGAAAACACATGGCATAATTCTCACACACCTACACATAAATAAAAGTAAAAAACAAAAACACAAGTCTAGGTTTTGCTTACTGATATGAGGACATTATAAGGAAAAGGTTTCAGGCAGGCTGGACACAGAAATGAAAAGAAACTTGAATATGAAGTATTAGACAATGAACAGTTGAGGCTGCCTTTTCTAAGTACCTGCTCAGAGTCCCAGTATATTCACAAGGTAACTCACAACGTTAGCTGTCATCTCTTGCACACTTAGTTCTTCTGTGTTGTGTAAGGGTGATATTTGAGACTTTCACCGGGATTGGAATTCTGCAAGAAATAAGCCCTTGTTTTTTTTTTTTTTTTTTTTTTTTTTTTTTTATCATCTTCATATTTTCCCTGATTTTGCAAAGGAGAAAGAAAGGGAGACTCTTGACTAACACAAGCATCCTGGATACTAGATAGAGTTCCTCTGATTTGCCTCATCCATTTCAGTGAAAGAGGAAGCTGAGGGGAATGGGAGAAGAATTACTTAAGAATCATGGTACTATAGTACTCTGACCAGCTATTTGCCCTTTCTTCCCTTACATTGCAGGAGCGAATCTCCCTATCCCACACCATATCATTTGCTTATAAGCCTGGATATTAGTGTAAATTTTGTTTCACATGGCTTGTATAGTATAATATCTTATCCTTAAAATGCCCATAGGATTCCTAGACTCTTGTAGAAACTGTGATACTGAGAAGATGAAGTGTATATTTAGCTTAAAATAAAGGGTTTTAGTACATGAATCAGGTTAGCTATAATATCAACATACAACAACAATTGTTGAAATTCTGCCCACTGACAATTAACTTTATGAACAGGAAAATAAAAAACAATAACATACACAGCATTATTAAATATAAGAAAAAAGTTAATAATAAACTTAATAAAGGAGGCAAAAGGATTAGTCACTGAAAGGATAAAACACTGATGAAAGGAAGTATGTAAAACAAATAAACACAAATGAATCTTTGATTATGAGTCAGCAGACTTAATATTGTTCAAATGTCCATTTTACCCAAAGTTAAATACAGATTCAAAGCAGTCCCTATGAAAGCTCTAGTGACATTATTTGTAGAAATAAACAATAAATGATACAAACATTCATATGGAACTACTAATAAGTAAAACAATATTTAGAATGAAGAAAATTATGAAGGTAGCATATATCCCAGTTCCTTTGCAGACACAGTAACTTTTAAAGAACAGTATGGTACTCTTACAAAGATAGATGAGTGTGGTGGTAATCTAATTGTACTGAATTATTATTTTGATTGTATGTTAATAAATAAAGTTGTCTGGGGGTCAGAGCTATTAGAGCCATAGCAAGAGTGTGGCGGTGGTGGCACACGCCTTTAATCCCATAGATATCTGTGTGTTCAGGGTCAGAGCTATTAGAGCCATAACAAGAGTGTGGCGGTGGTGGCACACGCCTTTAATCCCATAAGATCTCTGTGTGTTCAGGGATATAGCCAGCATTGGAGACATATGCCTTTAAGACCTAGGGGGCTGTACATTCAGACAGTGACGAGGCAGTCATGTGTTTGGGTTTACAACCAATGAGAAGGCAGAACAACATACTATAAAAAAACGAACCGACAGGAAGTAGGTCTCTTTTCGCGAAGCTGGGACAGCAGGAGGAAGGGTGAGATTTTAGCTCTGAGCTCTGACTTCTCGGCTTTCTCTTTTACATTGTTTCTGTGTTTCTTATTTAATAAGACGGTTGGTTACATCTATATCTGGCGCCCAACGTGACAAGAATCCATTAAAAACTGCTTGGCTTGGCGGCAGGTCCGCTTTCCCGCAAGGGCGGCAGGCGGCCCGCGGCGGCGGCGGTGATCGGCTTCTTAGTCCGAGCAGCGGCTTCTTAGCCTGGGTCTAGTTCTGCTTGACCTCAGGCTGGACTATCGGTGAGCTGCTTGCTTAAATCCTGCTTGCTTAAAGCCGGTGCTACAAACAACTCAGAGTTGCCCTGCCGAACAGGGCCCTGCCTGTAAAGCCAACGCACGTGGTCGGAGCTTAAGGAAGCCAGACCCAAGCCTTGACTCGGCACAAGAGGGAACACGTGGCTGCATTTAAACTTTAGCCAGCTACGCTCTCTTGCTCTCTCTCTCTCTCTCTCTCTCTCTCTCTCTCTCTCTCTGTTTCTTTTTGGATTTACACCTGGGACACTAGGTGGCTGCTTTGAAAATCCCCTCGGATTTCTACTGTTCTACACAGATTTGGTAAGTCATAATATATCAGATATTTTAAAGGAAACTATCTAAAAGAGAATTTTTTTCCACATTAAAAAACAAATGGGTTTTATGTGTACATTGGAAGAAAATTGGTTTTTGTTCGAAATTTTAGGCAGTCTGGCCATGGAACAACTATATAATATTAGTATTGGTGGAATTATGCACCTTATCACTATAATAATCCACATTTTAATATTTAAAAAGATAGTCAACTTAAGTGCCAGGATAACAGCTTTAGAAGAACTTGTTAAACCTGTAGAAATTCAGACAGAAGAAATTAACAGTGAAGTTGTTTCAAGTCGGGATCATAAGGTTGCAGAAAGAAAGCCTGTTTTCACACAGTCACCCTTAATTTATCCTGTAACCGTACAGCAGATGCCTGATCAAATGGCTACACAAAATAATTGGGCTCCAATTGAAATGTTGGATTTAAAAAGGTTTAAGGAGGCAATAGTATCTTATGGCATGCATTCCCCATATGTAAAGCAAATGTTAAACTCTTGGTCAACATATAATAGGATAGTACCACAGGACTGGCGGGACCTTGCACAAGGTGTTCTGGAACCCAGCCAGAGACTTCAATTTCTGACTTGGTTTAAGGAGGAGGCTAAAAACATAGAAAAACAATGGAGGGATAAAGGAATACAAGTTTGCCAGGATCAGCTTATGGGCGAAGGCCAATATGCTTCAGCACAAACACAATGTTTATATGATGTCCAAACCCTAATTTTATGTCGAACGGCAGCCTTGAATGCATGGGACAGAGTTGAGGAACCAGGAAAAAAATCTGAGTCATTTACAAAGGTGATGCAAGGCCCAAAAGAGTCTTTTACTGATTTTCTACAAAGACTGGCTTCAGCAGTAAAGAGAATGGTCTCGGATTCAGAAGCTAGTAAGGCAATAATTGAATCTTTGGCCTTTGAGAATGCGAATGCAGCATGCAAAAGAATAATCAGGCCATTAAGGGCAAGATCTGCACCTATGGAAGATTGGATTAGAGAAACAATTAATGTTGAAGCTGATGAGCATGATGATACATGGGTAGGAGAAGTAATTTCAAAAGGTTTGAGGAGTGTTAGATGTTTTGGATGTGGAAAGCAAGGACATTTGAAAAGGGACTGTAGACAGGTCATTCCCAGAAACAATGTTTCTTCAAGGAACAATGGCAACAGAATGCCCCTTCCTTCTGGAGTATGCAGAAGGTGTGGTAAGGGAAAACACTGGACCAAGGAATGTAGATCAACAAAGGACAGACAGGGTAATCCTTTGCCTCAGTCTTCGGGAAACTCCCAGAGGGGCCTCGCGCAGGCCCCCAGTGCAAATTCAGTTCAAACCTTTCCTGCAGCCATAGAGGAAATGCCTGCTCTGGAGAGCGATTAAATAACCAAATGCCTATTGGAATAAATCATGCTGGTCAGGATGATGAAACAGAGAGAATAGAAAATTCAGGAGAAAACATAAAGAAAATTTTTTGGCAAACTTCTATTAATGAACAAAGACCAAAATTAACGATAAAAATAAATGGTGTTTTGTTGTCTGGTCTGGTAGACACAGGTGCGGACGTTACCATAATTGCACCAGAATTTTGGCATCCAACTTGGCCTCTTCAGGAGGTAAACGTTCAACTGTTAGGAATTGGGACATTATCTCAGGTGAAACAGAGTGCAAGATGGCTCGAATGTATAGGTCCAGAAG
Source organism: Peromyscus maniculatus bairdii (assembly GCF_049852395.1). NCBI lineage: Eukaryota > Metazoa > Chordata > Mammalia > Rodentia > Cricetidae > Peromyscus > Peromyscus maniculatus. The sequence continues at coordinate 11,367,682 of NC_134871.1, read as the reverse complement.
GACAGAGAGGAAAATTAAAACCATATGTGGCTAACATAACTATGAACCTGTGGGGTCGAGACTTGTTGCAACAATGGAATACTCAGATTAACATCCCTCCAATCTCAGAAACAAATCATAAACTAGCACATGTTACTGAGAGAAATATTAGAAGATATTGTTCTAATGAGTGGTCACCAGCCATCCATATTATACAAGAACAGGGCACAATAACTGATGATCTTCCAAAGACACCAACAGCTCTACCTTTAAAATGGTTAACGGACAAGCCTGTATGGGTCCAGCAATGGCCTTTAACAACAGAGAAACTCCAGGCTTTAGAAGAGCTGGTAGAAGAACAGTTAAATGCTCAGCATATTGAAGAATCAACCAGCCCTTGGAATTCTCCTGTATTTGTTATTAAAAAGAAATCTGGTAAATGGAGAATGGTAACAGACCTTAGAGCAATTAACAAAGTAATTCAGCCAATGGGCTCTCTACAATCTGGGATGCCTTTGCCTACTCTGTTACCAAAAGGATGGCCTCTCATAGTTATTGATTTAAAAGACTGTTTCTTTTCAATACCCTTACAAGAAAAAGACAAAGAAAGATTTGCTTTTACAGTGCCTACTTATAATAATTCTCAACCGGTTAAAAGATTTCAATGGAGGGTCCTCCCACAGGGAATGTTGAATAGCCCAACTCTGTGCCAATATTTTGTACAACAGCCATTGGAAGTGATACGTAAAAAATTTCCTAAATCTATAATTTATCATTATATGGACGATATTTTACTAGCTGACTCAAATGCAGATACTTTAGAAATAATATTTGAAGAAGTAAAGAAAATTTTGCCTCGCTGGGGATTACAAATTGCTCCTGAAAAGATACAAAGAGGAGATTCTATTAATTATTTAGGATATAAAATAGAGCTACAAAAAATTAGACCCCAAAAGGTGCAAATTCGGAGAGATAGACTACAGACTCTTAATGACTTTCAAAGATTATTTGGAGATATTTCTCATCTACAAACTATTGTTGGGGTAAAAAATGATGAACTGACTAATTTGTTCAAAACCTTAGAAGGTGACAAGGACTTAAATAGTCCAAGAGAATTATCACCTGAAGCTGAGAAAGAATTAGCCTTGGTAGAAAAGAAAGTGCATGAAGGACACGTGAATCGTATTGATCCAAAGCTGGATTGCATTTTGGTTATCTTACCTTCTAGGCGTTCTCCTACTGGAATATTAATGCAGAGGGAAGATATTATATTGGAATGGATATTTTTACCAAATAAACCAAATAAAAAATTAAAAACTTATGTGGAAAAAATCTCTGACTTGATTTACAAAGGAAAATTGAGACTTCGTCAATTAGCAGGCAAAGACCCAGCAGAAATTGTCGTACCATTAACTAAGGAGGACATTGAAAAATTATGGACAGAAAGTGAACCTTGGCAAAGAGCTTGCAGTAATTTTTTGGGAGAAATTAACAGCAAATATCCCAAAAGCAATAGAATTGATCTTATAAAGATAGCTGAATGGATCTTGCCTCGAATTGTACGGCAAAAACCCATATCTGGAGTTCGTACATTTTATACAGATGCCAACAAAGAAGGAAAGGCAGGTTACAAATCAGAAAATTTAAGTAAAGTGGTTCAAAGTCCGTATAATTCAGTTCAAAAATAAGAATTGTATGCTATTCTGTTGGTATTAATGGATTTTTTAGAACCTCTCAACATAGTAACTGACTCTCAGTATGCTGAAAGAGTGGTGTTACATATTGAGACTGCAGAATTTATCCCTGATGCTTCAGAATTAACTTCACTATTTATTCAATTACAAGATACAATCAGGAAAAGGAATCATCCTTTATATATAACTCACATTCGATCCCATACTGGTCTGCCAGGCCCTCTAGCACAAGGCAATGATGAGATTGATAAATTATTGATAGGAAATGTGCTGGAGGCCTCAGAATTTCATAAAACACATCACGTTAATAGTAAAGGTTTAAAAAAGGATTTTTCCATAACCTGGCAACAAGCCAAAGAAATAGTAAAGAAATGTCCTACTTGTTCCTTCTACAATCAAACGCCATTACCAGCAGGATGTAACCCAAAGGGTACTCAGAGAAATGAAATCTGGCAGATGGACATGTTTCACTTTGCAGAATTTGGAAAACTGAAATATGTACACCACACCATTGATACTTTTTCAGGATTTCAATGGGCAACTGCTTTGAGTTCTGAAAAGGCTGATTCTGCAATCACTCATTTGCTAGAAGTTATGGCCATCATGAGTATACCTGCACAAATCAAAACTGACAATGCTCCATCATATGTCTCTGTTAAAATGAAACAGTTTTTTGCTTATTATAATATAAAGCATATTACAGGCATACCACATAATCCTACAGGTCAAGCAGTTATAGAAAGATCAAACAGAACTCTAAAGGATATGCTAAATAAACAGAAATGGGTAACAAAAACCCCCAGAAATAGACTGCATAATGCTCTTCTAACTTTGAATTTTCTGAATGCCAATGAGAAAGGAACAACAGCTGCAGAGAGACATTGGATAATAGAAAAAACTACAGAATTAAATCAGCCTATATACTTTAAGGATGTGCTGACCTCAGAATGGAAACCAGGGTATGTATTACATTGGGGACGTGGTTTTGCTTTTGTTTCTACAGGAGAAGATAAGCTGTGGGTACCATCAAAATTGATAAAGGTTCGATTTGAACAAGAGAGACCTCTTAATTAGAGGAGGTGATAGTTCATCAACCAGCATGAACATCCAATTTAAACTAACTTGTATCAATAAAACATGCCTTTTCATTTAATCAGATAATAACTTGCCAAAAAGGAACATCCCCAAAATTAGTCTTGGGGAAAGGTTTTTGTTTTTGTCTTTTAGGAGAATGAAGGTTAAGGAATCTGAAGAACACTGGACAAATGAGACAACTGAAGAAAAGTGACAAATCATCTATCCCAAGAAAGAGAGTGAAACGGTGTATGGGTATATATTATCTAAAAAAAATTTTATGTCTTCCTAAATGTTTGTTTCTGCTTTTCTCTAAAGATTTAACACTATTGGTCTTCTAACAGTCCCAGTTCAATTAAAATTTAAAGCTGACTTTGGAGTTGGAGAATGGCTCTCCCCTTCTTTAAAATCAAGCATGTTGTTAAAAGGTAAATGCAAACTCCCTGTATCATGCCAGAATAAGAGCCATCTTCTGCTATGGTACAGGACAAAAGCAAAATTAATTAAGGGACTATTCTATTACTAATCTCAACTCTTTGATTCTATTCTGATTCTTTAAACTTTTCTCAAAGTATAAATTTTATATCAAAATTTACAAGATTAATATATATATATATATATACATTTTAAACTTTGTTAAGATATGAATGGTCACATAGAGTACTAACTAATTCTAGAAAAAAGGCTAGCTGCATATATATGTTTTTGTGTTCGAGTCTCTTATCAGTTTTCTGCAGGAAATCATGGCCAGGCCTAACATCAACTGAAGTCTCCAGAAAGAAGATGGGGCCCCACAACAACAACAATTCCACTTGGACAATAATAATATCATTAAGCTGACAAACATCATCCATAGATCAGCTTTGAACTATAAGATGCTCAGAGCAATTTTGAGATGACTAGCTGAGATGATCCAGTCTCAAAGACTACTTGAATAAGGACTTGAGATAAACCCTGAACTTTGGCATTATACACAGACTGGATAATGAAGGATATAGTTACCTCTCTTAGAATTTGACAATTAACTTAAATTTTTCTTTCAGGATAAAGAAAACTTCGCCCATACCCAGCAGGAAGCAATTTTAAGAATACGACGCCTACATTCCCAAAGAGGTGGTGTGGGGCAGGTGGTTTTTTGGTCTTTTTAATGGGTTTTGGGTCTGGGATAATTTTCAGTATTTAGGGGGGTTGGTTACAAGTTATTGTCAAGGGTTAGGAAAAAGGCTAAGCAAAGGAGATTAGATTTAAGGTTCTTGTTTAAAAAAAAAAAGAAAGAGAAAAAAAGAAGGAAAAGAAAAAGACAATTACTAGTTTTAAATACTTTACATTGGATTGAATTGTTTTATATTGTATACAAATTTGAAATTGATATTGTTAGAAAATGCTATATGTATATTTCTAATTGTATTTATACCATTCATTTAACAATGTAATGCAAATTTTTGATCCTTGAATGTTATTATTATCAACTATTAGGATATAAAGAAATGAAAGCTAGTAGTTAGACATTATCATAGAACTTGTAGTCATATTAGATATGTTTTAAAAATTGAGCAGAGATGTTTTAGACAGGTCATCTTCAAACCCTTCAGAGATCTACAGAATATGGCATTTAAAATGTTTTAATAACTTAGAAAATTTTTCTTTTTTGAGACATGTCGGCTCCTGGCAGTACCAATCTACTTTAGAGAAAATATGGGCATTGAAGAAACTGCATATGGAGTCAACTTTCATTCTGGCAAAAGTTAGCCACTGGACAACAAAGTATCCTCGAATCAACAGGACAAAATGGACAGACAGAACACTAAACAAGGGACTACTGATTCTTGCCAAAACAAGTGTGGTTATGGCTTTATCAAAAGGCATCTTCTGAGGCCAGGACAATATGGCCCCATCCCTGAAGTGGCCTTCGCATCCAGAAAAGGTACAGTGCCCTTTTCTTCGAAGGCAGCTTAACAGACAGAGGGCCGATGGATTCTGTTGTACAATGGAACAGCAGCTGAAAGCTCATGCCTCTCGAAAGTAGACTGACATTTAATAGAGGGATGTGGAGAAGAAGGGGATACTGAGATGAAGCCACATATACACAACCAAGAAGAATGGACAGCTGAATTTAAAAACTGTCAACAATTTCCAGAATTTAAAATCCTGAATCATGACAGGACACTAGTGGAATTCAGGTGTTTCTGGTACGTGGACTGCTCTCACCCAATGTGAGGTTGAACTGTTGACCTTGTGTACATCCTACTTCACAAATGAGTCTGTCAGATACACTAAGCCTATAGGCTGAAGATGATGCCCCAACACTGCGGAGAAACCTCAGGTGACTGCCCAGGCAGCTGGCTGTTTCTGTCAACTCACAAAATTTTTTGGAAGTTGCTTGCATGCACTTCCTGTTTTTATTTTTGTTAGCTAATATTATTCCCTTCTTGGGTCTCTGAGGGAGTTGAAGATTAGTTAGTTATGGTTGAAGATTAGTTAGTTATAGTTGAAAATTAATTAGGATAGAAAGTGCATTAGATACATCTTGGATTTACCAAAATAGGATAGATAATGGAATTATTTTCTCTGATTTGTCAAATACCTGTTTAGGTATTTATTACTTGTATATATTGTATATAGTTATTGTACTTTTGTATATAGTTTTTCTTTTGTTAGTTATAACCTTTTTCTTTTTTTCTTTTTTTTTTTCTTTTTTCTTTTTTTGGTTTTTCGAGACAGGGTTTCTCTGTATAGCTTTGCGCCTTTCCTGGAACTCACTTGGTAGCCCAGGCTGGCCTCGAACTCACAGAGATCCTCCTGCCTCTGCCTCCCGAGTGCTGGGATTAAAGGCGTGCGCCACCACCGCCCGGCTGCTTTTTTTCTTTTTATTAAAATAGAAAAGGGGAAATGTGGTGGTAATCTAATTGTACTGAATTATTATTTTGATTGTATGTTAATAAATAAAGTTGTCTGGGGGTCAGAGCTATTAGAGCCATAGCAAGAGTGTGGCGGTGGTGGCACACGCCTTTAATCCCATAGATATCTGTGTGTTCAGGGTCAGAGCTATTAGAGCCATAACAAGAGTGTGGCGGTGGTGGCACACGCCTTTAATCCCATAAGATCTCTGTGTGTTCAGGGATATAGCCAGCATTGGAGACATATGCCTTTAAGACCTAGGGGGCTGTACATTCAGACAGTGACGAGGCAGTCATGTGTTTGGGTTTACAACCAATGAGAAGGCAGAACAACATACTATAAAAAAACGAACCGACAGGAAGTAGGTCTCTTTTCGCGAAGCTGGGACAGCAGGAGGAAGGGTGAGATTTTAGCTCTGAGCTCTGACTTCTCGGCTTTCTCTTTTACATTGTTTCTGTGTTTCTTATTTAATAAGACGGTTGGTTACATCTATAGATGAGTAGAATGGAACAGAAATAAACCATACATATCTATTCAACTTATCTCTAAAAAATACCGAGAATGCATGATGGGAAAAGGGCAGTGTATTTAACAAATGGTATTGGGAAAATCTCATAGCCACACACAGAATGAAATTAAACCTTAGATCATAAAAAAACCCCAACTCAGAATAAATGAAAGGCTTAAACATAACATCTGAGGATATAAGATGGCCAGCAGAAATAGGAACAACAACAACAACACTTCATCCGGTTGGTCTTGGCTGTGGTTTCCTTAATATAATAACATGCAAAGCAAAAGCCAACAAATGAACCTAAAAGTTTTTGTGCAAAAAGGAAAACAATGAACAAACTGGAAAAGTAATTTGTGTAATAGGAGAAAATATTGCAAGCCACCTATGTAGTAAGAAGTTACATCTAGCCGGGCGGTGGTGGTGCATGCCTTTAATCCCAGCACTTGGGAGACAGAGGCAGGCAGATCTCTGTGAGTTCACAGCCAGTTTGGTCTACAAAGTGAGTTTCAGGACAGCCGGGACTGTTACACAGAGAAACCCTGTCTCTAAAAAGCAAAAAAAAAAAAAAAAAACAAAAAACAAAAAAAAAAAACAAAACAACAACAACAACAACAACAAAAAACAAGAACAAAAAAAACCCCAAGAATTTACATCTATAGCAAAACTATACAAAGCTCACAAATAACTTGAGATAAAGAGCAAAGTAATTTTCTCCAAGCAACACATTTAAATGTTATAAAGCATATAAATTTTTTTCATGCCACTAATCATCATGGAACCCATTATCTTGTGTGCTAACTAAAAACATTAATAAAATACAGAAGAAAATATTGTATATGTATATAATGTTCCTCATTCTTGGAAAATAGGAAAATCATGTTGTCTGAGTCTCAACAGTCTCAGGTCTCTCTGAGATCTACTTTATGCAACTAGACTCCATCTCCCATAAGTTCTACCATCTCCCCCAGACAGTGCCTCCATCTGGAACGAAGTATTCAAATGCATGAGCCTATGAGGTACACTTTCCACTCAAATCATTAACAGTGAATACAGTGAACATAGAAATGTAAGTAACTTTTGGAGATATTTAATTTCAGTTATGGATAAATACCTAGAAGTAAGCTTGCTAGGTCCTCTGATAAGTTTACTGGTAATATACTGAAATTACTACTCAATTACCCAATTAAAAAAACATAGACTAACAGAATGGATTCAATTCTTACTAACTACATATCTGATAGAAGGGTAATATCTAAAATAGATAAAGAACTCAAAAACTAAATATCAAGAAAATAAATAGCCCAATTAAAAATGGGATATAGATCTAAACAGAGAATTCCCAAGTGAGGAAACTCAAGTGATTGAAAAGCATTTAAAGAAATGTTCAGCATCCTTAATCATCAGGGAAACACAAATCAATACTATTTTGAGATTTTTTTATCTTACATCTATTAGAATGGTCAATATCAATAAAAGAAGTGATAACTCATGCTTGCAAGGGTGAGGAGTAAGAGGAACACTCATCCATTGCTGATGTGAGTGCAAACTCATACAGCTACTATGAAAATCAGTGTGGTGGTTCCTTAGGAAGATAGGAATAGATCTTCCTCGAGATCCAGGTATACCACTCTTGGGCATCTACCCAAATGATGCTTCATCCTACTACAGAGACACTTTCTCAACCACGTTCATTGCTGCTCTATTCATCATAGCCAGAAACTGGAAAAAAACCTAGAAGTCTATTCATGGATGAATAGATAAAGAAAATGTGGTACATTTGCACAATGGAGTATTGTCCTTCCATTGAAATTGAAATAAAAAAAATTTGTAGGTAAATGGCTAGAATTAGAAAAGGGGATCCTGAGTGAGGTATTCCAGACTCAGAAAGACAAATATGGTGTGTATTTGCTTATATGTGGATGTTAGCTGTGAAATCAAAGAGAAGCAAGCTACAATCCATAGAACCACAGAGGTAGTATAGAGTAAGGGACTAGGGGGAGGGACCGACCTCCCTAGGAAGGGGAAATAGAATGGATAGGAAAGCAGTGGAAATAGGATGGATGGTTGGATGGTCTGGAATGGGAGGATCAAATGGAGAGGGAAAGAAGAAAAGGGTCAAGGGAGGGAGTACAAGGAGAGACGGCTAAAATTAAGGGCCATTTGAGTATGGAAACCAAATACAGTAGAGGCTTCCTAAAATATGTACGTATGAAGGTGATACAAATGAAATTACCAAATAATAAGGTGGGTTGGGGGCCCCAACGGTACATCCTTGTCAACAAATGAAGCTTCAATACCAGGAATGGATTATACCTAATCGAATTGTTGCCCCAAGGGGTCCCCTGGAAAGCCCCCAAACAACCCAGGCTGCTCCCAAGACAAATCTGTAGCTGCTCTCCACAAATTGTCAGCAAGGCCCCATTGCTGAAGCCAACATTGACACAACTCACTAAACCTGGAGATGTTGAGCTGGTGCCCACACAGAGCCTTCACCCCAGTGTTCTAGTGTCTTTGATTCGAGAAGGTACCCTGCATGCTACCAAAATAGAAATGTAAAAACCAACCCGGGCAAAAACCTTTCAGTCTATAATGGTGTCCTGTCTGCAAGACACACCAGTGCCATGGTGGCACAAATCTTGTAGGAGTAACCAAGCCATCTCTGACTTGATTTAAGGCCCACTCCATGAGATGGAACCCACACCCAGTGCTACTTGGGTGACAGAGAATCTGAGAGTAAATAGCCCAGGCACTCACGGGAACACCACACTGTACCATTCTGCCTAAGGAATGTAGCAATAAAATGACTCCTGATGACATTCTGCTATACTCATAGTTTGGTCCCTTGCTCAGCCATCATCAGAGAAGCTTCCTCCAGTAGAGGCGTTCCTGTAGTAGATGGGAAGAAATGCAGAGAGCTACAGCCAGACAATATGCAGAGAGCGAGAGAGCTTGGAATACTGAGGTCTAAATGAGATGCCTCCATCAAAGTCCTCTCCTCAGGGCTCAGGGAACCCTGAGGAAGAGAGGGCAGGAAAAGAATAAGCACTAAAGGGGATGGAAAACACCAAGGAAACAAAACCTTCTAGACATAGCAGGACCAATGCACATATAAACTCACAGAGACAGTGGCAGCATGCACAAGGTGTTCACAGGTCAGCACCAGATGGGGTCCTAGAGCTGAAAGAGGAAGTGGACACATGCCTCAATCTCTAACCCAGGAGCTATCTCTAATGGATAACCACTTGCAAATGAGTATTTAGTTTTCTCCAAGGGAGTCTCACTGGTAAAGCAAACTACCCTTAAGAGCAGACATGTGCTCAACAGTAGTTGGCCATCAGAAAACGAACTCAAGAGCATCATTGGAGGTTCCTTGTCTCATAATGTCCTATCACATTCCTTTTTATTTAACTTAGTTTATTTATTTATTTATTTATTTATTTATTTATTTATTTATTTATTTACCCTGCAGGCTTTGTGTATGTATTATGGCTTCTGGTTTTGCATTTTCATGAGATCTTTGAGTGAGTTTCTACATCTATATTTGTTTCTTGTGTCTTTACTTGGGCTCCTCTCCTTCTCTTTGCTTTGTTCTATTTGGATTTACTTGGTTTATCACATTACATTATATTATATTACTCCTTAGATGCCTGTTAGTTTTGTAAGGGAAGGCAGAAGATCTGGATAGGAGAGGAAACTATAATTACAATATATTATGTGTGGGAAAAAAAAACCCCACTATTTTCAAGAAAAGGAAAAAAAAAGAGAACCTGTGGAAGTAAACTCTGCTTTACTGGAACAATCCATGATGGTTAGCTGGGCCAAAGAATAAGTTGTGGTTAATAAGAGACCAGTATCATTGAGGCAAAGTCATCAGAGAAGTATTTCCTGTGGTCCCCACACAGAAGCTGCAGTCAAGTAGTGAAAGTAGTGAAATCATGAGATGAAAGAAGAGCAGCAATTTCCAATTCCTGCAGTAGGGGGAGTCCGGGAGTTGCTGTTTAGTAGTGCTGTGGCTTGCATAGGGTTTGGTACCCACAAGTCCACCTATTGGAAATGGGGTCTCCAGCATGGCAATGCTAAAAGATGCTGAAACCTTCAAGAGTGTGGCCTAGAGGGAGTAGTTAGATTATTTAGAATGTTGGTCTCAGCAGGGATTAAAGGAGCTCATATGCTGCCATAAATTAGTTCTGTGAGAGGAGCTACTACAGAGAAGACGAGATGTCCTAGTGTGTGACTTCCTGTCTCATAGCTTTGTTATCTTGACACAAACCTAAATATACCGAGGAAGAGGAATTGCCTCCATCAGACTGGCCTGTTGGCATGTTTGTGGGGCATTTTTTAAAATTGCTTAACTGATGATGGAGGGCCCAGTTCTTTGTGAGCAGTGCCGTCCTCCATAAGTGGGTTTGGGTTGGATGAGAAAGTTACCTAAGCGAGCCAGAGTAAGCCAGGCAGTAAGGAGTGTTCCTCCATGGTCCCTACCTCAGTTGCTGCCTCTAGGTTTCTGTCTTGGATTCTCTACATGATGGAGCACAACCTGTAAACTGAAGTAAACCCCTTCCACCCCAAGTTGCTTTTGGTCCCTGTAGCAACAGACAGCAACATAAGATATCGTGTAATCTGCATTCCACATGTGCTTACATCATGATGCCATCAATTATTACATGCCTAGGAGAGGACGGACCCACCACAGCTGGTACCATGGCAATTCATTATTAACCCTCAAACAAATAGCATTTCTTGATAAGTCACTCACATGCTGGTATTTTTTTTGTCCTAGTAGTAAAAAATAAAGGATAAAGCTTCATTTAAACAAGTAAGTGCTAGAACTCTTCTGTATGATATTGTGACTTTAATGAGCAATGCTGTATTATACATCAAAAAATCTTAAGGGAGGTCATTGTCACATTATATCTTTCTTACCACTATAAAACGAAAAGCTAAAATGCAAGAAGCCATTGCAGTATTGTCCATGATGTGTGGAATTTTACAGAAATGGAAACAAGGATGTTAGAACAGTGATCATTGACAACTGATGTGGTTTTATTGGCTATTTATAAGGTCAAGTTACTTATTAGTAAAAACCTCAAGTGATGGTGGTGACTTCTGGATAGCTACAGACTTGCATTGGTTTGCAGCAGGATGCTATCTATGTAGGCAAGGGAAGTTAATAAACCCACTTTTCCTGTGACAGCTAGGCACTGGCATCCTTTAATAATACTAACATGCCATGAAAGCTTGTAGAGTGTTAAACAAGGTTATAAGCACTATTCACATGTTATCCTATTTAAATATTGCAGCTATCCCATAAATGAAATATCGACATGACCTTTTGCACATAAGGAAACTAATTAAGCTACTTTCCCAAAGATGCCTAACTCAAAACAGCAGAACTGGAATTTAGGTTCAGGCCTTCTGCCCCCAGGGCTTATCTCCCTAACTGCCACCATACAGTGGGTCCCCCTCTTGTTACCAAAACTATTGTCATCGACTCATTCAGCTCCCCACCACTGTTGATCGCTAGGTGTTCCAAAGGTCTTCCTCCCTAAACCTGGGTCTGACAATAAAGACAGAGAGTCCCATGAGGTCTTCTGTGTTCCACTGAAGACCATTCTCTACTGCATAGATATTTATCCCATAGAGGACCTTAGTTCCCATTCTGCTACTTGGGTCTTTCCCTCTGCTTAGAAATCTTTTAGTCAGTCATAATGCAGTTCACCACGTAGTTTTCCTTGTGACTGGACACTCCTAAATATCATTGGGATACACACTCAAAAGACCTGGTGGGCTAATTCACTGTGTCCTGAGCATGTTGTTGTGTAGATAAGCAGGAAGTGTGAGTGGATTCCTGGAGAGTGTCTTTGGCTTCTGTTAGAGGGCAGACCTCAGGCCAGGCTTCCTCAGTACTTCCACCTTCACTATGTGATCCTTCTTACTCGGATGTTAGCCATGCTCTTCAAGGCCAAAGTTCTAATATTTGCCAACAGGATATGCCAACATTTAAACTTTGTCATTTCTTCAGATGACACCGAGACTAAAGGTCTACCCCCCGACCAAATGAATGCGTGTTTTAAAATGTGACCTAGTTGATTTAATGCAGTGCATAAGCTGACATCAAAATGAGACTGATGGATGACATTTGCATAAGTAGTCTATCAATATTAAAATAACATGGAAGAGACTTTAAATGCAACATTAATTAGAAACCTGAACTTATTTTATTATTAACCATTGATACCTTCAAAACATGATCATACTCTTTAAAATACTGAAATGAAAGTTTGCGAGTTATGTTTTATGTGTTGTAGAATAATATAATAATAATTTCATGATGTAAGGCAGTATTTTATTTTTAAACTTATTCTTTTGTAAAAGAAATCACATATTTCATTTTATCCTTTTAAGAACTTTTTTGAGAGATAATTCACCTGCCACAAAGTTAATTTGGCTTAAGCATACAATAGAAAGATTTTTAGTAAGTTCATAAAATTATATATTACTAAATTTCAATTTTAGAACAGAATATAACATTCTTAATGTGTCTCACCTATGATATAGTTGTTGACTTTAATTCCTTAATTTGTTAATAGGCCAGAGAAGGAACATTGAAAATACTAGGAAGTATTGATGAAGACACTGAACAAAAGTTGCATTAATATTACCTGGATTAGCCACTATGAGAGAACCCTTCTTTTCTCATAGTCTGTGTGCACATTTTCATTAGAAACTCCAGAAGTAATACACAGGCACCACTAACTTCACAGCTTTTTCCTTTCTTTCTTCGTTCCTTCCTTCCTTTCTTTCTTTTTTTTTTTTTAGTTAGAACTCAACTTTATTGTTACAACCGAGTTTTTTTTTTTTTTAAAGACAGGATATTGCTATATTGCTCTGTGTGGTGGTTTGAAAGAAAATGGCCCCTAAAGGGAGAGGCATTTGTATGGCTTTGTTGGAGTAGGTGTGGCCTTGTAGGAGGAAGTGTGTCACTGTGGGGTTGGGCTTTGAGGTCTCCTTTGCTCAAGCTGCTCAGTGTGGTTCATAGTTCACTTTCCTATTGCCTGTGGATCAAGATGCAGAACTCTCAGCTCCTTCTCCAGCACCACATCTGCCTGCACACTGCCATGTCCACAATGATGATAATGGATTAAATCTTTGAAACTGTAAGCTATGCCCAATTAAATATTTTCTTTTGTAAGAGTTGTCGTGGTCATGGTGTCTCTTTACAGCAATAGAAACCCTAACAAAGATAGTCAGCCTGGTCTTGAACTTGTGATCCACTTGCCTTACTAGAGTGAAGGTGTTAATGTTGTGTGCTATCATACTCAGCTTCTGACAGATGCTTCCTCTCCCCTCCTTTCCCCACCCTCCCCTCCACACTTCTCTCTCCACGCCTCTCTCTTCCACAGTGCAGTATTAAAAATTAAACCTAGTACCTCTTACATGTAGCCTCTTTTAATTAGAAAACTGATTTTTTTGACTGACTCTCAAGTAAGTTACCCAGGTTGTCCTTGAGGGCGTATTATAGTCCCAGAGAGCATTGAACTTGTAATCCTTTTATCTCAGCTTCCCAAGTGGCTGGGATTACGGCCTATATTACTTGTCCCAGATTCTGTGATAGATAATTGATAGAAGATATCCAACATAGATGCAAAGCTGTGGAGGGATGCAGATCATTATAAAGATTGACTGAGTCACACGAGCACCCCCCCCCAAGTAATGCCTCTTCAGACACTGAGACTCATAGAGAATATTTGAAATGATATAAGCAACTATTTTGAGTGCTAATTATCTTAACAATAAGATCTGTGTAAGGGGGTAGAATCTTTGGCCAGAAGGTAATCGAAGCAAAGCATTATGTCCAACTTTTATACTACTAATATCATTTATGCTGCAGAGTGATAAATAAAACAATTTTTTTTTAAAAATTTAATTTAATTTTATTTTTACATGTCAGCCATGGATTTCCTTGTTCTCCCCCCTCCTGCTCTCTCCCCTTCCCCCCAGCCTACTCCCCATTCCCACCTACTCCAGGGCAAAGCCTCCTCCAAAGACTGAGATCAACCTGGTAGACTCAGTCCAGGCAGGTCCAGTCCCCTCCTCCCAGGCTGAGTCAAGTGACCCTGTATAAGCCCCAGGTTTCAAACAGCCAACTCATGCAATGAGCACAGGACCCGGTACCACTGCCTAGATGCCTCCCAAACAGATCAAGCCAATTGACTGTCTCACCCATTCAGAGGGCCTGATCCAGTTGGGGGCTCCTCAGCCTTTGGTTCATAGTTCATGTGTTTTCATTCGTTTGACTATTTATCCCTGTGCTTTATCCAACCTTGGTCTCAACAATTCTCGCTCATATAAACCCTCCTCTTTCTTGCTAATTGGACTCCCAGAGCTCCACCCCGGGCCTAGCCATGGATCTCTGCATCCAGTTCCCTCAGTCATTGGACAGGGTTTCTAGCATGACAGTTAGGGTGTTTGGCCATCCCATCATCAGAGTAGGTCAGTTTGGGCTGTCCCTCGACCATTGCCAGCAGTCTATTGTGGGGGTACCTTTGTGGATTTCTGTGGGCCTCTCTAGCACTTTGCTTCTTCCTATTCTCATGTGGTCTTCATTTACCATGGTCTCCTATTCCTTGTTCTCCCTCTCTGTTCTAGATCCAGCTGGGATCTCCTGCTCCCCCAAGCTCTCTTTCCCTCGACCCTCGCCCTTCATTACCCCCACTCATGTCCAGGCTGTTCATGTAGATCTCATCCATTTCTCTGTCATTGGGTGATCCCCACGTCTTTCTTGGGGTCCTGTTTTCCAGGTAGCCTCCCTGGAGTTGTGAGTAGCAGTCTAGTCATCCTTGTTCCACATCTAATATCCTCCTATGAATGAGTACATACCATGTTTGTCTTTCTGAGTCTGGGTTACCTCACTCAGGATGATTTTTTCTAGATCCATCCATTTGCCTGCAAACCTCATGGTGTCATTGTTTTTCTCTGCTGAGTAGTATTCCATTGTGTATATGTACCACATTTTATTTATCCATTCTTCAGTTGAAGGGCATCTAGGTTGTTTCCGGGTTCTGGTTATTACAAACAATGCTGAGCAAGTGCTCTTGTGGTATGATTGAGCATTTCTTGGGTATATACCCAAGAGTGGTATAGCTGGATCTTGGGGGAGATTGATTCCCAATTTTCTAAGAAAGCGCCATATTGATTTCCAAAGTGATTGTACAAGCTTGCATTCCCACTAGCAGTGGAGGAGAGTTCCCCTAGCTCCACATCCTCTCCAGCATAAAGTGTCTTCAGTGTTTTTGATCTTAGCCATTCTGACAGGCGTAAGGTGGTATCTCAGAGTTGTTTTGATTTGCATTTCCCTGATAATTAGGGATGTTGAGCAATTCCTTAAATGTCTTTAAATAAAACAAATATTTAAATATTTAAATTCTAGCCTCAGAATTCTTTGTAACAAGAGCAGACTTTTGATTTAAAAACCTGCTTTGATGGACAGCTGGGTCGTAGCATTAACAGTTAACAAACAGGGAGGAAAGGAGGTTACCAATAAGTCTCTGGATGTGTAAGTTCAATCTTTGCTCTGATTCTATGAGAAGGAAGAACAAAACAGTTCACATGACTGCACGTGAGCTCTTCTTGCCTTATTCCCTCCAGCCTTCTGTAAATTAGCCACACTGAACAATTCCCAGTGGACAGAGATTTCTTCTGTGAAGGAGTTGAGGGCAGTTTCTTTCCTGGCTTATGACAATAGCTTGCATGGGTGCTTGGATGGAGACACCAAGTCTTTGTTCTTTCTGTTTTCTAAGAAAGTTGTTAAAGTACACATTTAATGAAGGCTGTTGAGCCTGGCTGTGGTGGCGCACTCCTTTAATCCCAGCACTCGAGAGCCAGGGGCAGGGGGATCTCTGTGAGTTCGAGGCCAGCCTGGGTTACAGAGGGAGTTACAGGAATACAGGAAAGGCTTCAAAGCTACACAGAGAAGCCCTGTCTCAAAAAACCAAAACCAAAACCAAAAAAAAAAAAAAAAAAAAAAAAAAGACTGTGAATTTCTGTAGTCTATGAAATTCAGGGCTAAAGCCAAAGTACATATGGCTAGGACTTTTGGTAAGTTTTGATACCTTTTCAGTTTTTCTACTGTTTTTTATATATAATTTTATTTATCACATGAAGGTATAAGCAGCCTGCCTTTTCAAGACTTTTATGTGGGTCAGTGAAGGAACTAGGAGTCTGCATCATCAATTTTCATTGCTACTTCTGGACCGTCAGACATGTCCTTTAAAACTTTTTTTCAACTGGAGTAGAAGAGTCACCAGCTGTTGTTTTGAAATGGAGATGTTCTTGGGAAATTTTTTATTGTCTGAAGAGACACTGTAGAGGGGAATACAGGCTCTCTGTGAGCAATAATTCTTTAGGCTTTGAAAGTCAGTGGGGCTCGGGTACTTGGAAATCAAAAGCTTCCCACATCAGCACTGGCCAGGTGGTTGTGCCCATTACTAATTTCAGCTGCAGTTATGAAAAGGATAAAATGGAAAAATAAATATTTGTGCGATGACTAGAAAAGCCAATTAGTTCTGCACCAGTGAGAAATAATGCAGAACTTCTCATGTCTAATAATAAATTGGCTCTTTCCATATATGTTTTAAAATGCATGTTTACTGCACAATTTAAGTAGCACAGGAATAAGCATATTATGTAAGCTTTATTAAAAGACATAAGGCTATGAATACCTGAATTTTGAGAATAAAAATAACGAAAGCAGGACCTAGATATGTATTAATTTATCTAGCCAATGAGAGAGTTATTTTGTTGTTGTTTCTAAAATACAGGAACATCAATTATACTTTCCTTTTCCTAGCTGTCTTTCCTTCTCAATAAAGCATATAAGCAAGAGCTGCCAGTTAGCAATATAATTTCATTTTTTTTCCAAGACAGGGTTTCTCTGTGTAGCTTTGCGCCTTTCCTGGAACTCACTTGGTAGCCCAGGCTGGCCTCGAACTCACAGAGATCCGCCTGCCTCTGCCTCCCGAGTGCTGGGATGAAAGGCGTGCGCCACCAACGCCCGGCATAATTTCATTCTTAATATCCCTGACAACTCCCACTTATCATTAAGTTTTAAAGATAGAAAAGTGTAGTTTAATGTAGGTTTTTCTTCATGCTGCTTGATTCTAAAGCTAGATCTGAAAGTGTATGGTGATTTGTTCCATACTTAATGACACAACATTGCCTAAACAATACCAGACTGGTTATGTATTTGAAACGTTCATTTGAATATCCTTTGAATATTTAACAATTAATTAGAATGCTATTTGTAAAATGATTCTTTTGTAAATTGGTATATTTAATTTTTGTAAGAAGCTTAGAAAAATTTAAAGTTGAAGAAAGCCAAGTATCTCCCATCCTACATGTAATGACACAAATTCAGGAAGATGATTAAAGTCCAGTTGGTAAGACTTCAACTTTTGTGAGTACAGAGGCTTTAATCTGAATCACTGTGTCGTGATGTCTTTCTAGTATTACGTCTATTCTTCATCCACCCTTCCATTTATTTCTAAAAAAACACTCTGCCCCCATGATAAGTCAGACACTATTTACTAAAAATTGGGGTTCTAACAGCGGGGAAATAGCCCAGTTCCTGCCTAGCAAGAGCTCAGATTTTTGTGGGTTGGTAAGTGGGGAGGCAAATAAGTAATTAAACAAAATACAATAAACAACAAACAGGTGTAGCGGAGATAGTCATGGAGACTTTGCAAGGAGTAACGGTGTCTTTCTAAGAAGCTGTAGAGAACTGGTCATGTTCCCAGGGGTTTTATTTATTGCGTTTGGATTACTGTCATCCACAGGTGACCATCTTAGTTGAGTGCTGTATGAAGAAGAAACTGGAAATGGCTGGTCTCACTGTTTCCTTCTCACAGAAAGATGTGAGGATGGACCTTGCAGGAGGTAGAGGCAGCATCCTTCTGCATTGTTAGAAAGGGAGTATTCTAGAAGAAGACATGCTATGAGGAGTT
Organism: Peromyscus maniculatus bairdii; assembly: GCF_049852395.1. NCBI lineage: Eukaryota > Metazoa > Chordata > Mammalia > Rodentia > Cricetidae > Peromyscus > Peromyscus maniculatus. The sequence goes on along the minus strand of NC_134871.1, from coordinate 11,349,521 downwards.
ACCCAGCAGTGATATTTCAACCTAACAGAACCTTACTCTCTCTTTTATTATTATTATTAAGAGATTTTCCATTCATTTTACATACCAACCACAGATTCCCTCCTCCTCCCTCCTCCTGCCCCCCAGCATTCTCCCTCCCCACACTCCCCATTCCCACCTCCTCCAAGGCAAGGCCTCCCATGGGAAGTCAACAGAGCTTGGTACATTCAGTTGAGGCAGGTCCAAGCCCCTCCTTTTCCAAGGCTTTGCAAAGTGTCCCACCATAGGCACTGGGCTCCAAAAAAAACAGCTCATGCACGAGGGATGGGTCCCAATCCTGCTGCCTGGGTCTTCCCTAAACAGTTCAAGCTAAACAACTGTCTCATCTATCCAGAGGGCCTAGTCTAGTACCATGGGGGCTCCTCAGCTTATTGGTCCACAATTCATGCATTTCTGAACCTTACTCTCTTGAATGCCTGTTTTGTAAAGAAGGTAGTCAGTATCACAGGAATTATCTGCAAACAATGATATGCCACACTTTCCTTTAGAAGTGTCTGGGGATGTAGGCAAATGGTAGAATGCCTGCCTAGTATTCATAAGTTCTGGGTTCAGTGCTCAGTACTTGAAACAAAATGGAGCCGCAGACTTAGCCCTTGGATTCTTATTGATCACACTGAAGTCACCACTACAACCCTCTTCATTGGCTCAGCATCTCTAAAGTCTAATTATCATGTGTGCCACATTTATTTCTGGAACTTGGTAGGATGGAGTCTCTTGTGGATGTTCTTAAAGGAGAGTGATGGCCAGCTCACACTTCTAATTAGTCTTTTCACATTACTTAATGTCTTAGCTAAATTGCTTTCTGTTTGGTAGCCTTCCCATTTCCTCTCCTCGGCTGAATAATAAGTTGCTGAGTGTTTGTAAACACCATGCTGAGGAAGAATAACTAAAACCCCCAAGTAAATGAGATCCTCAACACAGAGATGCAGGCTAATTTTGCCCTAAGGGTGTTAGAAGAGAAATTATGTCTTGAGAACTGTCATCACTCCCACAATTAGACTAAGCCAGAGAAGATTCACCTTCTTGTGACATTTTCTAAAAGATAGGGAAATATTTGCATGTGTGTGACAATGTGAAGGCTTCATTTTAAGTCATGTCACGCTGAAGGATAGTGTTGTTTTAAGTTTCAATGTCTGTCATCTCAGGCGGCGAGATTTCCCTAAGCCATGCAGAACTGAGGCTGTAAGATAATGTATGATGTCTGACATCCTTTTTGATTGATAGAGTTGAGTTTAATAGCCTGAGGGGTTAAAATAGGAGTTCATGATATCTAACACTGACATTGGAGGTACTCAGACCGGTGATATTTATTTGTTGGGACCTTCACTCTTTGCTCTGATTTTGTGAATGAATATTATAGACTTTATGGATAAAATGCTGGCATTTGAGTGACAGGCTTGTGATTGCTATGCGATATAACTACTGGATGCATTGCTTTTCAAGGGCAATTCCCTCTTAAAAATTCTCGGGAGAAGGTATATGTGTCTAGACTGCTCAGCCTTAGTGTGTGCTCAGAGCTCAATCTTTAGCTGTGTGAATTTCCTTAGGAGTTAGGAGGGCGAGGAAGGTGAAGATGGAGTGGTTGTTTTGGGGTTGAGCAGTGAGCTGAGTTTTTTCCCTAAGGCTCTTCCTTGAGTTTTTCATTTACTTTTTCCCCAGCAACAAATAACTTTTGTGGACTTCACTTGTGCAGTTTGCTAGTAAAGAAGACATAAAGTGGAAACAGGTTAGCCCTTGCTCATGCACGGGGACGTATGGAGCAATGGGAAGAATGTCTCACCTTCATTGTCCAGGAGGGAACAGGACTGGGAGCCTCCGAAGTATTTGGGGAAACAAATAGACTGCATAGTCACCATTTTAACAGTCAGCACACAGGAGCTTCAGAATTCGCCAAACCTGCTTTTAAAAGATGAGTGTGTGCCTACAGATGTACTAATAATTCTGTGAAGATATTCAGAGCACCTTTTAAAGGCTGACTTATTCCCAGTCACCTTAACTTTTGATTCCAAGGAGATACCTTTCCATATTTTGAACATACTTGGCTGTATCTATGTGCTACTTTTTAAAAAGTTAAATTTATTTGACAATAAATGACTTATTAAGATATAATCTGGATACTTAACACAACAAATAATTAGAATATGTTTTATTCAGCATGAAGGAGGAAGGTGATTAGTTTTATGGAGGAATGCCTTCTTAGGGGGCTATGGTCATTGTCTTCTCACTGGTAGGAAATTGGAACAAATTTGCATTGATTACTACACTTAAAAAGAATTAAGCCGGGCGGTGGTGGCGCACGCCTTTCATCCCAGCACTGGGGAGGCAGAGCCAGGCGGATCTCTGTGAGTTCGAAGCCAGCCTGGGCTACCAAGTGAGCTCTAGGAAAGGCACAAAGCTACGCAGAGAAACCCTGTCTCGAAAAACCAACCAAACAAACAAACAAACAAAAACAACAACAACAAAAAAAAGAATTACAACACACATCCTCCAGACTTACCAACTGAAAGAATTCATCATGAGATCATGCTTATTGCCTTGGGAATATGAACTAAGGAGGTGGATGGACTAACCTTGCCTATCAGATATGCTAGTCCTAAGAAGAACTATTCTCAGCAGTTTAATACATCACTGGTTAGAAACTAGAATATGGTATCTGTCTAACAAAGAGTTTGAACCAGCAGCCAATGACCACATGGTTTATAGGAATCTTCTAAAACTTTTAATCTGGCCACTCAGCCATTTGAAGGGGGTATTTATGTGGACAGTAGACCTATTGTGTCCAAACACAGACTGGTTAGTATATACTCACTTTAGTTGTGAGCCTATTCCTTATTTAAAAGTTATGCAGAAAGGTTTATATGTTATAAAATGGATCAAGAATAACTTTCCTCATTTGTTGACAACAATGTCTGTAATTATGATGCTTCAAAGAAGTGATACAAGAATAGTGCTCATTGGAACATTACATTAACTATAGGATTTATTTCCACTTCTTTTCTCTTAATGGACATTCAAGGGACCTCTGAAAACACATCTTAGAAATTAACTTCTGTCTAAGAAGTGAATTTTAGGCCAAATCCCATTCAAATAAACAAGTTTTTACATTGATTTACATTTCATAAGTAGTATTTTAAATAAGAGAGCATTATCACTACATCTTAGATGTTATTTTTCTAACAGTTTAGTTCAAACATCTTTCCATTATTCAATCAGCAAACATTTGTTAATGACTTACTATATGCTAATCACAAAGAATAAAATACTAAATTTTCAGAACAATTGTCAATGATAAAAACATTTGAGCTAAAGTTGTAGCTCAGTGGTAGAATATTTGTGTGCAAGCCCTGGGTTGGGTCCCAGCACCACAAAAAAAAAGAAAAAAAAAGAAAAAAAAAAAAAAACAAAAACCCTAATATGATATACTTCTGAATACCTGCACATACTTGCAATCTAAGTTTCTGAGGCCAGCGGGGGCTATATACTGACTTTGAAACCCCCTCAAAAAGAAGCAAACCAAAACCCAAAATGTTAAGACTTAAAACTTTTGGCCAGCTTGTATTACAAACTTTTTTGATGCTCTCATTGTGAGAATGAAGGAGTGTCACATGTTTTATGGTAAATCAGAGGACATACTCGTTGCTATAGATTCTGGATGCCGAGGGGACTGTAAGCCTAGCTACATAAGCCTTTAGGAAATCTGTTGCTTACACATTGTTTCCAATAATGCTTTGTGTCTTCTTGTTCTAATTAAATTAGCAGTTTTCTTTTCTAGAGTTAGCTGACTCCAAAGAAATGGAATCTCCCGTCCTTTGGTCATTGATCAGCATCTGAGTGATTGGATAGAGCTTAGTGTTGGAGAAGCTAATACCACAAAGCCTCACTTCTCTTTCTCGGATGCAAATTCAAAGAACTCATCCTCTGACAATAGTGGTGAGATCTGCCACAATTGGATTAGCATCACTTGAAACGGTAAACTCACTGGAAGCAAATTCACTAATACCAGAAGAGACGCATTAGTTGTAAAGCCTTGTGGTTGTGCTGTGGAGGGGAGAAGACAATGCCATCCCTCCATGCATGCATTGAAAAGCAATGCCTCTGCTTTTGCCAGAGGACCTCGGAGGCAGCCCTTTGTCTGTCTCCTGGCAGCCAGAAGCCACACAAATCCAGGCTTTGGAATTCACAGGAGAAGATGAGCTCTGCTCTCTTGTGGCTCATCTGGGGGCTCTGTGAAAATTCTCCTTAAGACAAGTCACAGGCCTCGCAAACCACCCAAGAACAGTCAATAAACAGTGCTCATGCAGTTCTAATACTGCATTCCATGTATGGACGGGAGAGTTGTATTGCTGTGATTTCTAATTTAAGAAATTTAGGGCTTTAGCTTTGAGTGGCTGTTTTGTACACTTATAGTCAAGGAAGAGCAACATCAGAGGATATATTTGACTGCCTTCTGTATTGTAATGAGCCCAAATCACAGCTTTGGTCATTGCACGACCCCTTGTTTGCATATATAAAATAAAGGAGAGAGACATAAGTACTTGTGGAATTAGAAAGGCTCAAAACAATTGCTATGAAATTTGTAAGACAAAAGCGACCTGACCTAGAGGATGATTTTAAGGGTCAACTAGCTCAAATTTGCACAGCAACTGTTCCATACAGAATAACTGATACAATATAGTCAGCATAAGCGTGTCAACCATCTAGACCCAATATTTTCCAACACATTCTAGTTTACTTTTCTATTATTTATTTGGATCTATGAGACTTAATAAAGTGTTTCTTTTATTGTTTTAGTATCAATATTTTATCATATCTTTTCTCAATAAATACAAATTGGATCTTCTGCTGACATGTTTCTAATGCTCAACATCTTTAAAAATGAAAATTGTTAAAGGAAAAAGTTATATGGCCCTAATTTATCAAGGGAAAAAAATAAAATTGGATGGTTTTCAGTTCATTTGGCAGTAATATATGAAATATTTGAAATTATTGATGCTTTGTATGTGTTTACTTTAGATAAAAATAAAAGTTTAATAATGCTGTTTATAATACAACTCAATCAAAATTTCAATGTTTTTGTTTTAATATTAGAACTTTTGAAAAACTTACACAGTGGTAATAGCCTTGCTGTGGAAATGCTATTCAATTCGGAAATAAGAAAGACTGTTATCGTCTGTGTGGGAACATGGAAATCTGGACCACAGTAGACTGGATTTCCTGCCTTGTTGAAGAAAACATTGTAATGGAGGGCCGATACGAAATGGCATTTTACTGGGATAGGGGCAGTATGAGGCAGACATGAATGTCTAAACTGAGACAGTTGAATTTAGAGCCTTTGAAAAATCTAAACTGATGCTGATTTCAAGGCCCCAGGCTCTTTCCAGTGGCCACTACCTTCCTCATGGTTACTTCCATTCATAGATAACAGCCTTTTACTAAGACTGGGCCATCGTACTTGAATGTGACTGAGTACACAGCAGTGTGGCTATATGTTAGAGATCGTTGTCCTATGCTAGGGAATTAAACTAAATATATATTAATTCCCTAGCATAGGGAAATTATACGGAATATATATATATATATATATATATATATATATATATATATATATATATATTGTATTAGTTACTTTTCTCTTTTTTGCTTCAGAAAAACACTATGTGGTGAACTTTATTAATGTTCCCATTTTATAGACAAAAACCTGAAAAAATACAGAGGCTACACAATTTGTTCAAGGCCACACATTTAAGGAAGTGCAGACATCAGAAATTGAAACTGAACCTCTCTAATTTGCAAGCTCAGGTATTAAACGAATACCCCTCTTCTTGTCCACAAAATATGAAAGAGCCAAACATGATGAAAAACCAAATATATGACTGAAAACAAGATTGCTTTTGTACCCCCTTCTAGATGACAGTTATATGCAAGCAATAGCATCAGCAAATGTTTTTGAAATATAAATTTATTTAGGGGAACACAAATTGTCAGAAATTGGTAGCGCTGTGTCTGGGGTGATCCTAGCAGCATTTCATAGAAACATACATATTTTCTGTAAATGAAATATAAAACAATATGTAAGTAGGATGCTGTGTTGTACTAGTGAGATGGCTCAGCAGGTAAGGGTGCATGCCCCCAAGACTGACAATCTGAATTTGATCCCTGGGACCCAGATGATAGAGGAAAAGCCTGACTCCCATGGTTGTTTTTGGATCTTTATATGTGTCTTACAGCATATATGCCACCCTACTCAGCAAATAAGATGTTATAAAATCTTGTAGGAATGTTTTTTTGTGTGTAAGGAATAGTTATTGTTTGTAAAATCCTAATAAGAAACTGGTGCTGAAAACAGCCAGCTCCAGGAAGCCAAAGCTGTTATCTCCGTGTTATTCTGTGGCTGACAGAATATTTATTCTCAGAGGTAACTCTTGTAAATTGCATTTTGCCCCTTCAGTTGCAGTGAGCTTATGATGGAGGGTGGGTGGAGAGGACAACCTGTAATTCAGGGTGCTTGGGAAGCTGGTTGCCTAGGAAACTGAGATGAACAGTGGAATGCCCACCAAAGCCAAATGTCAACAAGAGGGGGATTTTCTCTTCTGATATGAGTTGCTTTTCTAATTTATTCCCTGCGTTTCCTGTGGTATCCAATGAGGACTATTTACCCTCCATGGGCAGTTCACGACAGAGCGACCCACATTAGCTAGGAGAGGGTATAAAACTTTTCCTAAGCATTGCGCCGACTAAATATTGGGAAGGAAGATGATAGTGCAATTAAAATGGGTTTATAAAGTGGTGATAAACGTGAGAATACTTTACATCAGCCTTTTAAATTTTTTAATACTGTTTCCATGTGTACATGGTGTATGTAAATGGGTGCATGTGCAGACAGGTTTACCCATACTCACACATGCAGAGGCTGGTGGAAAACGTAAGGTGTTCTCCTCTAGCTCCCTCCACTGTATTCACTGAACCTTACCTTAAATTCACCATAGACGGTGGGTTGGCTGAACATAGAGCTCCCAAGATCCCCTCATCTCTGCCCTCTAATGCTTAAATCACAGGAGTGCCACCGCACCTGGCTTTGATTCAGGTCCTCTGGCTTGCATGCATAGCAAGCCCTGTTGACCACTGAGCCGTCTCTCCAGCCGCACATAAAGGCAACTCTTGATCATAACTTGGCTGTACTTCCATTTATGGTCACAAAACTTAATTCTGTTTCTAACATGGAAGTTTTATTTGCTACAATCCACTATTCTCTGCCCTAAAGCTATTTACACGAGATACTTTGATGTGCAGTAATTATCTTCAAGAATAACACTTAGAAATTTATAAATATTTGATGAAAATGGTATCTAATTTCTCAATACTTTAAAAATATAGACATTTAATTTTTAATTTTAAATATATTACATGTGTCCATACATATTTTATAGCTATGCATATTTAATAAGATCCCAACATATGAAATTTCAGTACAGAGCCTATGACCAGGGTAATTTCTTTTAGTTAAATTTATAATTAGATGGAATCAATCCATATTTTCTTGTCTTATTTTGTTTGATCCCTGTCCCCTATTTTCTCATCTCTTCTTCACCTTATCCTATACCAACACTACCTGTGCTTGCCCACAGGCAATCCACATTGCAAGATTATGTGACCTCTGTACTCACAGAATCATGAGCACTTCTAAATATGCCTGTGCCTCCATGTCTAAACTAATGACAAAACTTATGGACCAGTCTCAAACTTGAGGGCTGCTCTTTTCTATGGTTTCCATAGCCAGCATTCTCCTTTCTGTATCCCAGTGTTGTCTCTCCTTCCCTTTGTCTCATTCTTAGTGAGTCTCAGCTGGATTTGTACTTGCTTGCCTGTATTTTCAGCATCCATCCTTCTGGGTTCGATTCCTCTCCTCTGTGCCAGAAATTGCTCACGAATGATCCCTGCAACAGAGCACAGTCCTGTGCCATCGAGATGGATTAGGAGTTGTTTTCTGCTTTTGTCTAATTTGTCTCTAAGAATAACTTGATATTTTTCTCAGGTAACTTAGGGTACGTGAGAAGGAAATACTTTGGTTTTTAGTCTGCTGGCATTAGCTTCTGAGATCTATGCCTTCTCCAACAAGGACAGATTGCCTCCCTAGAGCTATTGCTTTGAGTCTTCATGGTCAGAGCAAAGACAATAGTGTTCTATGCAGAGCCCTTAGAATTTATATTACAAATGAGAATATTTGAAGTTTTGTAGCTTGCCGAATGTATGGCTCCTCACTGATGTGATAGACCTCAGACAAGGGCGGCTTGTTTCTCATGGTTGACTTCCAGTGCCACTGACATCCTATTCTCCTTGTAAAGGATAACATTGATTCTATTAGGGCATTGAGAGTGATCTCTGCTTGACAAAATGGCATACCCCCATAACACTAGGCTGAGAAGTTATTCTGGCTAAACCTTGCTTAGTTTTCAGCAGATGGAATCAAAAGGGAGAAGGCAACAAGGACAAAGTGGTTTGGGGCACTTTCTTCTTCTCTGCTCTGCCTCACAGTCTTCTCCACTAAGTCTTTGTAGATCTTTGGTCTGTATTCAAGTGACTGTTGTTTGACCAGGCTCCTGTTCCTTCTCATCTGTGGGAAGGAAGGCCATGGGCAACTGAGGAAGGTGTCAATCCTTGGAATTTTGTGACTTTGAAGTTCTTTTGGGAACAACACAGAAGGCTCCATTCCTGATCTACTGTGACTGATGTACCTGATGCTGCAGCCTGGGCTGGGTCTTCTACACTCAGCTGAGGGTGGATGTACTTTACTGTGAGGGATGTGATTTACCTAGCAGAGAGCTTGTCAAGGGCTCTCAAAGATGGCCATATCCAGAATGGGTTCAGCTCATAGATATCAGTGGCTAATGACCTTTGTTCCCCACTTCAGAAGTGAAACCCAAAAATGGTCCTAGGAGAAGAGAGTTAAAATCCTGACATCCACTTAGAGGTTGTCTCTGAGCTAAATCCCAGGGGAAATGTTTGTGGGGAGAACCAAACAAAAAGAAAATAAAATGAGGTTAGTGTAGAGAAAGACAGAAGGGTGGTTATTTGCAGTTCACTCAGGTGTGCGCTGAAGGTCCGAGCCCCACATCAGCATTAGCAGGTAATCCCTGAGCAACTCCACCCCTTAGAAAGCACAGTGAGATCACACATTATGTGCATGGGTACACAAACACAGCACAGCACACACACACACACACACACACACACACACACACACACGAAGAGACTTCTTATGGTTCCACCTTCAAATCTCCCAGAAAAGCAGTTTCTGTGGGTGATAGAAAGAGTCCAGATTATCTTCCAAGAAGACAAATTTACACAGACCCACCACCAACACTGATGTAGGAGGCCTGTTAACTCAATACTGGAAGCTTTTGGTCTATTTTCTTAGGCAACTGTGTGAATATAGGAATCCCGGCGCTCCTTTCCTTTCAAAAGGGAGCAGGGAGTCAAACGTCAGCAGCAACAGTCACAACTCCTGTCTCAGCTGCCATGGAGTTTCTTGAGAGAACTTACCTTGTGAATGACCAAGCCACCAAGAGGTACACCTTCACTCTAGACAGGTAACGAGACACTTACGTCTGCATTGCCATTTTCTGTGACTCGAGTACACACGAAGATGACATATATGATTGCTTTGAAATGGTAAATTTCTACTTTGCAAATTGGGGTCATTTTGGAGCATCTCAGAAGAGGTTGTCTGATCTGTGTGATTCCTATCCTGAAACATACTGTAGTCTGTGTAGTTGGTGTGATTCCTAAAACACTGTAAGTTCATAAAAGAAACCTTCATCAAGGCATTGTTTTCCTCCTGTGGTTTTTATTACAGAAAGCAGGCAAGGACAGTCTAATCGTTTGCTGTTGCTTTTCTTCACATTTTCCTGTTTTTAAGTTAGAGACTAAACTGTCAAAATTATATTTAGGAAAAAAATAATACTTTTCAACGATGGTTCAAAACCAGGTTATATTCATCTCAAGATTAACTAGTGAATGGATTATTTTATATCAGTAGATGTACCTATAATAAATGTAGCTGAATTTAATGTTTCCATATTTTCAGTTTCTTTTATTGTCTTCACTGGCATCATGTGTAATATATTCTTTGATTTTCATTTTAAACAATTATTGATTGAACACACCTATCTTATGTGATGTGTATATCATTGAAAAGAAAATATTTCTAGTCCTAGATGTCTATTTATTTAAAACTAAGAGACTAATATGAGTTTTGTATAAGAATTATTACAGAATAGATACAGAATAATGCTGGGGACATTGAATGAGAATTTTAAGAGAAAACATTAAGAGAAGCTATGGTTTACCTGGGTTTGAGGATGAGAGCAAAAAATTCCAGAAACGATAGAATAAGGATTCAACAAAACAAAATAGAATCACAATAGATTTAAGGGAAAGCTGTATAGAGAGTAAGGCAATGAGATAGAATGATAGCGTGTGTCTAGCAAAAGCCCTGGGTTCAATTCCAAGCCCTGAAAAAAAAAGTAAAGTGAGGGGAAATTGGATCATAATGAGATCATTGAAAAATAAAGAAAGATGTAAGTATGCATTGTGAAGAAAGATGTATGTAAGAAAGAGCTCAGTATATATGGGAAGACCTATCCAAGTAGGAGTTAAGTGGATAAGTGAAAACTTGAAATAGACTCAGAGTAGATTTTAAGAGAAAATTTACTTATTAATAATGCATGTAATATTTTCATTTATTTTGTAGGCCCAAATTAATGATCTAAAAGCAATGTTATATTTGATCACATCAAATATATTAAAACTGAAAAGGGGACTTTCCCTAAAGAATATTTATAACTTGGTTTTACAAACGAGTAGCATACAAGATGAACATCTATCATCACATATTAAAAGAATTATTTTCTTAGAGAATTTGAGGTGTCAATTACTGACCTCATAAGTACTAAAAATAAAGCCTCATATGGGGTCGGGTAGAAACATTGGACAGCATGATGTTAGCCCTAGGAATACTTCTATGTTATTGAAGTAACAATAATTCCTATTAAAATAGGTTATTAGAATTCTGTAATACAATCAGCCAGCAGTTTATAGTAATGATCTTGTTCACCTCATAGGGTGAATGAGATATGGTTTCCAAAATTTAGAGATTATAAGAAATCATTTAGTGTTTTCTTTTCAAATATAAAGATTTATTCTTGAACAGATTTTTAAAAATCCTAATCTCTCCATTTTCCACTGGGGGAAAAAAAAGGATGCTAAAAGGAGGGCATGCCTTTGTAAGGTCAGATGGCTGAGTTGAAAGTTGAGAGTATCCATACTCTTAGTGGGTCAGTTTACTGTCTTTCCTCTCCTGCACCCACACACTACATGGCCTCAAAACCTAATCTAATTGCTCCCAAGACAATGTGTACCTTGTAGATTTCTTAGTCTTTCTCCACGTCTTCCAATCCCCTTGCTCCTGCATCTTCTTTCATTTCTGAGCCTTGCCTCTTAACAAACTTTTTCTTCTCCCTCTCTGAGGATTCCTTTTACCCACCACAGGATTCCTGTTTAAATAGTGATGTGCTGTCGAGATACTGAATTTTGAAGGAAACCTTGTCTAATTCCACAGAAGGATTGTTTCCTATAGCCGTTGGTTTGCAATAAACTGTTTTCACAGTTGGTGGCTTATAACACACAGTTCTATTTGTGAAGACTTAGGCACGACCTTCTTCTGGTTAGCTCAGGAGTCCATTTCCTTCTGGTGTCTAAAAGAGGAGCTCCAAGGTGCATTTCCTCACATACCTGGAGTCTTTGGGCTGACTTTTGACTAGAGCCTTTGTTCTTTTTATCTCTGTTTACATAAGCCTGAGATTCTTGACATGGAAGTTCAGGATAGAGACAGCACAAGACTGGAAGTTGATAGCTGTCAAATAGCCCAAGCCCAGAGCAGTATCACTGTTACCATGGTAACAGGCTATAGCAAGCCTCAAGGCCTAGATGTTAACATGACAGATATTGCTGGGTGTTATCTTTTTACATACTTCGCCATAGGACAGAGGAATATTGAGCTTTGTCAGGGCCGTGGTCACTAGGGTGTACCTTCTTCCTTTGTAACTCTTGTTCCATTGTTAGGAAGCGCAGTAGAGCCTGGTGGTGGTGGCGGCGGCGGCGGCGCACGCCTTTAATGCCAGCACTTGGGAGGCAGAGCCAGGTGGATCTCTTAAGTTTGAGGCCAGCCTGGTCTACAGAGGGAGTTTTAGGACAAGTAGGGTTACACAGGGAAACCCTGTCTTCAAACCAAACCAAACCAAATCTAACCAAACCAAACCAAATCTAACCAAACCAAACCAAATCTAACCAAACCAAACCAAACCAAACCAAACCAAACCAAACCAAACCAAACCAAAAAAAGAAGTGCAGTGGAAGCAAGAATAGTGATAGATGGTAGAGATAAGATGCTAGAATCTTTTCAAAAACTGTGTGTGTGTGTGTGTGTGTGTGTGTGTGTGTGTGTGTGTGTGTGTGTGTGTGTGTGTGTGTGTGTGCTGATGTGTGTGCATGTGGAGGACATTCCTCAGATACTTCCCTCCATTTTCGCTGGCCTGGAACTTGGTATGTAGGTCAGGCTGGCTGGTCAGTGAGTCTCTGCTTGTCTACTGTTGGGATTCCAAGCACATGCCACTCAACTGGCTTTGTATATGGTTTCTGAGGGCTGAACTCAGGCCCTTCTCCTTACCTGGCAGGCGCTTTGCTGACTGAGCTCTCTCTCCAGTGCTCTTAACAAACACTTAACTGGCAGGTTTTGTATTTTTGCTGTCTCTGGAGTCGTCCTCAGGGCACATGCAGCACATGAATAATATGTTCACAAAACATGTGTCTCGGGAAGGAGTGAGAGACTGACTGTTTTCAAGAAGAAGAACATGGATGAAAACAATAGAGTTCTTTTTTTTCTGTTGAGAAATGAGGAACTGGGCTTGATGCTTCATGAGAGCAATAAACTAGTGAAAGAGCAGCTAAAAGTTAGGTGGCAACCGCCAGAGATGTCAGAGGTACAGATCCCGTCTGGAGTTGATGCTAACCACAGCCTGGCACCAGACAGTGACCCTGCAAAGAGGTGTGTGATGAGCTGGATGTTTGCATTCCCCACGCCCCAAATTCACATGTTGACACTTGAAGGCCCAGTGTGGGTTTATTAAAAATATATGGCTTCTAAGGATGTAACCAAGTTTAAATGTCATTACAGAGATAGTAGTCACATAGGCTAAGCCAAAGAGCTCATTTCCTCCTTTGTGTGTACAATGAGGAAAAGCCATGAGAGGGTATACGAAGGCAGCCATAATTAAGCCAATAAGAACGTGACTGGTGCAGATATTTATGAGCAAACTGACCATGAAGTTCTAAACCCCAGTTCTGTGAGAAGATAAATTTCCATTGTGTTAAGTTATCCATGCTGTGATGCTTTCTTCAGTTCAAGCAAACTAACACAGGCCCAACATTTAATTGAACCCCCTGCATTATGGAGTAATTTGTATATTAGAGCAATTGGGAGGCAATATTTGGAGCCCAAAGTCTGGGGGAGAAACTCGTATAGACAGAACAACCAGAGACTTAATGGTGAGGCCATGGAGAGAAACAGGCAAAGAAAGGGCAACTGACATGACCACCACACTTGAAGGGTGAGGAGAGGGTAAAGATACACATGTACAAGGATGGGGCTCCTCAAGGAACGCAGGGGATTCACAGGCATGAAAAACCAGAGGAAATGGATGCTGCTGAAATGGATAAGCCAAGTCACCAAAGGCACATGCCTTTAATCCACTCGGGAGGCAGAGCCGGGTGGATCTCTGTGAGTTCGAAGCCAGAGGTCTACAGAGCAAGATCCAGGACAGGCACCAAAACTACACAGAGAAACCCTGTCTTGAAAAAACAAACAAACAAAAACAAAACAAACAAACAAACAAAAGAAATAAGAAAAAAACTACAAAAAAATTCACATAAGATCAGTATCTAGCATTATGACAATAAATATTTTAAATATTTCAACAACATCATGAGATACAAAGAAACAGGGAAAAATGTACAAAGAGTAAAAAAAAAATCCATTAATAGGAAGCGCCTTAAAAAGGGTCTAAATGTTGGCCTTAAAATTCAAACGTTTTAATAGCAGCTACTATAATATAATAATATGTCAAAAGAACAAGATGTAATTATGTTTAAAGAATGTTTAATGAGAGACTGGATGGCAATCCACAAATAGGGGATACTCATAAAGAAATAGAAATTATAACATCAAAATGCAACTTCTAGGGTGGAAAGTTACAATAAGAAAAATAAAAAAAAAATCACTAGAAGGGCTGAATAACAGACCCTTGATATTGACATTAGCTGACAAAACAAAAATTCAGTGTTCTTAACAATAAAACAATAATTATCATGTACCCAACGTAATGCAAGTAAGGAAAAAAGTTAAAAGGAAATGAACAGATCATTAGAGAAATGTGGCACATTGCAAAATTCACTAATTCATACAAAATAGTAGTACCAGAAAGAGAGAGAAATCAATGTAAACATCTTTAAGCAATATCCTCCAATTTGGTGTATGTTAGTTTGTAGTTCTTTTATACTTAGTTGTTGGGAGGCCTTGATGGTCAGAGGTTGCAGCCTATCATGGCCTGGCAGCTCTTTCCAAAACTTGGCAACAGGAGAGACTTCCTCCCCAACGAAACTTCCTGCTCTCTACCTGTCCTTATCTGGAGAATGTCTCTAGGCCTGGGAGGACTGACCTTATCTGAAAGCTGTCTCTAAGCCTGGATGCCTGACTTATCTCTAGCGTGACCCTTGGTATAGTTTTCTGTTAGAAGCCTTCCCCTTGCTGCACATATAGTAACTAAGACTTGTACTAGGAGCTTTGCTATAGGACCCTACTGCCACATACAAAGCCTTATGACAGGAGCATGCTACTTCATGCAAATTAGGGTCTGTCCCCAGGCTCCCCAACCCTATATATTTCCTATACTCTGTGAATAAAGTTGTGCTGATTCACTGAAGTCATATTCCAGAGGGCTATCTATCTCTGTTGTACCCATGCCATCCGAACTCTGTTCCCTGCTTCTACCCCTTCCACCCTCGTGGACCAGTGGCCAATGATCCCGAGGGAAGAAGAACCACACTTAGTGAAGTATAAGAAGAAGCAAGCAGCAGGGTATGATGGTGCACATCTTTAATGCCAGCACTTTGGAGCCAGAGGTAGGTGAATCTCTATGAGTTTGAGGTCAGTCTGGTTTACATAGTGAGTTCTGGGACACCCAGGGCTACATAGAGAGACCCTGTCTTGCAAAAACCTTAATTAATTAAATAACTAACTAATTAATAAAAAAAAGAAACAAGCAAATAGATTTATACCTTGACATTTCATACTAAAAGATTTATTTTACTTTTGTGTGTGCATATGTTTGTGAGTGTGTGCCTGTACACACTTGCATGCACACATGCGCACTTGAGTGTGCATGCCTGGAGAGGCCAGAAGAGGGTGCTAGGTTCTCTGGGGCTGGACTTACAGGTAGTTATGAGATTCCTGATGTGGTAGGTAGTTGAACCCTCATGTCTGTGCTCAGAGCTGAAATCCAGTTCTTCTGCAAAAGTCCTAAGCACTCACCACCCTGGGCCATCTCTTCATTCCCAAAGAGAATCTCCTGACACCCTAAAATGGAATGTCATAATTATGAAAAAGTCTGATTGTATTTCAGATGAGGTACAAAATCACAATGCCCAGGCTTACTGCTTCTAGTTAACATTGCACTGGGTATTCTAGCCAAAACTTTCATGCAAGAAAACAAAATGAGCGACATCAGATTAGAAAGGAAAAATCGATTTGCAAATGATAATATATTTTACATATAAAAATGCTAAAGAATACACTGAGAAACCTTAGATTTAGTAAGTTCAGTAAAGCAGTGGTAAACAATACATGTACAAGTAACAGCATTTTTGTATAGGAATAGCAAAAATACATGAAAACAAAGTTAAGAAAGCAATTCTCCTTACAGTGGCATACAAAGAGTATAATGCTTAAGAATTAATTTAAAAAGAGATGAAGAGATGCCTCATTGGTTAAGAGCATTGGTTCTTTCAGAGGACCTGGGTTTGATTTCCAACACCCACATGGTGGCTGACAACCATCTGCAATTCTAGTTCCAGGGGATCCAATCCCTTCTTTTGGCCTTTGCAGACACTACATACATGTGGTACATGGGCATACACGCAAGCAAAACACCCATACTCATAAATTAAAAATAAAGAAAAATAATAATCAAATAAATAAAATGCTCAATTTTATACTAAAATTTACAAAACATTGTAGAAATTATACAATTCAGTGAGAACTACCCCATGTTGGTACAGTGGAAGAGTTAATACTATTAAGATGTCAAATTTCAAAAACTGATATGGGAATTTAATGTGATCAACACAAAACATAAGATGTCTTTTTAAGAGAAGTTAACAAGTAGACTCCACAATTTCTATGGTAACAGAAGGGGCTTAGAATGGAACAATGCTCTTGAAAAAAATGTGGAGGTCTGTCTTAGGGTTTCTATTGCCCTGAAGAGGCACTATGACTATGGCAACTCATAAAGAAAAGCATATAGTTTCAGAGAGTTAGTCCATTATTGTCATGGTGGAAAGAAAGGTGGCGCACAGGCAGACATGGTTCTGGAGAGGTAGCTAAGAGTTCTACATCTGAATAGGCAGCAGAAATAGAGAGGGAGCCATTGGGCCTTGCTTGAACTGAAATATCAGAGCCTACCCCCAGTAACACACTTCTTCCAAAAAGTCACATCTATTTCAACAAGGCCATATGTCCTAATCCTTTCAAATAATGCTACTCCCTATGAGCCCATACAGGCCATTTTCATTCAAACTACAATATTCCACTCCCTGGCCCTCATAGGCTTATATCCCTATCATAGTGCAAAATGCATTTAGTCCAACTTCAAAGGTCTCCATATTCTACAACAGTTTCAACATTGTTTAAAAGCCCAAAGTTAAAAATCTCTTCAGAGACTCATGGCAAACCTCTTAACCATTACAGAAGAGAGTAAAGGGAGGAAATACTGGACCAAAGCAAGACCAAAAATCAGCTGGGAAAAGTCCAAACTCTGCATCTCTATGTCAGATGTCAAAATGCTCTTCAGATCTCCAACTCCATTCAGCTTTGTGGACTACAACACATTTCTTTCTCTTGGGCTGGTTCCACTTCCTGGTAGTGGCTCTCCTTGGCAGGTACCCCACAACTGTGGCATCTCCAACATCTTGGGGTCTCCAAGGCAATTCCAGCTTTTCCTTTACAGCTTCTTGTAATGATCTCTCTAGGCCTCCATGAAGGATACCCCTGATACATGCCTGGCCTCAGTGGCTTTTCTTAGTCATGGAGGGAGATTCTGCACTCCTTTATTGTATCCTTGATGCTAAATCCAGAACCCCATGTTAGAGTTGCCTAGTGCTACTGCTTGCTGGGGCTGCAATATGGCCTCCTTGTTCACATACATCACAGAGACCAGCTCTGTGTCTTCAGTGGTTTCCTTTATTGGCTAAACTTGGCTGTCCGGGAACTTGCTCTGTAGGTCAGACTGGCCTTGAACTCAGAGATCCTCTTGACTCTGCCTCCCCAGTGCTGGGATTAAAGGCTACGCCGGCTGTAAACTTTCTTTTTAATTCCTTTTCACAAGTTGGAAGCTTAGCTGGGTGGCATCTTGCCCTGATGTCACAACTCCCTTTATTCCATTTAGCAGTGGGATTTTCTTTACTCTGTTTACACTTCTTAGTGCCCCCTTTCTCCTCAAACTGTACATTTTGTATTTTTCCTTGCTCAGCTTGCTCCATTTCATAATAGATCTGCATAAGCATGGTCACTTAATAACCAAGCAACACATTCAATACTAGGTTGTGTAGAAAGCTCCTGTGCCAAAGATATTAATACATAACTCTTTAATTTAGCCCTAGGCAGACTTTTTGGACAAGGGCAAACGTTGCCAAAATATCACAAGAATTTGACTAGGCCATATTCTAGTATTTTTCTCTTCTGAAACCTCTTCAGCTGGGCAAACGTTGCCAAAATATCACAAGAATTTGACTAGGCCATATTCTAGTATTTTTCTCTTCTGAAACCTCTTCAGCTGGGCCCCCACGGTTTAAACCATCCTTGGCTCCACTGTCTTCCATGCTCCTGCTAGGATGGCCCATTAAGCCCCACTTAAAGCATTCAACTGCCTTTCTAATCCACAGTCCCAAAGTCCACATTTTGTCAAAAAGATATAAGGTCAGGCCTATCACAACAATATCCCAGTCCCTGGTACCCACTTTGCAAAGTGTCACATATTCTGCTTTCAAAACTTAACAAAAAGTTGATCTGAAAGCACTTTGTTATCTCCATAATTGTTATGCCACTATTACACTAGAGAGAATATTTTTTCTGTTCATCCAGGTAACTCACACACACAAAAATGTTACATACAAAAAGAAGACAAAAGTAGGAAGGGGAAGAAGGATTTCAGTAGAAGAGAGAGATAAAAGAAGATTAATATAGGGTAAAAACAATATAGAATAAAAACACAGAAAAAAGGTAAATATACAGTTAAATTCACAACATGTGATAGTAGCATAAATATACATATAAATTAATTGGATGGGTAAATTTTCTTTCCAGAAGATTTTTTTTTTCAACAAATGTTTTTGGGACAACTAATTATTCACATGCAGAATGATTAATTTGTATATATTTCTGACACCATACTAAAAAAAAAAAAACTTCACTGAAATGAATCATAGGCATTAAGGTAGGTGCTGAAATTATACAGTTATAAATCATCTAAAAGAAAACATAGGCATATACCTATGAATCTTGGATTAGTTATGCCTTCTTGATAAGATACTTAAAGGAAATATTTTGTTCTTCAAACAGTGTACCACACTGTACCAAGTTGATTGGGGAGGGATGGTGGTGGTGTAGAATTGTCCTATTCTCAGTTCTAGGAGCAGCATGGTTGGGTTAGGCAGCTAAATGTAACGAGCTCTAAGCTAATAGTCCCCTGGTTATAGTAGATGGGTCTCATTTGACAAAATTGGTTTGCCTTCAGACTCGGGTCAATTTTGAGAGAGAATATTATATTAGCTTCCTCATTTCTGTGGCAAACACCCAACAAAAGCGACTTAAGGAAGGAAAGATTCAGCTGTGGTCATGGTTTCCAGAGATTTCTGTCTGTCACAACATGGCAAAGCAGCTTCCTTGTGATGGGAGCATGTACCAGGCAGGGGCTCTCATATCTTAGTTTTACCAGAAAGCACAGAGAAAGAGACCAAAATCAAGGAGGAGTTATAAAATTCATAGGCTGGTCCTAGAGCCCACTTCTGTAGCCAAATCCCATACTTTAAACCTCCAAAACAGTTATAGAGGCTGGTGATCATGATTTCAAGCATATGAGCTCCGGCGGGGGGGGGGAGGGGGCTTTCAGACTCAAGCCAAGGCAGATAACTTCTCTACGTGCATATGAAAACCCATGGACATAGCCTGATACACCCTGACAACCCTTCCAGGTCAGGAGGAAGCTCAGTCTGAGGGTAAAGAAGAGCTTAAAAGGAGAGAAATGGCTCTGGAGCCTTGTCTGAATAGTGCTGGATGCCTGCCTGGGTTCCTTTAGGTGTTTCCAGTAGCAGAACCAACAATTCTCATGTATTAACTTTTCAATACAATTTTTGTTTTCTGTACAGACAACTCAAAACATTCTAACCAATATTGACTCTCGTTGTACAAAAATGTATATTTATATGTGCAACACTATCCAATAAAATATCAATAATTGTATCTTGGGGGGTATGGTTACCACCACTTTTTCTCTGCTTTATGCTTTTTTTTGTAATTCTAGCTTTTCCATAACTATATGTATATATTTTTTTCAGAAAAATTCAAATATGACAATAATTAGAGTGATTCTAATACTTATTAGCTAAGTCAAAATCATCAGACTTTTAATTTCAGATGGTGATAATCCAAATAAAATAAGCCCTCAGATAGAAGCTCATTTAAAATTTTAACTCTCAAAGCGAGGAAGGTAAAGTTCTTAGTTCTGAGTACCTAATTAGTGTTTTCAAATAAGTTTATTGAATTAAAAAATCCTGTTAGTTCAAACTCCATGGACAGTGTCATCTGCACCAGCAAATTAGGCGCACTGATATTCAGACAGCTAGTCTGTGGCACAGTGGGAAAACTGAGGTTTTGCATCATCTGTTTCTGCCTCTTTAACCTTAGAAAACCACATTACCTCTCTGAAACTTACTTATTCCAGTCAAGAAACTATGCAGTTGAGTTAAATTTTATCGATAGTTTCTCTATGATCCCATGGAAGTCCCCAAATTAAGCTTTGTGTTGGAGCAGGAGCGATAGTTACTATTTTGGGATGCACAAGCAAGATCTAGCTTTCATTATAATAGTGGGTATTTGGTAGAGGTAATGGGTGATCAGGTATCTGACAGTCCTCATGGACCCTCAATACTAAACAAGTAGTAGCATCTACTGATGTGTATTTGCTAAACCTTACAATCTATCCTGATGATGATGGTGGTGGTGGTGGGTTTTGTCCATATCCAGAGTCTTTTTAATAATGAAACAATTAAGACTTGCCTTTAAGTATTTCTATTTTTTTCCCTTCTATTCCCTTAACTCAACAAAAGTGGTGATTGGTAGCAGTTGTGAATTCAGAAGGAAATGTCAATAGAGCTCCGAATTATATAACTCTTTTGCTAGTTTGCAAATGTCCTGAGAGCCACATTGAGAGTGGATAGGGCTGCCAGGGAGGTGTGTATTTGCAACCACGTTCACTCCTTGCTCCTGTCAAAATCCTCCTCCTCAACAGAGAACTTCGACAGAAACCTGTGCATAAAGATCAGTGTCCTGGAGACAGGCCAGAGCCGCCAGAGGCAGGAGGCATCTATCACTGCCACAGCAGCTTCAAGGCCACAGAGAACAGGTCGAACAAGCACGTGCATGCCAAGTGGAGACTCTGTGCTGCTTCAGCGATATGCTTCATCTTTATGATGGCAGAGATGGTCGGTAAGTACTGCCCAGGAAAACTGACAGACAACCCCCTGCATCGCGATAGAAAGGATAACTAGGTTGTTCTTTAAAAGGAAGGATAACTAGGTTGTTCTTTAAAAGAAGTAGTTAATACTTTCTGCATGTATAGCATGACAGTAGGCACACAGTAGTCAGGTTGAAAAATAGAAGAAAAACAAAATCCATTATTATGTCACATTCAGACGATAACCTCTAATAACACCATGGGGTATTTCCTATAGTGCATCTTTTGTGCATACCTCATGCAGTTTTTTTTTTTAAGATGTAATTGGGACCATGCTGAATGCTCTTATCTATCCTATCAAATACTATTTAAAAATATGTTTATGCCCAAACAAAATTGTATATCATATAAGCATTTCTCTATTGTTAGAAAATTAGGGTGATTTTTCCTGCTTCTGGACTGTCCAATGAAGAAGATCTTGATAAAATTCTGCCTATCCTTCTAGTTAATCCCTTGAAAGGGATTCTAAAAATGGAAATAATAGAAATAATTGGTTGAAAGACATGAATATTTTTCTGACTTCTTGAATTATCTGTCAAACCTATATCCAGACACTTGAAATGATTCATCTGTATGGAAGCTCCTCATGAAAATGATTTTTCATCCAACTCTTTAAAAATCTTTGTTGGGACTGGAGAGATAGTTTGGTGGTTAAGAGCACTTGCTGCTCTTTCAGAGGACCCGAGTTCAGTTCCCAGCATCCATGTTGGATAACTCACAACTACCTGTAAAAACACTCTGAACCCTATCCTGGCCTCCACAGGTGCACATGCACCCACGCACTCCCCCAAAGTTGTTGATATATATATATATATATATATATATATATATATATATATCAACAAATGTATAAATGCTTTAGTAGTCATTGCTTTAATTATTAGACTATTTCACACACTTATGAGTGGACTGTGTTTACTCCTGCTGTACATCACCTCCTTTCCTTTTATTGTCTTCCTAGTTGAGGATTTTTCAAATTATTTTATTGCTCTCTGAGAACTTATATATTGGGGTGTTAAGCCTGGGCTATATTGTTTATAGCTATGATTTTAATTTGTTGGTTGCCTTTTAATTTGTGTTTTAACTTGAGGAGCTTTAAATTTTCTACAGGCAATTTAGGTCTTAAGTATAGATAACTATGGAACTTTCACTCTGAGGTGATTGATTGTTTTTGTTTTTAACTTGGAAATCTTCACCTATTGAGAGAATAAAAGCCTTTTAGTACATTTTCCTCAGCTTTTGCATGTAACTTGTACATCAATGTAAAATTAGATTTTTTTTTGCATTCTACAAGGACTAAAATCTCCTTTCTAAACAACTAAGAAAGTTTCCAGTATCATAACATAATAATTTTTCCATTCATATTCAATATATTCTTATCATGAGTTAACCTTTTATAATTAGCAAAGTGTGTTTCTAAGGTTGCTCATGGATCTGAGTTCCTATTTTCTGGCAGTAACACAATTAATGTAGATTTAAATATTATAATATCTGTTGTCTCCTCTCTATTTAGCAGAAATATATAAATATTATTCATTTCTCTTTTTTAATATTAAACACAAGACATTCTGTTCTCACTCAATCTAATTATGATTTTATTTGCATGTAAGTTAATAGAAAAATATAAATATTTATTAATACTTGAAATTTAGTTGTAGTTTTCTGATTTGGTGTTTTCCTAAGATTTTTTTTCAGTCACAATTGAGCATGCTTATATAGAAAGCTGAATTTTAATAATTTCGTTTTAATAAATAAACCATATGGTTTGTAATTGTCTCTTCCTTTTCAGAGAGCACTCTGGGATCTGGCTCTAGAGAACTTTTTAGGTATTCTTTTGATATGTATTTTAACTTTTTCCTCATTTATTGACAAATGCAAAGTTTCCACTTCTTTTTTTTTTTTTTTTTTTTTTTTTTTTTGGTTTTTTCGAGACAGGGTTTCTCTGTGTAGCTTTGCGCCTTTCCTGGAGCTCACTTGGTAGCCCAGGCTGGCCTCGAACTCACAAAGATCCGCCTGCCTCTGCCTCCCGAGTGCTGGGATTAAAGGCGTGTGCCACCACGCCCGGCAAGTTTCCACTTCTTCAGTACTTTTTTCTCTTCTCTCTATTTTTTAAAACCATTTATTTAATGGAAAATTTCAAAATTCTTGTTATACAATGAGATATGATGGTCTTCTATTTGAGTTCCTCAGATTGAAGGTTTTGGAATGTAGTGTTGTCTTATTTTCCTCCAAACACTTAAAAGAATACTGTAGGTTACCTACACATGGAATCAAAACCTTTCCAATTCTGTTACCTCTGCTACCTGTGACACTGTTACTGATGTCTTAGGAGCTTACTTTTCATCTGGTTACCTAAAGGGAGGTCTAAATGAGTAAAAAAGAGGAGAATAGAGGAAAACAGGCTCTACCTAGCTCTTTTTTGCACTGTATTTTCTAGCTACCAGAATAAGCTGTGTTTCTTCTAGTGGTGGAGTCTTCTTGTATTTAGATTTTTACAGTTTTTGAAAATCAGATAAAACTTTACATCTATTAAATCCAAAACAACCACAGATTTGATACACATCATTTTATCAAAACTTTATAAAGATAATCAGTACCGCCCAATTTCTATACAAGAGATTGAAAGATTGATGGAGTGGCAAAATAATTTGCTGTAGGCCATAGGCAGTTCCAATCTAAAATACCCTCTTAAAATCCACCAACGTCTCACAAAAATGCATGTGCATGCGTGTACACACACACACACACACACACACACACACACACACAGATAACATATCTACATACATGTATGCACATACACATATTCCTGCAGCATATTTAGATGTATAAATTGATGAAGTATTCTACAAATAGAAAATTTCACTCCTTCCTTTCCTATTGGGATGCTTTCTGTTTCTTTGTCTTGTTTACTGGCTCTGGTTAAGGCCTCCAGAGCACGCCCAATACAAGTGGCTAAAGTGAATTCCTTGGTTTGCTTCTGATCTCAGAGGCAAGGCTGTCGGCTTTTCTATCTTGTGTAGCGCGAAGTTGTGTCCCTTGTAACCTTCATTTTGTTCAGCCATACCTCTACTATCCTTAATTCGCTAGTTGCCATTTTGTTTCAAAATGTTTTATGCGAGGCAGGCATGGGCGGCTATCCACATGGAGTCCTTCTGTCTCCCTTATTCTGACATATCCAATTGCATGAGTTCTACCCTTAAACTCAGAAGTGATTTCACCAGTAAAGGAGTACAACAGATACTGACTGATACTTGCCAAGTTTTGAGCTGTATCTTTATCAAGCTGATTGTTCTAAACAAGGCTCTTATCATGCTACATCTGTCTTTAAAATTCTTCAGCATTTTTCTTTTGCTTGAAATCTTGTTGAGCATGGGGCTAAACTGATAAGATCCTGTGCAGCTGGAAGAACTGGTTCAGAAGCCGCTTCTATGCTCAATCCCACTCTGCTCTCCCAAATGAAGAGTGATCAATGTATTGGAAGTTTCTGATATCTAGGACAAAAGAAAAGATGATTCTTTCCTTGGATTTTCAGATATTCCACAAGCAGTCTGCCATATAAATTGTTAATACTTTTTCTTTTGCCACATTTTACATGATTATTCAGTTCTAACTCAGAGAGATTATTCATTCTCTGCAAAATAATCCTTATGCTTTAGGGTCCTGGTAACTTTTGTCTTTTTACTTAAATACAAAAGTCTTCTCTATGTTCCATTCTCCAAAGTTCTAGGCATCACTCAAGATCCCAGTCCATAGCACACCTATTCCCTGAAGTCATATAAAGAAAGGATTATTATCAAGACCTCTTAGAAGAATCTGGAAGGTCCTTCTTCAGGATATGGATTCTGAGCAAGGCCTCAAAGAGGTTCCTTGATGGCCTTCACACAAAGAAGAATATTTTCAAGCTGCCAAAAGCAGTCCCAGTTTGACAGCTCCAGAGGCCCAAGAGTGGGCTTGTTGTGCCCATCCCCTTCATTCCTTGGTTCTTCCACCACTCTGATGAGCGCACTGTGACAGTAACCTCCCTCAATGCAGCCCAATGGCCCCCGATTCTCTCCTAGTCTAAGCACAGTGGAGGCTTAGACTCCTACCTGGTAGAAGCAAATCTGGAAAAATCAGTGAGGGGCCATCCCATCTCCAGTTATCCCCAGAGTACTCTTGAGTAGGAGCAGCAGGAAATATTAGATAGAAGTAAAGAGGGGAGAGAAACAGATAGAAAATACAGGATAGCTTCGGGTGGGCCTGGATCCTAATCCATTAGGCCCTCACTGTCTCTGCCCTAGGGTATTTAAAGGAATGCCAAGGGGTGGAGCAAAACACCTCCCCCCAGCACAGCCAAGTGCTAACCATCTCAGACACCTGGTACCGGGCTCACCTGCTGGGTAAAGCCTAAATGGGCTCCAACAGTTCCCAAATGAAATGAGAAAGTCTTTTTGATAGATGGCTGAAAGTGATGCAATTGTGTTTTAATTAAAAATTTTATAAATGAAGAAATAAAACTAGCAAAAGCACAACCAAGCAGCTCATTATTTATTCCTGTAGTCTGAGAGGTGGCAACTATCAGGCCCTACCTTCAGATGTCTCTATGGGTATGTCTGAAGCAGGACAGGGAATAATGCCCTTAGAGATGTAGGCACAACGGCTTCAAGGAGGCTAACAGTTCCGTTCAGCTTGCCTTCTCACTGTCCATCATGGCTGCAAGCCAAGTCCTCCTGGCCTGAGGACCTGATACTCACAGTCTCTGGTCTTTGTATAAAGAGGCTGAATAAAAACATACTCTCTTTCCATATTAATGTGGAATGATATAGTCCCAGAGCTTCCAGAGCCCCACCTGTATCTTATCTGCCTTCAATAATCTGCCTTAGTAACATCTTTTGATCCTTAGACTTAGGACACACCTGCTCAGTTATCCCCATATTCACTTTCATTTATACGAGCCAATGACTTAAAATCTTTCTGTTGTTTGAGCTAATTTAGATTAAGCTTTTTATGACTTAGATCTGAAAGAGAATTCCTAAGGCAGAATGGTAATTGGGGGCTCATCCAGGGAACCAGGTCCTTTGGAGAGCTAGCTTTGCCACTGTGCTTAGATTAGGAGAGAATCGGGGACCATTGGGCTGCGTTGAGGGAGATTACTGCCACAGTGTGCTCATCAGAGTGGTGGAAGAACCAAGGAATGAAGGGGATGGGCACAACAAGCCCACTCTTGGGCCTCTGGAGCTGTCAAACTGGGACTGCTTTTGGCAGCTTGAAAATATTCTTCTTTGTGCGAAGGCCATCAAGGGGAGTTATATTGCAGATACGAACTCATATCTCTATTTGAAAAGATGAAAGGTAGATGCTGAGAACTCAGGGAAATAAGCTCAAGTGTGTCATTGCTAGAAGCAATTGATAGTTAGGCAGGGAGAGGCATCTGAGGTACCACATTCAGGGTTGCATAAGGATGGGAGAGATGATATTGCCTGGCAGTGATGCAGAGCTGGAGCAGGCTCAAGAGGACACGAATTTGAGAGTGAGAGCCTTCCCTTATAAGAGAAAGATGTAGCTGTAATGTGAGACACCCGCATGTTTGATTAGTAGTTTTTTTTATTTGCTTTATTCTGTAGTTACCGTAGCAACCCAGGTCACAAATATTTTTTATTTAAAAAGTTTACCCTTTGAGAACTTGATACACGAGCATGAAATCTATATCACACTGGCCCCTCCATTTCCCCATCCAATTTCTCCTGTGCCTGCCACCCCAATTCAGGTCACAGGAATTTTTTTTGTGGTTTCTGCTGTTAGGAAAATTTTAAAACAGGACCATGAAAACTGTAGTATGTTTTAAATACTTGCTAAATATTAACTCAAGGTTTTGACACACCGTATTAAATAGTACAGTATAATAAAATGCCACCCATATAATAGCTAAGTCATTCTTTTTTTGATGTTCCAATATACTTTTTTCTTTAAGACATTTTTATTCATTTTACATACCAACCACAGATCTCCCTCTCTTCCCTCCTCCCACCCCCCAGCCTTCCTCCCCTAACCCACCCCCATCCCCTCCCCCGAAAATGTAAGGCCTCCCATAGAGAGTCAGCAGAGCCTGGTACATTCAGTTGAGGTAGGTCCAAGCTCCTTCCCCTTCATCATGGCTGTGCAAGGTGTCCCACCATAGGTAATGGAATCCAAAAAGATAGCTCATGCACCAGGGATAGAACCTGATCCAACTGCCAGGGGGCCCTTTATGCAGATAAAGCTATATAACTGTCTTGTTTATGCAAAGGGCCCAGTCCAGTCCTGTGGAGGCTCCACAGTTGTTGGTCTAAAGTTCATGAGTTCCCACTAGCTTGGTTTGGTTGTCTCTGTAGGATTCCCCATCATGATCTTGATATCCCTTGCTCATAGAATTCCTCTTCCCTCTCTTCTACTGGACTCCTGGGGCTCAGCCTGGTGCTTGGCTATAGACCTCTGTATCTGCTTTCATCAGTTATTGGATGAAGGCTCCATGATGACAGTTAGGGTAGTCACCAATCTAATTACTGGGGTAAGCCATCTCAGGCACCCTCTCCACTACTGCTAGCAGTCTAAGCTGGGGTCATCCTTGTGGATTCCTGGGAACTTCCCTAGTACCAGGTTTCTCCTTATCCCCATGATGTCTCCCTCTATCGAGAGATCTCTTTCATTGCTCTCCCACTCCGTCCCTATTCCAACTTGACCATCCCATTCCCTTATGTTCTCATCTCCCATCCCTTACCCTCTATTTCTCCCCCCACCCCAGTTTACTCATGGAGATCTCATCTATTTCCCCTTCTTAGGGCAATCCATATGTCCCTTTAGGGTCCTCCTTGTTAGGTAGCTTCTCTGGAGCTGTGGGTTATAGTCTGATTATCCTTTACTTTACATCTAGTATCCACTTATGAGTCAGTACATACCATGTTTGTCTTTCTGAGTCTGGGTTACCTCACTCAGGATGATATTTTCTAGTTCCATCTATTTGCCTGGTAATTTTATGATGTCATTGTTATTTGCAGCTGAGTAATACTCCACTGTGTATATGTACCACATTTTTTTTTTTTATCCATTCTTCAGTTAATGGGCATCTAGGTTGTTTCCAGGTTCTGGCTATTGCAAATAATGGTGCTATGAACATAGTTGAGCAAGTGTTCTTGTGGTATGATGGAGCATCCCTTGGGTATATGCCCAAGAGTGGTATCACTGGGTCTTGAGGTAGATTGATTCCCAGTTTTCTGAGAAGTTGCCATACTGATTTCCAAAGTGGCTGTATAAGTTTGCACTCCCACCAATAGTGGAGGAGTGTTCCCCTTGCTCCACATCCTTTCCAACACAAGCTATCATCAGTGTTTTAGATCTTAGCCATTCTGACAGATGTAAGATGGTATCTCAGAGTTGTTTTGACTTAATTTGTATTTCCCTGATGACTAAAGATGTTGAACAATTTCTTAAATGTGTTTTGGCCATTTGAGATTCTTCTGTTGAGAATTCTCCGTTAAGCTCTGTAGGCCATTTTTTAATTGAATTTTTAGGTATTTTGATATCTAGTTTCTTGAGTTCTTTATATATTTTGGAGATCAGCCCTCTGTCAGATGCTAAGTCATTCTTGAATATGAATTAACAGCATACAATGGTGTAGCTCAGTAGTGGATACAAAGCTGTCTTGGCTACTTTTTTGTTGCCATGATAAGACACATGGCCAAGGCAATTTGTAGAAGAATGAGTTTCCTTGGGGATGACAGTTTCAGAGGGTTTTCATTCATGAGCATCATGGCAAAGAGCACAGCAGCGGGCAAGCAGGTGATGCTGGATTTGTAGTTGAGACCTCACATCTTGAGACACAAGTATGAGGGCAGAGAGAGCTACCTGGGAATGGGGGTGGTGGTGTAGACTTTTGGAATCTCAAAGTCCACCTTCAGGGATACATCTCCTCCAACAAAGTCATACCTCCTATTCCTTCTCTAGCAGTTCCACCAACTGGGGAGCAAGCATTCAAATATGTGAACCTATAAGGGCCATTCTCATTCAAGCCCCCCCCAAAACTAATATCATTAGGTGAACAGTTATATTCTCAGCACCTCCAACATTTCTCTTCTTCCATGGAAAATGCCACAGGAATTCAAAGCCATCTGTTTAAATCTGAGGGGGTCTGTGTCTAGAAGATGCAGGCTCAGTGTTCAAAGGTCTCCTTCACTGCATGGACCTCAAGTGATCTGTTTCCAGGGCTGAGACCTCTCTGGGCTTGTGTTGCCTTGATCTAAGCTCATTCTGCACACATCTTGCCATGACTGAAAATAGAAGTGACAACACTCTGCTCCATCCATTCACCATAGTTCCCTTCAGCAATTACTGTTGTGTGGGTCTTTTTAATTAGCACACAATGTATTAAGTTTCATTATGGTATTCTGAAGCATTTTGTTCTTGTTATTGATTCCTGCCCCCACTTCACCTTCCTGTTCCTATTCCCCACTTAGACCCTTCTATCTCTATCTCATCCCTTCAACTTTCTTGTCTTGTGTTGTATTGCCCTCTTCCCCTTCCTCAATAATTCTTTTCTTCTAATCTCATGGTCTTCTTTCTAGTTTCATAGCTTGTGCACACTTACACCCATTTTTACAGACAGACAGACAGACACCCACACCCACACACCCCCCACACCTCCACATGCTAAAAGCTAGTATACACATATGAGAAAGATCATTGAGTTTACATCATATAATCATTCCAGATTCATTTGTATTAACCACCAGCTTCATGTCTCTCCAAGTCAGCCTCTAAATTGCTGGCCAAGATCTCTCTCAACATAAACCAAAACGTGCCTTGGCCTTGCCTAAAAATCCTAAGCAGATCTCCTCAGCCCATAGGTTAACCTTCAGCTTCCCTTGCTTGACATGGAATAGTCCCTTTGTCTCTAGTCCAGCATTGGGGTCTCATTTCCTATAGGCCTCTGATCTGCTGCATCTCCTGTTTTTATGGAAAAGTGGCATATTCTTTATTTCTTTCTCCATGTTCCTATTTATTCATGAAACCTCATTATTTTCTTGTTAACTCTCAGTACTTCTTTGAAAGTTCCTCAGTACTGCCAGGCTCTCTATTCCCAGCCCAGAAGGAAGTCTTCAGTGCCGTGTTAGAGATCACTGAAGACAGGGGTTGTAATTTGTTTATCTTTGTGTACTTTGCCCATGCTACCACACACAGCAAGGGCTCAATAAACGCTGGCTGGATAGTTGAATTAATGGTTAATAATACCCCATGCTTTCAGATGCAAAGGCACATGCTCCATTCAGCAGTGCTCACAATGTTCTGGATAGTTCTTATTACCAGCTGTGATGGCTGGGAAATGACTGTGGGGTCCCAGGTCTCCACATTAACATGTTTCTTCTAAAGCAAGCCCCCTTCGTTTCCAGTTGCTTCCTGTCTAGCTTAGCCTGCTAAGGAATTTCTCCAAGACTTTCTTCCTTGGATTTAGTGGGCAATTTCAGCGTGGCGCATAGAATCCTCATCATTCATGGCTGAAATTGCAGCATGCTGCTTATCTGCATGTAGTCATTCTCCAGGCAAGAAATAATGCATTATTAACACAGCTTTATTATGAGGACCGCGTTTGGCGGATCGAGGAACATTAGAGGATAATTGGAAGGACAGCTGATTTGTTAGCAAAATGTTGCCTTTTGGCTAATGAATCATTTCGCGTTTTGCGCCGACAGCTCAGTAACAAGCTTGAAGACTCCTTTGCTTCAGACCATTAAACTTTGACAAACCAGTTATTAAGTACAGCTCGAGCCACCAGTCTGTGGGGATTATTGCAATTATGAGCCATCTCTGTAATTTTTTTTAATCATTAGGCGAGACAAGGTGAGTCTGATGATGGAGGGTCTGGTGACTGACAGTCTCTGCCGCCTTGGAGTACGCAAGGCAATAAACAGCCGCGGGGAACAGCTCATCAGTCAGCACACGCTCTTTGCTGGGAAGAGGTGGTACGAGCAATAAAGGTTATTGCTCTCCAACAAGAAGCCCTGCTCGGGAAGGATAGGACACAGTTTTCCTTTCATTTCTCTTCAGAGGCTGGAGGTCTTTTCAAAGGAGAGCTAGAGGGAAGAGACAGAGATGTCACAAATGCCCAGAAAAGCTAGGTGGGCTCACGTGCCCGTGGTTCTCTACCCTATGTTTCGTGGGATCGCTTTTGCCCTGTCCACGGCACCGTGCCTCCGTTTCCCCTTTCAGCTCTGCTCTCCCGCTATTTATAACACGAATCTCCAGTGCAGCTGGGTAGTATAATTCAACGGAACAAAGGGAAGCAGAAAAGACGACGGTAAAATTACAAATAGATAACCAGTCTGTGGGCTGATGCAACACTGTTTTCCAGATAGAAGGTCTAGTCTACGTACAACCTGGATTATGAGACCTTGAGAATCTAGCTCCACAACCGTATATACTTGTAGGCCTATTTCTGAGGCTTCCTGCCTAGCCTAATTGAGATGCTGTCTCTATTGGCCTCATAATTCCTATCTCTGTGTTTCCACAGCCTTAGAAATGGCCTAACATTCATTTTTACATGTTCAATTTTATCTACTTTTAAGGTCACAGTTATTTTTCAAATTGGGAAAAAGAAGTGGATTAATTTTATTTGGATAACTTTTTTTTCTTCTCCAGTTGTGTGAGTCAACAATGTTTAATATGTATATGAGTGGAATTGCATTCTGGACCTTCAACCCTGTGTGCTATTATGCATTTCGCAGGTGGATACATTGCTGGGAGTCTTGCTGTCCTCACTGATGCTGCTCATCTCTTAATTGACCTGACTAGTTTCCTGCTCAGTCTCTTTTCCTTATGGTTGTCATCACGGCCTCCCTCCAAGCGGCTGACCTTTGGGTGGTACCGAGCAGGTAAAGGTCTATGATTGTGCATTAATGAATGCACAGTGATGCGGAGTCAAACAGGCGCTAAAAAAAGGAAGGTAAAGTGCAAAGCCCTGTTCAAAAATTCCCACCGGGCCACAAGTTTGGTGCTCAGGATAAAATAACCATGTGGGAATGTGTGCTCTCAACATTAATTCAGCTGACAGCAAGATTCATCGAAGTACCTTCCCTCCTATGGGACAACAAGAATATGTGTATCATGTTAGCAGCTGCACCATCCCCAGGGTCTCTGTGTAGCAGCAACTAGGAAATGTTCTTTCAGTTACTCTGCATCCTTGAGAGAGATGAAAAAGGCAAAGAAGCTTCTGCCACGTTACAAACTAGAGTCACAGAGTCCAAGAGAGTGGCGGGAGTGAAGGACTTCTCCCCAGGGAGTCAGGCCTGAGATATGGGGCTTTCTCAGTTACACACAGCATTTAGTCATTCCTATGGCTGGAACGCTGCCTTCGGATTCTCATGTTGGAATTTAATGACTGTTGGCAAGGTGTTGAGATGGGACTTCATGAAGTCATGAGAGCTGTGCTCTCATTAGTGGGTCAATGCTGTTATCGTGGGAGCGGAATTCTGATAGGAAGGGTGAGGTCACAATAATCTCTTTCCCTTGCCTCACACATGCTTGCTTGCTTGTCTCTCGTGCTATGATGTGGCATAGAAATGTTTGCCAACTTCAAGAACCTTGGTCTTGTACTTGCCAGCATCCAGAAGTGGGAGGGAAAAACAGTCCTTTCATTATAAATTACTTAGCCTGTAGTATTTTATTATAGCAGCAGAAAATGCACTGGGACAGCCATTCAGAGAATGCATGGCACAGCTGAATACATGTTCACTTAATCACCAGCAACAATAAAGTGGAAGAAAATGCTGATGATGAGAAAGAAGAGGAGGACATAAAATCCACTCTTTCGTCCTTTCTCAGAGCTGTTTCTTTTTCTGAGTGACTGCCTGCTCTTGCCCAGGATGCAGTCAGTCTCTGGAAAGTGTTTACTATGGATTCTTTTTACAGTATCCCCCTCACCCATCCACATACATCACAGATGGATGTCCCCTCTCTGCAGGAGGAGTTTATATATTAGCTGGAGGAGTTTCTGTTGAAATGTTTTGTGCCAGTCTTGGAAATACATAGTTACAGCTCTATGATTTCGCACTGGCTGTGAAGCCAAGGCAAAGGAGATCTAATGGCAATGCACGGGTAACCCTGACGGCCAACCTTCACAGTGAAAGATGTTGGTTGCCACAAACCACAGCTTGTTCACTGACAATGTGAACTATTGGTTTTTGAAGTTAGAATACTAGGAAACTCTGTCTTTATACGAAGCAGTTTATCAGTGCAGGTGTTCTGGATTGGTTTCCCTTCAACATCCAGAAAGATGAGAAATGAACAGCATCAGAAAGTTTGTGAGAATGAGTTTAGAGAACTCTTGTATCCGTCCCTGGACACTTGGAAGCCATGTGAGTTTGGTTGAGATCTCAGCCTTTGTCAGTACAAATTTTTATATGTATTCAACACCGTCTGGTATTATTAGAACAGTTATGTTTCTCTAGAGTGTTTTCTTTTTAAGAGAGAGAGAGTAGACTCAGAATTTTCCATCATTGTTTAGACCAGTGGTTCTTAACCTCTGTGGTTCTCTACTCCTTTGAGGGGCTTGAACAACCCTTTCACAGGGATCACATATCAGATATTTTGCACTGCAGATATTTACATCACAGTAGAAAAACTACAGTTATGTAGTACCATTGAAAAATAATTTTATGATCGGGGGCCACTACAACATGAGGAACTGTATTAAAGGGCCACATCATTAGGAATGTTGAGAATCACTGGCTTAGACTATGTCCCCTTGATGATGGAAATCTATGAGCCCTAGTATTCTAAAAGGCCAAGAATATTCAATAAAACTCTCTGCTATTAGGTAAAATATTTTGAAATACAGTGCATGATATAAACATTGAGAACTTTAAATGTAACTAGTATGGCATATTGACAATTTTTAATTGTATGTCTAGTTAAATGGCTGTACATGATTGGTGGCTACCATGTGAAGCACTACCTAGAGACGTAGGTGGGCCATGTGAATCTACAGCCCAGTCTGGCCAATCTGCTGGCCTTGCTTAGCTGGTTTCTTGGAAACCATGGTAGCACTTGCCCATGTTTCCTCACATGTTTCTTTTATAGCTAGTTGATTTTGGATCCCTACCTAATGTTTAGATCTGCCTGTTGATCCCTGAGCTTGGTATGAGGGCTTTATTCACCTAGCTCTTCTCTCACTAGACATTTTTAAACAAGGGCTTAGGATGGGACACGCTCAACTTGAATATCTTGATTTAGATCCCCCGGTGGATAGGAACCATACTACTCACCATCTGTGAATTCAGTCTCTGTTTCCAGCTAAGCAGAAATTTTTTTTAGCCTGATTCTCATTAAGTTCAGCAAAGGGAACTTTAAACAATCTAACTAATTAAATAGTAATTCTTGAGAGTTTGTTTAATGGTGTATGTTTCCCTGAACCACGTTTAACAGCAAGGTTCCCACTGGACAGCTCAGAGAGACATTTACTCTCTCAGAGGTCTAGAAAAACAAAAGTATGAGATAAAGGCATGAGTAGAGTTGTTTTCTTCTGAGGTCTGTCAGTGAAGACCAGTTCCATAACTCTCTCAGACCTGCTGATGGCTTGCTGCCAGTCTTTGCTGTTCCTTGGCTTAAATATCTCTGCTTTGATCTTCATATTGTCTTGTACTCTCTCTGTATACATGTCTATTTCCACACTTCCCCTTAGAATAAGTAAACCAGCCATATTTGATTATAGGAACATCCTATACCAAAATGATTGCATCTTAACTAGTCGGGTGCAAAGACCTCATTTCCAAATAAAGTGACAATATGAATTACCAACCAATGAATTACATTTTTTTTACATGCAAATCTTTGAGGGACATAATTCAAGCCACAATACATGCCAACTTGTATCCATATGCTATTTTAAAACTCTACCTTATAGATAAAGAAACTCTCATCTGTATAAATCCAGATAGACAGTCATAGGTATACCATGTGGGTCTGATACCTGAAGTCAAGTCCTAAATCTCTGAATTAATACTTCCCAGAGTGTGAAAATGTTCCGTGGATAGACCATCAGATGTTTTGAGTGTTGCACGGGCAATAATCACATATGCATTCTATTATGCATGAAACATACAGTAGCACATCAAACTTGTAATTTCATGGATAACTTTAGGAAGAATCTAAGCATAAAAAGTGAGTTGTGAGAAAAATGCAAAATGACTAAGATCAATAAGTGGCACATGAACGTGTCAAAATAGTGAAGATCGTACATAAATGGCTAAAGTCCAGGAAGTGATAGCCACACAGTGAGGAATAGTACATGATTCTGCCTTAATAGGACCTAATATGTAGGAATAAGGTGAAGGGAGTGTTGTAGAAGGGACTCCCAGCTGAGAGATTGCCCAGAGTAGATTGGTCTGTGGGCATGTCTGTGGAGGATATTCTTGATTGCTGTGGGAGGGCCCTGCCTAATGTGGGTGGCACCATTCCCTAAGCTGCTGGTTTTACTCTGTATAAGAAAGCTAGCCAAACATAAGCTATAAAGTAGCATTCCTCCCTTCTTCCTAGTTCAAGTTCTTGCTGGAGTTCTGGACTTGACTTCCCTCAGTGATGGACTGTGGCCTGGAAGTTAAGCCAAATAGACCCATGCCTCCCATAAGTTGGTGTTTGTCATAGCAACACAATGAGACCAGGGCAGAGAGCAGAGACTAGCATAATAGAATTTGCCTGACCAGTGGCTCACAGGGTATTTCTAGACCCTTGTGGGTTTTTAAAATCTATCTACGAGGCTGAGTGAGAGGACAGGGAAAGGTATTAAGGAAGGTTCATGTGAGCTAAAGTACTTTCTTTCTTAAACAAGCACATTGAGATCGCTCTTATCTTCAAATATTAATGCAAATGTTTCCATTTTGATGCTTCTTTTCCTTGCAGTTGCTCTTAAAAAGCAGTTGGAGTGCAGAGAACCCCTTGAGTTCGCCCCTGTGTTTACAATATGTCCGGTTGGCAAATGAAACCCATTTTCGTAAAGTACACTCTGAAGCCTTCCGTTTTTACTAGCTTGTTCCTCTAAAGGTGCCAGTGCTGGCAAGTTGTAAATGTTTTATGGTGAAATGAAGAGTTTCTAAACACATTTTACTCGTCATATCTCATTATTTCATGCTCTAATAAGTTTCCATCATTTTAGCACCTGTGTAAATTAAAATCCCCAAGGAGAACAGGGAGGGCAGGCAGCAATTAATATGTTCTAAAAATTTGCTGAAAATGACTCAGTAACAGGGAGCATAATGAATTCTGATGTTCGTGTTTTATGGATACCGTGCTAAAGTGCCTCATCTCAGCTCTCAAATCCATTCATACTTCTGCTTCATGAGTCCCTGAAAAAAAAAAAAACAAAAAAACAACAGTTTGAGGTCATGTTCATAGGCAGGAGGATCAAAGAGTCTCTGACTCTTTTGTGGGGAGTTGGGGATGTGAGTGTGATATTCATGTTACTTTCTGTGAATTTGACTCCCAGAGATCCTTGGTGCCCTGCTGTCTGTCCTTTGCATCTGGGTGGTGACTGGTGTGCTGGTGTACCTTGCCTGTGAGCGCCTGGTGTATCCTGATTACCAGATCCAAGCAAGCATCATGATCATTGTTTCAGGCTGTGCAGTGGCAGCCAACATTGTGTAAGTCATCCCATGCTAAGTGTCTATTTGGCTTATCTTCAGTCCTATCTAGAGAAATATTTTTAAAATGAAAAAAAAAAATCTCCTGTGTCTGTGAAGATGCCAAAGTTCTGACATGGTATTTGAGTGCCAGTAAGATTGAAAATAGTGTCGATCACTATAGATTAAGGAGTTTTAAAACAATGATTTCCACTAGCTACCATATTTGAAAGCTTCCAACATGCCAGAGGGTGGGAAAGGATCTTGTGATGTATATATCAAATTGAATTTTGTGGTCTTTCAACCCCACCAAATATGAAAGGGAAGCTCAGTTATTTTAACTAGGTAGTGAGGATTTAGGATTTGAATCTAGATCCATGTATTTGGAATAGAGTTTCCATCCTCTCTACTTTCTTATGTTGTTAATGACCCATGCGATGTGGCTTCCAAATGGTTAAACTTTCATTAGGTAAGTAGATTATGAATTCTCAGACTGATGAATTGACAGAGACCTCAGAAATTATCGACTGTAGTGTGGATTCTGTGTTTAAGGTCTCTCTTGCTGTATATTCATAAAGTGGCCATCACCTTTGTATATTTCAACCAAATCAAAAATGGGGGTTTTCCTTCCATCAAACTCTATTTTAGCCTTACAACATGCTACTACATAAAAAGTTGTTAGGGAAAAAGAAATCCCTCCACAAATGCCTTCAGAAAGAATTCAGTCTCCCAAACCTACATCAGACTTCTCATCTCCAAAACTCTAAGATAATGAATTCATGTTGTTTTAAGCTCCTAAAGCATTTTGGTAATTTAGTAATTCAGTAAAATGAAAATATTATACAGATTGAGCATTCCTGATCCAAAAATCTAAAATGTCCTGAAACCTGAAACTTTGGAATATGTTTCAAGTTCAAGATTCTGAACGTTGGAGCATTTTGAATAGTCAAATCAAGGATATTTAACAGGTAAATTTTATGTGAAAATTCACACACACACACACACACACACACACACACACACACACACACACACACACACACACAACTTCAAAGTTTTAAACACCTCTAGCACCAAGTTTTCCAAGACAGACTGATACATTTCACAAGGGAGAGTTGACATCAAAGACTTGACAGTGCTTGAAGAAATAGAAAGGACACAGCATTTTTTTAAGCGAAGGCATGATGGGATCTTTGCAATTGGTAGGTACACTAACTTGTATGGTTTGAAAATGTTCCCTCAGGCTATTATATGAGTCATATTTAGACATCTCCATTTTTACTTCATAGTTTATATGCACAATATCTGAACTGAAAGTTAAAGATGGTATTTAATGATCTTCTGACATTGCCTAGATCCTATCTTCTAGGAGTTAACTTGAAACTAGCTTCACTTTCGAAGAAAGAATGCAGACAGATGAATGTGAGTCTGTCTTCTCTAGGAGATAAACACTCAGAACATGTGTCCTGCTCACTGGGGGTAAATAGTACCCTCTTCACATAAGGAGAACAGTATGTCCGGGAGGCAGTAGAGAGAACAAAAGTATTATTCCAAAGAGTCACACTTCATGTAGGTATGCAAAGATGGCAGATCAACCCAGCCAACTACTACATTAAATCTGGGCCCTTAAGGGTAGATCTTGATCTTTACTATAGATACCATCCAGATTTTCTTTTTACTGTAGCTGCTTTTCAGCATTGCCCTGACCATTGCAAGTACTTTTCATACTTAGAACGACAGCCTGCTTGGTTGCCCGGCCTTCCCTAAGAAAGTGAGCAGGTGGTGATTTATGGATAAAGGGACAGAATGACTAGAACGTTTCCTCCAGGAACTGAGTATGTAAGTTTCAAGGGCTGCTAGATGTTGTATTGTTGAAATATGCAGAGATATCAGAATTGAAATTTGGGAGTAAATCTGCTCTTTGGGAACCCCAAACCAGGACAGAAAGTTCCAAGAACAACTGTGAAGAGTCTTTGATAAAGTTGTAGACAGAGCCCTAAAGGAAATGTTTTTCTGCATAATTTGTGAATTCAGCCCAGTTGCTGTGTGTATCTAAACCAAATTCCTCTTCTGGTACAACTATAGTGGCTATTTTTAGTAGACATGAGCATAAATGTGTGTGTGTGTGTGTGTGTGTGTGTGTGTGTGTGTGTGTGTGTGTGATCCCTGCTATCTGTGCCATACATGTATGCTAGGGAGATATCATGCCCAGTTTGTGGTACAAACAACAGTGCCTAAATATGTGTTCCCCATCATCTTAAAATAAAACAAGTAAAAGAATGAATGACAATGTGATGAACATAAATAACAGATCTAGAAGATCCATAGACTGCCAGCCTATCAGGCCATCTGGGGCGTGTGGAATGGTAACTCATAGTTGACAGTGAATTTTTATCCAAATACTGACAATCTGAAAACTGCATTATGGAATGATCAAATCTTGATGGATATCTGTGATTCTGCTTTTGGTGATGGCCTGAGATTTAACAGATACTTTGCCCATACGTGATGTCTTTTTCAGTTTGCTTGAAAGAGTCAGGCTAAATTTTGCAATATGTTGCAATATGTGTGTGTACATATACAAGTTCTTTATACTAGATCAGATGATTTCAGTCACTGTATGAATAAGTATATATGCAGACCTAGTATTCTCTTTATTGGCCATTAGAAAATTATTCAGATTTCAAATAATCACTCAAATAAACCAAATTAAACACAATTAAAAAATTAAAGATTCTAACATTGGGAGCAGGATAGATAGCTCAGTCAGTAATGTACTTGCATCACAAGCATGGGTTCCTGAATTTGACCCCTAGAAGCCACAAGAAAATGTTTGGCATAGTGGTTTGTAATCTCAATGCTGGAGAAACAAAGGCAGGGGTCCTTTGGTCAGCTTGCCTAGCCAAATCCTTGAGTCTCACAATAATGAGACCTTGTCTCAAGAACAGGGTGGATAGCTCCTGAACCAAGGTGGTTCTCTGGTATCCACAAGTACATGCACACATGAGCAGGCACACACACAAGCACTGGCATACACATGAGCACATAAATATATAGACACGTAGACTGATAAATTCCCTCTGAAAGCCATAGACTGTATAACAAAACACCAGTATCAGACATGAGAAACCTCCTTTTGAGTGCTGGTCAAGGGAGATCAAGAGATTCCTCAAAAATATAAGCTATTGCTATCCTTGCTTGCCTCCCAGAACTTGAAGATATTATTGCTGAAGACATCATGTGCTTTGTATACAGGAGGAACTGAGCTAGTATTGACCTGGAAGCCTCCTCGCGGTGGACTAACTCTCATAGAATTTGAAGGTTCTATACAAGCTGCCAAGGGAGATAACACCAATAGTCTGAGCCAGCTATAAAGCCTTAGGAACCATAATGATAAGCCCAGCAAGGTATACTCAGGGTTGCAATAGTGGCATTTACATGTTGGGGGCAACCAACAGCCATCTAATTGGACCAATGTTTGGTTTTCATGAGAGCAGTAATGCTTTTCAATTTTAGTGTGGAACAGTGTAGCATTATGTTGGTGAATTCTCCAGGAAAACAGAGGTGAATATTTGAAATATTTCCTTTTGGGAGTTTGTAGAAGTAACTGTCTTATTAAATAAGAAACACAAAGCCAATGTAAAGATAAAAGCCCAAGAGGTCAGAGCTAAGAGCCTTACCCTTCCTGCTTCAGCGATCTTCTTCAGCCGAGAGACCTAATTCCTGTGTGTTTGTCTTTATATAGACTTTCTGTTCTGCCTTCTCATTGGTTGTAAACCCAACCACATGACTGCCTTGTCGTCACTGTCTGTCTGTACAGACCTCCAGGTCTTCTATGGTTGGTATTGAGATTAAAGGTGTGTGTCTCTAATGCTGGCTGTATCCTTGACCACACAGAGATCTACCTAGCTCTGCCTACCAAGTGCTGGGATTAAAGGCGTGCACCACGAATGCCCAGCTCCGCTATGGCTTACTATTAGCTCTGACCCCCAGGCAACTTTATTTATTAACATACAAATAAAATCACATTTCAGTACAAATAAAATATCACCATAGGAGTTTTTAAAAGTTCTAAGATATACTTACAATCAAATATAAGTCCAACATGGTACACCATAAGGCACTGATACTTTAATTACCTGATAGTTTAGATAATAAATGCTACTGGTGACTCATCCATTCTGCTGTGTAGGCTTTTAAAGGCTTATTGTATGTGTGTCAGGAACATTGTTATCTCTTTCAGACTAACTGCAATCCTGCACCAACGGCACCTTGGCCACAACCACAAGGATGTACAAGCTAATGCCAGTGTCAGAGCAGCTTTTGTGCACGCTCTTGGGGATGTATTTCAGAGCATCAGTGTGCTAATTAGTGCTCTCGTTATCTACTTTAAGGTATGTTTAGTAATCATAGTAATTCTATGGATGAGGTAGCATCAAAATTAAGACTCAAACACCACCAATATTAGCAGCTTGTGTTTACCTGCACAAATCACTTTACAAAGTTAAAACTAACAAATACTGAATCCTTAGTATACCTCAGATTCTAAAGAGCTGTCTTTATCTGTTGGGCTTTGAGTCTTTCAAGAAAGTTCCTTTTGACATGGTGTTACGATATAAATCAATGGAACCATGAACAACTCGGGGTATTTAGATGTAAGCAATGGATGAGATCTCTGGTTTATTTAAATTATACTAATTGGCTGAAAGTATGGAATGAACTCAGAGACAAAAATCAAGGTAGAAATAAGGGCACAGTTTGGAATCAATGGGTATCATGCTGAAATAAATGTGTCTCATCAAATATTTCTCCTGTTCTTGTCACTGCCGAGAGTCATATTTCTTAAAGATCTATTTATGTTTATTTTATAAATTAGTCCAATAATGTGTCTCTGAGTGAGTATGTACACATGAGTGCCAGTACCCACAGTGATCAGAGGATTTGGATTTTCTGGAGCCTGATGTGAGTGCTGGGAAGTGACCTCAGGTTCTCTGCAAGAGCAGCACTCCCTCCTAACCCGCTAGCCATCTCTCCAGCATTCTGAGAATCACATTTTATGGGAGGGTGTCTGGTTTACTGAGTTTGGGACTTGTGCCTACTGCGTGGCTGGGAAAGGATAGAACACCTGATTCATGGACCTATTTGCATTGTTCTCAGTGTGGGAGGAGCTTCTTTTTCCCCAAAGCAAAGCTCTGGGTCAAAATGAGAAAGGAGAAAGGTCTCCTATCCTAAACATGTAAATACTTACCAACAGAGACGTGTGTTTGGGACAGAGAGCGTGGGGCCCAAAACAGCATTCAGCTCTGCCTTTTTCCATCATGCTATCATGATTTTTCATTTTGGAGAGAATAGTGGTTTTTTTTCCTAAAATGTTCAAATACATAAGTGGAAGTAAAAGAATTCTGAACTCAGATAGAGAAAATACACCTTGAAAACTTCAAGTCAGTAAATAAATAAAAACTTTTAAAGTAAAATAAAAGCTTCAAGTCAAAGGCAAAGACAGTTTAAAATCATGAAGATTAACAGTTTGAGTTTGCCAGAAGGGATGGAGAATACCAAGGAAACAAAGCCTTCTAAACCCAATGGGACCCGTGTACACATGAACTCAGACTGTGGCAGCATGCACACATCCTGCTCAGATCTAGGCCTGGTGTGGTCCCAGTGCTCAGAAGGGGACAGGACACAAGCCCCATCCCCAACCCAGAAGCTATTTCCAATTGGTAAGCAACTCATACATGAAAAGTTAGTTTCTCCAATGGAGTTTCACCATTCTGAAGGGCAGGCCCCATGCCCAGGAGTAGATGCCACAACAAAATGAAATCAGTGGCGTTGTTGGAGATTCTTTGTCTCATAATGCTTTGTCAGGGCACTTTTTAAAAAAATCTTACAGATCATTTGTATATATATTATGACTTCTGTTTTTGTGTTTTATGGGATTTGTGTGTGTGTGTGTGTGTTTGTGTGTGTGTGTGTGTGTGTGTATGTGTGTGTCTGCATCTATTTATGTTTCTTGAGCTTTTTCTTGGCTCTTTTTCTTCTGTTTGTCTTGGCCTATTCTGTTTGTTTTATTTTATCTTTTATTATTGTTGTTTTTATCAATTATTATTGTCATTATTATTATTTTAGGTACCTATGTGTATCCTAATGAGAGGGAGAAAGAAAGGGTGTGGATTTGGGTAGGTGAGGAAGTGGGAAGGATCTGAGAGGAGTTGGGGGACAGGAACCAATAATCGGAATAGATTGTATTAAACAATCTATTTCAACTAATAAAAAAACAAATTTGCAATGCATTCTTTTTTTTTTTTTTTTTTTTTTTTTTTTTTTTTTTTTTTTTTTTTTTTTTTTTTTTTTTTTTTTTTTTTTGGTTTTTCGAGACAGGGTTTCTCTGCGTAGCTTTGCGCCTTTCCTGGAGCTCACTTGGTAGCCCAGGCTGGCCTCGAACTCACAGAGATCCGCCTGGCTCTGCCTCCCGAGTGCTGGGATTAAAGGCGTGCGCCACCACCGCCCGGCTTGCAATGCATTCTTAACAGACCACTAGTTTTCAGCAATCCCAAACCTTAGAATGTCATCAGATAGCACCTGAAACCTATAGTGGGATCTTCCCAGCTTTGCTCTAACTGCCTGTCCATGGCCTCCACCATGTAGTTGGTAAATACTTTGATTATGGCTTTCTTTGTTGTGTAACTAATAAAATCCCATGTAACAACTTCAAAAAAAATTAACTCGAGTCCCCACACAAGGGTTAGGTTGATGCTACATTTCCCAAGGGAAGTGGAGCTCAGACCTTTCTGTGTCCGTGAGCTTCACTACAGCACTGCAATCAGAATAGCACATATTTCACTCCAGTATCA
The DNA here is from genome assembly GCF_049852395.1 of Peromyscus maniculatus bairdii. NCBI lineage: Eukaryota > Metazoa > Chordata > Mammalia > Rodentia > Cricetidae > Peromyscus > Peromyscus maniculatus. Next base: position 11,305,889 of record NC_134871.1, on the reverse strand, counting down.
AGGATATCAATTCATGGAGGGAGGGAAAGAGAAAGAGAGGAAGATTTTATATATATGGGGGAGGGCTCAAGAATCAAGACTCATGCTTAACTCATGGTTAAGGTTGAATAGCATTGGCTAGTGTGACCACCTTTTCACATATTTCATGACTACAGTGTTCTCACATTAATTTGAGAAACTTTAAATCAGGGTCTTTTAAGAGAACACTTAAATTTAATTCTTAAGTTATTGTGAGCACATTTTTAGAAGCCTCCATTCATTAGTCACTAGAAATTTAAAGCTCCTTCTGTGACAGAGTCCCCAGGAACAGCATTCTGCCTTTGAGGAAGGTAAATGGGTAGTAGGAAAAGAAGGACTCAGAGAGGTTCACTTAATTTATTAGCTGGGTTTCTTGACAGAAAGTCTGAACTCAGTTAACCGAAGCTGCCGTGTTTTCCAGCCAGACTACAAAATTGCTGATCCGGTGTGCACATTTATCTTTTCCATCCTGGTTTTGGTCAGTACCATCATGATCTTAAAAGACTTCTCCATCTTACTCATGGAAGGTAGGGATGCTTTCACCATTTTTCCTAAGACTGATGTTCCCTTTCCCCTTTGATCATAAAGGGATGACTGCAAGCATGTTCTCTGTTGATTTGTATTATAGGGCAAAATTAGGGTGATAAGGATTTTTAATATCTGATTTTTTTTCTTATATGAAACAAATAGAAACAGCATACGTATGTGTTAAATTCTGTCTTGCAATGTAAAGATACCAAGGATAATACTAAATACAACATTAGAGGAAAATATTGAAAAAATTATAAATATGTCCCCAAGTATACTGGCAAAATATCTAAGAAATACAAGTGGAGTCTTTCTCTTAGCATTATAGTTGAACACTTTGGTCTCATGTACCTCGAAGTACAGGGACACTGTGATGACATTTATTTGTTCAGTAAGTGCTTGGTGAACCCTGTGCGATCATGTCCTTAAAATTCGACTTACAAAGCTGAGCAAAGCAGTGATTGGCCCTCTCCTAATCGGGGAGGAGCTAAAATCGGGGAGGAGCTACACATGAGTGAAAGGAGAATTGTCTAAACCATGAGAAAGAATAGAACAGCTTGTGTTACAACAGAAGAGGCATGGGACTTTAACATGGCTGAGGAAGAGAGGCCAGTAGGAAGCTGGGGAAATGATTTTTCAAGCTTGTTCTTAGCCCAAAGCAGATTTTTGCTAATTAACCTCATCGCACATAACCAGTGTGACCCATACATTCTTCTGCTTTACCTGGCTCCATGAGTCTTCCAGTTAATCAAAAATAGATGACAGTAGTCACTCTCATGGTCAAGAAAGTAGCTCATGACTAAAGCTTGCTGGGCACATTTCCTTCCTCTATTCTGTATTTTGGTGATTTTCTTTACATCTGGCATAACACAGTTGGGGTACGGCTGTTTTCTGAGCTTCCCAGACTGCATCTCTGTCATTAGGGGTGACATGCCGAGACTAGTTCAGTCCCAAAGAACAGGTAATTAGCCAGGCATTGCGGCAGATGCCTGAAGGCCCAGCAGTTGGGAGATACAGGCAGGAGAACTGTTACAAGTTCAAGACTAGCCTGGACTATATAATACATTCAGGCCATCTAGGATTACATAGTGAGAACCTGTCAAAAATAAATTTGAAAAAAATAAAAACCAAACTGATTGGCTGGTGGTCTTCCCATCTTCCCATGTGTTCTACATGATTCATTTAGAAAGAAGAGTGACGGTCAAGTTATGACGGTCAATTTATGATAGTCTGTGACCCAGATGTTGAATGCTGACTTGGGCAGCCGAAACAATGGGGAATTTGCAAACCAAGTGATAAGCTATCATTGTAATGTTAGCATTTCCTTTTAGCACAGTTCCTGGGGTGACTTATTGGACAACCGACATTGCATAGCATTATAATTTACAAAGAACAGGCTTGTTCCATGAAGTCCCCACATCATTCATGATGCATGCATTGCTCTTACTGGCCATATTTTACTATGCATATGATCAGGGAAGCATCACAATTTGAGGAAATTCACAATAATTGTAGTTAGAATGTAAATCCAAGATTTATAATACCAAACCCCATGTTGTTTCATTATGTTTTGTAGAGACTGTGCAAAGATAAAAGCACTGTTAGGATGATTACTATTGCTAGATGTTGCCTAGTAAATTCTGTATTTTCTCTGTGGACTTGAGATTTGTAACAAACCCTTTGACAGAGTCTGATTTTTAAACATTTGAGGAAAAAAAAATCAAAGAAGGGACTCGATGCAAGTTGGTGTTCTGCTGAACTGTGCAGCTGACTTAGCCTTCACAAGCAAGCGCATTCAGATAAGTAACAAGAGGGTCATACTCTTCCTTTGACAGGTGTTCCAAAGGGCCTGAGTTACAACAGCGTGAAAGAGCTCATCCTCGCAGTTGATGGTGTGATGTCTGTGCACAATCTGCACATCTGGTCGCTTACAGTGAACCAAGTGATTCTCTCTGTTCATGTTGCTACAGGTCAGTGAGTTTTGTAAACACCCCGGGCAAGATTCACTCCATACCCTGAGACCTCAGTCATTTCTCTTCCTTTTAGAGCTGCCCTTACTATCTATTGTCTGTCAAAACAACTGTAAAAATGTGTTGCTCTACCCAGCGTCTCTGAAAACCAACCCACTTATCAATGTTGTCATAGCAACAATGATCCCAATGGCATCCTCTGGGCTGATTGCATAGGGTAGAGAGACAGTACAAACGGCTAAAATATCTCCCCAACTTCAAGCCCTTGGCCTCAGAAAAAAAAATGACTCCACCTGTTTGTCTGGGCGCCATCTCAGTCTAAATAATAGGAATGAATTCGACAACAAAAATAAAATCTCAATGGAGTATCTTCTGTGTAAAAGATGGTTTTCTGACCCTGAACACAAAAGAAGGGAAATAGAAGCTCAGCTTTGAAATTCCCACAGGCTAATCGATGTGTTGAAAGATGGTCAGCCACCCATTGTCCATGCAACAACTTCATAGAATAGACTCAAGCCTGCTTTTTTCAAGTGGAAGGGGATTAAGTCCACGATAAGTTTTCAGACTGGGGGAAATGGGAGGTAGGAGGTTTTTCATTCTCTTAGGAGAAAGCTCAGGCCAGGGGTACTATGTTAGGCTGTTAAAAGATGACTGAAGAAGTTACTTAGAGGCAAGGGACGGGGATATCAGTGACAGTCTTTTGAAGGCTGTGCTTTGTCAGATGTCCCCATCCTCTCCAAGGGGCTCAGATATGACTTCAGGAAACTTACAGCATCCTCCCTACCAATCTCTCACCCCAAGGGGAAGAATATAGCAAACAATCAGGTTACCCGGGCGGGGGGGGGGGAGCGACTTTGCAGCCTTCTGATATTATTTAAGGCAGGAAAAAGGAGGGCAGTGAAGGTGGATGCTCTAGGGAAGGTCTGGGGGAGCTCTAAATATTTCCTTGTTCCTGCCACTTGTCTTGATATAAATTCTAATTAAATCCGAGGGCCACAAAAGGGGGATTTGTGGGGGCTGGTGAGCAGCGCCCAGTAAGACACAATAGCTCAGTCTGGTCCTGCTTCTTTCCAAGCCTTGTCGCTCCTTCCATATGAAGCTTTTATGAATGCCATACTGCAGAGGTAATTGAGTAGGATGAGTACGCAGAGTGAGGGGCACTTTACTGCACTCACGTTCCCCTGCCTTGTCTGTGTGAACAGAGCTAAGTGCTAGAGCCAAATGCTTCTTTAGCATTTAGCACCCATCAGGCACCGAACCCTTGCAGCTGAAATCAATCAGTTCCTGCATCTTTCTCTCTCCCTCGTGTGTGTGTGTGTGTGTGTGTGTGTGTGTGTGTGTGTGTGTGTGTGAGAGAGAGAGAGAGAGGGGGGGGGAGAGAGAGAAGAGAAAGAGAGAGAGAGAGAAGAGAAAGAGAGAGAGAGAAGAGAAAGAGAGAGAGAGAGAGAAGAGAGAGAGAGAGAGAGAGAGAGAGAGAGAGAGAGAGAGAGAGAGAGAGAGAGAGAGAGAGAGAGAAAGAATGTATTATCTGCATTAATATTCCTGTGTTTCTTCATCAACAGCTGCTAGCCAGGACAGCCAGTCAGTCCGGACAGGGATTGCTCGAGCCCTCAGCACTAGCTTTGATCTGCACTCCCTCACCATCCAAATAGAATCTGCATCAGACCAGGATCCCAGCTGCCTTTTCTGTGAAGACCCACAGGACTAGCTCGGCCACACCACCAGCTTCCTGTGTCTCACAGGCCATGAGAAACTGCTGCAAAGTTTCAGTAACAGGCAGTGAGGCAACCAGTGGAATAGATATGAGCAAATCATGGCAATGTAGCATGCATGTTCTTCCTTTTTATTTATCCACACCCACCATGAATGAAGATGCACAAGATTCATCAGTTTCTTGGATTAGATCATAATCAGTAGTTGTTTCCAATCATAGGAATATATACAGAGATTAATCCTAACTGGGAGATGAAATAGCAGATGTTTGCAACCACAGGTAATAAATGGTTCACTTCCCTACAATAATGGGTATACCTGAATTCAGGAATGCCTTTCCAGGGATCTTCAGCATGAGACACAAATATTTGGTCAGAATCTTGAGGCATTAGAACTCGACTCTTCCACTATCTCCAAACAGGCATTCATTATTTATGAAATGGTGTAATTCCCTCTTTTAACCTTGCATGTAAATTACGATGCTGTATGTGTAAGCTACTGAATTATATTTTACACTACTGCAGTGCTCTATGTGTAAGCTACTGAATTCTATTTTAGTTCTCTCTGCAAACGGTATGGGAGAAGGAAAAAGCTCTGAAATTGCTAGCTTTTGAATGTTTTCATAAATTGTAATTTAATAATGCAAGAAAATGAGGAGGCACGGAACAGGATGCTTCTTATTCAGGTTACAGGGAAAGGACTTAAGTCAAAGAATTAAGATAAATGTCCAGTTTTGCGCAATATTTATAAATCACTGTTGTTCAATCTGTACTGCATTTTCTAACAGTATAACTTTTAGAATTTCAACTTAATACTATTAATATAGATAAAACCAAAAATCAAAGAGGATAGGTAATTTTAAAATGTTATTTTTTCACTCGTTCAAAAGATATTTTTTGATACCAGACTTAGGATGAGGACTGGGGAATAGCTTTCTTTTTTACTTCTGTAATTGAATTACACCAGGTAACTGAAAAGGAAAGTTTATGCGGCCTATGGCTCTGGAGGCTGGGAAGCCTCTTCATGAGCAGTGGCTTTGGGGGATGGTAATAGACATTTATAGAGTCCCTGGGCAGGGCAGAACATCACAGGATGTGAGGACCGAACATCCTGGCTTACTTCTTGCCCCTCTTTGTACAAAGCCACAGTCCCACTTAATTAGTGCCCCATCTTTGTATTCTCATTGGACATCACCTCCCCAAGGTTCCACCACCCCAAACCACAGTCAGGGTAGGCTTCTGCCTCATGAGTCCACCAGGAGCATTAGCTTTCAGTGTTAGTTTTAGTGGGGTTGTTCAAACTGTCATCAGTGAATGAAGCTGACGTAACACTTGCCCATACAGCGTTCTTTTTTTTCCTTTTGTGGTGGAGACAGACTGTGTGTAGATGAAGACAACTGAGAAACGCTAGAAGAACTAGCCAGTGACACAAAGAGAGGCTGTGAGATTGAGGCAGGTCAATGAAAAATTGCTCAGAGAAACCAGCATCTCAGCTGAGATGGGAACAACAACAACAACAAATACGTGCTAGTTAGGTGGGATGTAGGAGGAGCCAGGTTCTAGAAGAATCAAATCAGTGAGTAAGCACCCTGAAGAACTTGAGGGAGGCCCTTGTTGCCCATGGTGCACTATACAGGTGAATTAAAGACTGTGAAATGAAGGAAGCCGGAGAGAGAAAGAAGCCAAGTCAGAATGCAAGATCTGCCCTCCCCTTATGCCTACCTATGCTTTCACTTTGAACGTATTTTCCTGTGTACTCTTGTTCTCTCCATCCACCCCCTCTCTCTTACTTTGACAAAATAATCTGTTCCAACAGTTGGTCATTACTGCATATGTGTGCACCAATTATTAGTTTGTATTATTCATAAGAATATGATGAATAAAATGTGGGGTTTGAAAAGTAAAGCTCTGACAGTGGTTCCTTGATGTATCCTATCCATGCTCTGCTGTTCAGACAGCACTGAGCTGGACTCTGAATAAAAATCTGGCGAAGAGAAGAGAAAAGAGCAGATTGAAAAGGTTGTGATTTGATGAAAGATGGATCTGGGTCGTGCGGTGAACAACAGAGCTGTGCAGGAGAGGAGCTGCAGAGGTGTGGGTGGAGGGAGAGACGGCCGTGGGGTGGAGGGCATGTGTGAGTTAGAAAACATGGCTTCCGTCTCTCTCTGCTTTCTTCCACATCTCTAACCTGGAACTCGTCCTGTTTCTCTGAACTTCAGATTCCTCATTGGAAAGTGAAGTTTCTATGGTTATGAAGATATTCACATCTGAGCTTCATGGACTAATGAATGTTAAGAACAGGGTCCTTCCTGTGGGCAGCAGTCTACCTCACTGTCTCTGACTCTCGGCACTGTAATAAATACTAAAAACGAGATTTTCTGCCAACTACTATAAAGTTTTTTTTTTATCTCCCCGCCTTGTAAGACTTTTATGCAAATGTTTTAATCCCCTCCCCCAAATCTGGCAAAATCTTTGTATGTACAAAGGCCCTGCTACTCTATCTGATTAAAATGGTCGATCCCTCTACCCTCCATTTCTTTTGGGCTAAGTTTCTAAGGGGGAAGACTGTGAGATCAGATGCCAGCCAATGAGGAAAAAGCACAGCTGCCACCTGCATTAGGATTAAAAATTGAATTCACCATGTGCTTCCTCCCCTGCTTTAGTGAGCAGGGTACCCTCTTGATCAACAGTAAAGTTTTGCGTTGTTGAGAGACTTTGATTGGGATGGTGGTCTCTTTCTTGGCAAACTCAAACACATTTCTAACAGTACTGTTCTTACTTGTGGCTGAGTCATTCTTTGTTGTGAGGAATGTTGTCCTGTGCTTGGTAGTGTGTTTAGTACCATCCCCAGGACCTAGTTGCATTTGTTAATTGTGGATGTAGCGCGCGCGCGCACACACACACACACACACACACACACACACACACACACACACACACAGAGAGAGAGAGAGAGAGAGAGAGAGAGAGAGAGAGAGAGAGAGAGAGAGAGAGAGAGAGAGAGAGAGAGATCCAAAGTTATGGTATATCAAAGCCAGAGAAACTTGGGCTCATATCTTCCTCTCTATTCCCCTTGGTGCATAAACTAGGTAGAGTATGTCTCTGAGAACTAGCCCCAGGCATGGATCACTCCCTTTCTTTCAACTCTGGTGAGCACAGAGTTGAGTAGGTAAGAACAGGTTCTCTGCAAATGTGCCCATTCATCTTTCTCTCTCATTCCATTATTTGCATAGGGAGATTGAATAAGCTCATCTCGAGACTTGTTTAAATGACAGAAAAATGGATGGCTTATTTCATATTCTAGCACTCAAAACATTTCTTCAAGTTATAGGATACTGACTCAAATATTAATTAATCAAGTGGCATTTTGATTTGTATTCTGTTATTTATAGGTCTTCTCCCATGACCTCCTCAGGAAGGACAATTGGCTAGAAAGGTCTATATTATTCCAAGTTCTTGATTGTATAATATCATATAATTCTAAACACTGGAGCTTACTCTAATAAGGAGAGGACACATGCTCCATTTGAATATGTTAATTTATGGAGGTGTAAATGTACAGGAAGTTATTAGAAAATTGGTCACAGTCCTTAAAATAGATCATTTTTTCTAGTCTGAATTTGGACATGTGTATAAATATACAAAATATTTTTCTAATTATTATTCCTTTTTCTTGACAGTAAATCCTTCTAGTTTTAAATTCTAACCTATTTATTAACAGGCTATTAATTCATGAAAATTTCAAAGAGATGCTACTCAAAAAAGAGTATTTTTGTCTACCAGAGTGTTTATATCTTGGGATCCACCATTGAATGTGTTTGTAACCTAGAGATTTCCAAGAAGAGCATACAAAAACTTGAAAGTTGATTCTCCAAGTTGTCAAAATGATAATTAACCTAAAAGGAGAAATCAAGCTGCATTGACTTCATTGACTCCACATGTCTGCTCTGAACACTTGCTTTGCAACAGGCATTGTGCTTGACAATCGGGTTATAAAGAAGAATTAGTCATAGTATATGCTTCTAACCCACAGTGCTAACTCACACTTTGTCTGGCAATTCAATTAAAATCAAAGCGTGCAGGCCAATGTCTTGGAAATCACAAGTCAGTAGCCATGGTTTATCACTTCTACTTTGGCATTTATGTAAATCATCTAGAGACGAAGCTAAAGAAGAGGCACAAACTGGAAGCCACAGAGGAGGTGTGTCAGACACATACTTAGATTACTACAGCAGATTCTCACGTTATAGGATGAAGTAAGGCATGAAAGGGAATGGGGAGCGTTGCTGAGTGAGCGTCAGGATTTATTATGCCATCATGGGAACAGCCATGCTGGACTTTGAATTGTATAATGGGCTTCCAAGCAGCTAAGAACAGACCATTCTAGACAAAGGCACAAAAGTGAAAAAGACACATGTGTTATTCTGTTATTCTTCTATTTAAAAAGCTGCGAGCTTATGGGAAAGGACTCTCTCAACTCTGTGATTCTTGACATCATATAACTTTGCAACTTTATGGTGATTATTGTGTACAGAATAGCAGCAGTCCAGTCTTAGATGATCCAAATGTCACTGCCAGCCTCCAGCGGGATGCTCGTAACTCAGAAGGCATTAATGATTGTTGAGGCAATGCCTCTGAGGCTAGCGGTGGGCCTTGCCTTTGCTTTTTCATTTATATTTGTATTTTTTTCTGGAATTTTGAAGGCCAAGAACACTTTGACTTTGACATAGGAGGTCACATCTCTTCAGATCAGTCAGCTCCACCGACAGGCTACTAAGCATTCTGCTGATATCTGGCCCTGCTCTGTGAAGACAAATCGATGTATTCCCCTCTTCAATGAGCACATCCAGGCATCTTCTCAGGTTTCTCATGTCTCTGGCCACATCTGGCTTCCCCAATGTTTTGGATCATGCTAATTTGCTTCCTATGTCTCAAGAGCTATGGAATGGTTCTTTATTTTCACATTTTGTGCAGGTAAGAGTACTAATGATGAAATGGCCTGGCAAACTCAGTGGTTTGAGTGCATTTTCAAATCATGGTAAGATTTTATTTTATATAAAAATGCACCATATGCAAGGCAATCATGGAGGTGAGAGGGTGATATGTCTACCAAAGGAATTGTCTCATGGCTTCCAGTTAACCCTATAAAGTGTCTATTTCTTGGAAATTCCACGTCTTTAAATCAACTCACTCCAATGATGGATGGGAAACTGCAAGACAACTTAAAGTTACAATTTTAAAGCTACTAAGATGAAAAAGCAGATGTTGGCAAGCATATTTGCATGTCATCTGGGCGTTCTGAAGTTTGGGCTCACCTTTTGCCCCTTCCTTAGCATAGTCAGAATTCTGAGCCACTGAAGGGAGTGGAACAGTATAGGTTTCTTGCTTTGAGGCATTTTATTCCTCCAGCTCTCAAAACGTCATTTCTATCAAAGCAGCGTGCCTCATTCTTCTGAGTACTGAAATCAGGTCAGCTGCTCTGCCATCTCCATCCTTAATGTGCTTCTCCCTCATCCAGCACAGAGTTGAGACTCAGCTAGGGCTCTGTGGTGATGGTAGGGCTCATAAGAGAAATGTATGTGTTCCATATGTTTAGTTTCAGATGGAAAATGGAAATTCTGAAGGACATGACTAAAAGAAAGTTTCTGCATGGAACATCATCGATCTGAAAGCTAGGTCACCTAAGTTTGGATCTTAGCCCTTTATCTTCTTTAGCCTGGTCAACTCTCAAGCTAGTTCCTTAAATACTCTGACTCTCCATTTCCTGAGTGGCCAAACCTTCCTCTCTAGGTGTCTGAGTAGCTAAAACATTGGGACAGTTAGAAGAGTTAGACCTGTGTGAAGTGTTCAGTCATCATTCAGGACATATTAGCTATTATCAATCACATATGAAGGTGAGGATGTGAGAATGCATGCGTACACACACACACACACACACACACACACACACACACACACACGGAACAAACAACAAACACAGCTTTAAATCATCCAGCTCTTTAGAAGCTCTTCAGTCATCACCACATACACCACCACAGACAGGCAAAGTGGTTGGTGAAAATTAAACAGCCTTTCCATAAGAAGGAGTAATTGAGACTTGCTGAGATAAAGGCGTTTTCTGAGAGAATGCTTCCTGCTGAGGAAGTCATGAACTAATTAAATCAGCCCAATCTCTTCCTGTCAGCCCCTGAAAATTTCTACTCTCATCTTTGAAGTAGAAACTGAATTAGTCTCTCAAGGGACATTTATTAGCAAGAGGTGCAACTGTCCAGTTCCAAGAGGGCAGTGATAGCTTTCTTTTCTTTTCTTTTCTTTTCTTTTCTTTTCTTTTCTTTTCTTTTCTTTTCTTTTCTTTTCTTTTCTTTTCTTTTCTTTTCTTTTTTCTTTTCTTTTCTTTTACAATACCATTCAGTTCTACATAACAGCCACAGATTCCCTTGTTCTCCCCCTTCCTGCCTCCTCCCCTTCCCCCCAGCCCACTCCCCATTCCCACCTCCTCCAGGGCAAAGCCTCCCCTGAGGACTGAGATGGACCTGGTAGACTCAGTCCAGGCAGGTCCAGTCCCCTCCTCCCAGGCTGAGCCAAGTGTCCCTACATAAGCTGCAGGTTTCAAACAGCCAACTCATGCAATAAGCACAGGACCCGGTACCACTGCCTAGATGCCTCCCAAACAGATCAACTGTCTCACCTAGAGGGCCTGATCCAGTTGGGGGTGCCTCAGCCTTTGGTTCACAGTTCATGTGTTTCCATTCGTTTGGCTATTTGTCCCTGTGCTTTATCTAACTTTGGTTTCAACAATTCTTGCTCATATAAACCCTCCTCTTTCTCGCTAGACTCCTGGCGCTCCACCCAGGGCCTAGCCGTGGATGTCTGCATCCAGATTCCTCAGTCCTTGGATGGGGTTTCTGGCACAACTATTAGGGTGTTTGGCCATCTACCACACATAGGAGGATACTAAATGTGGAACAAGGATGACTGGACTGCTACTCACATCACCAGTGAGGCTACCTGGAAAACAGGACCCCAAGAAAGACACGAGGATAGCCCAATGACGTAGAAATGGCTGAGATCTACATGAACAACCTGGACATGAGTGGGAGCAATGAAGGGCGAGGGTCGAGGGAAAGAGAGTGGGAGATCCCAGCTGGATCAAGAACAGAGAGGGAGAACAAGGAATAGGAGACCATGGTAAATGAAGACCACATGAGAAAAGGAAGAAACAAAGTGCTAAAGAGGCCCACAGAAATCCATAAAGATACCCCCACAAAAGACTGCTGGCAATGGTCGAGAGACAGCCAGAACTGACCAACTCTAGTGATAGCTTTCTTAAGTCTTATTAAAATCATCCTCTTTTTTCCCCCATCTCTGTCCCAACTCCTCATTCCTTTTAAAAACCATTTCTATGAATGTTTATTTATTTATATTTTGTAGTGTGTGTGTGTGTATGTGTGTGTGTGTGTGTGTGTTCACCGAATGTGCATATGTGCATGCCATTGTTCTTGACCTTGAATACTTTTTGGAGGCTAAGCGAGGGCACTGTGCATCCTGCTCTATCACTCTTTGCCTTACTCTTTTGAGACAGATTCTCTCAGTGAACTTAGACTGGCATTCAGCACACCCCAGAGCCTCCTGTCTCCACCCACTATGGTAACTGGGGTTACAAGGCCAGGCAGCCACATCTTGCTTTTTCCTTGGGTGATGGGGTATGGAATCAGATTCTCACACTTGCACTCCTAGACAGCGAGCCATCTCTCGCAGGCTCTGTTTCAATCCATTCTCACCAAGTACATCATCTCCTTCTACTTCCTAACTAGCCAATTGCAATATTAGATCACTTTTCTGTCCTCTCGCCAACAAAAACCTTTCCAGCATTCTGGTGACACACAGAAAAAGGTCTACCCTCAGTCACATCTATTTTATAGAGTCTTGGTTGTTCTCCAGAACCGTTTCCACATAATGAAGCATGATCCAAAGATCCCTCCACAGAGAAAGAGAAAGGCCTTGTTTTTCATATTAAGCTTTAAAAAATGCCTTCAGGAAATTATTCTCTCAGTTCATCCCCCTGCTCCCCCAGTTTTGGATCACAGGGCAATCTGTTTAAATGACTAATTACAGCCATCATTAGAAGCACAAAACAAATGTTGTCTGTGAGAACCCACTTCCCAAGTTTTACAAGTTTTTCTTGACTTGACAGTGATGGGGCCACTTAACAGGCCATTACAGGCGGATGTTTTAAAGAAAAAACACTGACCATATGTGGTTTAGTTTCTTAACTTTTGAATTTCACACTTAACGCTTGCCACTCTGTTACTGGGCACCTGTTTAAGTTCTATTTTAAAATGTTAATATATGTTGTTTAGAATAAATTTAGAAGAAGAGCATTCAGGTTAATTTTTCTTTCTTTCTTTTTTTTTTTAAATAACCAAAGTCATGGTGAAAATCCTTTCCATTCCAACAAGGAATCCTGCTATGAAAATTTCTTTGCAGCTCTCAATCTTTTATTGGTAGAAAGAGCCTATTTGATAAACTGATTGACTTAGGGAAATGGATATTGATTGAAGAATAGAGTTCATTTTTAAACTCATCCGGGTCAAAGGTATCAAAATCCAGTTGCAGAGGAAGATTGGGGTCAGAGGTCATGTGGTAATTCTTGACAGTTGTTAGAAACAACTTCAAATGTAAAAGCTACGAAGAAATAAGAGATGTCAAAGTATAACCCTTTTAGGAGTATTAGTGAAGCCCTGGAGATATTATATCAATAGAATTGTCCTGCATTTCCTTTCTTCAAAAGCATAGATGATTGCTAACAATATAATTGTCCTATTTATAGCCATCAAAATGACATGGCTACTGCTCACAGTCCAATTGTACCATAAAATACTACTTTCCTAGATTTGTAATGCTTAGGTGTGGTTGGAGATATTATAGATATTATAGCTAAAGGATATCAGTTATGCTGAAGATATTAAACCACAGCAAGTTAGCCTGTATAATGGAACAAGGCTGACATGTGAATTGGTCCATGTTTGAAGGTTAACCTCATCTTCAAAAAGGGACTTACTAAATTAATTTCCTGTTTTTATGCACTCTCCCATGTTTTATGAGAATATTTGAGAGAACTGAAGAACAACCTCTTACTGCCCTACTTCCACTTAAAATTGCCTGTGGCATGGCAAAATGTTACAATGGAAAACTGAATACTACATATCGGCGTTTCCTTAGAGCAGTATTTTGACCAATAATGACCTTGAAGGATAAGGCCTCTTTTGGTGTGGTGGAGGATGTTATAGAATTCAGCATCTTGAATCAGTTTGCATGGGAAAGGATAGTTCATATTTCTCAGCTGTAGTAGCTTATCAACAAGAAGCAGTCCCGCCCCCTCCATTGAATTTCCAGTCCTTTCTACACAGGAGGCAACAGAGGGTATTTTCAGCATCTCACATTTGATCACATCTTTCACATGTCTTCACATGGAGACACTGGGTGATGAGAACATACAATTATTTTTCCTCCTCTCCTTATTGCTATTATTTTGGTACTTTTTTCAAGTGTCCTAGAATTGACTACTCATCCTTTGAAGGTGGTTGTCATTTACCTCAGTAGAAACATCTGTACAACAACAGAGACATGTTAGAAATGTGGAGTTGGAAAAAAAATCTAACCCTGAGCCCTGAGAGTTTTCATTCACTCAATTAGTTCATTTGTTTACCTCATCTTTCTAATACAGATAAAATACAAGCCAAACACAATGGCAGGGATCACGGTAGTGCTTTAGAAAAATTGATATTCATCCCAAAGATTCCTATTCCTACCCTAGATTAGAAACTACTGAATTTCTAGACTCTAGGGGTCCTAAAAAGCCTCATATTTATGTGCTAGGCATCAACTCTGAGAAATAAACACACCTGCACTGATCCTCCCCTGTGAAATATATTACCTAATAGAATTGCTCAGCTGTAATCAAATCATGGAACCAGCCACATTTCCTGATGTCTTCTTCCTGTTTACTCCCAAACATGGAAGTCTTTCACTTCATTTTCCTCCTTCAATTACTAAAAGTCAATGTCTGCATTGTTAGGAGCAAAAGCAGGCAATGATATGAGTGTTTATTTTTGAATGTTAGTTCTTGGATACCACTCAGAAATAGAGCTGGAAAAATCAAGAGGTGAATGAGTGAGTGTGTGTGTGTGTGTGTGTGTGTGTGTGTAGGTTGGACAAGATGACAAGATGAGGAGTTTTGTCTGAGACAAGAAGCTTAATAAACCAACAGTTGAGAAATAAAGAGCTGTTTATGTGAGTTTGAGCCGAAGTTAAAGAAATAGCACTCTTGATGTCTCCACACAATCAGGGATGTATAGGGAGGGGCTCTGCTCTCTTCTAAGTTGCAGCATGAGGTCAGAGGGAAGATAGAGAAACATTCGTGTCAACTTCATCTTACAGTTTTAAATTAGATTATCTTCAAACTGACATTTTTCATGTCTGCTGAGTCCATTGGCCACACTAACCGCACAGTCCCAACCTAACCAAACAGGAGCTGGTAGATGCAAGGAAGCTCATGATTTCTGAGCAAGAGAGGGAGGAGAGTATGACTGAGATAGCATGCATCAGTAAGGAAGGAAAGCCCAAATCTGGTGCATAATGATGACTTAAGTTCTAAAGGAGCAACTATGCACAGAACAGCCACACAACCAGAATTCTGCTGGCAGACGGGGCATTTGGTGGACTCAATCCAACACTCTTTTTGGATCGATTCATTGTGTTTGTTTTTTGTTGTCTATGAAACAGGAACTAAGTCTATCAACTGAGTGTGTCAATGAAGAAGACACTGAGAATTTGAAATAGGGAGATCAAGAATGAAATAATCATCTGGAAAAAATAGCGGGTGAAGAGACATAATGAAAGCATGATTGCCTGGGTGTGCCTGCTGCTAACCTGTTGTCTCTACTCCCTACTCATTCATCTATGCTTAGCTTCAAGATCCTGGAGAAGGGCTGTGTTAACTGCGTTCCTCCTTAGCTGGCTGCTCCTTGCTAGCAGGCCCTAGAAGCCAGAAGCCAGAAGCCTGGACTGAGGACAAGAGAGCTCTCTTCTGGTTTGGATTCCTGCTTGGAATCCATCTAGCAAAGCATTTTCATGCTGGCAGTGGGGTTCTTTCTCATTCCCTCTCATTTCCATTCTGAAGTTGGCCCGACATCCACAGAGCCAGTCTCAATCATCCCTCTCCAGAGAAGAGCAGCAACTTGCTGCTATCTCTCTTGAAAGTGCTGGACTGTAGCTCCATGGCAGTGCTCTGCAGACCGAGACACCAGACACAGTGCCACTCCTCAGGGAAGGTCTGTAGCCCCTTAGGGTTTAATCCTTGAAGCTCCTGAGCCCTATTAATTCCTTAACCATAGCAACATCACCTCTTGCCTGTGCTGTTTCAGTGTTGTTTCCTTGCCTCTTTGCCTTTCCATTCTTTAGTCTACAGCCAATATTTTATATAAAATATAAAATTGTTTGCATGGTCGTACAGGAACCCCTGTAATACTGATGCTTTGTGAAGACCAGCAAACTGATTCATGGTCTCTGTTTCAATTTTATTCTTGAAAAAAAGAACTAAAAACAGTCACTTTGGTGTAGTTGTGACTGTTAAATGAGAAGTTGTGCATAAATCATTCAGCAAGATGCACCTCTTACAGTAAGTTCTCAATAAATCCTAACCATCCAATTTCAAGTTAATGTATTTCTGACTTCTGACCCAGTGCAAATCATTCTAGCATCAGAACAGCCTCATCACCAGCATCAGAGCAACATCATCTCCAATATCAGAGTAGCCTCATCACCAGCATCAGAGCAACACCATCTCCAGCATCAGAGCAACATCATCACTAGCATCAGAGCACCATCATCACTAACATCAGAGCACCATCATCACTAACATCAGAGCACTAACATCAGAGCACCATCATCACTAACCTCAGAGCAACCTCATCACTAGCATCAGAACAATCCCTCTCAATCTTTTTCCTGCTGCTGTGTTTGTCACAGGGGTGTTGTTTTGATTTTTTAATCTTTTTTTCTTTTTCATACTATGAATTTCTATTTTGTTTTGCACGTTAGCACTTAGCACAAGGCCTTAGCAGAAAGTAGCTTTCAATGAATTGCCTTATTCAAAATGAAATCATCTTGCCTGGGAGACTATTCTGTTATAAATAAAACAGTGAGTCACTTTAATTCTTTCATGTTTCATTGTAAACACAGATATCTACATTTGGTCTCTAGCCTTAGACTCACTCCGCCATGCATTAGATTTACATTTTTATTTTGAGCTGCAAGATTTTGGACAGATTCTGAAACAGAGTTTAGTTCCTCAGAGTTAAATTGGGCTAATGGCATCTACGCCACAAGTTTGTTATAATCATTAGGTAACTAATGTGGCTGGAACACAGCATAGCCTAAGGACGTGATTGCTTGTTTCTGTTTGAAATATATCGCTGCTTGTGAATGTGTGGATGACAAGGATAGAACATATTGAAGATATATATTATCTAATTAAGAGATGTATGGTCTTAGTTGAAGAATTAAATGATGAAATAATGGAAAAATATCCTAGAACCTTAAAATGTATATTGGCTGAAAATAGTATAAAAGCCCATTGTTTCCTTACAGAGTATTCAATGAAGCATTCATAAAAAAACTAAAAAAGGAGAGTAGATTGAATGTAGAACTGTTTTAAGGAATTGATATAAATAAATAAGAGATGGAGAAGATAGAAATAAAGTTCTTAAAAATAGAGTGATGGAATTATTATACAGATTTTATGGGTTTATAAGAAATTTCATTGCCCCAGGTGGAACTCCAGGAGTCCAACTGGCGAGAAAGAAGGTTTATATGAGCGAGAATTGTTGAGACCAAGGTTGGATAAAGCACAGGGACAAATAGCCAAATGAATGGAAACACATAAACTATGAACCAATAGCTGAGGAGCCCCCAACTGGATCAGGCCCTCTGAATAGGTGAGACAGTTGATTAGCTCGATCTGTTTGGGAGGCATCCAGGCAGTGGTACCAGGTCCTGTGCTTATTGCATGAGTTGGCTGTTTGAAACCTGGGGCTTATACAGGGACACTTGGCTCAGCCTGGGAGGAGGGGACTGGACCTGCCTGGACTGAGTCTACCAGGTTGAACTCAATCCTCAGGGGAGCCTTTGCCCTGGAGGAGATGGGAATCGGGGGTGGGCTGGGAGGGGAAGGTGGCAGGGGGGCGGGAGGAGGGAGAACAGGGGAATCCATAGCTGATATGTAAAATTAAATTATAAAATACAAAAAAAGGAAATTTCATTCAGAGATCATACTTTAAAAATGCTTGCTACGCTAAGGCATTATCCTAGAACATGGGATGAGAGTACACACTTTCTCTTCCACTCACAGAATTCACAGGGAGAGTGAAGATGTGGGATGCAGAATATGGTGGAGTTGAAGGAAGGATAAGGGGCTGAGGATAATGTTTGGGTAAATCTGACTCAACGTTCCCTATACCCTAAAATGGAGTGGAAATGGCACTGTATATACCCATTTCCTACCACACCTGGAAAAGTCCAATAGAAATCCAGGTGCCGGTGGAGAACAGACCTTAACTTACCTCCAACATGCCTTTGCTTTCTCGTGAACATGTTTATTTAGTGAACACCTTAACGAGTGCCAGTTTTGCATAAAGCCTGGTGTTAAGTTGGAACATCCAGGCATTACACTGACAATTTACAGTCTAGTGAGCAACACTATGGTAGTTTTGAATGAGAAATCTCCCACTCTCTTGGCTATTTGAATACTTGGTCTCCAGTTGGTAGCACTGTTTTGGGATCCTCAAGTGTGATCTTGTTGGGGAGGCGCATGAAACTGAACTATTTGGGTGTGAAATTCTGACTTCTGAACTCCCAGCTTCTAAGCTGCAGCTGCTGTGTCTCCTCCACTCTGCCATCATGGGCTCTCATCCCCCTGGAACCACAAGTCCAAATAAATGTTTCTAAAAGATGCCTGGGACATGGTGTTTTATCACACCAATAAAAATGTAACCAGTACAGACACTAATAATAAACCGATTAAGATCTAAGTGAGGCAGTTTGGGGGCAGTGACAGGGGGAATAAAATGGAGCCATGTAATGTGGTAATGATCAGGAGTACAGCACAGGAAGGCAGCTGCACATATAACAAGGTCATGGGAGTCCTATTGAAAAAAGGTGACACGGGCTGAACTTGAATATGAGGAAGGTCCAGCCATATAAAGAGACTGAGGAAAAGGAGCAAGTCCTCAGGGTACTTGCAGAAGAGAGAGGCTAGCATGTATAAAAACCAAAGTTAGAACTTGTTATCTCAGAGAAAAGAAAATGAAGACAGCGTGTTCGAGCATTGAGAGCAAAAGCTGCAGAAGAGCAGCAGTCTGGATACACAGGTGAAATCCAGCAGGCAAAGACTGTCCCTGAGACCTTGTGGTAAGTGCAAAGCCTTTCTCTGATGGATGGAAACCACAGCAGGATCCGGCCGTGCTGCAAGTCTTTAAGGCGGTGCTGTTTGGAAACATATGTTTTCAAATAACCCATTAAATATTTACCAAGGCCCACAAACCTCTTGTAATGAAATGTCTCACTAAGTATGTACTATTTAGTATTTATAATTAAAAGATCCACGTGGAGAAAGCAAAGCATTGCACATGGAAATGGCCCACAGGAAGCCACAAGAAGAGTTGAAAAGTAGAATGGACATCTGGGGATCCCATCCCCACAACCCTGAGATGTATCTCCTCATAAGAGCTTTCCGGCAATTTGTCACAACCAGCATTTAAATGGGGTTATGGTCCAAGAAGCCCAACCCTGGTTTGGAGTTCTTTATTTTGTTTTTCCTTTTTAGGCATGGCTTTCTATCTGGGGTCTGCAAGAGGGATCCATTTTCTTCATGTGGTCACCAAGGAAGAACTGCCTGTATTCTATGTACATCTACCATGGGACAGGTGTGGGCTTCAGGAGAATCTCAACATTGTTTCAGATTTAAACCTTGTTTTCTCCTGAAAATTTAGTTTTTTAAAAAGGGAGTATGGGTCTATTTTGGAGCCACTTTGAGTGACCCTGGTCCTGGAAAACACAGATGTAGGTTACCTCAAATTCCATGTTCCAACTTGGAAGCAGTTTTGTGAACTTTTTATAGTTTTGAAGAACAAAGAAAGTCATACATTGCAGCTACCAGATGAAACGATTACCTAATTTGTTCCAGCATAATAAAAACTTGGGAGGCAGAAATTGAGAATAAGACCTGAAAATGCCAGGAAAACACAATGATGGGCTGACCCTTTCTCCATGTTTTCTGGATCCTCCAGCACTGGAATTTCCTGCAAACTCCTCCCGAGTCTCTTCCTGTCCTCTCTAGCCAACCCGCAAAGCCCTCCAAGAACTTTATGGCTAATCCAGGTCAGCAAATTGCTGACTCCGTCCTAGATTTAAGGTTGCTTTATTGACACAGTAGATTGGCTGGACGAACAATTCTCCTGCAACAATAAATCAAGGCAAGTTTAAAATATGTTGATGGTGTGGTGGTTTGAATAGATATGGCCCCATAGACTCAGGTGTTTGAATGCTTGGCCTATAAAGAGTGGCACGATTAGGAGGTACGGCTCTGTTAGAGTAGGTGTGGCCTTGTAGGAGGAAGTGTGTCACTGGAGGGGTAGGCTTTGAATTCTCATATGCTGAAGCTACACCCAGTGTGGTACTAGTTGCTTCTGCTGCCTGTGGATCAAGATGTAGACCTCTCAGCTCCCTCTACAGCACCATGCCTGCCTGTATGATGTCATGTTTCTCACCATGATGATAGTGGATTAAAGCTCTGAAAGTGTAAGCCAGGACCAATTAAATGCTTTCCTTTGTAAGAGTTTCCATGGTCATCATGGTGTCTCTTCACAGCAGTAAAAACCCTAACTAAGACTGGGTATATCAGAGAGGCAGTTATAGAGAAGTGGGGGGAAGCTTTCCTACAGTCCCAAGATGCTCTCTGAGCTTTTGGGTTGGCGCTAAACTAACAGATTCCAAAAGGTTTTTAACCTATTAGTCACAGGATATTAGTTCTGACACACAGGTGGGCAAGGAATGTTGTTCTAGAGGCTAGAACTAGCCCAAGATAAGGGAATAATTAGTCTCTGGACCTGCAACATTCCAATCTCTCCGCAGCACTGAAATTCTAATCAGTCAATCAGTCCCTGCAGACACAGTTTCTTTTCGGAAGTTTTTGTACACAATGCCTCCTGTTTGAGCATCACATAATATGTGACATTCAGGGGCCACATATTACTCACTATATTATTTGATTATTATTATGTAATAGTGTTATAGTGATATTATAAGGTCCTTCATAGATAGGAAGGCTCATTCCTAGGATCTGATGTCGATGAGATTCAGTAGTAAAAGCTACATAGCAGATTGGATTGAGATTGGATTTCCCTTTATGGGGTCATCGTCTGTCACTCCATTCTCTCATCTCATCTCCGTGATTCACTGAGCTGCCTCATTTTCACCAATTGGAAATGCTTGTCTCTGGATCTGTGCCTTCGATCATTTTCTCTTTCTGGAATACCTTTTCATCTCTTCCTTTCCTTTTGTTACTTCAGATTTCCATTTACCTTTCAAGGCCCCGATAGAGATCAACTATTTCTGTATCTTCTCTGGCGTCTGGCCTCTTCCTTCCTTAACATGTTGTAGGTATTTTATCAAATTTATTGTTTTGACTTTGACTCCTTCAAAAACAAGATTTTGAGCTCTTCAAAAATAATGATATCTTTTTTTTAACTTTCTCAACTAGATTTTTATTTCTTACTAAGTAATGATTTTCTCTTACTGATTTTCCCCTCTCACAGAACCTATCATGGCTCCTGGGCTCTAAGCTATCATTGGAGGATTTTCTGAATGAAAAATTATACAATTTGTCCTAAAGCACAGACAGTATTTACTAATCTTTGATTAAACTCTTAGGGGAAGGGTGTAGCTGGAGCATGTGGGGACAGGTGATGGGAAGTGCCACAGAATAGGTACCAACACAACCAGTTCCGTCATGGCAAATTCTTCCTCTGCAAAACTCAGTTGGAAATAAGAACTTTGGTCTTCATTAGTTTCTTTAGTTGCTATGGAGGCCAATGAGATTACAGAGGTGAAAGCCCTTTGCGAACTGCCAACCATCATATAATGAGCAGGTACTGTCCTTGTTTTAGCAATGATGCTGTGCACAGTACTATATTATAGAAACTATACAACCACTCTACCTCTTTCTTTGGGAGTACAGATGTCCATTCTCTCTAGTAACCACCAACACATATTGAAAATATACATCTGACTGCTTGCTTGGTTGAAGAGTCAGCCTATTCAGACGATTTTCTATTCATCTATCTGACTGTGAGGAGCTGTTTCCTGAGAAGTTCCTGTGACACTATTTGATCTCAATGTTTGGAAGGAAATTTCAATGGAAATAAGGGAGAAAATACCAATTCATGGAAGAGGATCATAGCAATTGTAACCAGAACTGTGTCTGCAAAGTCAAGTAATTCCAGCATGAAGCATGGGGTCAGGTCTGAACTTTTACCCTGCATAAAATCGGTCAAGTTTGTAGGACAACATTTTGGTAGGATGGTCTTGCTTATCGTACCATAGGAGCATGGACACAGTTAGACTTCTCCAAATGCCATTTACCTAGGCTGTAGTCATGTAATAAAATAAAAAAAGCAATTACAGAGTGTGTTTTCTGATTTAGCATATAATCCTAATTAACCTGTGGGGGCAATAGCCTCTGCACTAATGTTTTTCCCATAGTTCTGGACATCTTTGACCTTTGAACAAAATTTAAGAAGGTAAGAGGTCAAGGACCAAGTGATTTTAGAAGGTGCAGTTGGCTTCAAAAATCCTGCCAACTTTTTTTCTTTTTTGCAAAGAAGGAATCTGGCATGCATTCTAAGAGTAGTATTAGCAGGGTAGCTAAGCCATAAGCTCCAAAGTGTGTTGAAGCCTCTTAAAGTGAGTGTTTGGCAGGGGGTGTTTATTCAAATCAGGGTTTTCTTTATTTAGAAAGAAATGTCTCCTATTTTCCTGGATATCAATCCAGCTGACATAAGTGAGACGAGGCAGAAGAAAACAAACAGCCTGATTGATGTGGGCTTCTGGACCTCACATGACTCTTCAGGGGAAATGAGCATCTTAGACAGGAGGACTTGGATACTGAATGTTAAATTGATTGAAGGCCAAATAACTTGGTCCAGCCCCAAGCCCCTCGGTTTCCCTGGAGCTGGGCTGAGATGATGCACGTGGTCTTATTTGGATGTGCAGTTCTCAGTCCTGTCTAACTAGCTCCAGGCTTTCTGCTCCACTGAGGGTTGGAGAGGCTGCCCCTACCTCTTTTTGTTTTTCTACAGGGCTGTGCCATCTCCAGTATTCAGTAAATACTGAATTATCTATATGGCAATAACAGCTTGAGCTTGGCATACCTCTTCAAAAGTCTTGGACAAAGGACAGGAGATACTGAGCTAGCTGCTGGAGGGAAAAAATGGGGTCCAACCTTGCTTTCTCACAGATGACCATCTTAATAACAAAATGTTAGTAATACATATCCAAAAAAAAAAAAAACCCAACTAGCAAGGTGTCAGGCACCAATTTGACAAATATATTTCTCATTCAGCTCTCAATAAAACATGATGTGTATAATGACTTCTAGATGAAAGATGGGAAACAGAGATTATGACTTACCCAAAACAAATACATAATAAAAGTAAGGTTGGAGCCCATGTTGTAGGATAATACATGCCTGTTGTATTATTCTACAACATAGGCTCTAAAACTATCCTGTATTCCTCCTTAGCCTATCTCCCTCATATGGCTATGTGAATAGCACGACATGGCAGATGATGTGGAGGGACAAGGGGGCTCTCAATTCCATTATGTGGTGCCATAGGAGTAAAATTCCTCAGTAGTGCTAAACTACAAGATGATGACATGGAGGCTGAGGGGAACACACTGGAAATAAAGTAATATCAGGTGTTATTTTTCCCCACATGTCTCCTAACCTAACTGCCCCCAAGAAATACTGAATTGTGCCTCATTTGAGAAATTCAATTATATTATTCACATACCATTCACATAATGGTAATGATGATGGCCACATAGCTTTAGAAGAAAACCTCCCAGCTGTTGAATAATGCAATATTATCAAGGTTCATTAGCCATAGAAATGAAAATGCAACCCCGACATGCTATGTTCTGCAACCATCAAACATCCTTAAAAAAAAAAAAACCTTTCAGTTTTTGAATATGCTTCAACATATTCTACTTAAAAAATAAGAAATTCAAATTTTGTGCAGCTCATTATTGAACCAGAAACTGAAATGCCTTTGTTTGACAAAGTCAACCTCATATATATTCTTTTTTAAATTATGAAGGAAAACAAATGGAGTGGAGAAGATAAAGCCCTCATGCTCCATTTTCAGTCACACTGGGGATGGGATATAGTCCATTGATTCTATTATATACATAAGGCTTTTGACATTAGATTGAAATGGGAAGGATGGAGAATCACTCAGAGGGACCCAGTAAAATTAGAATATAGGTTCCAAGAAAACAGATTCATAACGTTTGCTTCAATTAAATTGGAGATCATCTCACCATCACAGAAAAATGCTTTGACAAAATTGACACCTTTTCATGAATAAGAATATTCAGCACATTATAATTCTAGGTAAATTCCTCAAATGGATGAATGCCATCTGTGTAAAAACCAAGTTACCATTGAGGTAAAGGTGGAAGACTAAATGCTTTCTCTTTAAGATTGGGAATAATGCAAGAATACCCAATTTTACCATTTATTAAGCATATTACTGTGTATTGTAGCCCATAGAAGAGATAAGATTTGTGAGCCATACATCTGATAAGGAACATTTATATAGAATATGTAAAGAATTCTGAAAATTCAACAATAAAAACATAAACAGCCCAGTTTAAAAAATAGACCAATAATTTGAGTAGACATTTTTTCTAAAGATACACAAATAGTAGTAAGTACATAAAAAAAGTGTTCAACATAATTACTTTTATTAGTTAGGGTTTCTGTTGCTGTGATAAAACACCATGACCATAGCAACTTGGGGAGGAAAGGGTTTATTTGGTTTACAGTTTTACATCACAATGCATTATCCAAGGAAGTCAGGGTAGGAAGCTAGAGGGAGGAATTTACACAGAGGCCATGGAGGAGTCCTGATTCTGGCTTGCTCTTCATGGCTTGCTCAACATGCATTCTTATAGTAACCAAGACCACCAGTCCAGGAGTAGCACTGCCCAAGAGAGCTGGGCCCTCCCACATAAACCTTCAACTAAGAAACTGTAGCATAGGCTTGCACAGAAAAATCTGGTGGAGAAATTTTCTCAATTGAGGTTTCCTCTTCAAAAATGACTCTAGCTTATATCAAATTAACATAAAAACTAGCTGGTAGGTACATTATTCATTGGTGAAATGAAAATCAAAACTATGATTTTCCAAATGAGCTACCAAACCAAATACATTAAGATGGCTATAATTGAAAAGACAAAGTTAAGGGTTGATGAGTATGTAAAAACATGTAAACTTGTAATGTTGCCTTTTGGAATAGAAGATGATATGGCCACATTGGAAAACAATTTGGCAATTTCTCCAAATGTTAAAGTTACAGTACTATATGACTTAGCAGTTTGACTCCTACTACTATATATACATATAATGTATATATATATATATATATACATATATATACACAAAAGGAATGAAACCTCTCTCAACACAAAATGTAAGCATACATGTTCATAGAATGTTCATAGAATATGATCAAAATAGCCCAAGCTATTTTGTACTCAGACACATTTTTCATTAATGTAATATTCTATTAATTCTTTTAGTATTTTATACATGCATAATATGTGTTTTGATCATTTTCATCTCCAACTCTTCCTATACACCCCCTCCCCGGGCACTCTTTCCCAATTTTCTGTCATTTTTCTTTCTTTCTTTTTTAAAATAACACATCGAATCCAATTTGTGCTACCCATATACACACGGGTGTGGAGCCATCCACTGGCTCATAATCAACTTACCAAAGATCATTCTCCTGTAGAAAATATATCCTCCCTCCAATAGCAGTCATAAACTCATTACATACACTTTTTGTTGATGTGATTAATACCTCAGAGAAATAGTTTAAAACAGTGTGGTGGCTTGAAAAAGAATGGCCCCCATAGACTCATATTTGAATGCTCAGGTGTGGCATTAGCAGATGTGGCCTTGCTGGAGTAGGTGTGGCCCTGTTGGAGGTCATACTGGGGGTGGGCTTTGGGATTTCAAATGCTCAAGCCAGGCCCTGTGTCACTCTCTCTTCCTGCTGCCTATGGATGTAGATGTAGAACTCTTGGCTCCTTTGAATGCCTGTGTGTTGCCATTCTCCCTATCATGGTGATAATGGACTATATCTCTGAACCTGTAAGCCAGCACCAATTAAGTATTTTTCTTTCTAAGAGTTGACATGATCATGGTGTCTCTTTGTAGCAGCCATAGTAACCCTAACTAAGACAGGGAGTAAAGATTGACATTTGATTCATGGTGTCAGACAAGACAGGCTAGCTCACTTGATTCATGGTGTCAGACCAAGGCAGGCTAGCTCTGTTGCTACACATCTGTGACAAAATAGGAGGAGGGCATGGCAGAACAATATTGTTCACCCCATGGCATCAAGGAATCAGATTCAGGGAAGGGCTAGAGATTAACTATAACCTACAAACCCTGAGGCTTCCTACCTTCAGCTAGGTCCTACTTCTAAAATGTCCACTGGCTCCCCAAACAGCACCACCAGCACAAAGCTTTAGTGTATGAGCCTGTGGGGACAATTCATGTTAAAATCATGACACAATCTGTATACTCAGCAGTTAATGAATGGATGCATCAAACTCTGGAATATTATTCCTCAATAAAAAGAATGAAAAACTGGCACATGCACAGCTTGAAGAAAATAACCTTAAGTGAAAGGATGTAGTCACAAAGAATCCACAGCATGATTCCACTTAAACTGAGGGTCAGGAATAGGCAACTCTACGGAGATGGAAACTCTTTTAGTTTTTCTTACAGCCGAGGAAGGAAGGTTGTGGGGGAGCAGATGGCAAGTGAGTATTAAGGTGTTTGAGGTTATTATTGAGATGGTTAAAATTTGGTAAAAGTAAACTATGGTAGACTTTATGGTTAAAACAAATGCTAGGGTTAAAATTAATGATTGAAGTTTTGCAGTTAGATATGAGATAGCCAAAGTGACCAGATTAAAGGAAGAACAGAGTTTTGACTGACACAACTAAGCCAGTCCCAGAAGCAAGTGCAAGAATCATTGCCCTTTCTCCTGGTCAACTTCTCCATTTTATGGGTAAGTTGCACAGACACAGACACAGACACACACAGACACAGACACACACACACACACACACACACACACACACACACACACACACACACACACACACACACACACACCTTGGCTTTTCCGTATGTAGAGATGTATGATTAACACCTTACAAAGCTTTTTCTGTTTTCTCCTTATTTTTCACCCTCTAAAATTGGGTGCAGCTACGTGTTATGCAGAATTTCAAGAAAGGCATCTCTGCATGAGGGTACTCATCACCATTCTGCTGCTAGCAAAGTGTGTGTGGTCCAAGGGAAGCAAATCTCAGGATGTTTCCACCCTCCTTAAATGCTGACTGCAGTTGCTGAATGATTCAAAACCACCCAAGGGGCCAATATCTGGGTTTGACCTTGTGCATTTCATATTAAAATTATTTGATTGTGGGATCAGGAGCAGAATACAGGATGTCTGAGTAGGTGAGAAGAGAAAACTTCCACTAAGTAAAGGTTTTATTAATCCTAGGCTTGCTGTAGGGGAGGAAATGTGAGGAAGGTAAATGACAGCTTAATGGAATGTGCTGAAATATGGACTGCTTCCCATTTTTGTAGAGCCTCTTAAGTGCGAAATGTCCATAGGTGCTGAAAGTACTTCTGGTGATGGTGTTCACATTTGTCAAAAGGCCTCTGCTTGCTGTTATGGACCAGTGGCAGATAGATGCCCAGTGATTTCTTTCGAACTTTTAGTCTACTCTCGTTTGTTGACAGCCAACTAAAGAAATATGAATGGTATGTACTTCCAAGGCCACTTTCCTCTCAAACACAGGGGTGCTCAGTAGAGGCCAGTCCAGAGAACAGTTCATCTGGGTACTGGGGCCAGACTGCCTGGGTGGGAACCCAAGCTCAGTGTTTTTCTGGCTGTCTGATATCAGCTACTGAGTTTTTCTAAGGCTGAATGTATTCCTCTATACAACAGGGGTGATCTGATCGCCCTGCTCCTGGGGTTGTACCATTGATGTATGGGCAGGGCTGCTGAGCATCCCTGGCTTTTTACTGGTATATTACACTCCATATTTAAAACCCTTTCTGTGACTTTTCAGTGTCCCAGTACAGTCTTAGGAGTAGAGGTGACAAAGTCTGCCTCATGACCCACCTTCTCGCCTCATTTGGGAACTTTCTCCCTTCCTTCTGTTCTCACTCTAATGGCTTTCTCATTCATCAGAGCCCCCAACTTGCCCCTATCATGAACTTAGCATGTACTATTTTTCTGCATGTAATTGTCTTCCTTTCTTCCTTATAGAACAAATCCTGAGTTCCAGTTTAAGACTTGGGCTAAATGACATATGGTCAGGTTTGGCTTCAATCTCCTGCATTGTGTCCTTATAATATCCTGAACTCCTGTGTAGCTTTTGTCAGATAACTAGAAATCTGTTTATGCTTCGTAAAAAATGTCTGACCTATACTGATGATACTTAGTAATGCTGTAGAAACATTGGCTGAATATGTACATGAATAAATAAATGAATTAATATAAACCTATCTTGCTGTTACTAGGAACTTGTGGTACATAATAATTGTATTTCCAAGTTTGTCAATTTGGGACTGATATTACATGTCTTTGGAGGCTACCAGAAAGTGTTATTAAGCATGTGTTATTATAGGTCCCAATATTTGCTTTTAAAACCTGTCTAACAAGATTTCATAGTACTCAAAGACAGAACCAATGGTTTAAACATACCAATTTTACAAAAAAAGTCTATATAAACTTGTTTAAAATAACAAAAGAGTGCCTATTCTGTATTCTACACATCTCCCTGGCCTGGTGAACTGCAAATATTGACTAGTGTAAGTACGTACATAGTACAAATGAATCCACCTGGGAGTCGACACATAAGGCCACTGTTACAAACAATTATCTGAGTGCTGATAATGTCCAGGGTTATGAATGTAGCACCTGACCTGTCTGTGCTACACTACAGATAAGCCGTTTTGCTTTCTACTGGATGTCATCTGTCACTTTGGTTTGCTCTTTTGCCCTACCACTGTCAAAGTGGTTTCTGCTCAGAATCAGTCTGACTCTAGTTATGACACATGCCAGTATGTCCCTGTGTCAGGGTGCCTTCTCAGATGCCTCGTGCAGTTTCAGGTTGAGCGTGTGTTCCTCCTACCAGTGTTTCAGCACATGCTACCTGCTGTTGGTTTCCCATAAGCCACGGCTAAAATGTCTCCATGTAAAGCCACCTATTATCTTGGTCCAGGGGCTTTATCCTGTCTTTTACTCAATATACAACTTAGCATGAGGTTAGTCACTCTAGGAGAAACATAGAGAGGGAACTAAGGACATGGACTTTGGAGTGGAAGAGATCTGGGTTAGATTATACCTTTGCCAAAAATTTGTGATATTGATAACTCTGACCGGTTTCTTCAGCTTTTAGAAGAGTAGCTAACAGGCTGTCAAAATTTTAGTAAAGCAATGAATACATAGTGACTAATATAGTGACTATTCCAACCACTGTTAATAAATGTCACACTACTGCTATTAGCAAGGCTAGTAATATGATTACTAGTGCTGTTCCTTTAATATGAGAGTAAGCAGAGACGACTGAATGTCCACCATCCATGTGACTTATGGTAGGCGTCCAGACACATTGTCTGGCATTTTGCAAGTACTGAAAATACCTAAGTAGACTGCTCTGTACTCAGTTGGGAAGTTTTTTTGAACAATTCAGAACCCTCATGCTGATGCAACTGCTGAGATTCAAATGATGTTGGAGATGAAAAGTAAGGACAGATAAAAGACCTGTAAATTGAAAGTTATACTTGAGGATCACATGAAAGTCCTTGCTATCTGTTTTGCAAATTAGTTTCCTTTGCAAGTTTCCAAAATGTTCTGCTTTGCTAACTAGCAAGCCAGAAGGAGGCAAAAGAGGTTAGTGAGAATTTATTATATATGCTGCATGTTTATAATAACTATTCCATAATGTATATATGTCTCAAGCCATGTGTAATTTATTATATAAAAGAGCTAGCCCCCTTTGGGGGATTAATCTTCAAAATTGCTCTTAGCATTAGACAACGTCACCCCCAAGGTATTTGGGGAGGTGGAGAATAACAGCAGAGATATAGGCTTCCTTGCAGGTGGTGATTTTCCTTACTGTTGTGCTTACTCATAGGATAGAGGGTATTCTCTATGGCAATGAGGATGTAAACAGAGTTTTTGATTCATTGCCAGATGAGTCAACAGTGAAGTCATCTTGTGTGGCATTTCAGGGAGGGATGCCACATGCATGTCTTTTATTTGGGGTGGATCATTGCAAGTTTTAATCCTCTCAATGAGGCATCTTTGTGATGATGAAATGATTGTCTCAAGGCTTCAGTTCCAGATTGTCTTAAGCCTTGAGCTCCAGGAAGGTTGCGTGTCCCTACCAACCGATGAGACTTTCTTTCTTGCCTTCTTTGGACTTGGAACCCACCACCATAATAATTTTTACTCAGTCTTGAACGTAACTTCTACCTCAGTAGAATTTCAGTTGATCCTTATGTTTAGCAATATTTGCCACTGTCCTTTACAGTGATGAATTTACATTAGTAAATGTGTGAAAGAAGTGCAATAAATTCATATGCATGTATAAATGTACCTATTCATATTTGTGTGACACATGCATCCATATACACATACATATCAGTTTGTGTATTTATGTTACCCTAAATGCATAATTCATAGTCTTTATAAAGTTATTTTATAAATTTTGTAATTGAAAATTATACTTGCCAGATAGAAGGAATCACTGATACTCACCTATACCACAGCACCCAAAGGTTGAATTTGTATATGTATATATATGTATATATTGCTCTATAGTAATTATACATAGTTATTATATATATTACACACACACACACACACACATATGTAATCTATCACCTGTCTGTCTATCTTTTAGCCTGATTGTAGTCCTGATACCTCACATCATATATATATATATATATATATATATATATATATATATATATATATATAGCTATATAGTAATTACAAAATCACATCATAGGTAAGACGATGCAGGCCTGCATTTAACCCCATTCTTCAGGTTCTCTGTCTGGGACCTGACTGTGCTGCAGGCAGTGGACAAATGCAGCTTTTCTAGTACTCCTCCATAGGCATGAGGTGCCCTAGGCTGCACCCTGAGTTCTCTGTTTCCTTCTTCCTCCAGGCTGTCTAACACTTCCGAGGCCCCTAAGCTATCCATGACTGTTGGGATAAAGCTTTTTCAACCTCAGCGCCCTTCTGTGGTGGGAGCTGTTGAAGTTTCTGTCACACTGCATATGGCTTCTGCTGCCTTTGCTCTTTTGACATCAGGCAAAGTCAACAGTTTCTGTCCAGATGGTATCAGTGTAATCATTGGCACCTAATGTAGCATGATACACCAGTGTTGACCCAATATGCATTACGGGCAATTTTCTGAGATTTTCCTTTTGACAAGAGAATGAAGCATTTGGGGAAAAAAAAACCACACGTATTTGTAGTAATATGAAAAATCTCTACATAAGAAAGAATTATCTTCTAGCCTGGTGTAAAATACATGAATGTTACCATTTTTATAGTACTGCTAGACAGCTATTAAAAGCCAGAAGTATGCCATTGAGTGTAATGAGTTGTTTCTTATGTGCTGACAATCGTTAAAATTCAGAGTCTTTTCTATGTTCTGTGAAGCCCCAAGAGGTCTGCCTTCTGTGGATCTCTGCAGCAGCATCAGTTAGAAGATGTACTCAGGGTCTTTCAAAGAAGAGAAAATTCAACAGTGGTTCAGAAAAGGAAGGATCAACACATTTTATATGACAATTTCCCAAATGCAAGGCGTCCTGTCAGCTGATGAAGAGTACTGAGGTTCCTCCTAGGCTTCATCCAGGCTCTTCCGTGCCCTTAATGGCTATAAGATGGCTACTGTCATTCCAAAACGAGATAGGCTTATTGTCTGAAAATGTGTTATTCTTTTCAAGTTAGGGATAAATTCTCTCCACGGGGAACCTTAGCTTACCTCATTGGATATCCTTGTCCAAAAGAGTCAGCTAGTATTTCAAACCAAGTCAAAATACTCGTCAGGAATGAGCAAGGGCAGAATGGGAAGCAACCATTGTCTGTCACAATGACTGCCTCTTTCCCTACTCTGTCTTGTTTCTTGTATCCCAGCCACACAGGCTTCTGTCAGTGTATCAAGCTCTTGTTCCCCCTTGGCGTCCTTGCACTCACTATGTTTTGGCTCAGGGCTAGAGCTATAACTCGGTGGTCAATCGCTTGCCTCAACACTGGAAAAAAAAGTCTCTTCGCACCCCACACCTCCAACAGCTGGCTTCTTCATAGCTAATCTTACACTGTGTAAAGTGCCACTCCTACCTCCTCTCAAAGCTTATCCCAGGATTCTTTTTGTCCTTTTCTAAATTTTCTGTTGTTCACCACTGTGTCTCTGGCATCAGCTTGTCACGACAGACCCAATGAAAAGTCAGTAAATGAATGCTTAACTCTGTTTGATTTTTTTTTTGTTGTTGTTGTTTTTTGAGACAGGGTTTCTCTGTGTAGCTTTGTGCCTTTCCTGGAGCTCACTTGGTAGCCCAGGCTGGCCTCGAACTCACAGAGATCCGCCTGGCCCTGCCTCCCGAGTGCTGGGATTAAAGGCGTGCGCCACCACCACCCGGCTCTGTTTGATATTTTAAATGGCTCTCTGGAATACAGGTAGCCATGTGTGTACTATCAGTGGATGGCTGAATATAACAGAGAAAGAGTACATCAGAACTATGTCTACTTTGGTTCATTTCAAACACACTAGTTCTTAACAGTAGGCTGTTTGTTAGATAGTTCACATAAGGCTGTCTCTATTTTAGGGCATGGAAGCTATGCTTTACACTAGGCTAATTGATTTGTTTGCTATTTATGCAGCAGCCCAGGTGACTGAAATTAGTACTGCTTCATCATAAAAAAGTAGTTTTTACATTTGATTCATCCAAAAAGTCTGGAATCTAGAGTGTTTACTGTTTCCTTTAAGTGGCTCCATCTTTGATGACCAGCACATGGGAATGACTGGTCTGTACTGTATTTATTAATAAAGCTTTTTTTTTTTTTGGCTAAGGGATAAGAGGTTTTTTGTTTATTTTTTGTTTGTTTGTTTGTTTTCTGTTTAGAGGGATAATCCCTTCCTGATTCACATTAGTTATTTCCATGTATTTTTCTAGAATGTAAAAATAAAAGTTTTTACTTAAGTGTTGTTTGATTGGATTTTTGTCAGACTATTGACAATTAAAAACAAATTGACTATTATGTAGGGATCAGGTGTAAGATCTCATGTGAAACATAGAGACTATAGTTGGGAATACTATGCTATGTACTTGATCTTAAGTGCCCTTGCTTCCTCCACACTTCCTGGCTGTATGAGGTGTCAAATGTATTTACTACCTCGGCTCTGGTAATCATTTCATGCCTATGACTATCAAAACATCATATATGCCACAGAAATATATATATGTATATATATATACATATATATACATATATATACATATATATATATATATATATATATAAATTTTGCTTGTTAAGTCTACCTCAATAAAGCTGAGAATAAAAAGAAATGGATCAAATCTCATTAGCTGACTGCCTGTTGCCCTCAGCAATTCAAAAATTTCTCCCAATTGCGTACTTGGAATTTTTTTCTGTCTCATTTTGAGAGATCTGAATGTTATCCTTTGCCTACTTTGGAATTTCATGGCACCTCTTATTTACTTTTGTTATTATGATTATTGCTGTTTGCTTGTTGGATTGTCTGTCAACCATGTCTTTGGCATGGATTACCACCAGAATATATATTTTTAAAACTTTTTCCCACTTGATTCTATTTCTTTATTCTCTTCACTACATTGGAAGTAACTATCTCTGGGACAAAATGTTTTATATCCCAAAAGGCTTTGTAAGCCTTTTTATTATCTGAAACTTAATTTTGTCTTCTTTTCCAGAATTTTCTCACAAATTTGGTGTTCATTCAGCAATTGCTTACTGCAAATTTTATCATGTGTTCATCATTCTAAGAACAGAGATACAGTAGTAAGAAAAACAGAGAAAACAAAATGTGATGTGATACCTTAGAATTAACCTAGTGACTGGGAGAAATCCAGAGAAAGGTAAGGTCAGGCCAAGACACATAAGAGTCATTCTGGAGGCAAGACATCTCTGAGGTAATGTTGAAGAGATGAGAGCTTAGATCAGTGGTTCTTAATTTGTGGGTCACGACCCCTTTGACAAATCTCTAGCTCCAAAAATATTTACATTATGATTCCTAACAGTAAAAAAAAAACCACAGTTATGAATTAGCAACAAAAATAATTTTATGGTTGGGGGAGGTCACCACAACTGTATTAGAGAGTCACAGGATTAGGAAGGTTGAAAACCACTGGCTTAGATGAACATTGCATGGATAACAAAAATGTACAGTTATTGATATAGGATTATAGCTTTTTTTCCCCCAGAAAAAGAAGAGAGTCCAGAGGGACCTAAATGAACAAAGTGAGAGAGGACAGTATTAGGAGGTGAATTCAGAGCGGTAATAGTGCCAGG
The DNA here is from genome assembly GCF_049852395.1 of Peromyscus maniculatus bairdii. Taxonomy (NCBI): domain Eukaryota; kingdom Metazoa; phylum Chordata; class Mammalia; order Rodentia; family Cricetidae; genus Peromyscus; species Peromyscus maniculatus. The sequence goes on along the minus strand of NC_134871.1, from coordinate 11,271,659 downwards.
TGGCGCTGGTTATTTGGTCCTGTGATAATGATGTTGGCTTTTATCTTGCATTAGGTGGAAAGCTAGGAGAAAGGTTTGCTCAACCAAGTAGGGCGATCAAATTAGGTTTCAAACAGAACAAACGGGCTGATGTTTAAAGAGTAGATTACAAAGTCACCATAGATAGGGGACAGCAGAGGGGGGGCTGTAATCACAGCTGGAGTGGTGGTAATAAAAGCAAAATGATTGCGCTTCAGGTTACGAGAGGTGGGAATCTGAGTGTAATTTGGAGGTGGAGGTGGATTTCCTGACTGGATGTGGGGTATTGAAAGAAGAGATAAGTCTTTAAGAACTACAGGTTTTAAAAAGTCTAAATCCATGAAATGTCAAAGTTGCTCCTGGTAGAATCAGAGAAGACATCAGGTGAGGTAGCTGGAGTAATCTGGATCCTGCTTGGAGGTGGGGTTCTAAGGCGTCATTAGACATTTAAATGGAAACGTGAACTAGAGACTGGACATATGTAGCTGCTGTCTGGCAGAGCTGCAGGGTTTCACCCACATATTAAGGAGAGAAGCATAACTGATGGCACTTTGGGGCAGATTTTCATTGCCTTTTGCTCCTAAACCATATCAATACAAAAAAAAAGTTAAAGTAGATGAAAATAGGGAGAATAGATGTACTTGCAATACCGAGTTTTCCCATTCGAAAACAACATACATTTCCCATCTATTCAATGCTTCCTCTTAGGGCCTCAATCTGATTTTTATATTTTCTTCACCTAGCTTGTATACCACTTTTGCTATATGCATTCCTAGACACTTTATCAATTTTTGTCACAGAATAAAAACACCATCTGAATCTGTGGTTGGCAAATTGTTTTATAAGGAATCAGATAGCAACTCTCTCTCCTTCCATCCCTGCTCCCTACCCCCAATGTGAGCAAGACTCTACTTGGATATTAAAACCTATTTAGTATCTAAAAAGCTTCTTTTTGATGTGTAGTGGTGGTGGTGGTGGTGTTGGTGGAGGTGGTGGTGGTGGTGGTGGTGGTGGTGGTGCGTGTGCACATGTATGTGCACCATATTCATGCCTGGTTGCTTAGTACCTGCAGAGGCCCAGAAGACATTAGATCCTCTGGAACTGTCCTTACAGATAGTTGTGAGTTGCCATGTGGCTCCTAGGAATTGAACCAGGCTCCTCTAGAAGAGCAGCCATTACTCTTAAACACTGAGCTATCTCTCCAGCCCCTAAACAATTCTTTAAGATTAGGCTCTCATATCATCAATTGTCATTGTTGTCAGCCTATATAAAGAAAACCCTTGCTTACCTTTAGTTGCTGATGTACAGAAAATCTCATGGCTTATTATTAATGTCATAATGAGTATTGCTTAATGTTTAAATTAGTAAATTAAGTTGATTTTTTAAATTTATTTATTTTTATTTGCATTGGTGTTTTGCTGCATGTATGACTGTGTGAGGATATCAGATCTTGAGCTACAGACAGTTGTGAGCTGCCATGTGGGTGCTGGGACATGAACCCAGGTCCTCTGGAAGAGCAGTCAGTGCTCTTAACCACTGAGCCATCTCTCCAGGCCCTGATTTTTAAAATTTATTCTTGAGTTGATTCTTTTTAATTTGTAGACACAATTATATCATCTTAAAGCAATGATAACCTTGTCCTTTACTTATAATTTGAATCTATCCTCCTTTCTCTAATTTCATGATGAGGATCAGCATCTTTAAAAGTCTGTTGAGAGCTTGTGGGGTGGAGGGTAAAAGCATTTACTGCAAAACCTGATGGCCCAAGTTTGATCCCTAGAACCCACAGGGTAGAAAGGGAATCAAGAGCCTTGAACTGTCTTCTGGCGTCTGCATGTACCTGTGACATAAATGCTTCTTACCCCCCAAACAACTAAATAAATGTAATATAAAATATAAATGGTAATTGAAAAACTTCATTGAATGATTGTGTTGTCTTGCTGCTGATGTAAAAGAAATTTATGTTAGGGCTTTGACATTAATACAATGTCAAATCTGACATTGATACTGAGGTTTGGATGAAAATATAAACATTTTCTAGAGTTCTTTTTTTAAGTTATATGTTTTTCCTTTATTAATAATTTTTATTTTCAGAAATAAATATACAAATTACATAAGGTGCCTCTCTAAATTTTTATTGTGATCCTCACTTTTCTGCACTTTGATCTCTGAAAATAGAAATATAACTGGTTATTGATGTGATGAGTGAGCCATAGTATACAGGATGTGCATTGCAGTGGTGAGGCAGGCTGGTTGAGGGACACAGGTACGGATGAAAATCCCCCTTCCCCCTCTCTTCTCATGGCTCTGAACAGTGTTTTTCCTCTTTGTCAGTCATCAGAATCACATGGACTTGTTACAACACACAGGTATTAGTTTCTGATCCAGTCCTTAACAGGAAAAGCAAAGAGTTGGCATTTCTAACAAGATCCAAGTGGAGTTAAACCTGCTGGCACTGGGATCACAGTTTGAGAACCACTGGCCCAGAGGAAGAAACTCTTGTTCTAATTTGTACAAAGTGTCATGAAAGGGTCACAATAGATTAGAAGGGAACGTGGATACACAACCAGCAAGAACACCCTGGAAAATGACAGAGGGTGACCCATTTTGGTAGACTAGGTGAAAGGTTCTGTGAACGTTGAGGGTCAACTTTAGCAGGAAGCTAAAGTTGGCATCTGAGTTTCAAGAAATTTGGGGTGAAAGCAGTCTAAGAATTTTAAGTAAATAACTGAATAATGAGGGCCAAGGAGCTAGCAGAAATGAAGAAAATAAATATCAAAGGACAAATCATGGACAGATAGTTGAAGAGAATAAAACAGAGAATGTGCAAGAGATTTGTTGTTGTTGTTTTGTTCAATTTTTAAAAAAGGAGTTGTCCAGGTACAGAGACAAGTCAGGATGCCACACTCAGTCAGGGTTTGCTCTGTCACTCATGAGGCTGTGTTGGGTCATGCTGCTGTGTTCTGTTTCTTAATATGGAAAAATACAGAAACAGATGATCTATGAGGAGTGGGGCCTTGTGGTCCAAAAAGGAACTTGGTTTCTCTGTGCCTTTGGTTGTTAAGTAAACCATCAAAAAGATTGCCCTCAAGGTATATCAGACACATTGTATTAAAGCAATGATACATGGGAAAATGAACTTTCTCAGAACTTTTTTTACGCTCTTGAATGTAGTCCTAAGTATCTCTGCTGGCCCAAGATGCTACTATATAAACATTCTCCTCTTAGACCCTCCTCTCTGATGCAAATTGCTTTTCTTTATTTTCCTGGATTACTGGCAGAGAAGAAAGATCAGAAAAAGTTTGTCTAAGGTCAATCATTTGTAACCATCTTAGGCAGAAAGCTAGTAGTGACCAAAGACACATAGGTTGTCCAAGTTTTCAGTGAGGGAAGGCCTCCCAGGAAGGAATGATAAGAAGTAAACTTTAAAAATTATGAAGAGTGTGGCTTTCATTAGACTTAGCACTGATAATAATAGAAAATATTGGAAATCACTACAATTAGAATTAGAATTAGCAGTCCTCAATCAAGAGTCAAGCTTTGTAGCCATAATACGAAACAAAGATTAGGGGAGGAAGGATGGTAGAAATATTGACATTAAGGGTGGTGGAATAAGCCATATGTAAACCTATATATACATACATACACATGTATATATATATAAGCATATACACATAGGCATATAAATATTATATGTATATTATATGTATATATTATATATATATTAAAGGAAGTGATAGCTTTTGAAAATAAAAAGCCTAATGCTAAGTGTAACATACCCATTCTTGAGTTTTTTGTTAGTGGAGGTATCTTGGAGAGTCTAAAACAATACAGGTTATTGTCAATGTTCTTGATTGTCCACAAGAACTTTATGTGAAGACACCTCCCACTTTGGTCACAGTACAGGAAGAAATCAAGTTGATGATGACCAGGAAGTTTACCCTATGCTGCCTAGATTTCATAGACCCATCATGTTCTACATAGGCTTCTGGGGCTGGAGGTGGGAGTCATCAACAACCTTACCCAGCCATGAACTGCAATAATGACTGGCATGGCAAGATATGCAGATGAATGCAATAGTGGTACTAATATATTGGGGTTACCAACTAATTTCTTATTGTATTTAATCTGGCCAAGACCCAAAGTTGGGTAGCTCATGGGGCAAATGGATGAATTTATTATTATTATTATGCTAAATGGACACAGTATCTAATTGCCTTCTGTATTCATATCTCTACACCCATAGATTAATGCAGCTTTCTGACCTTATCAGAGAAGTTTATTTGCTCGGTGGACAGTGGTTAATGTAGAAACTTGCTACAGGTCAAAGCACAGAAAATGAGTGTCAAAGGATAAGCTCAGTCACAAATGGAAAATCTGTATCACCCTCCACAAAGTGGGAGAAGCTGGTGATAGTGGTGAAATTATAAGACCCAGAAGTTGAGAAGGACTGGAGTGAAAGTGTTTTCTGGATATGACAGGGCTACTGCACTCATGAGAAGTCATAACAGCTGTGAATGTCTGCACAAGATAAGATTAAGATTAAGCTGACTCTTTAGCATGGACTTGGAAGGGGTTTATGAGCTGCCTCTCTTCAATGAAAAGCTCTGGATGTTTCTAGGTTCTGGGGTAGGGATATTTGGTTTTCTTTAAGGATGTGGCCCTGGTAATTGACCATATTCCAGTGGGTGGCTCCATTTCTAGGAGTATGTGGACAGTACGAATTGGTCTTATTTTTTTTTTAAGATGATACAAAGTTGGGAGTGAGTAGGGATGTAGGAATGCATCTGGAAGAGTTCAGGGAGGAGTTGGGATGACTATGATAAAAGTATGTTGTATGAAATTTTCAATGAATGATTAAAGCACATATAAACATGTGCATCAGAGAACTAGGTTGGAGTGGGGTATGTATACACATATATATCCTAGACCTTTTTATTACAAGTGCAGCATGAAATGACAACTTGGGCACTATAAAGAATGAACTGTTGGAATTCATTTACTGTACATCAGGATATGATCTCCTCCAGCAGGCAAATGAACTCTGAGCAACAATCAGTCATTTTCATATATATATTAGTTGATTTGATTCCTCCCACAGTATGTGAAAGTGATGTTTTTATTGCCACAGAGAGAACACTAATTCAAGAACAAACTAAGGTCAAATATAATTAAGAATATTTCAGATTCCCAGAGGACCTTCTGTGCATTCATTACTTTGTACGCACTAACGCTGGCAAAGGTAATATGAGATGAACAGTAGTTCTCAGCTGGAGACCATTTTGCCTTTGTGTTAATACTTGGTGATGCCTAGAAATAATTTCGGTTTTCATAGCTAAGTGTGACAGGTGAGAATAGGTATGCTCCTGACATCTAAGGAATAAAGGCCAAGAATACTAAGTCAGAACAGTATCTCACAACAAGGAATTATCTGCAGGTAAATGTTAAAGGTATCCTGATGAGGAACCCCTGGTGTAAACCCCAATATTCAGATGTTGAAAGCATAGTTCAAAAAATATCATGAGCAAGAAGGTAGATAGGCCTAGTTAGTATAACAAAACTTATATTTATTATGCTGGGGTCATCCTACAAGGCTCACACTCTAAATTCCTAACTACAGTCCTAAGCCTATCTCCCCAAGGCTACTCTTTTATGTGATGGATCTTAGCTGAAGGTCAGGTCCAGTCTCGAACAGAAGTCTCTGATTTGAGGGTCAGGGTCCTGAGGGAGACTCTCCAGCTCCAGGGCAGATGGAATCTCTTTAGATGTGCAGAGCAGAGCATCGCTCCTGGTCTCTGCTTATAGACTGTCCCGTGGGTGTCATGGGGTTCTAGGACTGTGTCGGGTTATTTTGAAAGAGTGATGTCACTGGGTTCTGGTTATCAGGTGCAGCCTTGGGTGTAGTGGGGTTCCTGACTACACTATTTTACATGTCTAAAGGGCATTTTAGGTTCATTACAAGGAGTTAAATCCAAACCAGTAGCCAGTGATGTTTATGTGGGATTTGAATATAACATGAATTGTTAAACGGTTTTAATAATAGAAAACCTGGAGCCAGATATTGGGGTGAAAGCTGAAAGATCAGAGAAACAGAACAAGTCACAGCCAACCTCACCTTACCAATTCCTCAGCCGATCCTGTTTCCATGAATCCTCAGACTGAAAGCCTCTGAGTCCTCACCCCTGAGGGTCTCAGTTGAACTACTGCTTAGTTCCTGTCTCCTCACACCTTATATACCGTTTTCCACCCGGCTGCGTCACATCCTGGGATTAAAGGCATGTGTGATCCCCAAGCAAGGGCGTGAGATCTCAAGTGCTGGGATTAAAGGTGTATGCCACCACTGCCTGACCCTGTTCCCAGTGTGACCTTGAATTCACAGAGATCCAGACAGATTTCAGCCTCTAAAGTGATAGGATTAAAGGTGTGTGCCACCACTGTCTGGCCTCTATGTTTAATCTAGTGGCTGGCTCTGTCCTCTGATCCCCAGATAAGCTTATTGGGGTACACAGTATATTGGGGTACACACTATATGGCCGCATTTGAATTCAGGCTCTACTGACCAGGCAATTTCTGCTGTTAAAGAACAGTGGACTGAGTTCTAATTTGCTGCAACCTTTAAAAGAAAATCAGAACAACAAACAACAACAAAAACAGTAAACTTGCTGGTGTCTCTGTTCGAATCTTAAAACTGAAGACAACACCATCTGCCCTGTTCTCTGGAACACAGTTTCTGTGATAAGTGTCGCATATGAAAGTGTGTCACAAAATATAATGTCACTTTTTTTTTTTTTTTTTGGTTTTTCGAGACAGGGTTTCTCTGCGTAGCTTTGCGCCTTTCCTGGAGCTCACTTGGTAGCCCAGGCTGGCCTCGAACTCACAGAGATCCGCCTGGCTCTGCCTCCCGAGTGCTGGGATTAAAGGCGTGCGCCACCACCGCCCGGCATAATGTCACTTTTAGAAGGAGCATTTATCAACAAGGTGACAAGAACATGGGTCCAAAGCCAAGAACCCCAGACTTCACAACCAAGCTCTGACAGGGGGTTTCATGGGGCTTTGACCAACTTTCTTACCCCTGCCCCCTCGGCGTCCATGATCTGTGCTGCCTCCTGAGGCCATGTTGACGTCTGTGGTCTGTGCTGCTGCTAGAAACCGTGGGGCAGTCTGTGATCTGTGGGGCCGCTGGCTGTTCTGGGCAAGAAAGCTTCTTTCACAGTGGTATGTTGATGACTGCAGACTCATAATGGAGGGCTTCTGTGACAACCACCCCTCCCCCCAAAATAGAGAAAGCAAAAAGGAAAACAGTCTAGACAGGAAGCCATTGAAGAGAGTCCTTAAAAATTGTGATAAAGAGACTGAGGTGTGGCTCTTCACAGTTGATGGCTTCTTCAGGCGTCAGGATGGGAAGGACTCAGTTATCTCTAAGGGGCTGGCCGTGGGAGACTGACCCTACTCCAGTGAGTATATGGGCCACACAGATTGGACTTGGTGTTATTAATTAATTAATTAATTAATTAATTAATGCTGCTTTGGGGGAGGGCACAGGGTGGGAGCGTGGACCTGGGAAGAATGGAAAGCAAGTGTGATGGGGTGCATTGTATGAAATCCCCAAACAATCAATAAAAATATTATGTTGGAAAGAATAAAACTCCCTGGGCTGTGGTACTGTGTTCCCCGAAATATTGTGCATGCTAATAAACTTATCTGGGGTCAGAGACAGAACAGCCACAATATTAAATATAAAGGATAGGCAGTGTAGCACACACCTTTAATCCTAGCATTCCAGAGGCAGAAATCCATATGTTCAGGATACAGCCAAGCATGGTGACTCACTCCATTAATCTCAGAAAGCAAATCTTTAATCCCAGGGAGTGATGGCAGAAAGCAGAAAGATATATAAGGAGTGAGGACCAGACACTAGAAGCATTTGGCCTGGTTAAGTTTTTGGCTGGTTAAGCTTCAGGCTTTCGAGCAGCAGTTCAGCTGGGAGCCATTGGGATGAGGACACAGAAGCTTCCAGTCTGAGGAAACAAGACCAGCTGAGAAGTTGGCCAGGTGAGGTTAGCTGTAGTTTGTTCTGGTTCTCTGATCTTCCAGTTCACCCCAATACCTGGCTCAAGTTTGATTTTATTAATAAGAACTTTTAAGATTCCTGCTACACTGAGCCTTAATGTTCTCATCTGTAAAATGGAAGAAAAAGTAGTGTCTTTTGATAGGATGATATAGATAATGACTGAGATTGATTTAGAAGAGAGTCTGGTGCATGCTGAATGAACTGTGGGCTATTATTCATTAGCATTACATAAGTATTTATAAATGCCTAATTATGAAGAATTGTTACTTCAGTTTTCCTGATACTTCAGATTGTGCATCCCGCTGATTTCACAGCCCCTGCCACCTCTGTCCCCATAGCTTGTTGTTCATGGGAGCCATCCCTTGTGAAGTCAGATCACCCACCCCGTGTGAGCTGCAGGACCAAAGAATCACTCCCCTGTAGAAGGAAAACAGCTGCTCATTCTGTCCTGCACAAAGACTAGGAGGGCCAACTCGGAACTTAATTATCCAATAAAGTTTTGAAAGACTGTGTTTAGACAAGCTCATGGTGTCCTTATCAATACTTACAAATTGGTTTATTTGGCAGAAGAATCTCCTCCGCATTAATTATTGTAAAAGAGCCCCTCGGGAGTCATCCTATATACATGCGTATTGACCTTCAGGCAGTTCCTGTGGATTTTCATTAGTAGAACCCTCCTCTTGGAAGTAGAATGAAAAAGCTCTGAATTGATTCCCTTTAAAAGGCATCGGAACAATTTAATACAGGAATTTACTTTCGGGCTGTGTTGATGCAATTGGCGGAACCCACATGGCTGCATAGGTACCCACTCCCCACAGAGCACTGGTCTTGCAATGGCTAAGTACAAAGTCATTCCAATTAAGATATGGTTTTATTGCTTCAATTCCATCTAGCCAGAATGACTGTGGTCTCCCCAACCGTTCTAGTGCAGAATAAAAAAAATAATTATGAAAATATGTCCTTAGGCAAACATTCTCATCTAAGGTAACGTAAAATGATTCGAAGTAGTACTGGAATGCACGCATCACTGGCCAGTGGCTGTTTTAGGAAATGGAGATGAAATTGCAAGTGAGACAAGGTTCTTCTCTTTCAATGAGGGAGACAAGCGATCTACAAGTAAACAGATGAAGAAATGTGATCATTTCAGGCAGCAGGAACCCGGAGAAAGGAGAATGGAGCAATATGTTTCAGAGTATCAGGGAAAGGATGAGAGTGGAAAGGAGGTACAAAGAGGGCTGAGCACAAACTCAAGAGAGTTTTAGACTCACTGAGTATGGAAACTCAGGGCTTGTCATTAGTGACGGCCTACTTCCGGCTTCTCCATCTTCATTGAGTCTTCCAGGTCCCACCCTTGTCCTCCTGGTGGTTAAGAGGACGATGAAGTTCCAGCCGTCACATCTATGCCCCAGGCAGCAAGAAAGCAAAGAAGCATCTTGCACCTTTGGAAAACTCCCTGGTATCCTATTGGACATTTGCATCTCATTGGAGTGAGCTAAGTCGCCTGGTCCTCTAAACCTTTAAGAAGATACAAAGTGTAGCCTTGCAATTAGGCAGTAATGTATACGTATTGATTACTTAGATTAGTGGCTGACACCAGACCCCTGACAGGAAATGACTTCATGGAGAATGGCTTTATTTTGGTTCAGAACTGGAAGGTACAGCCCATCACAGGGAGTAAAGAAAGCATGGCGTTGGGATTGGGTCTCAGCTGTGGTGACAGGAGCATGAGGCTGTTTGATCACATCTAAGTGACCCAGAAGCAAAGAGAAGACAGAAAGCATTAGTGGGACTTGAAATCTTGAAATTGGTCTCTCTCAGGGAGCCACTTCCTTCCAGTTAGGCACAGCTCCAAAAGATTCCATGCATGGCCTCTTAAAAACAGCCCACACCAACGGAGATCAAACGAGCAAACATAGGAGTCTATGGAGGATGTTTTGCATTCAGATCATGAAGGAGTCCAGTGATTAACTGCGCTTTTGTTATTTTAAAAGAGAACACCAGCTACAGAACAGATGCTCATAAGAATCTGCCATGAGGACTGCTTTAGAATGTACTGTCATGAATGCTTTTCTGTAGAGAAGGTGTTTGAGATCCATTTTGACAGATAAGGAGGAGTAAGGATGTGACCAACTCCAGGAAAACAGGGACAGTGATAAGAGCATGGGCCCTGGAGAGGGCATGGGATGGTTTTGTAAAGAAGGATGTGAGGTGAATGTTATAAACCAGGAAAAAAGTTCTTGGCATAAAGAAAAAACTCAAAGAGCTATTCAAGGGCAACTGTAAATTATGGAAGGTGGTAAGCAGAAATGATCTGACTGGATTTGCAAATTTTGTAAGAACTCTGTGGAAAGTGAACAGTGTGGAGGATGTGATTTGGAAAGGATATTTTCCATCAAGCAAAACCTTCAAGTGTAAATACACAGGGTCCTCAGCATGTGTTGCTAATCTGGATGCCATCACTTCTGTTACCCATTCTGGTTCACTGTCTCCCTTTGTATACACAGCTGCATCAGTAGATGCCCTCACTCTCCAGATCTTGTCTGGACAGAAGTGGGGTGGGAGGGGGACACAAGCAGATTAGTGAACAGTACAGAGAGCTTTTGGGGGGAATTTTGCCTCTCTCCTGCTTGAAAGCATGGTTTAGTTGGATCTTGCTGTTGTAGCCAGCTCCCACTAAATCATTTTCCATGTCTATACTCCGTACTGGTGGCCACTTATCATCTTTCAGGAATGTTAAAGGCTTGGCTGCTTCTGCACAGTGACGATGCACTACCTCTATAGCTCTGTTGTGACTTGAATCTGGATACTATCCTGCAAAATTCCCAGTGCAAAATTCTTCATCTCCAGAAGGGGAATGCAGGGAATCATGGTGGGCCTAGAAGTGTGTATATAATGGGGGGGGGAATCATAGTCAAGCATGCCTTCCAAGGGGATTGTGGGACCTTGTTCCCAGTCCCCCGTCAGCTTTCTAGGTCATGACGTGAGTAGTTTGTTTTACTACATGTTCCTGCTACTCTTACCCAGAGATCCAAAACAATGGGTCCACCTCATCTAGGACTGGAGCCTCTATGACTGTGAGCTAGAGGACTTCTTCTTTTTATACATTAATTGCCGCAGCGTTTTGGTATAGTAATATGAAACTGATGGATTCAAGCTCCCTCAATTTTATTTCCACCTTTGTAAAGAAATCAACTATTATACATTCCCCCACGACTCAATTTGAACATGTTATTTGTTTACTACAGGCACAAAAACGATAGACACTCTTCCCAAGTGCAATGTACCACACAACATCCAATTTAATCTCTAAATGATTGTGTGTAGTAGGAATTATCGCTGCCTTCAATGTAAAAATATCCATTCCTAAAATACTAATACGTTCAAAACTTAGAAGTGGGACTAGGCATCTAAGTAGCTCGGCATCTCATTCTGAGTTCTTAATCACCTCTGTTCTTCCAGCTACAACATACAGTTTCAGTTTCAGCATTTCTCTTCTTTTCCTTAGTTTCGGTGCTCATGGCATAGTCATTATTTTTCCCGGCCCTTTTGTTTTTCATTTGTTGTGCATACTACATATGTGCTTTTGAGGGACTTCCCTGTCAAGCTCTTTATGGATCATCTGTGAAAACAAAAGCAGAGAGAGGGTTATTTCTCACCCACCATGGGCACATAGCAGCAGTAGAGAAAATAAAGTTCAGTTCTTGCGAGTGACAACCACAGATAATAGATACTATCAAACCAGGAATCCGAGAGTGGATTGTAAATCAAAACAGCACAATGTGCAATCAAACAGATAGGGCACGGGAGCAATAAAGGCACTTTTCATCTATATATTTATCCACTCTCAGCAGATGGTGCTGGCTTCCGAGAATCGAAGCTCCTCGAAGTGCCAAATCTCATTGCTGAGCAAGGTTGGATGCTGACATGTTATTTCACACCCAAGCATCTAGCTGCCACTCTGGACTTCATGGCAGAGCCTACCAGCTCCCGTGAAGGCTGTAATAGAGGAGTGCACACTTTCAACAGTGGCAAGGGAGGATAATAAGGTCCAGCAGTGAAGTGTGTGCTGGAGAGGAGGCTGACAGATGCCACCGTGATAAAAGGGTCGCATGTGTCTTCACTGTAAGCCATGTGAAGCTGGGAAGCACTTTTGTAACATGAGAGGGAGGAAGCTGTCTAAGACTTACAAAACCTTCTTTACTTGGAGGGAGCCAGAGTAGAGGAACTACTGAAAGCACTGTGAATTTTGTTCAGTGGGTGCTCATTACCCTGGTTACAAGGCAGGAGTTTATGGAGCTTAGAGAACATACTGCCTGGGTAGGCTCATCTTGCTTCTGAATTAGCACTTTCCTGGTTTGCAAACAGGGTACAGTTCCCAATAAGCCAGCTCTCAATGTAAAAAGGTAGCATGTGGGTTTTTGCTTAGTCAAGGTAGGACTCAAGAGGGACCAGGGAAATAGCTTGTCTACTAATGTGCTTACCTTGCAAGCACAAGGACCTGACTTGATCCCCAGTACCTATGTAAAGAAAGCTGGGTGTGGTGGTGTGTGCTTGTAATCCCTTTCAGGTGGATCTCTCAGACCTTCTGCCTAGCTGGTGTTGCCTAACCTGCAAGTTCCAGGTCAGTGAGAAACCCTCTCTCAAAGAAAAATGAAGGTGGATCACAGCTGAGAAATGGTACCTGAGTTTATATTCTGCCCCCTGTATGCATACATACTCACATGAACACCCTCTGCCCCCCATGAGCACACACACATGCATGTGAAGACAAGCACAACTCACCAAGAGAAATCAGGGATAAGAAATCCGTGCCATCCAAAAGAGGTGTAAGAGGTGGGCTTCGCAAGGTTGAGAAGAGCAGTCTAGCATTTGCACTTGACATGGTGATATCATTTGTGTTATGTCTGCACTCAGCTGGCAGAAGGTACTAGAATTGCTCACAATTGCCGCCACAGGAAAGGTATTTATGAGCGATGCTCAGGTATGCTGTGCATATCGAGTTTGTATGAGCTTAGAGGAAGAGCCAGGAGCTCCAGAGCCTGTTCACTGATAGAGACCTTTTTTGTTTCTCTGTGTTTATTAGTTTGGTTTGGTCCATGTTATATAGCAAATCCTTGTGGTGGGGGTTAAAGGCCCCATATGTCTTTAATAGTACCATGTATGTGGTATATATTCATGCCACGTGAAACATCACATTAATTGTTCACCTAAGCCATATTAAATCTAGTTTTGAGTATCCCCAAGGCCAAAATACCTTCTTTTGCTGTTGTTTGGACTAGATCCCCAAATGGCTTATGCAGACTAGTAAACTTGAGCCAGAGGACTGTCCACCTTACTGCCCCAATGGTGTTATTGTCTGTGCTCCTGGCCAAAGTCTTATCCAGCCTCACTATCCCAGTGTCCAGTCAGGGCACACGCATCCGACTCAGGAGCCTCAGGCCACCGGCTTCTCTTGTTTCCCTTCTCTTTTCCTGTGCGATCCATTGGATGTGCTCAGTCCCGAGCATCACACAGAAATGGTGCTCAGCTTCCTGAACAGTCTCAGAATTCATCCTGACTGTCCTCATTTTAGATCCATGGAAAAATTCTACTACAGAAAAGTGTTTTTAATCTCCTCGTTAGATCTATTCCATGAGGGCTATAGACACTACACAGGAGCCGCCAAAGGCCTGACCTCAGACCAATACTGTTTTTAAAAACACATATTTTAAAATATTTTTCTATAAACATTTTCATATTTTTATAATTATATAACATACTTTTATATTTAATATAACTATTTTATATGTATATAAAATATATTATGCATTTAAAAATTTTCTATTTTAAAATGGTTTTGAAAATACCTATATAGTCTCCTCGTTTTTTCACTTGGGCCTCAAATGCCTAAAACACTATCTGTCCCTTTAAGAAAAAGTCTGGGACTATTCTAGATTCCCCAAATCCCAGAAAAAAAGGCTGCTGTGGTTGCCATACCGAATCAGGAAAGTCATTATAGCCCCATTTTAAGCTAGAGATGAATTGTCAGTCAACTGAGAGGAACTGGAGGAAGGAAGGAAGTCTCGTGTTGATAATCCTCTAAGAACCTGCTGAAATGTGAGAAAGAAAAGCCTTGCTGTAGAGAATCTGAAAAGTTTCTGAGGCAGGAACAAGTTATTTCTTTCATTCTCTGTGCTCCAGGCTCTCAAATTTAAGTTGGTTGGGTCTAGACTTTAATCCAGCCTTGCAGCCTGTGAAGAGTACCATCTCTCTCATTCACAATTTATGGTTCCGTAAACTATAGTCCAGGGTCCAGCTCCTAGTTTTTGTAAAAATAGTTCATTAGAGCAGCCATGACTGCTCATCTTTGCATAGATTATTGTTACTTTGATGCCTCAGTGGCAGAAATGAGTGGTTTTTAATAGAAACCATATGAGTCATACATTTAAACAGTTGGCATTTGACCTTTTAAGGAAGAGAGGTTTCATGATCCAAGGTATAGTTTTGTTAAAAATAAAAAGGGATAAAACAATAATTATCACATCATAGTTGGATAAGACAGACAAACAGAATCAAAAGAACCTAAGACAAAGTGCAAGAACCAGAGACCCACTCATTTGTTCTCACACTCAGGAATCCCTTAGAAACACTAAACTGAAAGCCATGCACAGAAGACCTGGTGCAGACCCATGCAGGACCTTACATGCTGCCTCAGTCTCTGTGAGTTCATATGAACTTTGATCAGGTTGATTTAGAGGGCCTTGTTCTATTGGGGAAAATTATAAAGGCCACTTCACGTAGTTAAAAGGAAGATTTATTTAGTGGATGACTTACAAATGAAAGAATGGATAGGTCGCGGGGGTCTGGGGAAGGCGTATAGCAATCCAGCGGTGTTTTCTGGAGCTCTGTACAATCAATCTCTACCATCTAGGGTCCAGGCGCAGAGAGCGCGCCCAGAGCGAGCGCTTGTCCATCCAGCTCCTAGGTTTCCAGCACCTCCCCTCGCCCCGCCTCGTAGGCGTGAAATTTTTTGTCTCTTTTTTTAACCAGTTTTTTTATTGTAGCTGTTGGCTATATTTTAGAACAGTTGAAATTAACTGATGTCAGTTATCTGGGATGATTTTATGTGAGGTAGACCATGAATTTAACATCTGTTTTACGTATGTGGATTGTATCCCATACGTAACTACTGTTTTTTTTATATTTTTAAAGTCTCTTGTTGAAATTGGTTGTAATGTATATGTTATATATGGCTCGGGGTGTGTGTCATCTGTTGGCTTTTTATGGACGATAACAGGATAAGCCATTGTATGAGAGCTGTTTGGAGATGTTATAACCTCTATGGTCTTGACCTTTTGTTTATTAGTTCCCTTGTCATGTTTACTGAGAGTTTTTTTTAGGGCTTGTAAACGAGCACTTAGGGTCTGTTTTAGGGAGTGAACCTCCTCTCTTGTAAGGGACTCTAGATTTTTTATGGAATCATAGACATTTTTATTTTTTTTAGAAGTACATGATTTTATGGACCTTATTTTATCAATTAATGATAATCTTTTTTTTTATGTAATGTCTGAGTAGTCATAACTTTACTCTGGAGAGTTAGTGTTTTATCTATTAGATATTTATATTTATTATCAATAAAATCAATTTTGGGTACAAGTCTGTTTTGTAAATTTTGATTAGTAGATTTTAGAGAAAGAATCTTTTTTTGTAAGTTTTTATTACTATCTTTTAAAGCAGATTTTAGAAAGAGAATCTTTTTTTGTAAGCCTTTATTGTTATCTTTGAAAGTAGATTTTAGAAAGAGATTTTTTTTGTAAGTCTTTATTGTTATCTTTTAAAGCAGATTTTAGAAAGAGATTTTTTTTTTGTAAGTCTTCATTGTTATCTTTTAAAGCCTGTATCAGTCCCAATAATGACTTATCTTTGTTTTTATTATTAAAGCAGTGTTTGAACACTGTGTGAATTATTATGATGAATGTCAAAATGGTACAGGCCAAATATGCCTGAGGAAGGTCATATATTTTTAGGAGAATGTTATTTATCATACAGGCAAAAAGGTTTTTAAATTCTTGTGAGGTAATGTTGTCAGCCATATTATAAGAATTACTCAAAATTTGTTAGTTAATTTTAAGATGTAAAATTATCAAGTATTTTTACTTGAAATAAAATGTTGGTTTGTTTATCTTACCTTTTTGTGGTATGGGGGGTGTAGTAGTGCTTTTTAACCAGCAGGCGGTGCTGGTACAGTTCCAAAGCAGGGCCTGCTGGCGACCTTGGCTGGCGGCAGCTGGAGGCAGATGGCGGGATGGCCGGGAGCCGGGTGCGGATACCTCACTCGTAGCGGTTTTTTACTGGTCTCCGGGCTAAGCTAGGGAGCTGAGACCGGACTAGCTGCTCCCCTTTTCGGGAATGGACTGGTTATATGGAACTTTGTAGGCGGGTTTAGGTACCCGCCAGCCGGGGAACAGGCTGAGGGCAGGAGCCGCCCAGACCTTTGGAATTTGCCCCACGTTGGGCGCCAGATATTGGGGAAAATTATAAAGGCCACTCCACGTAGTTAAAAGGAAGATTTATTTAGTGGATGACTTACAAATGAAAGAATGGATAGGTCGCGGGGGTCTGGGGAAGGCGTATAGCAATCCAGCGGTGTTCTCTGGAGCTCTGCACAATCAATCTCCACCATCCAGGGTCCAGGCGCAGAGAGCGCGCCCAGAGCGAGCGCTTGCCCATCCAGCTCCTAGGTTTCCAGCACCTCCCCTCGCCCCGCCTCGTAGGCATGACAGTTGCCAGAGTCTCAATGGGGGTTGGAGCTTCCAGATCCAAGCTGGAATGGCTACCCACTACATTGTTCTCTTAGTGTCCTCCATCCCCTCTGGCTCTAACAATCTTTCCACCTCCTCTTCTGTTGGTTACCTGAGCCCCGAAGGGAGGGATTTGATGGAGACATCCCATTAAGTGTTACATGTTCCATGGTCTCAGACTCTTTGTGTAATATAATATCTGGCTGTGGGTCTCTGAACTTGTTCCCATCTGCTGCAGGAGGAAGCTTCTCTGATGATGGCTGAGCAAGGCACTGATCTAAGAGTATACCAGAATGTCTTTAGGAGTCATTTTATTGCTACATTTTTTTAGAACAGTAATATTTGGTTTTAACCTAAGTCCCTGAGCTATATATAGTCTCTGGTCTTGGTCACCCAAGTAGTGTCTGGTATGGGTTCCATCTCACAGAGTGGGCCTTAAGTTAAATCAAATATTGCTTAGTTATTCCTACGAGTTCCATGCCACTATTGCCCTAATGTATCTTGCAGGCAGGACATCACTGTAGATCAATGAGTTTGTGGCTGGCTTGGTATTAATGCTTTTCTTTTGGTAGTATGTAGAGTACCTTCCTATACCAAAGACACTGGAATATAAGGGTAAAAGATCTGTGTAGGTACCAGCTTGATTTTTCCATATTTGATGAGTTGTATAGGGGTTGTCTTTAGCAATGGAACCTTGCTGTCACTTTGTGGAGAGCAATCTATGGTCTTGGCAGCAACCTGGACTTTTGGGGGGTTCCTCTGAGACCATTTTGACCAATAAATCAATTAGATGTAACCGAGTTCTGGTACTTGAAGCTTCATTTGGTGTCAAAAGATGACCAGTTAGGACTCTGTTCCCCCACTATTTGGCAATTTTGTTTAGTTATTATGTATTATATATATGAGATTCTACAGTATTAGGTTTCCATACTACCTCTCAAATGGCCCTTAATTTTAGCTGTCCCTCCCTATATCTTCTCCTGCATCTTCCTTTCCCCTCCCCCACATTTGATCCTCCCATTCCAGCCCCCCCATCCAAAATAATCTACTTTATTTCCCTAATGAGATTTTGTTTCCTAATAAGACCTATCTGTACTCTTTAGTCCCTTACTCTATATCTAACCTCTTTGGTTCTACAGATTTTAGCATGGTTATCATTAACTTAACCACTAATATCCACATATAAGTGGATATGTACTACATTTGTTTTTTCTGGGTCTGGTATAACTCAGGATAGTTCTATCCATTTTTCTGTGAATTTCATGGTGTTGTTGTTTTAATGACTGAGTAGTATCCCATAATGTAATTGTACCACATTGTTTTTATCCATCCTTCCACTGAGAGACATCTAGGTTGTTTCCAGTTTCTGGCTGTTATGAATAGAGCAGCAATGAACATGGTTGAGGAAGTGTCTCTGTGGTAGGATGGAACTCCTTTGGGCATATGCCCAAGAGTGGTATAGCTGGATCTTGAGATATAGCTGGACCTTGAGGTAGATTGAGTCCTGTCTTCCTGAAAAACTATAATAATGATTTCCATAGTGGGTATACAGTTAACTTTTATATTTTATATAAGCCTGTTGGTTTTCAAATGAGGGCCAGGAAGGGAGCAGATCCAGATGGGAGGAGAGCTGCAGAGGAATTGGTGGGAGCACAGGCAGGGGAAACTATATAATCAGAATATATTATCTGAGTAAAAAAATCAATAAAAGGAAAATGCAAAATAAAAGTAAAAAGGCAAAACTAATTTAGAGCAATCCTATTTTTTTTTAAAGTAAATATCCAGAGGAGGGGGCTTGAAGTCTCTAAGTCAAAAGAAAGAAATGTCAACCCCCTGATTTTACCAGCCTGCACTGTATATATACATATACACATGGATCATACTGTGTGTATATACACACACATATATACATTGTTCACTATATATCTATAGCATAATCTATGTGCACACACACATACCATACATTGTATGTATATATATGCATATATATCACGCACTATATATAAAGCACACATCTATGTCATATATTGTGTATATACATAAACACATATGTATACCATGCACTATGTATCCATAGCACACTATATACATACATATATCATGCATTGTATGTATATACACATATATCATGCACTATATATATAGCACACTATAAACACACACATATATCACATATATATACACACATTGTATATATAAGACACACACTATATATACACATATGCATATATCATGCATTGTGTGTATATGTAAACAGAGGGTTTTCTCTGTTCTGGCCCATCCTATAGCCACTTCCAAATAGTCACTCAGAGGCTTGTATTAATTATAAATGCTTGGCTGATGGCTCAGGCTTATTACAAACTAGCTCATACATTTAAGTTAACCCATTTCTACTAATCTATGCAACACCACATGGCAAGTGGCTTACCAGTCCTTTGGAATCTTGCTCCCTGGGCAGTGGACTTGCATCTGCTGACTCCACACGCTTCATCTGAGTCCTCAGATTGATTTTTCCACCAAGCCTTATTCTGCCCAGCTATTGGCCAAAACAGCTTTATTATCAACCAATGAGAACAACACACATTCATAGCATACAGAAGGACCATCCCACAGCATGTATACATATACATACATATATATCATGCACTATATATACTGCACACACTATATACATATATATCATACACTGTGTATACACACAAATATATCATGCACTATATATGCATATATATACAATGCACATATATATGCATGTGTAGGTGTGGGTGTGGGTATGAGTTTGCATGGAAACACTCCATATGCCCTATAAATATGTAGAATTACATGTTAAATGTTTTTAGGAAACAAAAATATTAAACCATTCAGACACAATACTTAAAAAACAAGAGCAACAATGTTAATATGTATTATACATTTAACTTTTTATATATTTTATGCTTTATTCAGTTAAAACATTATGAGATATAAAGAGTTATATGATGATATAGGGCTCAATTGGATGACAAGGTTTAATAATCCTAGTCACACATTAAAGAACAATGCTTCAAAACACTCAGAATGAAAACTAGCAAAGCTAAAAGGAAATAAATATACTCCAAAATGTAGTTGGATGTTTCAACACTCCTCCCTTAGTAATTGATAGAACTGGTGGATGGGAAAGAAGTCATTTTCTCAAATTTTTGCAAATCTTTCCAAAAATGATATATGAAGGTTTCTTTGGGTACTATATTCTCTATAAACAAAACATATGTAAATTAAACATATGTTATACAAATCAGATTTATTCTTAATTTGTTCTAAGCCATTGTAAGTTCTGTTTAATTATAATGAATCAAACCAAATTTTATGATTATGAAAATAAAGTAATTATGTAAGACTAGCTTTGCTTTTATAAAATAACAAATATGAAAGTAACATATTTTAAGAATTACACAGTGAGGAGAAAAACTACTGGAGCTTTTTTTGGGTATGTTTGCTTTTATTTCTTTTTGTCATGAGTGCATATCACTGTTTCCATTAAGATCTTGGTTAATTCTCCATTCCTGGTAGTGTGAATTAGTATACATCTAGCAAACCTGCTCGCAGCAAAGCATTCAGAAAGGCAAGGGGCGATCGGGTTTGAAACTGAATAGCTGAGTTCATGAGAAATTACCAAAAGTCTCCAGGAGCTGGCAAAAGGCAGATAAAAGCCTGATGGGTGCACTTGGGGTGGCAAGGGACCTGGCCAGGTTGCTAGGTTTCAAGAGGACAGGACTCAGTATCCACAGCAGAAAGTATAAATAAGGCCCTTAAGTCGTCACAAAACAATGAGTTGGTGTTGAACCTCAAAATGCTGCATCTGGGCTGAAAGGGTAAATCAGAAAAGATTCATGTATCATCATGAGATGAAGATAAAGGAACTTCTGTTTTGACCTGGAATTTGGTGAGGAGGATAGTGCTGGAAACCGGCGACTGTGCAGATCTGGGTAGAAACAACACCACATCTGTTTTTTGAGACACAACATAATTCCAGACCTACACAGACTTCCACAAATGAATCTGCCAAAGATGTAGCCCCATGTAGAGTTAGCCCAAACACAAAGCAATGTACAAATAAAGCCAGCAGCATATAAGTCTCCCAAACCTCCAAAAATGCTTGCATAGACCATCTTCACTGGGAAACATATTACTGCATTTCACACTTAATGTAATTTAAACATTATTTCTTTGAACTATAGTCTGCTGCTTCATAAAAGTCACTGCTATTTGTCACAAACTAATGGTACTTTGAATTTATGGAGGAAAATGCATGAGCTTTACAATCATACATCTCAGCATCAGGGCTTAATAATTCACACATAGTTTTCCATTTTACAGTATTCTTAGAAATATCTAACGTTCTCTTCTGTTTCTCTTGTTGTTCAGGTACAATACGCACACAAGCAATACTGATTTGAAAACACAAGTTTTAAAATGCAGAGGTTAGCACTAATTTATCCCAAGGTAAGAATTGGAATTTAATTTTTTTATTTGGTGCTAGGATTTAATGATTTTTAGCACACTTAGTATGTATTTATGCACACACTTGTGCTTAAAACACATATTTGCATACTAGAATTTTTTAAAAATGCTGATAAACAAATCCATTTGGCAAATAAATAACAATGTTGATTTATGATTTAAATTTTATTCAGTGATATTTAGTAATCAGAATTTGAGACTTCTTATTCAGTGGCCATTTTCTTTTTGTGAGCTCATAATTAGGCTATGCCTGTTTATCTCCTGAATGCATCTTTAAGGATTGAAGCAACTTGGAGATGGCCATGCTTATTTCATATTAAGTATTCAACATCACCTACAAACTAAGTAGGTTTAGAATTGTTCCACAACTGATTTCTTTTTCCAGGAGAGTTCTAATTGTGGTGGTTTTTTTTTTTTCACTCAGTCTACTTCTTTGACAGCCAATATGACTTTTATAACTTCAAACACTCCATGCACTATTTGCTGTAAAGGATCTTGGCAGAGAAGCAGAAACACAAGATGCCTTCACTCAGATATGTGTCTGGAAACTGGAAAGGCATCCAAGGTCATCCACCATGCTTCCCATACTCTACTGGAAATGGGGCCATCAAAAGACAACTACAATTGGGAAAAGAAGGCAGGGTCAGGCAGGAAGGGAATATTCCAACCTGCTCACCTCAATCAGAAATCCCAGGAAGCCCATTGGGACACTGTGAAATTTCCTTTTAGACCAGAAATTGGGAGTGTCTAATCTGAATTTCAGACATTCTTATTCACAGTTAGAAACTCTTTTGGTCTGTGGAGAGTACATGGCCCAGGTCTTTAAATGAGGGAATGTACTGTTTTATAAAGAAGTTTAAGATACTTGTATATATGTTTTCAGGGCTGACCAGTTGGTGTGCTCTTCCCTGGGGAAGACTATTTCTCTCACTCTCATTCCTTACTTGCCTATAATCTGTTTTATTACAGGGTTGAGGCCTCATGGTCTTTCCCCATGCACTTTAGCTTGTCTATGGTTGTTGTCCTTGTTCAGCTCATGTTTAGGCGGTCATGTTGGTGAGACCTTATGGGTGTAACTTCCGGCATTCCCAGGAGATACAACCTCACAGCTAACTCCCTGATACGCTGGCTTAGACAGATTCAGCAGGTTGTACTTACATATTTCAGAATAGATGTAGCAACAGTTAATGAAAAAAGAGGTCATGAATTTGAAAAAGAGCAAGGAGGGGTATGTGGGAGGGTTTGGAGGGGAAAAAGGAAAAGAAGAGATGATGTAATGATATTATAATCTCAGAGTATAAAAAATGTTCTTTAAAAAAGAAAAATTTAAAAAAAGAAGGATTTAAGTATTTCAAAGTATCATGGCTAAGCCAAGTGATGTGTTTTCAAGGTATTATTTTTGGAATTGACCCACACTGGGCTATGGGACACGTCATAAGTAATTGCTGATTTCTGGAACATTCTGTGGCTAGGACTCTTCTCGATAAAATCACAACAGAAAAAAAGATACAGACAACTCACAAGTGATGAGGAGACTATTGCACTACTAGGGAAATGGCATGAGATGCTCTGGAAGCCAGTGAAGAAGAAGCCCCTTGCATCTTGGAGGATCAATGAGGATTTCCATGACAGACTGAAAGCTTAGAGGAGTCGAAGCAAGCCGGGTGTGGTGGGGGAAAGGGCATCGCAGGTGGCTGAGCAGAAGGGGGAAATCCTGCATGCTTAGGGAAGCAGAGTAGTTGTCCTCCAGCTTCACCAAAGTACCCAGCACCTCCTGGCAGCTGCTGTTTTCTAAAACAGTTTGCTTCTGAACTAGCTGATATTGGCAACCAATGCTGACAGGTGGCTTTGGAGTCTGACACTTCTAAGTCATGTCTAAGAATAAGTTCTTCCCAGAAGGTTGTGACAAGATGACTTGTGTGAACTGATTGTTCACAGTGACTTTTTATCCAAGTAGTTGAAATGTAAGTCCCCGATTTCAAGCCAATGACTAATTCTGCACAGTTGCTTAGACTGCAGAGACACGATGCCTTTGTGCTCAATTTCTGAAGTTCATTTGATGCATCTATCTGTAGA